>NC_092874.1:178661180-179298680 GCF_028372415.1 Notamacropus eugenii | reverse complement strand
GCACAGAGAGTCCAGGTGAATATTTGGTGTGGATATCCCAAATTTACACATCCTATGTTTACTTTGTACTGTCTCAATTCTGCTTTGCTCATAGAGCACAGCACCCTTCTTGATGTGGGCACATCATACTGAGCAGTCCTGTGCCAGTGTCTCCCATGTTGCACAGTCAAATCCAGAGTTGTTGAGAGAGACTTTGAGAGTGTCCTTGTATCGTTTCTTCTGGCCACCATGTGATTGCCTGCTCCATGCAAATTCTCCACAAAATAATCTTTTTGGCAAGCGTACATTTGGCATTCTAACAACGTGGCCAGCCCATTGGAGTTGCACTCTCTGAAGCATAGTTTGAACACTTGGCAGTTCAGCTCAAGCAAGGACTTCAGTGTCTGGTACCTCATCTTGCCAGGTGATCCTCAGAATCTTCCTAAGACAATTCAGATAGAAGCGATTCAGTTTCCTGGCATGGCACTGGTAGACTGTCCATGTTTCACAGGCATATAACAATGAGGTCAACACAATAGCTCTGTAGACCTTCAGTTTGGTAGTCAGTCTAATACCTCTTCTCTCCCAAACTTTTTTCAGAGCCTCCCAAACACTGAGCTAGCTCTGGCAATGCGTGTCAATGTGTACATCCCTGGAAAGTACACTACCAAGGCAAGTGAACTTATCCACAACATTCAACACTTCTCCATTTGTTGTAACCAATGCTTCCACATGTGGATGGTGTGGTGGTGGCTGATGGAGCAGCTCTGTTTTGGGAGGGGGAATTTACAGCAAATTCCTCTGAGAAAGATGTCATTTCTCAAATATATTGAGAGCAGAACCAAATTTATAAAAATTAATAAATGATCAAAGGTTCCAAACAGAGTTTTAAGAAGAAATCAAGGCTTTAAATAATCATATAAAATTCTCTAAATCACTAGTAATTAGAAAACTTCAAATTAAAACATCTCTGAGGTACCACCCCACATCTATCGGATTGGCTAAGACAACAGAAAAAGAGAATGACAAATGCTGGAAAGGATGTGGGAAAACAGGGACACTAATGCACTGTTGTTGGAACTGCAAACTGGTCCAGCCTTTCTGGAGAAAACTTTGGAGCTCAACCCCAAGGGCTATAAACCTGTGCCTATACCTTGACCCAGAAATACGCCTACTAGACTTATACCCCCAAGAAATCAAAGAAAAAGAAAGAGGACCAATATGTACAAAAATATTTAGAGCAGCTCTTTTTGTGATGACAGGGCTTAAAATCATTAACTTTCATCTTCTTAAATTCAAATGTGGCCTCAAACATTTTCTAGCTGTATGACCCTGGGCAAGTCACTTAATGATCATTGCCTCAGTTTTCTCATCTATAAAATGAACTGGAGAAGAAGATAGTAAACCATTCAGTATCTTTTCCAAGAAAACCCCAAAATGGGTCAAGAAGAGTCAGACAAGACAAAAAAAGACAAGAATTGACAACTGAGGTAGTACACATCAATTGAGGAATAACTAAACAAGCTATAGTATATGATTGTGGTGGAATACTATTGTACTCTAAGGAATGATGAAGGGGATGGTTTCAGAAAAACCTGGGAAGACATATGGATTGATGCAAAGTATAGTGAGTAGAATTGAGAACACTGTACATAGTAGTAGCAATGTTGTAAAAATAATAAACTGTGAAAGAGTTAGTTACTCTGATCAGTAAAATGATTCATGACAATTCCAAAGGATTTATAATGAAATATCCTACTTACCTCCAGTGGGAGAACTGAAGAACTCTGAGTACAGATTGAAATATTTTTCTCTTTATTTTTCTTGCTTTTCCCCCCCATAACATGGCTAATGTGGAAAAATGTTTTGCATGACTTGGTGTATGTAATGGGTATCATATTTCTTGTTGTCTCAATGAGTGGGAGAAGGGGTGGGGAGAGGGAGAGAATTTGTAATGGAAAATAATTTTTTTAAAAAAAACTTCATTTTCATCTAGCTACTTAGAATGGGGTCATAATAATTCATTCCTCCACTCAGCTCCAGCCAGAACAAGAAGTCTGAGAAAAAGGAGATGGTATAGCATCATGGATTGAAGAGGCAACTTTCTATTGTTAACACAATTGTATCTTCTGGATTCAAAACTTTCTAAGGCCTTATAGAAGGATAGCACCCCCTATGCCCCTTCCCTCCAACCTAACCTCAGATATAGCAGAGAACCTAAAATTCTTAAGCTATAGGTTCTGTGAAGCAAGCTACACAGAGACTCTAAGAAGAAGGAAAGACATAAAGTAGATATGTTGCTCATCCCCTCAATTCTCACTTTCTGGTAAGCAGAGTTTTCCTTCTACCTTCTATTAAGAAGGAGAGTAGTGACTGGCAGCTGCCCCTTTTCCCTCCTTCCCTCTCTACATCTATCTCTGTCAGACATTAGTGACATGACATTTATCCAGAATGTCATTAACCACACAACATCAGAAGCTTGAGTTGCCCTTTCACAGTGCCTTTTTACTGACTGTCCCTTATAATTGAAATGCTCCTCGGCCTCTTAGCTTCCTTTAAGATTCAACTCAAAATACATCTTCTTCAGGAGACCTTTCCCACCATCATTCCCCACCCTACTGCCTTCCCTCTAAGATTACTCTCTCTCTCTCTCTCTCTCTCTCTCTCTCTCTCTCTCTTTCTCTCTCTCTCTCTCTGTCTCTCTCTCTTACTCTCACTCTCTATCTCTTGCTCTCTCTGTCTCTGTCTCTCTTTGTCTATATATATATATATATGTATGTATATTCACTCATATATATTTACGTATGTACATATGTGTATGTGTATATTATGTTCATCCTTCATTGCCAAAGAAGACCATGCCATCACAGAAATAATGACACGACTTGCACTTGACTTTATTTTGAGTGAGGGAGGGCTGCGCAGGTCACCAGTCTCACTACTCCTCCAGAGCCATCTGAATCCAGTGACCAGATATTCCTCAGCATGACTGGAGATGGCCCAGGATGCACTGTATATAGATCTAGATACTAAAAGTACATCATTGTTTGTATATCTCCATTACAATAGGAGGTTTTTGAGAGGAATGACCTTTTTTTTTCTTTTCTTTGCATCCTCAGAGCTTAGCACAGTGCCTGGCACATAGCAGACATCAAAAATTATTTTTTACTGTCTGTCTATTGTGATATTATTTGCAGGAGAATGCCTAGGGTTTGGGGAAGAGGGGCATCACATTCAGTTAATACTTTTTTTTCTGTGTTATATCATTAAATAACTTTGCTTTCAGCAATTTGTGGTATTTGACTGACTGCTACAAGTAAGCAATCCATCGGGGTTTGTAAGCTATTATTCCAGGTGGATGCAGACCCACAGTAGACTTTGAATCTAGGGTAGATTGTCCAGGATGATTCACATGCAAGTGAGGTTATACCAGATGCAACGTAAGACATTATCTTCAACAGAAATATACCAGCTTTCAGCTCCCAATAAATTTATATCAAAAGAATCTGTTTTCTTCAGTCTTAGGATTCCAAGATTACAATTTGTTGGTGTTTCATTCCCTTTTAAACCTTCAAGTTTTGCTGGGGTTTTTTTGTTTGTTTTTACAAAGTGCAGTGTAGAGGAGAGGAGAACTGAAGAGTGATGGAATGAGGTGCTTCCTAATGAGAAAGCCAATTGCCATAGCCGTGTCCTGGAAAGCCTCTGATCCTCTCTTCTGGAGCTCCAGGGTATTCAGGCATTTTGTTCCTACCTTTGCCCAAAGTGTGACACATATCTGCTGTTTGAGACAGCTCTGCTCTCAGTCCTGCACTAATCTTCTGACTTGAAAAGACTCATATCTTCCTGGTCACCTGTCCATACCATCATACAACCCATAATCTTGTCTGTTTTTCTTCATTTCCTCTCACAGGAATAAGGTATCTGTGGGAGATGAAAAAAAAATACGTATACCAAAATCTCTGGATTTTTCCTCACCCATCCACTTGCCAGAAAATAGAGAAACATCAAAGCAGTAAAGTAAGCAAGGGGCTAAATTCTGATTCCAAAAATATTTCCTATTTATATTTTTTTTCACTGATGTATATCAGCAGCCTGTCTGTAACTTCTAGACACAGAGAGCTGCCAAGGGCACAAACGCTATGACCACCCAGCCAGGGTGGGTCAGAGACAGGACTTGTATAAAAGTCTTCTTGCTCCCCAAGTTGGCTCTCTAATCATTATGCCATGCTGCCTCTCAAAGGGAGAAAAATTGGGTGTCATTTCAGATTTGACACTTTAGATAAAGATAGAAGAGGCTTGCATGGTGTGGTTTGATTTGGCATGGAAGAGAGAGGGGGTAATCACTGCAATGAACTCCTGGGATGAAATTACCATTTCTACACACAGGACCCATTATGCAAGCTATTAACCATACTGCTTTTTAGCCTAAATCTTCTTAGACCTTCTAATGCAAGTAAAATTGCTAGGCGAGAAATAACCATCAGGTGCCACAGACGAGAAGGGAGAGCCAAGGATCCCTTGCTGAATTCATATTCCATTATTCAAAGTATCATGTTTAAATATCAGAAATTACTATCATAGCAGAAGAACAACAAGTTATATAATTAAGCTACAATGGTAGAAAACAACCATAACTCCCAATGAGGTCCAAAATAAAATCCTCCATATTGATATGGTCTTTTTTTTTGTCCAGTGTACTAGAAGATTAGTACATTATAAAAATGTCACAAAAATAAAATTTTTCAAACGCTAGTGGCAAGTGAAGGTTTTTATATGCAATATGAATTCAAATTATTCCTTTCCTCTGGACCTATTACAACAATAACATTTCAGTAGAATGTGAAGCTGCTTGAGGGCCACTTACATTTTATTTTTGTGTTTATAGCCCCACTGCCTAGAGTATTGACTCACATCTTTTTGTCTCCATCTGTGATTTTATTGGTATAAGAAATTCCTGGTGAGCAAACTCCCCTTATCCAATACAAATCAACAACTGCCCTGTAACTTATAGTTTGAGAGAGCTGCCGAGCAAAACTAATCCACCGAGTCAAACAAGTAGTAGAGCTTGAATTGGGGTCTTCTTTACTCTAAGACTATCTCTTTATCCACTATGGTATCCTATCTCCCACCTTCAGTGTAGTAGGCATTTCATATGACATTTGTTGAATTTAATTGACTTGAGAAATATGCAAAATATGCATTTCATTCATATAAATATATGAAATTTACATGTTTATATATAAATTTGTGTGTATTTATATATAAAATGTAAAGATAAAATATATAAGCAAAAGAAAATATTTTGCTTTTGTAAATTAAAAATATGAGGAATATAAAATTTTATCCTAAGATAGCTAAAATGATATACAGCATACCCCAAAAGTGCACTAATGTTTTTTGGACACCCAATATAGATGATTGCATTGGCAAAAAAAAAAAAGGAAGCTCAAAGGCCTAATAATAACCAATACCAGTAATATTCACAGAACTCCTTGGATAAAGCAAAAAGGTTAAAAAAAAGGAAAACAAATTTTTTTTAAAAAAACCACTTCTGGTTTCTATATTCATTAGTCTGAAGAGTAACACATGAGGTTTGAATAAAAAACACAGACTAACAGGAAAAAATAAAACCCACAAGGATGACCACACTATATGTCCACTGTACAACACATAATATTGCCAGAACACACAGATAAGATGGAGTAATAATTCAAATTTTATTCTAAGTATTGCCTCCAGTGAAATATGAATTTTGATAAATTCAGTGGTAAGCAATTGTGGAAGAGAGAAGGAAGAAGGAAATAAGCGTTTATATAGCACCTACTCTACGTCTGACACTGTGCTAGGTAATTTGTAAATATTATCTAATTTGACCAATTTTTAAAATGTCCTTCCTTCTCCTGAATGGTCACATTAATGCTTACTGACAACTGAAGAGAAAATATGTTAGTTGCAGAAACTAAAAATAAAAATTTAAACCAAAAGAAGTAACATTGCAAATTGTTCCCTTATCCAAAGCCGTGAGACATTGGGCAGGACAAGGACCAGTGGGTGAATGTTCCAGAGAGGTGGACTTTAGTCTCAATATGATCCACAGTAGAGCTATTGTCGCTACAGGTAGCAAGTTCCTTATCACTAGAATTGCTTCAAGAGAGGATGGATAGCCACCTGCTGTATATATTGTAGAGGGAATTCTTGTTCAGTCATGTGTTGGATACTGAGGTCCATTCCAGCTCCAACTCTGTAGATTCAGATACCTGTCAGACCCTTGGAGAAAAGAACCCATTAGTTACCAATTCATATGGTCAGGTAAAATTTTAGAGCTTATTATATTTTCAAGTGTGGTTTAAGGAGCTTCCTTGAATTAGAAATTAACTATGCTTTCTGCCTATAGCAGTTTCTAGCTTCAGCTGAAATCCTTGGCTATAATGTCATCTCTTTCTCATGAAAAAATTAAACTAACACATGTTCATTTATTCTAAAAGCCAAGGACATTTCTACAACTCTTTTAGAGAATTAACCACCTCTAGTTTAACCATAAGATCAATATTAGCCTTAGAGGGGAAAATTGAACAGAAATTTGGCCTTTTTTCTTTGCACTGTGAACTGTCTATTTCTTTCCATAGTTTTAGGTAGAAAGCATTTCTTCTTTAGTAAGAAATTATGTCCCAGAAGCCAAGTTCTGGACCCAGAGCAGGATCCTTCCAGATACCTGATATCTTGAGTTGTAATATTTTCTTTAATCTTTACTTCCTAGTACAGAGACTTGAGCATTTTTTTGAGACCTCACTCTAGCTCATATCTACCTCAAGATTTTAATCTCTGAAGACTAGACTGTTTTATCCACAGAAGGGATATTTCTTTGATAACTGTCTTTGAAGTTGGGGATTCCTTAGTGTTTTTTTCAACCCCAAAGTCCTTCTTCTCTACCTTGTAGATGAGTGGACAACTCAACACAGAAACAAAGTTGAGTCCAAAGGAGAAGGTCAGTCTTTGCATACTTTTCTAGATATATTCTTGGTTCTTTCATATATATATGTGTGTGTGTGTATGTGTGTGTGTGTATGTATATGTATATGTAAATGCATATATGTATATGTATATATGTATGAGTATATATATGTAAATGTATGCATGTGTATGTGTATGTATATATAAATATACATACACACATTATATCCATGTACTCATACACACATTATATATACATGCATGCACACACACGCACACACACACACATATGATCAACCCAAAATTAAAGGGGATTTGAGCTCATCCTTCCTTTCCAGTAAGAAATAGGTTTCTAAGACATGGCTGCCTGCTCATTCTTTTCCAATTTTGCCCTCTTCCAACCACTCTCTTCAATCTCTTGGTCATTCTCACTGACCATGGGTATCCCACAAGGCATTATACTGGGTCCTCCTCTTTTTTCTTTTTAGATTTCATTTGATCTCATCGACTCCCATTGATTTGACTTCATCTCTAAGCCAAATTTATCCAGCCATAACTTCTCTCCTGAGCTCTAGTCTCATATCTCTAATTGACTATTGGACATCTTAAATTAGATGCCCCATAGGCACTTTAAACTCAACATGTCCAAAATTAAACTTAATTATCTTTCCCCTTACACCTTCCTCTAACTTCTCTATTACCACCATCTTCCCAGGCACCTAGACTCATGAGCTAATTATCATCCTCATCTCCTTACTCTCCCCACATCCTGCCCCATATCCAATTTGTTGCCAAGGCTTGTTGATTCTACCCTTATAACATTTCTCTCACACACAGCCTTCTCTCCACTGACACTGCCACCTCCCTGATCCCAGTCCCCATCATTTCATATCTGTGCTATTGCAATAACTTGCTTTCTGGTCTCCCTGCCCCAAATCTTTCCTCTCCAGTCCATCCTTCACTCAGTTGTCAAAATGACTTTTCTAAAGAATAGTTTGACCATGTCAGTCCTCTATTCAATAAATGCCAATGACTCCCTCTCACCTCTGAGATCAAATATAAAATCCTCTGTTTGGATTTTAAAGCCTTTCATAACCAGGTCCCTTCCTATCTTTCTAGTATTCTTATACCTTATGCCACCAGTCTCCCATTTACTCCTCAAACCAGTGACACTGGCCTCCTTGTTGTTTCTTGCACAAGATATACCATCTCCAACCTTTTGAGCATTTTCACTGGCTCTTCCCTATACCTGGGATTCTATCCTTCCTCAACTCTGTTTCCTGGCTTCCTTGGTTTATTTCAAGTTCAAGCCAAAATTCTACCTTCTGCAAGAAGCTTTTCTAATCCCCTTAATACTAGTGCTTTTGCTCTGTGATTATGTCCAATATATCCTTTATGCAGCTTGCTCGCACATAGTTATTTGCATTTTGCCACCCCTATTACATTGTGATCTCCTTGAGGCAGGGAGTATTCCCACACACACATCATTTTTATCATCGGGGTACTTGGCACAGAGGAGATACTTTTTAACTTGACTTGAATAAACCCAAGTGGACATGTAAAGATGGATTTCCTAGAAAATTCTATTCTTTTTTAGCTAATTTTTCCAATCATATTCACCATTCCCAGCAAAACAAAGAAACAAGCTCTATATACCTCAGGTGTATCTTTATTAACCACATTTCAGGAATATACTTTGTTGCCAAAGTTTGGGACCTTCCTGTAGACAGTACTGTAGTTAGGTATTACTATAGACTTATAGCGATGTAGTGTTCAGTAATGTCTGAGCCTTTGTGACCCTATACACTATAACATGCCAAACCCTACTATCCTCCACTATCTCCCTAAGTCTGTCCAAGTTCCTATTCATTGCTTCAGTGATACTATCAATCTGTCTCATCTTCTGGCATCCCCTTCTCCTTTTGCCTTCAATCTTTCCCAGCACTGAGGTCTTATCCAATGAGTCCTGTCTACTCATTATGTGGTTAAACTATTTAAGCTTCAACTTCATTATTTATCCTTCCAATGAATAATCTGAATTAATATCTATAAGTATTGACTGATTTGATCTCTTTACTGTCCAAGGGACTCTCAAAAGTCTTCTCCAGCACCATAATTTGAAAGCATCAATTCTGTAGCACTCAGTTTTCCTTATAGTCCAACTCTCATAGCCATACACTACTACTAGAAAACTATATATTTGTCAGCAAGGTGACATCTCTACTTTTTAGTATGCTGTCCACATCTGCTATAGCTTTCCTTCCAGGGAGCAAACACCTCTTAATTTCATGGCTGTAGTCACCATTTGCAGTGATCTTTGAGCCCCAAAAAATAAAATCTGATACTACTTCCATTTCTTCTCCCTCTATGTGTCAGGAAGTGATTGGATCAGTTACCAAGGTATTTTTTATGGTAACCTTCAAGTCAGCTTTTATGCTCTCATCTCTCACCCTCATCAAGAGGCTTTTAAATTCTTTACTTTCTGTCATCAGAATGGTAACATCTGCATATCTAAGGTTGTTGACATTTCTCCCAGAGATCTTAATTCTGGCTTTTGATTATCCAGCTTGGCATTTCATATGATATACAGTGCATATAAGTTAAATAAATAAGATGACAATATACAGCCTTGTCCCATCTTAAATCAATCAGTTATTCCATGTTTGGTTATAACTATTGCTTTTTGGTCTGTATACAGGTTTCTTAGGAGACAAGTAAGATGATCCGGTACTCTTATCTCTTTGAAGATTTGTGATGTTTTGTTGTGATCCACACAAAGACTGTAGTGTAATCAATGAAGCAGAAATAGGTGTTTTCCTGGAACTCCCTTGTTTTTTTCATAATCTAGCAAATATTGTCAATTTGGTCTCTAGTTCCTCTGTCTCTTAGAAAACCAGTCTACTGTTCTGGTAATTCTTGGTTCACATATTGTTGAAACCTAGCTTGCAGAATATTAAGCATAACCTTGCTGGCATGTGAAATAAGTACCACTGTCTGATAATTTGAACATTCATTGGCATTGTCCTTATTTAGGACTGGGACATAAACTGATCTTTTTCAATCCAGTGCCCACTGTTGAGTTGTCCAAATTTTCTGGCATATTGAATACAGCTCTTTAATAGCATCATTTTTTTTAGGATTTTAAACAGTTCAGCTGAAATTCCATCACCTCTACTAGCCTTATTGTTAGCAATGTTCCCTAAAGTCCACTTGGCTTCATTCTCTGATATGATTGGTTCTAGATCAATAACCATAACATGGTGGTTATCAGGGTTGTTGAGATTTTTCTTGTATAGTTTTCTGTGCTTTCTTGACATGTCTTCTTAATCTCTTCTATTTCTGTTAAGTCTCTACCATTTTTGTCTTTTATCATGCCCATTTTCCCTTAATTTCTCCAATTTTACTGAAGAGATCTCATCTTTTTCCATTCTATTGTTTTCTATTTCTTTGCATTGCTCATTTATTTAATCTCTCCTTGCTATTCTCTTAAATTCTGCATCCTCTTGGGTATATATTTCTCTTTCTCCCTTACATTTCACTTTTCTTCTTTCCTCAGTAATTTGTAAAGCCTCACCAGGCAGCCCTTTTGCTTTCTTGTTCTTCTTTTCCTTTGAAATGTTTTTTGTTGCTGTCTCCTGTACGATATTGGGAATCTCTGGCAATAGTTACTCTATAGGTACTCTATATATCAGATCTAAGCTCTTAAATTTACTTCTCACTTCCACTTTATATTCATAAGAGATGTTATTTAGGTCATACCTATATGATCTGATGGTTTTCCCTACCTTTTACAGTTTAAGTATGAATTTTGCAATAAGAAGCTCATGATCTGAGCTCCAGTTACCTCCAGGTCTTTTTTTTTTTAAATTATTGTACAGAGCTTCTCCATCTTTGGTTACTAATACTACTTTACAATAAAGAAAGAACTTTGGAATCCAGGAAGCACTATAAATGGGAATTACCATTTTCACTATTCCTACTACTACTACTACTACTACTAAACCAGAAAATTTTACTTTGATTTCTAAGAGCTGAGGAAAATCACCACAGCTAATAACATAATTCTACTAATGAGTAATCCAATTTTGAAGGGAAATGCCTAGAATGAACTTCTCGATTACAACAAACCTAAATAAGGTTTGTTGATTTGCTTTCTATTTAATGGACAATCACAACATCTAATGCCCTAGTATAGCATAATAAAAATATACATCTTACTTGCTAACAACTTTCTTCCCACCCAGTCTAGACCTGTGATTTCATTAGCATAGAGAATTCTCAGGGAAAACTCCTTGTATCAATGTAGATTTGCAACTGCCCCACAGTTTGTAGTCTTACAGTGTTGCTTGGAGCCATGAGAAGTTAAGTAGATTGCCCAGGATCATCAAAACCAGTACTCTAGTGGTAGGACTTGAAGGAAGAGAGAGAGAGATGAAAGAAGAAATTTTCCTTCCAGCAACTGCATTGACTGAAGTCATATAAAGGTTGTTTCGTTATTTTAGTCATGTCTGACTCTTTGTGACCCCACTGGAGTTTTCTTGACAAGGATACTGGAGTGGTTTGCCATTTCCTTCTCCAGTTCATTTTATAGATGAGAAAAATGAAACAAACTGGGTTAAATGAGTTGCCCAGGATCCCACAGATAGTATCTGAATTCAGATTTGAACTCAGGTCTTCCTGGCTCCAAACCTGGTGTTCTATCCATTGCCCATTTACTTAGCTGTCCATTATAAATAGTGTTATAAATATGTTTGTTAAATAATGTTATGAATAGTGGGGAACAAGGAGGTTTCAGACCAGCTTATTTAACTCATACAATGGCTGAGCTTATACATTTGCATTAAAAATAAAAATACCATCATTACAAAACTAGTAATTAAACAGAGAAAAAAATTAAACTTTTTTTTTTATTTAGAAAATGTTCGTACTTGAGCAGAGGTTGGTTTAGGGGAGGTTAATAAAGTAGGCAAAATTGTTTGTTCTGAAAGGACTTCAGGGTTCTTTAAAGGGTTTTGCATATTGATAAAATTGTTTTGTTGTTGAATTTTATCTTCTTTTAAAACTTAAGATTTCATTTTTCCTTCATACAGACATATTCTGCATACATATGCATATATATATGTTCTCTATCTTTACACTTATATTTATTGGCCATATTAAATTCTCTTCATCACACAAATGGAAAAGTAAAGGAACGGAGGAAGAGGAGAAGAATAGAAATATTTTCCTGAGAGAATTAGGATGTAAGAGAAAGAGTAGCAAAGGAGAAAGAGGTTTTGAGAAGAAATCTGTTTACTGGATGCCCCAAAGCATGCTCCAGGAACTTCATGCTTCCTTCACAAGGTTTGAATTCCCCTTTCTCACTGTCCCATTCCTGAAGTCTTTGTTCTGACATGTATTCAAATTCACGAAAAGTTCACATATTTGTGTTAAGGGACTATACAGAGACATAGGCTTGACTAGAGATACTTGTACACTTGAGTAGCCTCTCTGGAGAATAATATATTTCCCTTAGAGAGGAGATACCAGTGCCAGATGAAAACACAAATCAACAAAGATGCAAACCAATGGAAAATGGAAAAGCCAGAGAGAAGGAAGTACTTCCAGACAGAGATGAAAAAGGGAAAAGGGTTAAGTGTAGTAGAGAATCTGTAACATAGAGGAACAACCTAGTATAAGTCTTTGATTGGTACTGTGATTCATGTGGACTGTGAGGGTCTTGAAAGAAAGTGGGGTTCACAAAAGGGAAGATTATTGATGTCCTTGGCAACTGAATTCTTTTCACTTGCAGAAGATCCCACATAATGGAGTACTTTAAGTCAAGAGCACTGGATTTGTTCCTAAAGAAAGAGATCCACTGAAGAGAGCATATTTGTGCTCTGAATTCTTTCTGTTAGAGGGAGGGGGCACCCATACAGCCTGGAGAGTTGCCTAAGTCCTTGGGGGACACAGAAACCAACTACAGAAGAAAAGAAAGCTATTCCACCTGGCTTGTATGTATGCCCATTTTGTGTCCTTTCCTATTGTCAATAAAACCAATTCTACTTCTGATGCTTTGTAAGTCTGAGTGTGTGTATGGGAGCTAATCTTACTTGGAAGGACACAAAGCAAATTCTGATGTCCTTGGAAATTCTTTGAGGGGCATCAGAGGCCCATGAGCCAATATGATTTTAGAAAAAAGCCCCTCAAAATGAATCCAATCTCTCTAAACCCAAATCTACAGCTCTGAGCCATGAGTTAAAGTATGTATAGTACGTATGTATAAATATATAAGCATATGTGAAAAATATGTTGTCTGACTTGAAATTAACTGTCAAAAAGTTGTAAAAGGAAGTGGAAATCTGGTAGTTTGTCACATACACAAACAACATGGTGATTTTTTTAAAAAAAAAAAAAGGTTATAGGGAACAGACAATTTTCTAGATTAGTCACTAGCTGATATCTTTAGTCTAGCGCAGTTTGGTTGCTTTCAGGATGGGTGAGGAAGGGCAGTATACAGCCAGACGGGATGTTTGCTAGTTGGCTATTAATAACTGGAGTAGTCTGTATTGACTTCTGACAGTCAAATGGGTCTTTCGTTCACCATTTAAACTTTTATTTATTTATTTATTTGCAACAAAGTATTGAGCATGGATGAACTTATTGATGCCAAATAAGGCGTGCATTTTACTATATAATCAACTTGGGATGTTGTTTAACTTGACTATCCATATTTGTTACAAGGGCTTTGTTTTTCTTTTTATTTTTTTCCCCTGATCTGTGGAGGAGAGGAGAGCTTGGAGAAGGGAGTGAGAAGTGGGTAGATGACAGGAAATAGGGATAGGGTATCAAAAAAAAGGAAAGAAAGAAAAGTTCATTGGTGGTTAGATGTGGATGTATTTATGTATGTATATAGATACATACATACATATATGTGCATGTGTATATAGATATATACACACAAATATTTAAATTTTTTATGCAGAGATAAAATAGGAGAAGCGTCAGAGACAAACACAGACAGTTTTGAAAACTACAGATTGAACTTAATAGAAATCTGCCCTTTCATCCTCTTTTTCTGTTCTGTTGGTGTTTGTTAAGTTCAGAATATGAAATAACATAAAAGAAAAACAAAACAAAGTATTTTTTTGGATCCAATTTCTGTTTAAAATTTAGTCCAATGTGAGTTTCCCTGTCCCTTCTTTGAAGTCTTACCATAATGCTTACTTAGGGTTATGGACATGACCGTGGGTTCTCAAAGGCTATGCCAGAAAATCATATGTTGTAGAAGCTCCTAGTGGGGTGAAAAGGCTTTAGCTATTGGTCTAGTGATGGACTGACTGCATGTCTGTGCTTCCAAGATGAGCCTAACTAAATTCAGAGAGGCTCACTGCCAGATTGGCTGCAAGGTAATACACTTCAGTGGAGCAGTAATGTAAAGACCAAGTCACAGAGGGGCTGCAATGCGGATGTGTCGCCCACACGGATGAAGTCACAGGTCAGTGCCTTAGGCATGGATTTTCCACTGCCCTCTACTCACTTGTACATCCAGAGACGGATTTATAAGAGACAATATGGAGTAAGAGGCTAAAACGGACTGGAGTCAGGAAAACCTAGAATGGAATTTTAACCTTGGGATGCTTTCTAGCTGTGATACTTTAAGCAAGTCACCTAACCTCTCTCACCCTCAGTTTTCTCATCTGCAAAATGGGGATGATAATAACAATAATAATAGCTGTTCTGTAAAGTATTTTGTAAACCCTAAAAAAAGTGAACTATTACTAGGAATACAAAGAATTCAAGTACCATTGAAATCAATTCAAGTGATTTGAAGGAGTGCTGAGTGGGACTCCCTGCTGTACAATATTAATCTTATCACTTGTCCCATCACTGCAGTTTCATTTGTTTAGTCTTGAAGACTTTTTTTAATATTTAAGAGTCTTCCAATAATAATAGTTAACATTTTTATAGTGCTTACCATGTGCCAGGCACTATACTGAGAGTGCTTTACAATTATTAGTTCGTTTGATCCTCAAAACAACCCTGCAAGGTAGGGTATATCATTATCCTCATTTTACAGATGGGTAAACTGAGGCAAGCACAAGTTGGGTGACTTGCCCAGGGTCACACAGCTAGTAAGTGTCTGAGGCGCTATCTGAACTCAGGTCTTCCTAACTCCGGGTCTGGCACTCTATCCACTTCATCACTTAATTGCATAGTAACATGCAAAGATCCCTGGGAAATGGTCAACTTCATCTGTTAATTTATAGTGATTAGACAACACACTATTGGGAGGATCAAATGAGATAATATTTGTAAAATATTTAACACAGTTCCTGGCACATAGTAAGCTTAATAAAGGCTTGTTCCTTTTCCCTATCAGAAAGATAAAAGGGGAGTAAGAGGATTAGGGCACAGTGTAGGGCTTTGGGATGAAGGTGTACAAGCTGCAAAATGGAAGTCAAACCAGAGAGAAAGAGATGGGCCGTTCTGGGAGAAGTGGTAGAGGAGGGCCAAGAATGCAGCAAAGATCAAAGTTTAATTACTTGACGTGCATTTTTTTTAGAGCACACGTGTGGAAGGCATCCATATTGGCATTGGTCTGGACTTGTGATTTCACTGGTGTAGGGGGAAGAAACTCACTTTACTAACGTGGCTTAGCAACTCACTGTAACTTAGAGTCTTAGAGACTGGACTTGAAAGCTGTTCTTTCTGACTCCAAGGAGAATCTTCTACCTTATGCCATGGGAGTAGATTCACCAAAGGACAGAGCTCATATAAGACAGCTTAGAAGTTCAGAAGAGGAACATTTCTCTAGGTGTCCAGTCTCCTAACAGTCTTGAATCCTGTCTGTTAACCCAGATTCTAAAGGCTTTGTCCTACATGTTAAGTGTAAGATCTTCTATACAGCTATAATAAGAATCTAGCAAAGCTAAACCCAGCCAAATGACAATGGCTTAGCATTAGTACCCTAGTTGTGTTGGAGTTAGACAATACTTGTTACACAAGGATGCAAGTCATAGCTACAAGACCTGATGCCTTTTATGACTAAGGAGAGACTTAGGTAACTGTCCTCTGCTCCTTTCTCCAGGATTGGCCACTACCACCTTCTCTCTATTCTCTCCCACCCCCATTCATTGGGCTTCCTCAGTGCCTCCATTTTCTTCTTGTCTCAAAAAACTGTTCTGATATCCTTTATTCACACTAATATTTAAACCACTAAGTGAAGTCTGAAATTCTTGACCCATCCAAGGATATTTACTTATCAATTGAGATCAAACGTTTAAGCAAAAAGAATGAAGGCTGAGTATTTGAGACTTAAGCTTAGGTCTTTGTCTAATGCTCTTCTCACCTGGACATAAGGGAGGTACCTCATTGTAGCAGAGACTCTTGGGGAAGGAGAAGGCTAAAGTCTTGGGTTCTTAGCACCTGCAGATGTGCTGAGAAGGTGCTTGACCTGAATTAGGGATTGGACTAGATTATTTCTGGGATCAGTTCCAACACAGAGTCTATGGCTCTAGTCCCAAATCTGCTACCAACCTAAATGCCAAGCTAAATTTGCTGTAGAGCTTATACCATAGAAAATGCAGGTCCTTTAAAGAATTTTGAGCTGGGATGTAAGACACTTTACCTCTCCTATCCAGGTTCCAGTTTTCTCATTTGTACCATGAATGGGTTGGATTAGAGGATGTCAAAGTGTCCTGCCAACTCTAACATTCCACCTGAGCACAAGTCCATTCACACCTAAGATTGGTTTCCATTTGTTATTCTAAATGTTTCACACTTACTCCTCCCAAAGTTGTCAAAGAAAGGAAGGGGGACAAAAGATGGCTTTTCCATACACAACCTTTCCCTTCTCTTATTCCTTTGATTTTGATGTTGAGAGCAGATAGATCCCCGATTCCCTCCTCTCTCCACAAGCTAGAATTTGGAAATGTCACTTAGATCCTCTAGGTCTCAGTATTCTCACCAGTAAATGAAAGAGTTGATCTTTGATCTGGGGGAGAGGAGGAATCTAAAAACATTCACCCTGGCAGACTTTGTTTGAACATTACCTATCCTTCTTAAATTCTTTAAGTACAAATTCCCATAAAATAGGGGTTATATCCAGGGGTATGCTGAAGCCAGCCTGAGAGATGACTGTTAAATCTTCAGCGTGAGCATTTGCACCTGGAAAATTGGCAAATACTCCAGATCATGGTTTGGTTTTTTTTAATTGTCTAGACTTTTAAAAGTGGTAGAGGAAATGTTAATAATTCAGATAAGCTTGAAATGTTTACTGCAAACTCCTCCTTCCCACCAGGGCCAATTGTTAAACATTTACTAGTATACCTTTGGTATGCCCCTAAAACCAAAACAAAGAAAGAAAACATCATACCTTCATTCTGCCCACCATGAAATAGCATTCAGTAAACATTAAGTAAGCTGGCAATCATTTCACTGGGTCTGACATGTTTGTTAGTCACTGCCTTCCATAGTCAGGACATTTCTGAAGGATGGGATAATAGTAGCAGAAGAGATGTGATGGTACATAGGGTGAAAGAAGTCAATTTCAAAAAACAAAATATATCCAAGTTGTGTTTTTTTTTTCATAGTTCCCATGAAGCAGCAAACACCCAAACACTGTTTTAAGTCAGGGAGTTTCCAGGATTGCAGCTGAACTCCCTGGCTAAAGGCCACAGTTTCAAATAACATGAGTGGGTGAGAGCTGGATGCTAGGACTTGTGTTAATATTTCTAAGTTTATGATACATTTATTATGTAAGGGTTCAAGATTGTACCTATAGTATTTAATACATTTTAAAATATTCCCTTATGCAAAATTCTCAAGCATTGATTTTTGGTGTCTTTTAAAGGATTGAGAGGAAGCATGGCACAGCAGAAAGAGAACTGGCCTCAATAATTTGGGAGCAAGTCTCTCTTCAGAGAGTGATTAGGTGACCCTAGGCAAGTCATTTAACCTTTCAGTGGTCTAGGTAACTCTCCAAGACTATAAGTGGCAGAGAAAGTCCAGATCAGCCTTGGTAGAGGGAGTTTGGGAGTTCCCTATACTAACAAAATCACAAGTCTAGTTCCTATCCCTTAAAAACATTGGTTATATTTGGGGAGTAGTAGCCTTCATGTCATCTAACCAATTCCAAACCTCAAGTCAGAAGCCTAAGTTCAAGGTCTGACCATGCAGACAAGTCTCTTCCCCTTTCTGGGTCTGACCTTCTTTCTCCTCAAGAGCAGAGGGTAGGATTCAGTGATCTGGGAGGCCTTTTCCAGATCTAAAATCCTAGGATTATTTAGTGAGGGTTTTTGTGTGTTTCTTGTTATATCTTTCTCTCAAATTAATACACGAAACATGCAGCTGTTTTCAGCCATCCACCCACACCTGAAAGCCCCTAGGTGAGGACAAACACAAGGAGAAAATCTACCCTGAACTTTATGTGAGGAACAGTTAGTGCTGTTAGAAGTTGGCTGGAAGTGCCCTATTGTATGTATCACACACTCAGTCCCTGCCTGCAGCAGAAGGGAAAGAAATCAAAGACAACTTAGAAAAGCAACTCAAATGTAGACGCTCCACCCTGCACTGTCTACAGCCAACAAGAGCAATAGATGTTCCTTCCATATTTCACTTTGTTTAGCCAAAGATGAAAGAAAGAGAGAGAGAAACAAACAAACAGAAAGTGAGAGAAAAAGAGAGAGAAGGCAGGAAGAAAGAGATAAAAGGGGGAAGGAAGGAAGGAAGGAAGGAAGGAAGGAAGGAAGGAAGGAAGGAAGGGAAAGGAAGAAAAAGGAAAAAGAAACAAAAAAGGAAGGGAGGAAAGAGAGATTTTTTGGAGCAATGTGAAATCTAAATCAACTCAGATTCAGCTACTCGTCTGTAGTTCTGTTTGGCTATTTTTCCTACTTTAGTATATGATATCTGATACTCTGTAAGAAGGAAAGCATAAAAATAAGCCTTTCTAATGCCTTCAACCAACTATTTAATATGGTACATGAGTATTCCTTCCTGTAGTTGAGAGCTTTCCTCACAGCCAAAGTGTAAGATCAATTACTGTTATTACGAGGATTTAAAGTGGACTTTTTTAAACTCCTTTTCTTTTTCCCTAGCACCTCTGGCACCAGTCTGACTATTCCTGAACTGAGAAGTGGCTGGGGTCCAGGTAACTAGGAGGATCGTGGGACCAGAAGGAAGAAGATGCCCTGAGCAGAGCTGCAGGGTGTGTCTGTTTCTGCTTTCGACATGGCCAGGCTTACCCATTGTGGGACCCTGGACAAGTCATTTAATGATCTTCTGGAGCATACATTATCTGCCCCCAAGCACATTGGTCAGTACTTGGTGACCCTTTAGTCCTACTTAACCTTTCTGAAAGGTTATTTTCCCATTGTAATTCCTTCCTTAGGGTATTTGGGACTTTTAATGATAAAAGGAAAGGGTAGTTACTCCATCCCTCTTCTTTCCCATAACAGATTTTTCCTATAGAGCATCGCCACATGAGGTGGGATCCAGGTCCTGAGATACTGATTTTGCCTAATTAAATCTGAGTGGATTTCCTCAGTTCCACATGTTCTGCTGTCCAGCCTTACCCCTTACTTGATTTGCAGGGTTAGGTTTTTTGTGCTTGTTGGGACCCAAGCATGCCTGATTTTAGTACCCATTCTTCTGTCCCTGGAAGGCTGAAGCACCTTAGAGGTCAGCAATTCCACTTGTCTCCAGCTCTCCTCAAAACCATGCCTCTGCTAGCTTTTTAAGTCAGCCTTCTACGCACTCTATTTCTTCCTTTTTAAAATTTTTCTTTTGGATTTTGAACTTTAAAATTCTCAACTAATACAAACATTTCAATATACAAGGAACAAGGAGGAGGATTGCATAAGAAACTGAACTATTGATACATAATTTTTGTTTTTTAAGAAGAATATAAAGAGGGAAGGAGAGAAAAGAGAAATATAGATATAGACAGTGACATTCAAAAACATAGATATAGGGGATATGGATATAAATATGTCATACCCCCTTGGGGATATATAATGGAAGGGCCATTCCCTTGGGGCCATGTTTTTGTTCAGTCGTATCTGACTCCCATTTGAGGTTTTCTTGCCAAAGATAATGGAGTGGTTTACCATTTTCTTCCCCAGCTCATTTATAGACAAGGAAACTAAGGCAAACAGGACCAAGTGGCTTCTCCAAGGTCACATAAGCTATTAAGTGCCTAGGGCCAGATTGGAATTTGTCTTCCTGAGATCCTAGGTGGTCTATACCACCTAACTTAATCCTCTGCACCATCTCGTTGCCTGATTTTTGTTGCCTGAGGACCCATTTAATTGGCTGCTGAGTCAGAATTCTGTGGGGGTGTGTGTGTAAGGAGCAATTTCTGACGCCCACTCCCCCACCCCAGCTCTCTCTTCAGGTCTCAGCCAGTGCCTTACTTGGGTCTACAGCACTGCCATGGACTTCTTCTGACCTTTTGAAACACATCCTGGACCACTCCCCCAACTCAAAACTAACTCACCTAGGAGTGAGAAGGAGCAAACACAAAGAGGGAAAGAAACTGAGTCACCTGTGTTTCTGGACACAAGATGGGATTGGGTGTGATGAATGGATCACATGAGATACCTTTCTTCCCACTCAGAGGCTTATAGCAACTCTTACCTCAGTCACCACCAGTAAAGAGAGGTCTTTTCTCCACTGGAGTCTTTTGTACACACTCTCAGTGGTAGCTCAGCTGTCAGTTAAAATCCTGCCTGGGATACTTACTGGCTGTGTGAATTTGAGCAAGTCACCAAACCTTTGTATCTCTCAATTTCATCATCTGTAAATGGAGATTAATAAGAAAATTACTTTCCAATGTAATTGTGAGGATAAACTAAGATGACATTTGTAAAGTGGTTTGCAAACCTTAAAGCACAATAGAAAAGTTGTTTATTTTTTATTATTTTTCACTTTGTAGTAAGGAGGCAGAGAAGTCATAGAAAAACTGAGCATTCTCTGAATCAGACGTAGAGTCCCTCAATTTTATATCCTCATACTTGCAGAAGCAGGCTCACCAAATTCGCCCTAGGGGTTGGCAGCAGGCTGAGCCCCCTGGCATGTTCTGGGATTTGCATTCCTATTGTCTACTACTTCTATTACATATATATTAAATTTAACAATGTCACAACAAAATTGTTCCATTTGTTTGTGTCCCTTTGTGTTCTCTCTTCTCTGAGCTTTAAAACCCATTTTACTGATGCTCTTTTGAACATAAAAATTATCACCCATCAATCTACCTTTGCTCCACTCCCGTATACAGTTCTTCCTTGTAACAAACATCGGCTGTCCCCTTCTTTGCTATCATACACCGCCTTGGGGTCTAATTGGTTGCAAAGCTATGGTTCAGTATGTTCTCTCTTCAATGATGTTTTTCTTCATCCATCTCAACTCACTGCATGCAGGCAATGCAGAAAGTAAAAGTGGCTGTGAAATTGCGCACGGGTACAGGTACCCAGCTGGCTTATGTATCCAGAACAAAATCATAAGAAGATGTTCTTCTTTCCATCCTTTTTTTTTTTTTTTTGCAAGCTTCCTGTGGAATTTTTTTCTTTGTCTAAAACAAGCTCTTCAATAGTGTGATAGATCTGTGGGCCCACCAAAGTGCACGATCTTTTCCTCCGTGCAGGGTACAACTCATCCATGCCTTCTCTTGAGTAACTCTTGTAACCCATGAAATTGGGTCCAGAAATAGACATTAAAACTTCACCTTACTAAGTTTGTTCTAGGAGAAGAGAAAAGAAAATCCACCTCTCTTTCTACTTTGCAAACAAGGGGAAAAGAGGTCTGGAAAATTGCATATTTTATCAGTCCAAGAGAATGTGTTGGTTATTTTTGCTGATTTACTTTTCTTTTTTTCCTTCTTTTTAAACGTTTGCTGTTGTTGTATAAGGTACCACTTGCTGGAGAGGGGCAGAGGGCAGGGTTGTATTTGGAAGGAAAGTGAGAGAAAACCAAAGAAATTTTTTTTTAAATAAAAACCCTTCTCCAATTCTTTCTGCTCCTTGGAAGTGATTTCCTTGGAAATGAAGGATTGGAATGTCTGGGTTTAAGATTATGACAAGAGGTCATCTTGTCTAGCTCCTACCTCCTCCCAAGAATAATTTTAAAATTATGACCCCACCTCCTCAAATAACAGATAAACAGTAGTCTTTCTTTCCCTTTAGCACTACAACTTTACTCTGTGTCAATGGTTCCCAATGTGGTAAAATGAGGATATAAAAGCAATTAATTCTCTTTCTCTTCCTTAGAAATTGTTGGTCCTGTGTGGTCCTCCTGGGCAGTGGGGCGTTGTCCCTGGGCATAGAAATCCCATGCCATGTTTCCTTGTCTGGCAAAGAGCACTGGGAAAGTCCTGCTTCCCAAAGCTTAGCTCAAGCCCAGCCAAAGATAAGATCAGAGATGCTACAGCAGGGCCCCATTCTAACAAGGCAGAAAATACAAATTATTCTAAACACTAGGCTTCCTGTGCAAAAAAAAAAAAAATACCCAAGATCTAACAGCACACCCTCTCTGTTGGGTCTCTCCTCCTGCCAGGGTTTCTCCCCTTGTAAAGATTGGTATCATGGGGTGAAGAGTCATATCACTCCAGGCAGGCCTTTCCCCCAGTAAAGTTCTCTCACTTTCAATTACCCAGGCCAGCAGTAGACCTTACGTAACACAGCCATTTGGCTCCTCCTTTGGAGAAGGATGTGGAATCATTTGGTGAGCTTAACGATGAGTCACTGCCAGTTCTAGGGAGCAGACACAGTGAACTGTGTGCATTATTTCAGCAGGAACTTCTAGTAAAGGATGCTGAGTGACAAGATGCCTCAGGAGATCGTGGGCAAAAAAGAAAAAAAAGAGTTTTGTCCAGAGGAGGGAAACCACATTGAATGGTATGTACCTCAGAGGCATGGGAAACTCAGCTGGATACCCTAAGAAGGGGAGGTCCCCTGTTCCTTCCTGCCTCTGGAGGTGTTGGAGCATTTCTCCCTCCTCCTCTCAGCCTGGATCCAGGATGCTGTGGTGAAGACCGGAACTGGGGAGTGATTTGCATTTTTTTCCCCAAATCCCCCAAAGAAAACCTCTAAATTAACTCTAAAAGAAAGCTGGGAAAGTGGTGAGATTAAGGATTCTTTTTTTTTTCCTGTCCCCAGAGGAGGGATTGAGCTGTTAAGTGACTTGTCCAGGTTCACACAGCCAGTCTGTATGAGGGTTGGCATTCACTCCAGCCCTTCCTCACTCTGAGACCAGCTCACTCTCTCCACTGCACTGGGATGTCTCTCAAAGTTAGAGAGACAAACTATAATGGATATATAGACAGGCAAACATATTCTCTCTCTACAAATCCCTCAGGAATCCCTGAAAGCTTTTCATAAGTTTTAAAACATATCCAACAAGGGTAGCAAGAAACATTCACCAGCTGATTTCAGTTCTTTCAAGTAAATTTTTATCAAGACTTCTTCCTCCATACCAGGGTGACTTGCTTCAATGACCAATTTTAACAAAAAATTTTAAAGCTAGGAAGGTTGTCAGTCAGTTTTGTCTGACTCTTTGTGACCCCATTTGGGGTTTTTTTTGGTAAAGATGCCATGTCTTTCTCCAGTTCATTTTATAGATGAGCAAACTGAGGCAAACAGGGTTAAGTTATTTGTCCATAGTCACACAGCGAGTGCCTGGGGCCAGATTTGAACTCACAAAAATGAGTCTTCCTGACTCCAGGCCCAGCACTCTGTCCACTGCAATTAATCTACCAAACCCATCTTACAGTCAATGATAATAGTTAGCATTTATTATTTAGCATTTGAAGGCTGGTGAAGCAATTTATACGTTAACTCATTTGATCTTCCTGTAACATAGCTTCCAATTTACAGATGAGGGAACTGAGGCAGAGAGGTAGTAAGTGCCTGAGGCAGAATTCAAACTCACGGCTCCCTGACTCCTAATCTCACATCTAAACCATCTAGTTGCCTAAATGAGGAAAGTGAGGCTCTCAGAGAAGTAACTTGCCAGAGATCACACAGCTAGTCAATTTAGCTATTTCTCAATAGAAAGAAAAAACACTAGATTTATATCCAAAAACCATACATTTCAATCTTAGTTTTGTCTCTTGGGAAGACTGCTAAATTGAAATCAAAAGACATGGATTTGATTTTGACTCTGTCACTTGCTATCTTTGTGATCATAGACAAGCCATTTCATATTTCTAGGCCTTGGTTTCTTCATATGTAAAATAAAAGGATTCAACTAGATGGTGATGAAGTAAAGTCTCTTCTACCTCTAAATTCTATGATCTCATTCAGCCCTTTTCTGTTCAATTTCTGCCTCCCTTTGGGTTTGACTGCCTACGTGTGTGATACCCCAGGGCTCTGACCAGGCCTTCTCTATAGAGGCTTTCTTGGGAATCTCCTCAGCTCCTACAGATTGGCTAGGAACTCTATGCAGATCTTCAGATCTAGCTCCCTCCTGTCTCCTAAGTTAAATACCTAACTATTCTAAATTTCAAACTGTCTTTTGAATATTTCCACTTGGATAACGTAGAAGCATTTCAAACTCAATATTCATTGAGTCCAAAACAACACTCATTATGATCCTATGAGCTTTTCCCTTAGATTTCCTCCCTTTTCTCCTCTAACTTCCTTAATTGTATTGAGGATGGCATCATTCTTTGTCTCCCAGGTTCAAACCTGGGAATCATCCTTTACATCACTCTCATACCCCATCAATAGTCATTGGTCAATCAGCTCATCACTTCCGGGACCACAAGATTTCTTCCTCCTGTCCCCTTTCTCTGTACTCACATGACTACCACTCGAATTTAGTCCTTTATCATCAGTCAACTTGCCTATTGCAATAGCCTTTTTAATATTGTATTTTCCCCAAATTAGATGTTAAAGCAATTTTTAAACATTTTTTTAAGTTTTGAGTTCCAAACTCTATACCTCTGTTCCCTCTTCTCTCCTCTCCTCCTCCTTCCTTGAGATGGTAAGCAATCAGATAAAGGTTATACATGTACAATCATGTCAAACATACAACAGCCTACCTCTTCCTCATCTAATCAATCTTCCGCACAACTGCCAAACTGATCCCACTGAAGTACATCTGACCATGATACTCCTAATGCTCAAGAAGCTCAGTGGTTCCCTATTTCTCTTAGGCATTTAAAATGTTTCATGAGCTGATCCCAACCTATCCTTTCAGACAATATCTCAGCCTAACTGGCCTCTTGTTGCTTCCCCCTTAAGACATGCCATCTCCTGTCACTATACCTTTGCATAGGCTCTCTCCCCTGCCAAGAATGCTCTTTCTCCTCTCCCCTTCTTCTTCAAACACTTAATGATGATAGCTAATGACTGACATTCACATAGCATTTTCTATATGCCAAGTACTTTCTAATTATTATCTTAATTGATCCTCTTAACAACCCTAAGAGGTAAGTATTATTCATGTCCCCATTTTACAGAAGAGGAGACTGAGGCAAACAGAAGTTAGATGACTTATCCAGGTATACACAACTAGTAAGTATCTAAGGTTGGATTTGAACTCAGGTTTTGGTTTTTTTTTACTCTAGACCCAGTGATCTATCCACCGTGCCATCTAACTACTTTAATAACATCCAAGGTTCAGTTCAAATGCCATTTCTTACCAGATGTCTTTCTTGACTTCCTCCCATTATTAATAAACTTCAAATCACTTTTTAATATACTTCATATCTATTTTTATTTATCTGAAAAAAATGTTGTTTCCTTCAGTAGAATGTAAGTTTCCTGAAGTTAAGAATAGTTTTATTTCTGTCTATAAATCTCATGTGCTTAGCACAATATCTCACATATGGCAAGCACTTACGTACCTGCTTAGGTAGGTACTTAAATGCTTATTAACATTTTCTTCAGGGTCAGAAAGTCTAAAGGATTTATTCTCTCCTCTTATCCTTTTCCACAAAACACAGACATTTTCATGTCAGGGATCATCTCAGTATTTTCTTCCCACATGGCCTAAAGACCTATGCTTGGCTTTTGAACACATTTACGGAAACCCACCTCCCATAAGTCCTAGTCTAGTATTCTCCAGGCCTCAAAGTGAAAATTCCTTTGCCAAGATAAAAGCACAAGTGTTTTTAAGACTCCTGGTGGCCCGGTATGGAGGGTTTATGGGGATGCACAATTTCATAGTGGTGTCAGTGTAAGCTTACAAATTCATAAGTCCCCAATTCTGGGAATTTTCATCTTAAACTTTACCAGAAGCCCATCTACAATTAGTCTTGCATAAGAAAAAGAAGATTGCGAGACAAGGCAATTTTTTCATTTAGGGGAAAAGTGAATCTGATTTCTAATTCTGAAAATAAGGAAGGTTTCCAGGGCTTGCCTTGTGCTGACTGACGGGCTGCTTTGATCCATTTCACTCTGTAACTGTCTGGCTCCACATTCCCCTCAGCCTGCATAGGTACAGGCTCAGGTCCACATCAAACGCTGATGTAGCATCTCCCTCTGAATGTGGATCTTTGCTGCCAGACTTGATCATGACTCTCTCCTGGGGGAAGCCACTGCCAGGGACATCTCGGTTATCTCTGTTAGAGGGAGAAATATTCAAAGTTTTCTTTGAACTGGTCCCTTACTCACTCCTTCCCTTTCCTTCACTGCTCACCTATCAGTAGGGTTCAGTGGCTGAAACGGGGAAGAGGCCAGATACAGAGGAGCCTGTGAAGAGAGTATTCCAATATCCAATAAAGGTGGTGGGCACGTGAGTGAAGAGACAAAGGTAGGGGAGAGAACACAATGTTGTTTTATTATTTGATTATTGATTAGATATGAATGAGAGTGAAGTCAAGGCTAACTTCCACAAGATTCTTGCTTTCTTATTGGAAGTCTATAATGTAGTCTTTCTAGATGAACTATCCTTAGGAGGCTGATATCATGAAGGCTAGAAAAAAAATTCAATTTCTTAGGAAATAAAAATTTCCCCTTGTAAGAGAGGATTCTTGTTGGTTACATATATATGTAGGAATGTCAAGAATTCACCTAGGGAGGGAAAGAAAATGATCTTGCCCACTTAGCATGATCTTTGGGCTTAGTCAGATCTATTTGCATAATAGATACAAAGCACTTTTGGTTCTCCTGAAAAGAGAGTGAATAAGACCTGCGCAGCTCTGGGGGGTTTCATTCCAAAATGGTCCTCTCACCTCAACCAAAAAGGGTTGAGGATACCAGATTCCAATGGAGAAGTTAAGCATGAAGGTGCATGAACTTTCTGACCTTAAGTCATAGTAAGGCCTCCAACAAAGAGGTTGCCCTCAAAGAAGAGGAAGATAAGGTTAAAAAAATATATTTAAACTTGAAGGTACTAATGATCTGTGTCCCAAAGAATTTGACCACCAGAGTGAGGAATCTCCTTCTGGAAAGGAAATACCTTTTCTAGCCAAGGCTCATTGAAATAGACAAACTTCCTTACCGGAGAAAGCCACAGAGGGCTTTTATCCCTTGTCCTATGACTCAGTATGTTATTTCTGCTTTTCTAAAAGACATTTAACAGAAATGCCTTAACTAAAGAGCACCAGCAGAGTCCATTCCTCTTCTTCTGAGAAAAAGGCACCAGATGAAGCTTAAAGCTGGAAGCCAAGACAAGCACAGTCTTGTACCCAAGAGAGTCATGACTGGTAGTGACCAGCAGTGACCATGGAACCAATGGACCAACCTTGAGTAGAGTGACATAAACCAGTCACACATGGCAGAGAATATGTCGTGTGTAACAGAGTCTACACTTTCATATCACATGTGGAAGAGATAAGATACCTGGCCAATTGCATATCGTATTAAAAAACAAGGGGAAAAGCCCATGGAGAGCAATATGATGAATCATCAAAAGATACAGGTTGGCCATGTAAGTGTTCATGTGCCCTGATCATATGTACCTCCTCCTTGAAATTGCCATGACCATACATGTCCTCTCTGTGTTCCCTTTAACATATTTGCCCTAGTCACATTCCTTTCCACTTGTGCTTCCTACATGTGTTCACGCATCCCACTGATAGGTATGTGTGGAGCAGTGTGACCCAGGTCACACTGGGCATCAGGTTTATGGGAATTGCTTTGTAGTAACTTTTCTTGCTCTCCTATTTCATTAAATGGTCTTGCTTTGAACAGATTGTGTCATGTGGATAACTAAAGAAAAAAATAGCACATTGGTGGGGGATCTCACATGTATTGAGACCCCTGCCCTTCCCCCCAGAGTACCTTAAGCCTTATGTGAGCTGGGGCATGCTCCTCATGTGCCAAGGTTATGCTGCAGAATCAGTGACCTGGAGCAAATACCCATTCCTTACCCATTCCTTGTTCTGTTCTTATTCTAAGGCCCCCGAGGAATTCTTAGCGAAGCCAAGAGAGCTCTTTCAGCAGGGGAGATCTGATGGCTTAGATGTGTTTCTTTTCTTGAAACAACGTTAATTTGTCCAGTTTTGTGGCTTTTTCTGTGGAACAACATTAGCTCATCCAAGTCTGTGGTTTTTTTGAAAACAAAATTCCAGTAAATCTTTCGCACCATCTGGCAATGTAGTGATTGGCTGGGAGAAGCCACTGCATACACAAGAAAACAAAGGAAAAAACCTACCCAAAGCAAAAAGATTCCCTATAAGCCCAAGACCCAGGGCCACCTGACCAGTTCTGTCCTGGGAAGGCACTGCCTAAACAAGAGCTAACCTGTCACTTCTCCAGAGAGTGACAGTTTTTCTTAAGAGCTAAAAACACAGAGCTGTTTCTGACACTTCCAGTCTTTCTACAGGAATAGTTTTCCAAGAGGATCCCTGAACTACTTAGACTTGTTGGGTAAAGTTTGAATCATCAGAGAAAGTGGGAAATCATTGGGGGAAAACGAGAAATATCGAAATCATTGACTGAATCACATTAAAGAACACATTGAAACCATATTGCTTTGGTGAAAATATTGTTGAGAGCTATTTGTATGTTTTTTAATTTCTCTCATTGTAGAATAGTTCTAAAGTACACAGAAGTCATCTGGTCTAAGCTCCTTATTGTACATGTAAAGAAACTGAGCCCCAGGAAAGAGGAATGACTTGCCCAAAGTCACACAAGTGGTAAGCTTCAGAGACAGAATCTGAAGCCTGGTCTTTATCACTACGTCACTTATCATTACACTACTCCTGAATTTTCACCTTATGCTCAGAAGATTATTTCTTTGTTATTCATAGCATGTTTTCTGAGATAGTGAATGACACAGACCCTAGGAAGTATGTTGCTTAGCCCTACATGAGCCATGGCTTGAGTTTACAAAAATACAGTTTTAGGAGCTGTCACACTTCCTGCAGTTTGGCCTGCAAGGGTATCTGGCATAAATTCACATCGTTATTGGCCAGGCCACATTTGCTGACAGCTAGATCCTACAGAGGCTTGGACTTGGAGAAAGGACGACTTGAATGCAAATCTTGCCTCAGACCCTTAGTAGCTGTGTGACCCTGAGCAATGTTTCTGTGCCTCAGTTTCCTCAGCTGTAAAAGGAAGATAATAGCATTTACCTCAGAGGATTGGGAAAATCAAATGATATATTAAGTATGTTTAAAACTTAAAATACTTTATGATTGTTAACTATTATTATTGTGACAAATACTAGCACACAATTCCTCAGTACTTCAAGGTTAGGTAAGATCTTTTCCTAAAAATCTGCCTTGTGAATCAGCTAGTGCAAGGATTATTACCCTTTTTTTATAGATTAGAACCTCACAGAGTCTTATTCCGATGTCTCAGTATGATGTAGAGGGGACCAAGGGATCTTGAAGACTGCCCCAGAGTAAAGTACTAGAAGGTTCTTCCATGCTGAAAAGACTTTGGCCATTGTCCCAGAAAGAAACTGGGTCTCCTCTCCAAGGACCAGTCTATTTAAGTGCAGAAAGGCTCAGTAGCAGGTGGCTGGGCACGTGTCAATTAATTCTCTGGCCACAACAACCCACAAATCAAAGCAAAATACAAAAGACCCTTATTCTTATGCAACCAACTTCAGTTCCTGCAGTGATGAGGACATAGTTATGGGAAAGGAGATGGAAGGTACTAAGTTTTGATCATGACTATACATACATACATACATACATACATACATACATATACACACACATACTGATGCATACACACATGTGTGTATATGTATGTATATGCGTATGTGTGTGTATATATATGTATACACATACACATATCAGCTTAGTGGCTGGAATCCTAAATGTGAGAACCTTATCCAGTGACCAAAGGGAGGAAATCATAATAATATCTGCATTTTCATTACAAATGAAATTAGAAATCAGAAAGCTGTTACAGGTAAATGAAAAGGTAGCTTAACCCCTCTCTTTGGAGAAGCAAGGAAAGGAGTCGGAGGAATAGGTTTCCTCATGCTTCTTGTTCACCTCACCTTGAATTAATTTGGAAGAGCATTTGCAAAAAAGACTGCTGCCAAAATAATCTCAGCTTATACACCAAGATCTATTGCAGAGGACAGAGAGGTAGAGAAAATCTGTGAGGAACTCAGCAATAAAATCCTCCAGATAAAATCAACAGATGCATTTATAACTTGAATATGCGATGACTTGAATATAAATAGGCAAGAGTAGTGAAAAATATGCTGGGAAATTTGGCTCAGAAGAAAGAAATGAAAGAGGTCAAAGGTTCACAGATTATAAAGAAGCTTTGTGCACATAGTACATCATGAACATTTTCTTCAAAGAAAGAACTGGAGATCATTGGACAATGTGAGTGAGAAGATCACAAGAAAAGACATAGATTTCCCTCCCCCCATGGAACTTATTTATTTTAATATGTATTGGTACCATACTTTTATGTTGTCTTCATTTTTTAATGTATCACTCTTTCCAAGCCATATCTTGTAAACAAAGAATTTTTAAAAGTGAACCAAGAAAAAAAAAACTAAATCAACAAGTTAGTGGTGTCTGAAAAACAGATGGAATATTCCATACCCACAGTCCTTCACCTCCACAAAGAAGAGAGAGAGGTGCATTTTCTCACCTCTTCCAGTGCCAACCTTGGTCATTACATATGAGCTCCAATCTCATATGTTATTCTCCTTCCCACACTCTACAATCCCAGCTTCCTTGGTGTCCTTCAAACATACAGTCTCCCAATTCCATCCACTGGCTATACTTCATTCCTGCAATGCAGTCCCACTTAGAATTTTTGTATTAGAATCTTTGATCAAGCAGCACGTGCTACAGGAAGCCTTTCCTGATCCTCAGCGGCAAATCCTTCACTTCCACTTATTTCGCATCTATTTTGGGTACATCTTTTATATACGTATTTATGCATATATCTCTTCCGATAAAACAAAGGATCCTTGAGGGCAGGGATGATTCCATTTTTATCTTTGTCTTCCAGCCTCACACACAGAATCTGGCATAACATGGTAAGTGCTTATTTGTTGATTGACTAATAATTATACCATACTCAATATGGTTTTGTTTTTTTGGTCTTTTCATTTATATTGTGATTAATGTGCATGTTTTCTTCCTGTTCTGCTTACTTCTCTTTTTATCCTACCATGTTTCACTAAAATCTTATAATTTCTTAGGCTATGGAAACATTCCGTTATATTCATGTACTATAATTTGTTTAGTCATTTCATAGTTAATGGGCATTTACTTTATTTTGATTATATCTTAATAGACAGGAAATGATTGGTTACCAATATGAGTCACTTATGAATTAATTGTCTGTATAACAAACATCAAAATCAATACCAACAGAGAAGATATGGTGTGTGATTAAAATAATTTTAATTATTTAACAAGCTATTGATGCTGAATAATGGGAAATGGGGGAAAGAAACAGACATCAACAGACTATTACCATTTCTTAAAGACGTTTATTTGACATAGATCCATCACCACAGAGAGATCAAAAGAGCTTAGAAACTGCTTTCACCAGTAAACACTTAATTCCCTTGCCAAGCAGAGAGATATGGCAGCCAAAAGCAACACCAGTTTAGAATGTAAACTCATTTGCAAAATATTATGGATGAAGATGATGAAAGTTTATATGCCAATATCAGCCTCATAAACTGGGGCCCAAATGGTGGGCCAAGTTTATAGCAAGCTTGACCAAAGGCCAAATTAAGCCAGATCATTCAGATAACCAGATCACTTAGCAGGGAATTGAAAGAAGAAAAACAAACAGATGAAAAAATGGAACAGATCTATCATGATGGCTGTAACACATTGCTTTGTACTAATGATAGCAGGATTTCCATGTCTGAACATTAGCATCATGGTATCCAATACATTTCATGATGAAAAAATGGCATTAAAGAAAGCAAAGAACAGTTGAACTAGACCAATTACATATAACGAAGGTTTGTAGTAGAGAGAATCAATTTTAAGAGCAATGCAAGGGGTGTATTTTCAAAGTGTCTGAAATAAGAGAGGATGCTAAATGCTTAGGAGTAAAAAACATGATATTTCTGGGTAAAGATTAAGAAAATAATAATAATAAATATGTCTGCATTCTCATCTCCAAAAAACTTTATGAAAACTAATCTAAGTATGTGTCACAGGTATGCATCGTGTATGTATATACATGTGTGTTCATGTATGTATGCATGTATGTATCATGTGTGTATGTGTATTTGATGCTGTTCAGTCATTTCAGTCATGTCTTTGTAACCTCATTTGGAATTTTCTTGGCAAAGATACTGCAGTGGTTTGCCATTTCCTTCTCCAGATCATTTTACAGATGAGGAAATTGAGGCAAACAGAGTTAAGTGGCTTCCCCAGAGTCACATAGCTTGTAAGTGTCTTGAGACAAGATTTGAAGTCAGGAAGATGGATCTTCCTTACTCCAGGTCCAGCATTCTATCAACTTCGCCACCTAGCTGCCCTATGTACAGGTATATATGGATATTGTATATGTATCATATATAGATACGTATGTATATCTATATATGAGAGAGAGAAAGAGAGAGAGAGAGATAATGAGTAGGCTTTTACAAAGGATATTCTACAACAAACCACATATTTACAGTAATAATTGATTAAAAGGTACAGAGAATACTAAATCCCACTGTGATTATTGCTGGTTGCTTTATAAAAGGCATTGAATTCTGCAGAGTAAAATACTAACTTAAGGGTTTTCACTTCTTTAACAAAATGTCTTGTACACATATGTTAAACTGTTAAATATTCTTTGAAATATGAAAAAACCAAGATAAGTTTTTCAATAATCATCTATTAATATCAAATGAGGCATGAAACAAGTAAATGTATACATTATGGTGTAATACAGTGGTATCAAACTCAATTAGAAAGGTGGGCCACGAAAATGTACTTAATGTTTTCTGTGAGCCACATATTGACCTATTTTTGAAATGTAATATCTATTTTAATTATTTTATTTCATTATTTATTTTATTTTTGTATTTTCATTTTTTTGTTAAATACTACTCAATTGCATTTGATTTTGGTTTGGAAGAATAGTGTAGCATGTGGGTGGTTCTGTTGACCACCTTTGATAGTTGGTAGGGCATTCCATTTGGAGTCAGAGAGACCTGGGTTCAAAGCTTGCCTCAAACGCTTATTAGTTGTATGACTCTGGGCAAGTCACAACTTCTCTGTGCCTCAGTTTCTTTATCTTTATTTGCAAAATGAGGGCATTAGACTTGACCTCCAAAGGCCCTTCCAATGCTTTGATTCTATATTTGTCAAAGAAATTTGCAATTATCATGGAGAATCTTCAGTGCAAAGTCCAACTGGAAGACAGATTTCCTAGGCTATGAGTGAAGGATCCTGATTCTAAATGACTGTGTACTGATTACAACAAGCCCCAGAGTATTTTAAATGAGATCCCTAATCACTCATAAGATTTTGTGTTATTGACACAGGACAAACCAAGTAGATGACTGTTCTCTAGACTGTTGTTATGTAGCTGGATGAATAACCCATTGAACCAATCCATCAGAATGTATATCTTGGACAGATGCTACAGATGGGACATGAATTGGGCCCAGAACTGTACAGTACTCTTAGCTCCAGGCTTCTACCTAAAATAAAAGGATACTTTTAAAAAACTTTAATCTTCTTATGCATTATGGAGTACCATAGTCTCTAAAGAATTGAATGGAAAGCATCCCAAAAAGCAACAGAGAGATACATAGCACATGTGAGAATTCTGCAATATATTTCCAATAAATAGTTACCCTGAAGAGACATAAATAACATGTTAAAATGTATGGCCAGAAAAGATTTAGGACAGCTCAGAAGCAAAGAGACTGGCTAGCTGGTTATTCTAATAGCCCCAACAAGTGATCACAAGGGTCTCAATTAGGTTGGTGATCATAGGAGGGGAGAGAAAGGGGAAATGAGAAGAGAAATCCTAGGACTTAGCAAGTGTTCGAAATTTAGACTCAGGAAGAAAGAAGTTTCAAAGAAGACTCTGAGGTTTTGAGGATGGGAAAGGGAGGCAAATGGTATCATTAAAAAAAAATAGGGAAGCTGGAAAGAGGAACAGATTTGGAGGGAAGATAAGGTATTTGATTTTTGACACATTGGGCCCAATGTGTCTACAAGGTATTCAGGTACTGAGACTGGAGCTGGGGGGGAGGGGGGAAGATAAAAATTAAATCTCTATCAGTAAATGTAAGAATCATCTACAAAGGGTGTTAAATCGATCCTACGGGTCCTGGGAGATCATCGAGGGAGGAAATAAAGCAAAGAGGATAGGCCAGGGAAGGGAGGACCTCAAATAGAGTAGCAGAGTCAGAAACCAGATTGCAAGAGGCTGAGGACTGAAGTAAGAAAGTGGAAGCAATAAGTACAGACTACAGCCCAGGGGTGGGAAACCTGCAGTCTCAAGAACACATGTGGCCCTCTAGGTCCTCAAGTGTGTCCCTTTGACTGAATTCAAACTTCACAGAACAAATCCCCTTAAGATAAAAGCATTTATTCTGTAAAATTTGGACTCAGTCAAAAGGCCGCACCCAAGGATCTAGAAGGCCACATGTGGCCTCAAGATTACAGGTTTCCCATCTCTGGTACACTTGCACGGAGCTCAGCAGATAAATAGAGGAAAGCTATGGGATGATAGTTAGAAAGAAAGGCAGCATCAAGGAAATGGTTTTTGTTTGATTTAAAGGTAGGGGAGTTTTGAGCATATTTTTAAAGGCACCGAGGAATGGCCTGTAGATAGGGAGAGAATGAAAATGAAAAAGAGAAGAGATGAGAAGGATGAAATGGAAACTGAGGCCCAAGAGGAAGGTTTAGCATTGACAAAAAGAATAGCTCAGTGTCTGAGGATGAAGTAAAATAGGAAAGAATGTTGAAGGGTAAAGGGGTAGAAAAGAGGAAACATGACTGGTCTAAATTTTCTTTGCAAAGGAGGCAAGGTCATCTGCTGAGACACTGAGGATAGGAGCAAAAAAAAAGAGAAAAGGGGCAAGGTTTGAAGCAGTTTGGAATAGGGAGTGTGACAGGGAGTCAATTTTCTTTGTAATATACTCTATATAGAGCCAGAGAAACTGGGTTCAAATCTCAGCACTACCAGCTACTCTACCTTAGGCAAATAATCTAATCTTTCTCACCCTCACGTTCATCATCTATAAAACGAGGAGGCTACATCAGATAATCTTCAAGTTTCCTGCCTACACAACACCTGTGCTTCTATGATCTTCCCATTTCTGTAAAGTACTGAGGGCCCAGATAGTTAGATAAGATGAATTTGCTTTATTTCTTCCTCCATCAAGGTTCAGTAGCTCTAGAGAATTTTCACCCAGAAATGAAACTTAGCAGGTCATGAACAGTATAAGGACAAGAGATCAAGAGATTCAAGAGTGGTAAGAGGTGCCTTGTGGAACTGGCTAATTATAGGGTCAATACTATGAGGCCACAACAACGTAACAGTAGTGATGAGCTGGCACAACCAGGAGGAACAGAGGGACCCAAAATCACTGTAAGACTGAAGAGCACATTTAAGAAGAGAAAAGCAGTGAGATAGTTGGATAATAGAATAAAAGAGGGGAATTTCTGTATCTGATATATTTCAAATGATGTTTTGGGTCATGGTGGGTTAGGACCACAGCAGAGGATGGCTGAGGTCTAGTAGAGGTAGAGGTCATGGGAACTGAGGAAGTTTGATGAAGCCAAAACGTTTGAAGGAATATCAGCATGTACACTGGAGTCACCAAGGATGAAGGCAAGAGTTGGGACAAGAGAGGTTATGAGATGATAAATTGTTGTTCACCCTTCATTTCTGAAGGGAGCCAATAACATCACAGGATGATGTCTTAACTTCTTTGCATGAATTGGATTTAAGGGAGGCAGAGGTGCACAAAGTCAGGAGCCTCTCTCTTTCAAAGTCATTGAAGTCCAGTGGCAATCAAGATAACGGGCAATGACCCAGGCTGCAGTGGATGACCTTGACATATTCGATGTCTGACCAAACTCTAAGGGTTCCACAATACCTGCTTCAGGCACCTTTGTGCCATTGGAACAAATTGTTCTCATAGGGCCATTCCACCTGGAGAAGCCTTCACATGCTTGGGGTAGACGTTTCCCTAACTCAAGTATTGAATGCATTGAAGAAGGAGAGAGAATAACTCAGAGGTCAGAAGATGACAGCAACAGAAATTTGGGCAAGCTGGTGAGTGAATAAATAAGTAAATAAATAAAAAATCATTTATTAAGTTCTTACTATGTGCCAGGCATCGTGCAAACTGTTGTAGATACAAATGTAAAAATGGTTCCTGCTCTTAAGGAGTTTACAATCTAGCAGGCAAAGACAACAGAAAATGGTAATTAGGGAGAGGTGTTTTGGCCTGGGAAGTCACAGGAATGGTGGCTAGAGTCCAGGACAATTGACCAACATTTCCTTTCCATTTATGAAAAGTATTGATTGGATTATGATTCAGAGAACTAGAGGTAGAAAACACTGTTGAGCACTGGATGAAGACCATAGAACAGCATAGTGGTTCTGGGTCTGGCTTAGATGAGGAAAGTTCTCACCAATCAGGAATTGAGGGCCATAGGGTGGGAAATGGAGGACAGGGTTGGAAGCAGAGGCTGGAACAAGGACTTGAAGATGACTGAAGAGCAGTGAACTGCAAAGGAGGAAAAATTGCTGCTGAGTGATGCTGGCAGAGGGAGGGTCTGGAAGTGGCAATGGGGTTGGCATGAGAGAGTTGGCATGGAGAGTGTAGCAAGGTATTTTCAGGAGGAAACAAGTTGTCTTTGAATGCAAAAAAAAAAAAAAAGGATTAATGTTAGAGGAAGAGGTTTAGGGTGGTTCCAAAGAACACAGTGGAAGAAGAGGACAGAGCGGGGATAGTTAGGCCTAAACTGGACAGGAATGAGATCATGGGCAGAAGTAGCAAGGGAAAGGGCTTTTCCTCTTTGTCAGCTAGATGGCACAATGGACCGAGTACTGGGCCTTCAGTAAGGAAAATCTGAGTTTAAATCTTACCCAAAGTCACACAGCTAGTAAGTATCTGGGTAGGATTTAAAGCTGAGGTTTTGCTGGCTCCAAGTCAAGTATTCTATTTCCTACACCACATTGCTGGTTTATGAAACATCTCTGTAGATCTCCACTCATATGAGGACATTCCTTGTCCCATTCCCCATCCCCAAGTTGCTTGCATCAGGGGAAGGCTGAGATTTATGATGGTCCAACTTCCTGAACTGAAAGAAGCCTCCCCAGACCTTTTCACTTGTTTGCAGTGAGAGGATTTGTGGCTGTCAGCAGGGGGGTTTTGTCATTATTTTTTAATTATCAAGCATTTATTTTTCTCTCTTTACAACCTTTTCCTTCTCCCTTGCTTAGAAAAAAATCTTGCAACAAATATGCACAATCAAGCAAAACAAATTTCTGTATTGGCCATGTCCAGAAATGTGTTATCTTATTCCATATATTTAGTCCAATACCTCTCTTTAGACTGCTTCACCATCTGTCCTATGGAACTGAGCCAAACAAATTTCTTAAGTCTTTCAAAGTTGCTTGTCTTTACATTGATATTATATATTGTTAAGTTGTTCCAGTTCTGCTCACTTCTCTCTGCATCAGTTCATACAAGTCTTCCAACTCTTTGTCTCAAACCATTCCTTTTGTCACTTCTTACAGAACACCAAGATGTGTTAGGAAGGTCTTATAATGAAGGAGACCTCTGTTTATTGGCATTGATTAGGTTCATAACAGAAAAGAAATATAAGAGGCTCTTAACATCCCATTTCCCAGGTGAAACTCCCTTGACTGACTGCAGGAAAGGATCCAGCCTTGCAGGACCAGAACTTCAAGGATCTGAACTTGAAATAACACTGACTGAACTGAGGGAATGATTTCAAATCCAGCCTCAGACGGTTACTAGCAGTGTAACCTTAGACAAGTCTTTTCATAAACATGAGTCTTCACTTCCTCAACAGTAAAATGAGAATATTGGACTATATGGAAGGAAGGAAGGAAGGAAGCAAGGAAGGAAGGAAGGAAGGAAGATCAACAAACATTAAGTGCTAACTGTGCCTGGCACTATGCTAGGTCCTGGGGATACAATTATCTTAACACAACACCATATAGACTCTCCAAATGGTGGATTTTCCTTGTGGTTTGAGTGAACTCTGGTTTACACTCAATGAACATGTATACCTGGGCAACTATCACATTCAATAGGACCACCAAGATGACCAAAAATAAGGTAGAATTGTTAAGAAATGTCAGGAGACAGAAGTCCCAGCTCTTATTTCCAGTTCATATGTTAGTACACTCTTTGTCCATGGGCAAATCATCCAATCCCAAGTGGGTGTACTTGGTAATATGTGGGATTTGCCCTTGGTCTCTTAATCTCCTCCATCTACACTGTCTTTTTGTAGTGTTTCTATCAGCTCCTGGGTTCAATTATAATCTCTCTACCAGATCTACACTTCCCATCCTCATCTTTCTCTTGTACTTTAGTCTCAATTCTCTAACTGCTGATTGGATATGTCTACCTGGATGTTTCATTGGCATTTTACACTCGATATGCCCAAAACAGAACTCATAGCATTTCCTTAATTTCCCACTCCTCTCCCAACTTTCCTATATCTGTGGAGGCCGCTGCCATTTTTTTCAGTCACTCAGGCACAAGTCTAGGATCTTCCCAGACTTTCCACTCACTCCACCTGCATGTTGACAAGTCTTCCTAATTCTCTTTCTCAACCTCTTTTCCCCTTTCATCACTCATACCCAGATCACACTAGTCCAAGCTCATATCACCTTTCATCCCTCATTGGTCTCTCAGTTTCCAATATCTTCCCTCTCCAATCTATCTAACGTACATCTGCCAAATTGATCTTTCTATATCATGGTTCTGATGTGGAAACATACTTGAAGTAGCCCTCCATGGCCTTCATTTTAAAATATAAACTCCTTCATTTGTTAATTAAAGTCTTTCATATTCTGGCTCCAGCTGATCTTATCAACACAGTACACATTATCGTCCCCCATACACTCTAAGCTCCAACAAAACTGGCCTACTTGTTCCCACGCAGGACATTTCATCCCCTGCCATGATGGTTTGTTTTTTTTTTCCACAAACCTCCTCCACCCCTGGAATCCTCTGTCTTCTCACCTTTTGCATTTTGAAATCTCTAGATCCCTTCAAGGTTCAGCTTGGGTACCATTTACTTCAAGAGACTTTTCTTGATTCTCCCAGCTATTAATAGAACAAAATAGAAGCCCCCTGAGGGTAGAGACTATTTCATGCATCATATATTTATCCCCAGGACCCAGCATAGAGACAGGCACAGAGTTGGCATTTAATGTTTGTTGATTGATTAACTTTAGTTCTAGTAGTGTAAAGTTGATTTTTCCTTCCTTCCTCTCTCTCTCCCTCCCTTCCTTCCTTCTTTCTTTTCTTCCTTCTTTCCTCTCTCTCCTTTCCTTCCTTTCTCCTTCCTTCCTCTCTCCTTTCTTCTTTCCTTCCCTGCTTCCTTCATTCCTTTCTTTCTTTTTTCCCCATTTCTCATTTTTTGGTTTGCATTCATGTGGGAAATCCAGTAAGAAATTCCCTCCAAAACTGTGGATCAACAATTTCTCTGTCATGTCTAAGCTTGGAGAATTGTTTGGGGACATTGACAGGTTAGGTGAATTGCCCAAAGCCACACAGCTTGAATGTAGCAGAGGTGGATGGAGCTTGGACCCATATCTGCTGAGTTCCCTCTTCTCTAAGCACTCCTCCATACTGTCTCTTTAAGTTACAAGGAAAAATTTCTCAGGAGCCTTTTGCATTTTTGATGACCTGGTAGAACTGCAAACATAAAGGATCTCTCTTTGACAATCTGTTGAGTGCTGGCTTCATCACCCAGAGAAGCTTGCCAACAGCTCTTGTGGGAATTATTCAGGAAAGTTTTTCAAGGGACTCATAGCAAAACCTCTATGATACAAAATGTACCTCAGGGGAGAAGGCATTCAGATGTTTTACTTTCAAGCTGTCTGAGGCAATGGAAATCCAGAGTTGGTGATGTTGGGGCATGACCCTGGTCAGCTCAGTCAGAATGAAAGCACACAGATAATAAAAGGCACCTTATCTCTTAGTGCTCTGACCCTGAAAAAGCTAGCCATGGACTTTGAAAAAGTCTGGGTCATGACTATATGAAGATTTTTTTCTAGTGGCCCCAGAAATAACAACCCCCCAAATAAGCATTCATAAGCCTACCATATGTTGAGCATTGTTTTAGAACACAGATGTTTTAGATCTAGAGCTGGAAGAGACCTTAAGGGTCATTTCATACAACCCTCTTATTTTACAGATGAAGCTCAGAGAGGTTAAGTAAGTGATGTGCCCGTGATACCAAGGAAGAGCAGTAGGGGAAGGCAGGTTTTGTAAGAGTGGCGCATGGGGATTATAGTTTGAGGCTAGGTGAGGGAGTGAAGACCAGCTGAGGAAGAAGGGAGGGAATAAGCATTAATTAAGCACCTATTATGTTATAGTGCTAAGCACTATGCCAAGCACTTTACAGTTATTATCTCATTTGATTCAAATAACATCCCCGGTAGGTAGTACTATTATTATAATCATTTTACAATTGAGGAAACCGAGAAACAGAGTTTAAGTGACTTGCCCAGGGTCACATAGCTACTAAGTATATGAGTCAGGATTTAAACTCTGATCTTCCAGATTCCAAGTCTAGAGCTCTATACACTACTCAAGCTAATTGACTTAGGGATCTATGCTTGGCCCTAAGCTACTGAACCTTTTTTTACAAATGATGGGTAAAGACATGGATGTCATGGCTGTCAAATTCACAAATGACACAAAGTTAGGTTGGCAATTAAAATTACTCTTGGTAGAATCATGATACAAAATGGTTAGAATATTGGGCCAAATTTAATGCAGTGACATTTGTTTGTCCATTTTTTTAAGGGACTTGTGATTTTAGCAGTGGGATACCCAGGAAAAACTTCCCCTCCTGATGCAGAGGAGCACTTCCCCTCTCTCTTATTAGTACACCTCATCTTTAAGAGTTGTCTGAGGCACTGAGATATTAAGTCATTTACCCCGGCGTCACACAGCTAGTATGTGTCTGGAGTGGGATTTGAATCTGGTCTCTCCAACTAGCACTCCATCCATTATGCCTTGCTGCTTCTGACAAAATTTAATAGCCATGTAAGAAATGTTGAGCAGACCAACTTCAGGAAAACCTGGAAAGACCTGCATGAACTGATGTTGAGTGGAGTGAGCAGAACCAGGAAAACATTGTACACAGTAACAGCTACATTATTCGATGACAAACTTTTATAGACTTAGCTCTTCTCAGCAATACAATGATCTAAGACAGTTCCAAAAGATTCATGATGGAAAATGCTATCCACATCCAGACAGAGAACTATGGAGTCTGAATACAGATTAGAGTATACTATTTTTCCTTTTTTTTGTTTTTTGTTTTTTTTTCTTTCTTTTTTCTTTCTCGTGGTTTCTCCCTTTGGTTCTAATTCTTCAACATGACTAATATGGAAATATGTTTAATATGATTGTACCACGTGTGACCTGTATCAGATTGCACACTGTCTTGGGGAGAGGGAAGGGGAAGAAAGGGGAGAAAATTTAAAACTCAAAATCTTATAAAAGTGAATGCTGAAAACTAAAAATAAATAAATAAATATTGTAAAAAAATATATAATATGGATAAATATAAACTCTTAAATTTAGTAAAAATCAGCTTCATAAGTATAAAAGAGGGAGGGCTTTGTTAAAAAAAACAGTTCATCTGAAAAAATACCTAGGATCTAGTGCCCTGTAAACTCATACAGGTCAATAGTGACAGCAAAGAAAGTCAATGAAACTTGGCAAGTTTGTGTGATTTCCTCAGTGAAGGAAGTTCCCAGTGAGGAAGCTCCCCTTATCAATGCGAATCAGCAACTATTCTGCAAATTAAAGACAGTAATTTAGTAATTACAGAGTTATCTGAGTCACTAAAAAGTTAAGTGACTTTGCTAGGGTCACACAACTAGTGTAGCAACAGACTTGAATTCAGGTCATCCTGACCCCAATACTCACTCTTCATCCACTAGATTAATGTGTCTGGCTTAATTCATAGAAGTACAATGTCCAACTTTGATATTTTCCCCCTCCTTGTCCTGTTCATACACCTTGAATATTGTATTCAGTTCTAAGTGCTACCTCTTAGGAAAGATGTCCACCAGCTGAAATCTGTCCTGAGCAAGCCAAGCAGGATGGAGAAGAGTTTCGAGCTCATGCTCTTTGAGGACCAGTCAAAGGAGCTGGGGATGCTTAGCACTGAGCAGAGAACAAAAGGGGGAGCAGACACATGACAGCCTCTTCAGGTATTGGAGTATTTGAAAGAGCATCATATGGAAGAATGATTAGACTTGTTCTGTTTGTCTGTAGAGGGCAGAAACAGGAGCAGTGATTGGGTATTGCAAATAAGGCTTCATGTAAGTTATAAATTCCTTAACAATTAGCATTATTCAAAAGTGGAATAGGCTGCTTTGGGAGGTAGTGAGTTTCCTGTCCCTAAAGAACGATATGAATCGCTTGTTTAGTTTGTTAAGGGATAAGAGACATGGAGGAATCTCATTCAGGGTTGGCAATAGTTTTAGTGACAAAGAACCTGGGTTCAAATTTGGCTACTACCTGTAGTTCTGGAAGAGGCCACCTCTTGTGGCCTCAGTTTTCTCATCTGTAAAATGAGGGAGTGACCTCTAAGGTAACTTCAAACTCTAAAAATAAAAATAAAAAAACTATGGCATTATAACTTTGAGATTATGTATACATGTATTTGTGGGTATATATGAATACTCAAAGAACTCTGAGTGTGGGGAACTCTTTCTATTAGTATAGGTTGCAGCCAGTCTATGATTTAGTAGATCAGCCCTAGGAGTTGCCTCAGGGTTGAGAAGGGGCCATTTGTCAGTGATGAGATTTTAACTTAGGCCCCCTAGACTACAATTCCAGGACTACCTCCTATTCACTCCAGGGATGTATGTCTGTCTGTCAGTTTGTATTTGGGGGTAGGGTGTTACATAGAAAACAAGATAGAAAACCCTCATGAATAGTTAAAGTCATCTTCTTTCAGTTTTTCTCCCTTATCCTTCCCAACAATGTTTGTAAAAGTTTTCACAACCAGTCACAAATATATATGTAGCTTCCCTGAAGCCTGGGAGCATTGAGAGAGCTGAGAGATAGGCCTGGAGAACTCCAGACATACTATCCTCTTTATTCCTTCTCGGGAAGAATTCAGTCAGGATAACATTCTGACAATTACTTGACCCAGGGTCATTAGCAGATCTGATGTCTCTTATGCCCTACCTCAAGATCAATTATCCCACCTATTTGGTTTATGTTGGGTTAAAGTTAGTGGATTTTTTTTGAGAGCAGGCAAAAAGGGTGAAGGTGGGAAGGTCAGTACAGGAAGGGTGGTTCGTAATGTGAGTAGAGGCATCCCTGGGAAGACTTCTGGCTGATGGTTCTGTTTGGAGGCTGCCTGAAGGACAGCAGATGGAAGAAGGAAGATTGCTTAGGAATCTCTGCAGGTGATGCATAGAGCACCTGGGAATGCTGCCTACCTCCGAACACTAGTAGGAATGAATGTCAAATGATTGATACCTAGCCATTGTCCTTCCCAGTCTCTGAAGAAGACCTTTGCAGGGTGTCCCAAAACTTTTAGTGCATTTTTCTGCTGCTACTAAAGCTTAAACCTGCCCTAATACATGTGGGGTACCCTGTATAGTTCAGGGTTTGGAAGGGAGAAGGGGATGTTCATTTTCATTTTACTATGCATCTCAATACCAATATTGTTCCCAATGCCAAGCATAACATCCCTTCCCCTTCTTTGTCCTTCCACTCAATTCTGACCTACTTTTCAGTTAGTAGAGAGGGGTGAGCAGAGACCTTTAACCGTATTCTGGATCTAGGATCAGTCTCACGGCTCATGCAGATGTGCTTGCCTCCTTGATCGCTGTTTTCAGGACATAGAAGAAAGAATCCTGGATTTGGAGCCAAAGGACATATTCAAACACTATTTTAATAAATTGCTCATAGTGTGACCTTGGGCAAGTCACCAGTTAACCTTTTTCATCAAATGAGTGAGCCAGGGGAGACAAGGTACCCTGACTAGAAAGTGCTGGATTTGGAGTTGGAGTAGAAGCTAGGCTAGAATCCTGCTACTTGCAACCTAAACTACTGAGGCAGCTGGTGGTGCAGTGGACAGGGTGCCTAGAACTGGAGTCAGGAAGTCCTGAGTTCAAATACAGCCTTAGACACCAGCTGTGTGACCCTAAACAAGCCATTTAACCCCTGTTTGTCTCAGTTTCCTCAACCATAAAATGGGGATAATAAGAGTATCTATCTCCTAGGTTGTGAGGATTAAGTGAGACAATATTTGAAAAATACTTAGCCCCATGTCTGACACATAGTAGATGCTTTACAAAATTCTGGCTTACATCTTTTAGAGATTTCCCTCTTTGACAGGCAATAGCAGTAGACACTTCAACATATTCTCCATGCCCTAAAGCTTGACCATCTCTGATGCCTTCCTGCTCTGACCAAGGAAACACTCTGGAAGTCGTTTGTCCTCCTCATGTGATTTCCAGTCACATCTGTAATACTGAAACCAGTACTGGTTTACCAAAGCCTGGCCGTGCAGTCTGGTGTCCCTAATTAGGCTTTACCACAGCAGGGAGGAGGAACAGCTTCTCAAGCCCAGCATGTGACTCGCACATGCCCTGAATGGGGAGGACTGATGATAAGCTTTTAGAATTTTTTTTAGGACTCCTGAGCAAATGAGCCCATCAAGTTGTATTTGTGGCAGCAGTGAATTCTCTCCAAACCACCCCCTCCTCCGCACATCCCTCTTTTGGAAACATGTACACTCTGTATGGCCAGAGTAAAACTTTAGTCAAAGAAGTGTCTACTGATTCCTTCCATGCTATAATTAAAGGGGAGGTTCATTTACCATTCTAGAGACTGGCATAATCAATTATATCACAGAGCAATCCTCTGGATCATTATTTATCTATCACAGAACGGATGCTGTTCATCAACAGAATTCTTTTTGTCTCAAATTTCTGATCACAGACTAGCTTCTTTTTTGGAGTGGACATGCCCTGCCAATCTATCTCTTCCCAGTTCAGCTAAATGCTGTGTATTATAGCTATATGCTTAGGTAAAGGTAGAAAGACTTTCCCAGTAGAGCACATTGGAAAGAGGTTTGGACATGGCATTGGACCTGAGTTCGAATCCCAGTTCTGTCACTTGCAAATTATATAACATATGGCAACCCATGTAACTCCTCTGGGCCTTGGTTTCCTCATCTGTGTAAAGATGAGCTGAAAGTTCTGTTAGAGCTGATGCGAAAGGCCAGACATAGGACTAGGGATGGTGAAAAGATAAGTGATCTTTATTATGGTCTCAGCTTTGTCTCTGCCTTTCTCCCACCCACTTGTCTACATGAAAAAAAGAAAAGAGATTTAGAATTGAGCAAACTGGAGAACCCTGAAACCCAGAGCCTTCTGGTAATTGTTGGGATAAAAATCCATACATGGGTAATGATGAGACTATGCTGGGAGGAATATGGAATGCTTACCAAAGCTAGAATGGAGTCTCCAAAAGAGAGGCCCAATCCCCTGAACCAGAAAGTTTAGTCCAATGAAATATTAAGCCTGAAAGCATTAGGTATCTGGTAGTATACTGCTACGTGTCCTAATGAACGGATCACTTGGGACTGCTAGCAGTGAAATAGTTTCTAACCCGACTTCTAACAAGACTGTAAAGAAACAGAAAGTCCATTCCTTAAAAACAAAAGAAAAAGAGAAAGGTTCTTCCTGTCCTCTTTCTCCCAACCCTTTTCCAATCCTATGGCTAAGACAATCTTGGCTGCTATCCTAAACATACACACACACACACACACACACACACACACACACACACACTTTTTGAACTAAAAGACTATGACACTCTTTTCATTAGAAAGAACACCATGACCAAGGGGTTCAGTTGAAGCCATATGACCATTAGGCCTACCCCTGACAGTATCTGATGAAGGCGACATGTCAAACAAATCAGCAATTGACAGAGCAGTATCCAGTAAGTGTCTAGCCAAGACTATGAGTCCAGCAAATGCCAGAGGAGAAGAGCCGGGAGCGACTCAGAGAAAGCACTAGAAGACAGCAGATCCCTAGTGTCCGAGGTATGAATTAGTCCCTTCATATTTGTGCCCTGGACACGCATTTCCTCACACACATGCTCCTCTGTGCAAACACTCTGATTTCATGTGCTGCCTAGATCCCTACATGTGTCCACCCTCCCCACTGAGCATGTGTGCATTTGTGGAAGGATGTGCCCTAGGTTTATGAGGAAAACATTTTATTGCTACTTTTCATTGGCTGACTACTAAAAGTAAACACATTGGTGAGCGTACGTGAATTGTGGTTTGGTAAAGCTAGGGGCTTCTCCTCCGGTGACCCACCTGGTCAGTTGCATGGGAGGGGAAGTGTTTCTAAGCACTACATCTGTAAAATGAAGGGATTCAACTCACTGGCCTCTAAGGTCCCTTCTAGCTCAAAGTATAAAATGATCCTGTGATTCCCCGGGGTTTGGAATGGCATTTTCCTTCCCCAGAGAAGGGATTCTCTGTACAAGCTAAGTTGGCAGCATCCTAGTTTGCTTGAGGTTGGCACAGAGGCCATCAGAAATCATCTGAATACCAACCTGCCAAGCTAAGGCAGTCCTGTGGTTCAGGGATTTATTGCTAACAGAAGAAAGAAAAGAGAAGCTATTTCCTTAACCCTAAGATGCCAGCAATAAAGTGAGCAGACATTCAGTGGGAGAGTCTAGGTCGCTGCCCCTATCAATCTGCCACCTAATTCCTTCTGCCTGTGCTCTTGCCTGCTCTCTGGGACTGGGCAGCACATCTTCTGCTACCAGGAACAGGTGCCAAATTTGGGTGTGGAATTTCCCAGCCCAGCCTTGGGGTCTAAAGCTGCCGTGGCAGCTGTAGCAGGGGAAGGGAATCACCACTTAGCTGCAGCTTCGGTAAAGGCAGAGAGGCCTCTCTTGGCTTCAACTTTCTCAGGGACTAGGTCATCCATCTCCTGGGAAATGGAGCTTTCAACTACAGCCCTGGAGGGAATCTTTATGGTGGGTGACCCAGCGCCCCAAGCTGTGGCTGCTCTTTTGGTGGTGGGAACTGCTTGGATTCTTTCCCAAATGCTTTCTGCCCTAATCCTGTAGCTCCCAACATGAGCTGCATTTGTAATGAATCCAATAAGTAACCAGAATGATAGGACTGGGAAAGGGCCAAGGAAGTTGCCGGATGCTCTTGCTCCCAAATGGCTGTTATTGTTGAACATTGGTTCCACACTCCAAGCTTGGGGAAGTATCCTGAACAGAGGTTCTGACGCAGAAACAGATTTTATAGCATTAATTTAGATACAAGCTATGCCCCTGTAGGCACTGGTGGGCTCCAAGAAAAGGCAGGAAAGCAAGACGGAGGTTTGACATCAATTGCCAGAGTCCTTGGAGGTCACTGTATTGTTCATCATAACCCTGACTTCACTGATGACAGCAGATGCTTCCTGGCTGGAGCCTGCTCATGTGGCTCACTCTCTCCTGTCCTCTTCTGTTCTTTGTCCTTCTCAGCTTTCTATTACAGAGGATTACTGACTGGGATTTCAGATCCCTCAAGAAAAGAATCACTTTAAAAACATCTTTCCTCTCCTCTCTTTTTCCTTCCTCAACCACTCCTCTTCTCTCCTCTATCTCTCTCCTCCCCTCTCCTTTCCTCTCTTCTTTTCTTCTCTCCTCCACTGCCCTCCTTTCTCCTCTCCTCTGCTCTTCTCTGACCTTTAATTCCTCTCTCTTCTCCTCTCCTCTCCCCTTTTCTCTCCTCTCCTCTCCTCCCCTCCCTTTCCTTTCCTCTCTCCTCCTCTTCTCTCCTCTCTCCTTCCTCTCTCCACACTTCCCCTCCTTTCTCTTCTTATCTCTCCTCCCTTCTCCTAAGATTCATAAGATGGTATCAGAAGAGAGGAAGAGAGGGCATCTCTCAGAATTTGGACCTCCCTCCCATATAGAATGAGAGAATGATGGGTCATTGGGAGGGAAAGCAGCAGGACCCTTTGGGGTGTCACTCTGAGAATAGTTTCACTGTGCACAGGTTTGTGGAGGACTATGAGGCAAGATACAAGGATGATGATTGCCATGAGAAGGTTGCTTACCCTCACCCGCAGCCCCACCTCAGTGAGGAAGGACCTTTCTCCAGATTATGTTGGTGCCCTAGGGCAACACTTTTCAGCCCACAGCTACCATAGCTCTGTTAATGATCATGCACTGTGCCTGAAATAGTCTTGATACAGAGTGAGAATTTTTCAGAAATACTTGAGTCTTCCTGGATGACTTTGGGCAGGTCACTTCCCTGGGTCTTAGGCAGCACAAGGCAATAAGCATTTATTAAGTATTGACTAGATGCCTAACACTGTGTTAAGCATTGAGGTTATAAATACAAGCAAATACTCAAGGAGTTCAAATCTAATGGGAAAAAGTAAAACTCCAAAGGGAGTGGGTGGAATGAAGGAACCAGATAGAGTCATAATGCTTGAGTCTGGAAAGTCGGAGCAGCTGAGAGGGGAGTGAAGGTTGGTGGACATGGGACCCTCTAAAATGGAGATCCCAGAAAGAGTTCAGCAATGGGACAAGAGGGCTGGCGCGGCGGGTGGATGCCTCAAGGTAAGGAGGCCCTGGGGCCTGGGAGGTTCTAGGATGAGGCTACAGCAGAGGCAGGTGCTGAAAGTTCCCTCATCTAAAATGGGAAGATTGGACTCAGGATTCTCTGGGGTCCCTTCTAACGTTCTGTTTATGGTGTTACGGGTCTTCCTTTTAGGGATAAAACAACCACAAGTAGATTTAGAGATTCTATATTCCAACTCTCACTTTACAGAAGAGGAAACCGAGTTTCCCAAAAAAAGTAAAGTTAAGTGATGATGTATTTGAATTGCCTGATGAGAAGATTTAAGCCCAGGTGCTTTGACTCCAAATTTTGTGCGTTACCTTGGAGAAGTGGCCCATCCTAGCCATTGTTGCCAGAATTAGCTTCCTAAAACATGACTACGATCATGTTGTTTCTCTGATCAAAAATATTTTTTTCCCTTCCTTTCCCCTTCCCTTTACTTTTCTCTGTATCGCACATCTCTCAGGCCAGGAGTACAAGAGTTATTCACTGTAGCCTAATTCATTTCTGATCTGGGCAAGCTCTGCCTTCCTTGGGGAACTCGGTCCTCCTCCTATAATATTAAGCAAATTCTAAGATATTTCATGCCCCTTTAACAGGTCCGTGTGACCTGCTTTGAGCTTTGGCCCAGCCCACAGCTGGAGCCACATGGACTCGATGGTGAGAGGAACTTGCTGAACAGGTGGAGCAAGAAGTGGGAATGAGGCAGAGGTGGGAGAGAGTGAAGCAGAACAGAGCACTTAGCATGAGTGAGAGAGGGAGAAATTTTGCCTAGGGGAGCTTGTTTGTGGGGAGGGCTGATGGAGGGAAGGTTTGGGATGGCGGTGCTCCCTCTATTGGTAATGTGTATAAACTTCCTTGTTACCATGGTGGAATAGGCTTTCTGGTATCTGAATAAATATTTTGATTTTGTCTTTGAAGAAGAGAGTTTATATTTTGCAAATTTACCCTAGAAATATGCCTGCATATTCATAGCAGCTGGCATTGGCATTACACCTTCCCACTCCTGGGGGCTCACCTCACCAAAGTAAAGTACACCAAGTTAAGAACATCTGAACTAGACAGTCCCTTCCAGTTCTGGGTCTATGATCCTATGATTTACTTGGCTATACCAGCCCACTTCTTATTAATATTTATGAGCTGGGCTGATGTCATAGAGTGAAGAATAATCATTAGAGAACTTGGTATCTTTATAAAGAAATGGAAGGAAGGTCACATCCTGTTCCTGAACTTATGGGAGGACATGAACAGAGTCACTCAGGATGAGAAGGCATGGACATGTTGTGTTTTTCAGCTTGGATAGGAATGCCCACATTGATGAGATTACAACTCACCTTTTTGACAACCAAGTTCACTTCTCTAAAGCCCCAGTTTCTTCATTTGTAAGAAAAAAAGAAGCTGGACAAGATGACTTCTGAGGTTCCTCCTACCTCTAAATTAATGTAGTATACATACTCATGTCTTGTCTTCTCATCATGGTTGTAAATTCTCTGGGTACAAGGTCTTTATCTTACATGTGTTTTTATCTTCATTTCCCTAAATCCCATTCCCCATTTTCAGTTGTTTTCACTGCGTCTGAGTCTTTGTGAGCCCATTTGGGGTTTTCTTGGCAAAGTGGTTTGTCATTTTCTTCTTCAGCTCATTTTATGTATGAGGAAACTGAGGTGAACAGGGTTAAGTGACTTGCTGAGGGTCACACAGCTAGCAAGAGTCTGAGGCCAGATTTGAACTCACAAAGATGAGTCTTCCCGACTTCAGGTCTAGCACTCTATGTACTGTACCACCTAGCTGTCCTCCCTAACAAAATTCTTCCCAGATACAGTAGTGGGCACTTAGCCCATGCCCATGGATTTGATGTCTCTGAGGTACACCACAGGTTTCCATCCCTAAGAATAAAAGAACCTATGTCAGGGTGGGATCCTGAATGAATGATTCGGGAGAAAATAGAAAAGGTTGGAAAATGCCATGAAAGCCTAGGAGAGGTTGAGAAAGGTTACAGAATCTCCAAATATAATCTAGAAGCCAAAAACAATGATACAGTCAAAGCTGAACAAAGACCTAGGAAAAGAAGGGCTATCAAAAAATCAATGAATACATCAGCAAGCATTTATTAATTACCTACTATGTTCTAGCCACACTTCTAGTTGCTAAGAATACAAAGACAAAAATGGAACAATCCCTATCTTCAAAGAATATGTAAACAAAATAAACATAATTTAGTATATAGAGGAGAAATGCAAACGAGGTAAATTTTTTTGGAGAGAAAGACACTAGACATAAGGGGAGGGGAGATCAGGAATGGTTTCAAGTAGGAATCAATTAATCAATAATCATTTATTAAGTGCCTACTATGTGCCCAGGTACTGTCCTAAGTGCCAAGGCTACCAAAAGAGACAAAAGATGGTCCTTGCCTTCAAGGGGCTCATCATCTGAGTTTTAAAGCAAATAGAGGATTCTAAGGGAAGAGGGAAAGGAGAGAGTTCATTCACTTCTGTCAACTGGAGCATCAGAACAAAGATGCAGAAATGGAGCATGGATTGTCCCATGTGGGAATGGCAATACTGATGGAAAAGGAAGGATAAGAATTCTCTACTGAAGTTCTTCCACCTCTCTGTGCTCTGGGGACTTTAGGGCATCCACTTGACTCAAACCAACCTTATTTACCACATTCCTTCTACATTTCTCTCAAGTCAGACTGAAGCTACAAGGATTTCATGTCTCCAAGGTGTAGAACAGAACAGAATAGTGTGCTCTGGAACGGAAGGGCCGTGTTATCATAGTCAGTGTTTTGGGAAAGTTCTGTCAAAGGAAGGAAGGAAGAATACAAGTATTTATTAAGTTCTTGTTGTTGTTGTTGAGATGTGTCCAACTCTGTGACCCTGTGGACTGACTATACTATCCACAGGATTTTCTTGACAAAGAGACTGGAGTGGTTTGCCATTTCCTTCTCTAATGGATTAAGGCAAACAGAGGTGAAGTGATTTGCCCAGGGTCACACAGCTAGTAAGTGTCCAAGGCTAGATTTGAACTCAAGCCTTCCTGACTCCAGGTCCAGTGCTCTACCCACTGTGTCATCTAGATGCCCTGAGTAAGTGCCTACAATCTGTTAGTCACTGTGCTAAGCACTTTATAGGTATTACCTAATTTGATCCTCACAAAAACTCTGGGAGGTAGGTGCTATTATGATCCCCAACTATACTGAAGAAATTTAGGTAGACAAAGGTAGCCCACTGTCACACAGCTAGAAAGTGCCTGAAGTTGGATTTGAACTCAAGTCTTTCTGAATCCAGACCTAGAGCTCTATCCACTGTGCTATCTAGTTGTCTCAAAAGGGTTGGCAGATCTACCACCTCTGAGTTTTGGAATTTGTGATGTCAACTAAAGAATTCCACTCATTAGAGAAGAGTGCTGTGGACATATCACTCCTTTTTGATGATAACAATGATGAGATAACTCTAAATCTATCCCTCATTCAATGTATAATCAAGGGGAGAAGAGGGGGCAAGTGAAACAGGACATTTGTACTGGATTTACAAATCAAAGACCTGAGTTCAAATTGTACTTCTCATACTTGCTACCTATGTAACCACAGACCCCTCTGGGCCTCAGTTTCCTTATGTGTGAAATGAAGGGGTTGAACTAAATGGCTTCTAAGCTCCTCTTCAATTGCAAATCTGTATTCAAATGATTCTCTCAAAGGCAATTGATTTAGCTCAGTTCCTACATCTCTGAACTGGTAATGAATGTTCGTAGCATACTTCTCCCACATGTACCACACTTTGCTAACAGTCCCAGCAGAGGGATATTATTAGCAAAAAATAGTAGTTGGGGCAAGGGGGAGGTCTTCTTAAAGGAGGTTTCTGAATGTGTCAGACCCCTAATGCTAAGTTTATTAATGAGTCATTTTCCTAGACCAGCAGGCACTGTGGGGGAAAGTGAAAGAGGAAGTCACAAACCAAGGTCTGGGGTTTTTTCTGTAAATTTGTCTTGACTGTCTGTACACCAGAGTGGAGTTCAATGAGTATGGCTTTAGATTGGGCTCCAACACCAGAAACTCTGCTGGGTTTTCCCCATGTTCAGAGAAATTTCTAGGAATCTGGAGCCTAAATTTCATCTTTTCTCAGTGTTCATACTCTTAACTCCTAGGAAATTGGGAATGTCTATTCACTTGCTTTATGTAGGATCTAGAATACTTGGTACTTATAATACATACTTCTTGGTGGTGATGGTGCAGTGGATAAGAGCGCCAGTGCAGGAGTCAGGAGGACCTGAGTTCAAACCTCACCTCAGACACTTGACACTCACTAGTTGTACAACCTTGGGCAAGTCACTTTACCCCAATTGCCTCATCCTGGGTCATCTCCAGTCATCCTGATGAATATCTGGTCACTGGATTCAGATGGCTCTGGAGGAGAAGTGAGGCTGGTGACCTGCATAGCCCTCCCTCACTCAAAAAACAAAGTCAAGTGCAAGTCACGTCATTATTTCTCTGATGGCATGGTCTTCTTCGGCAACGAGGGATGAACACACACAAAATTCACCTCACAGTCCCTGCCCTGATTCTTGATGTCACCCACCTTTATCTCTACCTTGCACCAGCTGCTCAATGATATGACAGTTCTCTGTGTCTCATTAGCAAATGCTACATCACTAAGATCTTCTCCAGCGTCACTGTATTCTCTTGACTGTTTGTTCTCTTTTTCTGTCTTTCACTCTCTCTCTCTCTCTCTCTCTCTCTCTCTCTCTCTCTCTCTCTCTCTCAAACACAGACACGCACATACAGTATCAGGATCCAAGACCATTCCTCTCCTTTTACTATTAGAAGATATCGCATTTTCCAGAGCTAAAGCCCAAGCTGTTCCCTGGGCTTGGCATAACAATAATCCTTTGCATTCACCTTCTGGATGAATTCTGCTGCAACTAAATCACAGAATTGATGGTCCCTGAGCTCAGGCAAGCACCAACAGGCCCAGACATGAAGCCCTCCTATGAACAGACTTTTTGTCACTAGACAACCTGATCTCACTGTTTTTGTTGTGCTGCATCACCATTGCTACACTACACTATTTGACATTTTGTCTAGTAACAAATATATAAATCAAGATTTAGCCCTACTGTCTCAGGTCTCCTGCCAGGAGACGTGTATCTAATTTCTCTCCCCCAATGGAATAAGGAAAGCTTTTGCTTTTAACCTGTATGAGCTCTTTGGTATTTTTGGAGTTAAGAGTGGTTATGAAATCTCTGTGACTCTTTGGTCATTTGTTAACAGAGTTGACAAAAGAAATACACACACTCCTTGTACTCTTTAATCACCTGGATTACCTCCAGTTTCCTCCAATCATTCATTCAGTTGATCAATTTATTTATTTACTTTATTAAGTGCTGACTATATGACAAGCACTATGTTGTGTTAGAGATAGACAGAAATCTAAAAAAAATACTCTTTACCCTCAAAGGGGCTTACAATCTAATAGAGGAGACAACTTGAAATATACATACATATAGATATGTGTGTCTATGGATATGTATGTATAAGTATGTATGTGTATATATATGTGTGTATATGTATATGTATGTGTGTATATGTATGTGTGTATGTGTGTGTGTATAGTTAGTTAACTAAAAGAGGACCCCCAGGTTCAAAAAGAGAGACTCTAAAATGAAAGAATCTGATCACAGATTATAAAGCATTTATTGTCTGAGAAAAGAATTTCAAGGGAGAGAAGATCCTGCAAGGAAGCAGAGGACAAAGTTCTCAGCTGCTCAAAGGGGAGTGGAAAAAAGATGAGATAACATGACTTCTACAGGCTTTCAGACAGGGAGTGGGGGTGAAGGGGAGGGGGGCATTTGTAGACACAATAAGCCAGGATGTTTAGAAAGTCCTGAGTGAGGGAAGGTCTTGAATCTGCAGCTGCTGCTCAGGGTTGCCCTTGAACTGGTTTGTTTCTGGCAGCTACAGGCATTTCCAAAAAATTCGGCTAGAGTTCACTCACAAAGGTATGTCAAGCAGCTCTGAGCCTCAGAAATCCATCTAATTGGCTGGTTGTTGTGTAATACACTGTCCTGCTCCCCTGTGAAGAAGGGAAATTCTAAATACATAGTATAGTCATTACAGAACCCATATGTATCCTCTCCTGTCCTCTCCTGTCCTCTCCTGTCTGTTCTCTCTCTCTCTCTCTCTCTCTCTCTCTCTCTCTCTCTCTCTCTCTCTCTCTCTCTGTGTGTGTGTCTCCCTCTCTCTCTCTCTCTGTCTCTCTGTCTCTGTCTCTGTCTCTCTCTCTGTCTCTGTCTCTGTCTGTCTCTTTCTCTCTCTGTCTCTGTCTCCCTCTCTCTGTCTCTCTCTGTCTCTTTCTTTCTCTGTCTCTCTGTCTCTCTCTGTCTCTTTCTCTCTCTGTCTCTCTCTCTGTCTGTCTGTCTGTCCGTCTCTGCCTGTCTGTCTGTCTATCTCTGTCTGTCTGTCTCTCTCTCCCCTCTCCACATTAAGATGCCTCATCCCCTTAACTTTTCACATTGCCCTGACAATGCTCTGACTCACCCCAACTGTCTCTTTTCTCTCTTTACTGACTTGAGAACAAACAGGAATAAAACAGAACAATGAAGACCAGGGTTACTACCAAGTGAAGTTTATCCAGTTTCTACTTAACCCTAGACATTCCTCAACAACGTTCTTATTCATTTCTCATTATCTAACTAATCTACTATCTTACGTTCCCTTCCAAAGTTTCTCAGATCTCAAGCTGACACCCCTCATGCTCCCTTTCCTTCTTCTTACTTAAATTAAATTAACAATTAAGGCAAGGCATCAGAAATACAAAAGATGAAACTATACATCCTCCCTCCCTTCAAGGAATTTATCATCTAGATTTATACAAACTGTAATATGATAAATATATTAAATAGGTCCAGATGATAAAAACAGATTGGAGAAAAGAGAAATTACAAAAACAGCAGAATTCAGTGGGAAGAACACTGGTTCTGGTCAGAAGACCTGAGTTCAAATTCCACTTTTGATACTTACCATTTGTGTAGCGTTGGGCAAATGACCTAACCTCTCAGAACACCAACTTCCTCACCTGCAAATTAAAGGAGTTGGACTAGATGGTTTTTCACTTTATATCCGTGATCCTGTGACCTATAGCTGAGGGTCATGGAGGGAGTGGGAAAATACCTTGAGCTAGCCTTGAAGAAACATGACAATGTATGACTCCAGAGTGTCTGCCTCCTGGAGAAAGAATGATCTTACTGATAATATAAGCACTAGACTTCATAACCAAATTGAATGCTGAAAGAGAATGCAAAAAAACAAAGTGGACGGTCCCTGGAGAGTCTGAGTAGTACTAGTTTCTACTCTAAGGAACAACAGAGAGGTCCGATATCTTCCCAGAATGTGAGCAAGAACCTTCCCAGACCTGTCAGACCAGATGTCTATCACCTACTCATGACAATTCTCATGGACACAAATATCACTGGCACAAGGAATCCAGAAAATACTGCTATAGATGATGAAGTCCTGGGCAAGAGGCTTAGGCATCATGCTATGATAAACAAAGATCTGAAGGGGAGTTTAAAAATCATTTGGGTCAAACCTCATTTTTTTAAATTAGGAAACTGGGACACAAAGAGTCTAAGAGACATATTCCAGTCCATTCTAGAAGTTTGGGGCCTTAGAGGAGGGTTTTTTGTACCAAGATGCCTTTATTACTTTTCATTTTAACTTTCACAAAGGTAGATCCCAACCCTGAAATGAAAAGCACAGGGCAGGGCCATGAAGAAACAGGAACAAAGAAAAATGGGTTCAGGGGAAAGGCTTAATTGCCAAAGAGGTCATCTGTCACAAAGAGAGTGGACAGACATGAGTGTTTTGGGGAGAAAATGGGGTTTCACTCAAGTGCACCTGATCAGATTCCTACTTTTGATGTCATAGACAGGGATATGCAAATGACTGGCAGTCAACTAACTAGCAAAAGCAAACAAGGGATATAGAAGAGTCCAACAGAGAGAACAGAGAAATTTCCAGAAAAGAAGATGATAATGGTTCCAGGTTGGAGGAAGAAATATGTGTGTATATGTATAAATGTAAATCATAAATATGCATATATTATTGATATATTATAAATTAAAGATTATATAAAATACTAGAAGGGAAGTCATTTCAGAAGTGATGGCAAGCTCTCAAAAAAAATTCTTGGGATATAATTTTGAAGCATAGGAAAAGGGGAAATTGTCTATGGAGACTGGCTGTCATTTACTATTGTGTAACAAGACTGCTTTGGGCCTCAGTTTCTTCATCAGTAAATTGGGGGGTCATACATTTCTAGATGACTTTCTAACCCTAAATCTATGATTCTATGATGTGGTCAGATTTTTTAAAAGACATAAGCAAAAGTGGGATGTGAGAATAGACAACAAGACGCGACTGTGAACGTAGTATGGTCCTCTAAGAACAGCATGAGGATGGTTAAAGCTCAGAATAAACCGAGGCTGGTAAAGAAAGGTAAGGACAGCAAAAAGGCATGGGTTGGGGTATAAGAATATATGTAGTAGGAAAAAAGAAGAATTAAATAAAAGAAAGGATTGCTACTTGGGCTGGGTGGGATGTTTATCACCGACAAATGAGAAAAGGCAGAGCTACTCAAAATTTATTTATTTCTGTTTTGTTTGCCAAGGAGAATAATCTATGGACTGGAAAGGATAGAGCACAAATATCTAATAGGGAGTTTATTCTGAAGACCAGAATAAAACAATGAAAGAACATCTCATTGACCTTCATCAGTTCAAATCACCAGGTCCAGATAAACTATATTCCAAAATACTGAAAGAAATGGAGATGTGTTTGCTCAGCCACTGTCAAATGATCATGGAGAAAGGGAGAGGCGAAACAGATTTGAAGAAAAACAACTGTGTCAATTTCAAAGAAAGAGGAGAGCTGAGCCTGCAGACTCTTAATCAGTAAGCATGGAACCTTCCTGGTGAAGTTATCGTATGATATATATGTATGTACATGTATTATTATTAAAAGGATGGTTAGCTGACATCTGGAAGAGGAAGCACAAAGAGCCTACATCAAAAACAGTTCATGGCAGACTCACTTCTTTTGACTTTTTAACAAGGTTACTAGGCATGTAAAGGAAATACAGTTTGCTTAGATTTTAGCAAGTATTTATCAGTCTTTAATTTGCTCTTGTTAGCAAGATAGAGAGCTGTGTGCTCAATAATAGATGAGATTAAGAACAGTTTAATTCTCCACATCACATTTTGAGAAGTATCTCAATAAGTTGGGAAGTGTCTAGGGGAGGGCCTAAAATCGATGCCTTCAACTTGTGAGTTGAAGAAATTGGGGATGTTTAACCTGGAAAAGAAAAGACATGAAAAGATATGATAGCTTCCTGAGGAGCTGTCACCTGAGGAGACGTTAGACTCATTCTGTTTGGGCTTAGACGATAGGACTCAATGCAATTAGTATAAATTTCAGAGAAGAAAGTTTAGACTTAATGGAAAGAAAAACTTTCTAACAATTAAAATTATCCATATGTTTCCTCCTACAGATTTTAGCAGAGTAGAAATTCTAGGAAAACAACTGAATTTAAAATAAGTAGAATTACATATTTAGAACTAGAAAGTGTCTTAAAGATCATTTTTTCCAACTGCCTCCTTTTTAGAGAGGAGGAAAGTAAGACAGAAAGAAGTGAAGTGATTTGTTCAAGATCACACACTTAAAAAGTGAGATACAAAGTATGGATCCATATCCACCGATTGCATCCTCTTCACTATACCATGCCAACCTAAATGAAACAGTGCAGTGATCAAGTTTGTATTTTATGGTCTTCCCATCCTTGAGTCATTGCTTCCTTCCTCAATTTTCTAACTTATTATGTTTTTTTAAAGAAATTTTGTTTTGAGGTTCTGTTTTATGTCTTTACTGGTTGTTGTTGTGGTTTAAGAATGGGTCTCCCTATGTCACCCAGGCTGGAAGCTGTGACTACTCACAAGTCTGTTGCTACTTCTGATCAGCGTGAGAGCTTTTATCTGTTGTATTTCTGACCTGGTCCTGTTTGCCCCAACTTGGGCAGCCAAGTGGTACTTCTCCCTAAAGCCTCTGCTTTCAAGGGTTCACCATCTTGGTGCCAAAATTAGCCAAACTTAGTGCAGACACCTAGCTAAGGCAGCTCAAAACTGCTGAGCTCAAGCTATCTACCAGTTTCAACCTCTCCTCGGAGCAGGGTTTAGAGGCCTGTGCCAATGAGCTCAGATTGAAAAATGTTTTATTGATTTTTTTAAACATCACTGTCACTTCCTGATGACTGCTTCTCCTGACCAAGAATCTCTCCTTTGTATCAGATAAGAACAGGTAAGCAAAACAAATCAACACACCATCTGTATGTAACCTTCGCAAGTCTCTGGGCCAAGTAGGGACAGACATTCTTCACTATCATTTTTCTGAAGTTGTCACTCATTGCTATACTGATCAGTATTCTAAAGTTTGTCCGTGGGTGGCTTTTGGTTTTTGTTTTACATCCTTGTTATTTTGTCATTTCAGTTATGTCGCATTCTTCGTGACCCCATTTGGAGTTTTCGTAACAGAGATACTGTAGTGATCTGCCATTTCTTTCTCCAGCTCATTTTATAGATGAGAAAAGTGAGTCGAACAGAGTTAAGTGACTTTCCCAAGATCACACAGCTAATAAGTGTCTGAGGCTGGTCCCTGACTCCAAACCTTGCCCTCTAACCACTGTGCCACCTAGATGTGCTTCCTTTTTGTAATTACATTATTATAATCTGATTCTGTTTGTTTGACTCTGCATTAGTTTCCAATTTTTTAAAAGAATTTTAATTACATTCTTATTAAAATTTCCAATTTTTTATTAGAAAATTTATTTCTTCAGTAGTCATACATCTAATAATTTAGGGAATTATTTACAAATATTTACAATGTATATTGTCCTGCATCCTATTTAAAGGTAATCCACTACAAGCAAAATTAGGTGGTATAATGAATAGAACACTGGGGCTATGGTCAGGAAGACCTGAGTTTAAATTTGGCCTTGGAGTTGCTAGCTGTGTGACCCTGGGCCAATCACTTAACCTTGCTTTGCTTCAGTTTCCCGAACTATAAAATGGGGCACCTACCTCCCAGGGTTGCTATAAGGATCAAACGAGATAATATTTGTAAAGCACTTAGCAGCACAGTGCCTAGCACATAGAAGGTGCTGTATAAACGCTTATTTGCTTCTCCCACATATAAACACTTCCTTTCTTCCCTGATCACCTTTCTTGAGTCATCAGCTTAGATGTTCTCGTTGCTGTTTAGTCATTTCCAGTCATGTCCAACTCTTTGTAACTCCATTTGTGGTGGAAGTTTTTCTTTTTTTTAGCAAAGATATTGGATTGGTCTGCCATTTCCTTCTTCAGCTCATGTTGCAGATGAGGAATGGAGGCAAACAAGGTTCAATGACTTGCCCTGGGTAGTAAGTGTCCAAGACTGGATTTGAACTAATGAAGAGGTGTCTTCCCGCCTCCAGTTCCAGCACTCTATCCTGCCTTTAGATGTGTCGGCTTCCTGATTTTGCAGTGTAAACCTTCACCAGGAGCACCTTTTTCTAAGAATGTAAGATTTGCAAATGTGTTTGTAAAAAATAATGAAATGGCTCATTCAATATTTTCACTATATAAAGGAAAACATTTTCTTTGAAAAAAGAAAGAATTAAGAAGAAGTAATTAGTCTTCATGAATGGTAAGTCAATTGTGGTAAGCTTAGCCCTCCAATGGAACTGAAGGGCCATAGATTTAGGGCTGGAAGGAACCCTAGAGTTTATCTCGTTCAAACCCCTTATTTTCCAGATGAGTAAACTAAACAACAGGAAGGTTAAATGGCTCGCCTTTGGGGTTACACAGGTAGAAAGTGTCAGAAGCAGGATTTGTAATGAAGACTTTGGACACCAGACTAGGGTTCTCTCCACTGCTCCATACTATCTCCCTTGAATGTCTATTTCAGTAGGTGGAATAAGGCTTTGGAACTTCTATTCCATCTCTTTCCTTATGTCATTCTAAGACAAAGACAATATTTTTCTTCCCCATGTTTTGCACTAAAGGACAGTTACAGCCATTGAAACTTTAGTAAAAGGATCAATTCCTTCCCAAAAGGCACTGTAACCCCACAACTGGCCTTGCAACCTCACTCATAGGAACACTCGAGTCACTGAGAAACCCACCAAGTCACTGAGAAAGTCAATAAATGGAAGAAAAAAATCTACTGAACTTTGGCTGTATTTGTCTAGAATAGTGAAATCTAAATCTGCCAATGGAAATTGGAAATGAGATGAAAATTCTTCTACCAAATCTGCACCACTCATTCTGTGTGCCAAGTTAAGTTGCCACTCTAAAGTAGTATTCATCTATCATAGATCCAATAATTAGAGAGTCCATGATGACCCCATACATTATTTCTCTGGTGACGAACAAATAAGAAACTACCACCAAGGCATATTCCATGATGTATGGGCACCCAGTGAAATCTGTTCCATTTCAAACTGGGATACTCAAACATTGTAAATGGGATTATTTGTGGTTGTGATTGTTCAATCATGTCCAACTCTCCACGGTAGTATTAGGAGTTTTCTTGGCAACTCATTTTACAGATGAGGAAACTGAGGTAAATAGGGTAAAATGACTTGCCCAGGGTCACATAGCTAGTAAGTGTCTGAGGCATATTTTAATCCAGGAAGATGAGTCTTTCTGATTCTAAGCCCAGTGCTCTATTTATTGTGCCCCCTGGCTGCCCTTGTAAATAGGATACATTACAACATTCCATATCAGTGTCTTTTGACAGCTAAAATTTACTACCTTTAACTCTTTGGTCACTCTCCCTAAATCTTTCTGAGTTCTCCATATTTTTTATTTCTTATGACACAATAATATTCCATTACATTTATTCATCATAATTTGTTTATCTTTTCCCTCTAGTTCTTCGCTACTGAAAAAATATGCTGCTATAAATATTTTTGTATATGTGGGACCTTTCCCTCTGTCCTTACCTTTTGTATATAGTACTGTTGTTACCATAAGATCCAAGCCTGTGTACAGGCTTTTTTTCCCATTCATCAAAAAGGATTTATTAAATGCTAAAATCATTCCACATTGTTTTCTAGAATAATTGGACCAATTCCTGGCTCCACCAGCAGTAGATCTCTTTTTGCCCAGGGCACCCTGCTCCCATATGTTCCTCTAGATGCCCAGAGTCTTTTGCTGCAGTATTACTCCAAGTTGATCTTCCCTGAACAGTAATCTATTGTTGATTTTTTTCCACCTTCCTCCCTGTTCCAACACAACCATCATGACTTATCAGTATCATTTCCCATTAAATCAGAGTTGTGCTAAGGGAAAGGCTCTTCTGAGAAAGACACCTAAGTTGAGAAAAAGCAACCCAATGAAGTAGAAAGTACACTGGATTTGGAGTCAGGTGACATGGACTGCTCCCAGCTTTCTTGCTAAATGTGTGACCTTAGAAAGGATGATGCCTAGTATTTACATAGAGTTCTATGGTTTGCAAAGTGCTTTACAAACACTATCTCATTTCATTCTCACAACAACTCTTTGGGTTAGATACCATTACTATCTTCATTTTACAACTGAGAAAACTAAGGCGAAAAGAGGTTAAGTGATTTGCCCAAGGTCACATAGCTAGTAAGCATTTAAGACTGGACTTGAACTTGGATTTTTAACTCTCAAATCCAGCCCTCTATCTACTGTACCTCTATGGGTCTCAGTTTCCTCAACTGCAAAAAACAAGGTTGAGCAAGATGGTTTCTAGATCCCTTCTCTAAATATATCATCTTAGTCTGTAAGGTCCCTTTCAGATCTAAGTCTTATTAATCTATCAGAATGGCCAATCATGGTTTAATATATTACTATTCTCAAGGAGCATTTACATTTTAATAACAAAATATTCAAAGCCTTAAGTCCCTAAGGAGTGATTACTGGTGGCCTTTTAAAAGCCATGGAAGATTGGTCAGAGTAAGATTTTTTTGAAGGGGCTGCAGAGGGGAGGAAGAAAGAGAAAGGAGCTTTCAAATGTGCTTTCTATCAACCCTGCGTAAGGCAGATGCAATGTATTTCCATTTAAAGTAGACCCTGAGAGGTCTCCTGGGTCTCAGGGCTTCCCCTAAAAGAGTGAAGGGGCCTATATGTTTCTAATGCAACTTCTGGCAAGGACAGATGCCAACTCTGCTGGGACTCTTCAGAGACCAGGAAGTTGGTTTTCTGGCACTCCTTTTGGGCACTTTGTTTGATAATTAGTCTAGTGTACAGATTGTCAACAAGATCTTTCCTCTTCCAGGAGATAAACATTCACCATTAGTCACATGGGAGCCAATTCCTGGGGCAATACAGGTTTTTAACTCTTCATCTTCCTGTTCAGAGAAGGAACGGACGGCAAAAAGAATTCCCAGAAAACAAGAAGAAACCTGCCTGAGTGCCCATCACAAGAGCATAAATACACCAGCATGTGTAAAAAAGTGAGAATTACATGATTCCATCATCTTTGGAAAAAAATCAATCTATTTGGAATTCTCTGTCTCAACTCTCACTCAGTCATCTTAATTTTTAATAACTTGCCTTATAGCTAAACTCTTGCGTTGTGTTTATTGTCATGGATAATATATCTGTGTCTGACATGCTGAACCACCTCCTAATTTAGGGGGAAAGCAGCCCAACTTCAAGAAAATGGAGTAATGAATAGAAGAATAAACATTAAACATTTATTGTTAACGTTAAATGTTAATTAAACATTAAGTATGAACATTAGAGGTGGAGTATGGTAAAATAGAAGGGACATTGAAAGACGTGAGCTTGAGAAATAGCTTTGCTACTTATTAGCCACATGGTCTTGGGAAAATCAATGCATTCCTCTGAGCCCAAGGTTCCTCATCTCTGAAATAGGAGGACGTTTTACTATAGGCAGCTATAGCAGAGAAAATGCTAGAAGTAGAGTCAGGAAAACCTGAGTTTCAATTTCTAACCTCACACACTTTGTAGCTGTATGACCCTAGACACGCCATTTCAGCCTCTGTTTGCTTAACTTCCTCATTTATAAAATGGGCATAAGAGCAGCATCTCTCTCCTAGGGTTGTTGTAAGGACAAAATGAGGTGATATTTCTAAAGCCCTTTGCAAATCTTACAGTGCTATGTCTTTTGTTGGTTAAGTTGTTCAGTTGTGTCCAACTCCTCATGACTCCACAGACGTAGTCGACGGGGTTTACTTGGCAAAGATACTGGAGTAATTTTCCATTTCCTTTTACAGCATGTCTCCATTTTACAGATGAGGAGCTAAGGCAAATTGGGGTGCTAGGTGAGTACTAGCTATTATTATATTATTATTTTCCCCATCCACCTCTTAGAGCTTTTGTGAGGATCAGATGGAAGGCTTCCATAAGGTATGTTGTGTTTAAATTGTTTTTCATATTTTACTTTCAAAAAGTATGTTTCATATAGTGCTTTACAAATGCCAGCTATTATTACACTAAGTGGGGCAGTTAGGTGGCACAGTGGATAGAGAACCAGGCCTGGAGTCAGGAAGACTCATCTTCCCGAATTCAAATCTGACCTTCGACACTAGCTGGGTGACCCTGGGCAAGTCACTTAACCCTCTTTACCTCAGTTCCTCATCTGCCAAATGAGCTGGAGAAGGAAATGTCAAACCACTCCAGTATCTTTGCCAAGAAAATCCCAAGTAGGGTCACAAAGAGTCAGATATTCCTTAATAACATTATTAACAAAGTGCTAAGGAAGGATTACAGTATATGGCTATATACATATAGATAACAGTAAATCAATACGTACATATGGATACACCTTCTATGCGAAATAGCGTGATACAAAGGAGAGGCGTCCAAACCAGTATAATTAGGAAATGTTTAATAAAACAAAAATGCAACATAAGGAATGTTAATTGTGGTTTTCTAAGTTAATATGTAACATCTTTCTATTTGAGTTTGATATCACTGGCACAGGATAAAGTATGCACCTGGAATACAGTAGGTGCTTATTATAAAAGTGTGTTGGTTCATCGAATGACTATTAGATATTGAGTCAGAAGACCTAGCTGCGTGATTGGGCAAGTAACAGCTTCTAAGAACTGCTGCATTTCTTCTGTTTCCTCCTGTCTAATGGAATAATAACATTGGCACTACCTATTCATAGGGTTGCAGTGGGGGGAAATGGCTTTGCAAAACTTTACATATATAATAATGAGTTATTAACATATAACAAAATCTCTGACTCTCTGAAAGAGAGAGTGAGGCTGACAACTTTGCAGAACTCTGCCTCATTTAAATCCAAATCAAGCTCAAGTCAAGACGTCACCCATTATGTCATTGGACCGCTTCGGAAAGGAAGGACAGACAGCAGAACAGCCACAAATCTAATACCTCATTTTGGTAACAAAGTGACCCTGGATTCTTGAAGGCTACTGTATATTCTGACAGTTTTCACCAAATTATAACTATGCTTTTTTATGCATAAGAAGATATATACAGCCAGAAAGGTCTTAAGTACCTTGAAAATACACTGGGTGTTTGTCATGTAAGGACATTTAAGTGCAGAAAGGTTCCTTACTGGAAGGCTGATGAACTTTTTCTTCCAAAATAACTGTGAAGAGGAATAACGACCCCAATATAATCATGGATCTCTGAAAGAACCAAAGATACACATAGTATACAGGCTCTCCTTCAACAAGATGTCTCACATATGCATTGATTTAGGTCATATAAGACTCCCTGAGACATACAACTAGAATAGCTTTGTTGAAATATGTTATTATTAATTATTGTTTATTATCATTATTTGTATCAAGTGTAGCATAAAGCAGAGGGTATATTCTCCCTAAAGGTGGGTATCACTATCTTAGGGTTGCATAATATAGATACAAATTTTTTTTTAAAAAGGATCCCTCTAGATGATGAAGAATATGCTTCAGATATTCTTGTTTGCAGATGGTATTTTGCTGGTTGCTGCAAGACTCAGAATATATTGAATAAATGACATCTATGATCACTCAAAAAACTCTGGCTTCCTTGACTTCACAGGAAAAACAAAGCAGAAGAAGGTTATCTATTTCCAGAGCATGATAAGCAATTGAATAAAAAACCCGTTGAACTGCTATATCAGTGTGTGTGTGTTCGTCCCATGCCATCGGAGAAATAATGACAGGATTTGCACTTGACTTTGTCTTTTGAGTGAGGGAGGGCTGTGCAAGTCACCAGCTTCACTTCTCCGCCAGAGCCATCTGAACCCAGTGACCAGATATTCATCAGGATGACTGGAGATGATCCAGGATGAGGCAGCTGGGGTTAAGTGACTTGCCCAAGGTCACACAGTTAGTGAGTGTCAAGTGTCTGAGGTGAGAGTTAGACTCAGGTTCTCCTGACTCCTGCTCTATCCACTGCACCACCTAGCTGCCCCCTGCTATATCAGTACATTTATCCTGAACAGACAGTAGAGATGAATCATGACCAGGGCCCAGAATTGACTAGCAGGAGGAGAGCAGCATAGTACTTTTAATGACCTCAAGCTGCTTCCTGAAAAAAATGGTCTATCTTTTTAATATCAATATTCTTTTGGTGATGCCACATGGCCATTGGTCATGGAATACCATAGTCTCCAAAGAATGATAGCTGTGGGGCCCCCACAGGGCAATGAGGAGACTTATGTCTAGTACAAGTGAGTGAAATCATATTACTAATAAAGAACTATGCACCAAAAAAGGGATGCAATAAAACATCAAGGAGATATGTTCCTGGAAAAGTGGGCTGGTCTTTTAGTGACAGTAAAAGATATCAAACAGTTAATGTGCCCAATTTTACCCTTTCTATATCAAGATCTTGAAGGAATTTAAAAGCATTAATTAAGTACCTAATTAATTAAGCATTAATTAAGTACCTAATACACACCAGACACTGTGTCCGACACTTTACAAATATTATCTCACTTGATCCTCACATCAGTTCTGGGAATGGGAATGGGAATATCATTATTCCCATTTTTCATTTGAGGAAAATGAAGCATTTAGCTGAGGTTAAATGACTTGCCGAGGATCACACAATTAGTAAGTGTCTGAGGCTGAATTTGAACTCAGGTCTTCCTGACTCTAAGCCCAATACTCTAAATACTGTACCATTTAACTACCTTAGATCCTGGGAGTATTAGATGAACCTACTAGGGAAGAATGAAAGAGAGGACATGGTCAAGTCTCCCATGATAAGAAAGTATGGATAGATTGACAAATTCACAAGTGGAAGAAGAACTCATATCAGGGTAATCGCAGATCAATCAATTAATAAGCAAACATTTATTACATGCCCTCCTATGTGTCAGGTAATTGAGGTTTTTTTTTTTTAATTAAATTAAATTGTTTTTCCAGTTAACAAAAATCTCTCTTTTCTTTGCCTCTTTGGATGAAAAGAGAAAAAGGAAAACAAAACTCTTGTGACACAAATGTATAATCAAGCAAAAGTAATTCCTTCATTGCTATGTCCCAAAAATATGTGTCTTAATCTCAATCTCGGTCTCCATCACTTTTCAGGCAGGAGGCGAGAAGCAACATCCTTCATCACTGGTCCTCTGGAGTTGTGGTTACTTGTTAAATTGATTGGATTTCTTAAGTCTTCAAAGTTGTTTGTCTTTGAAATGTTGTTATGTTATAAAATTTTTCTCCTGATTCTGCTTATTTCGCTGATTGTTAATACAAGGCTTTCCAGGTTTCTCCGAAACTCTCATCCTTTCTTACAGTATGAGTATTCCATTATTTTCATAAACCATGAATTGTTCAGCCTTTCCCTAGGTGAAGGGCACTCTCATAGTTTCCAGCTGTTTGCAGCTGCAGAAAGAATTAATATTAATATTTTTATACATATAGGCCTTATATCTTTCATTGATCTCTTTGGCGTATAGGCCTAGTAGATATTGCTGGGTCAAAAGTTATGTACAGTTCAGTAAATTTGGAAGCATAATTCTATCTTTTCCATAATGACTGGATCAATTCACAGCTCTTACAACAATGCATATTATTGCCTGTTTTCCTGCAGCTCCTCCAATATTTATAATTTTCTTTGTCAGTTTTGCAAACCTGATAGAGAAGGACAGAACTTCAGAAATGCTTTGATTTGCATTTCTCTGATTATTAGTGTTGAAGCATTTTATGACTATTGGTTGTATGGATTTCTTCCTTTGAAAAATGCCTTTCATATCCTTTGGTCATTTATCAATTGGGGAATGACTCCCATAAATTTAAGTCAATTCCTGATTTATTTTGAAAATGAGATGGTTATCATACCACAAAAATTTTTTCTCAGTTATCTGTTTTCCTTCTAATTTTAACTACAATGGTTTATTTGTACAGTAACCTTTAAATATTATATAATCAAAATTTTTTCTATAACCCTCTGTATCACTTGTTTGGTATGAGCTCTTTCTTATCCATAGATTTGAAAGGTAACTTCTTCCTTGCATCACTGATTTGTTTATAATGTTATCCTTTATGTCTAATACATGTATCTTTTTAGAGCTAGTCTTGTCATACTGTATGAGGTGTTGTCCTATATCTAGTTTCCAACAGAATGCTTTTCAGTTTTTGCCGAATAATAAGTTCTTACCCCAGTAGCTGGTGTTTTCAAGCTTATCAAGCATTGAGCTACTGAGTTCATTTGCTTCTGTCTTGAGTGGTTGCTTGACGAAATGATTTCTTTATTTCTTGACCATTCATTTTTAATCATTTTGGTAATTATTGTTTTGTAATATCATTTGAGATCTGCTACTGCTTGCCCTCTTCCTTCTCTTTTTCCCCCATGATTTTCCTTTTTATCCTTGATCTTTTGTTTGTCCAGATTAATTTTGCTGATTTTATAGCTTTATAAAATAAGTCATTAGTAGTTTGATTATTATAGCACCAAATAAATAAATGCTTTTGGCTGTACTGTCATTTTTTATATTATATTGATTTGACTTAGTCCTAACTAATGAAATTTCTTCAATTATTTAGTTCTGTCTTTATTTCCATAAAAGAATGTTTTCAAGTTGTATGCATATAACTCCTGTGTAGGCAGGAAGACCCATAAGTATTTTATTCACTCTGTAATTATTTTAAATGAAATTTCTCTTTTTGCTGGATTTTGTTAGTAATATGCAGAAATGTTGATGATTTATATGAATTTACTTCCTATCCTGCAATACTACTGAAATTACAATTTTTAAAGTAAGTTTTAGTTGACCTATTATGTTTCTCTAAATGAACTATCATCTGCAAAAACTAATAATTTTGTTTTTTCTTTGCCTATACATATTCCCTCAATTTCTTGTCTTGATTTTCTGCTATCGCTACCATTCTGATAACTGTTGTCTTAGATTCCCCAGGTCACTTCCCTTCTTTTCTCAATGAGATCAAAATCTAGCTTGCCATTTTTTATTTCTCCTCCACTCCTGACCTCAGAGTAGGGGATTTAAACGTATATATATATAAGTTCTCCCTCAAATGCTCTAAGCACTCATTTTCTCAACCTACTCATTTCCCATGAGCTACTCCTTCACCCCACTTCAGCCACACACAAATGACCATAACCTTGACCTTGCCATCACCCACAAAAGTATCAAGAATTCTGAAATCCCCTTATCCAAATATAATCTCTCTTTTTTCCCTGGGAAGTGTATATCCCTGCTATGAAAGTATGTGATTTTGAGGAGGGGGGCCAAAGTCTCCCAGTGCATCCTGATCTTTAGGATACTACTCTCTTCTGGTTCTCCTACTCAACAGCTTCACTAATAATCTTCCAAATCATGACTTCTAACTGTAGGTGTCCCTAAGGGTTTTTATCTTCAACCCTTTCATTTTTCCTCTATACTACCTTACTTGGTGATTTTATCTGCTCCCATGAATTTAATTTCATCTCTATGCAGATAATTTTCAAATCTGTCTATCCTATCCCAACCTCTCTGATGACCTCCTATCACCTCTCCAACTGCCTTTTAGGCATTTTGAATTAGATGTCCAGCAGACGTCTTAAACTCAATAAGCCTAAAATAAAACTCATTATCTTTCCCCTAAGACCTATTACTGTAAAGGGCCACACCATCCTCCCAGTTCTCCAGACTCACAACCTAGAAATTATCTTGAATTCATTACTTCTTATTCCCATATCCAATCTGTTGTCAAGGCTTGTTGATTTTCCCTTTGCAACATTTCTCCTGTACCCTACCTTTTCTCTCCTCTGATGTTGACACTACTATAGAGCAGACCCTCATCACCTCACACCAGGATTACTGCAATAGTCTGCTGGTGGGTCCTGCTACCTTGTCTCTCCATACTCCAATCTATTCTGCATTCACCCACTAAAATGATTTTCCTAAAGCACAAGTATGACCATGTCTCACACACACACACACACACACACACACACACACACACACACACACACACCTTCCTTCCCAATAAACTTCAGTGGTTCCCTATTACCTTCAGCATCAAATATAACATTTTCTATTTGGTATTCAAAGTCCTTCAGAATCTAACCCCTTCAGAACACAGACACACACACACACACACACACACACACACACACACACACACACACACTTCTAGTCTTCTTAGACATTACTCCCTACCAATTACTCTTCAATCCAATGACACTGGCCTCCTTGCTGTTCCATGAAAAAGATACTCCAACTCTCAGGTCAGCATTTTCGCTGGCTTTCCCTCAAGCCTAGAAAACTTACCCTTCTGTTCTACCCAGTGACCTCCTTGGCTATCTTCACGTTCCAAATAAAATGCTACCTTTTACAGGAAGCCTTCCCCATCCCTCTTAATACCAGTGCCTTCCTTTATTAATCATTTCCTAATTACCTGTACATAGCTTGCTTTATGTATTTGTTCGCATGTTGTCCTCCCATTAGCTTACAAACTCCTTCAGGACAGGGAACCACTTTTGCCTTTTTTGTATCTCTGTCACTTAGCACAGTACCTGACGTGTTGATTGATTGATTAATACATTGCTTGTGGAACTGTGAGACAATATGACCCCTTTGGAAAGCAATTTGGAATTATACAAATAAGGTGACTAAAATGTCTATATCCTTTGAGCCAGAGACTCCATTAATTAGCGTATATCTCACGGAAGTCATTAATAAGAAAAAAGTCCCATATATACCCAAGTATTTAGGGCAGCACTTTTTGTGATAGCAAAGAATTAAATACAAAGCAGATGCACATCTACTGAGGAATGGTTAAACAAATTATGGTACACAAATGTAATGGAATAATTCTAAGCTATAAGAAATGGTGAATGTGATAAATACAGAGAAGAATGGAAAAATCTATGTGAACTGATGCAGAGAGAAGTAGACCAAGCCAAGAAAACAATATACATAAGAACCATAACAATGGAAATGGAAAGAACACAAAGAAATCAAAAGTGAACGAGGAAGGTGTGAGGAAGGATGAGGCTTTGGTATTGGCATAAAACTTGGCAACCTGCCTACGGTCTTGAGCTCATTAGTGCCATGATCTAATCACATGAGCTAACCAGTTAACAGATGGCCAGCAGCACAGATCTACCACTGGATAACTGTAGTCTCCTCTGGAGTAGTACTGTCTTGGCCAGATTTCAGCTTTTCAATAGAGTACCTGAACTTTAAATTGGATTGATGTAATAAAAGGTAGACATTCCCATAAGCCCATAAAAATTGGTGATTCATCAGTGGCCACTGCAAATATTGTAGGAGTGTCTCCACCTCTTCATCATTTAATTGAATACAAATAAACCATAAAGAATTAGACTCAGCAAACTTTGTGACCCAGTCCAATCTAGCTGCAGTCTAAGTAACTAACTCCTGAGTCTCTGGAGGGTATCAAATCTCCCTTCATAGGGCTGTAATGTCTCAGCCACATACTTTTGAAATGCTCTACAAATTATTAGCTGGAAAGTTACATAAAGGAAAAAGAGGTCAGGATACTTTCTCTGCTGATGTCACCTCTCACCAACAAATCCATGAGGAATTCCTATGAGCCAGCCACCTCTAGAATTTAGCATTCATATACTCCATGTACAAGGAGATGGCCTTTATTCCAACATAATGGAATCATTGCAAAAAATCTGCTCACTGAGAGCTGAGACATGGAATCTGCACAAAGGTTCAGGAGCCTGAGTGATTTTGATTAAGACACTACCTGTATGACTGCAAACCACCTGGCTTCTCTATAATTTGTTGGCCCAACTGTAGTACTGGATCAAAAGCAGTAAGGAGTTCAGTGAGGTACAAAAATGGCATTTAGGATCAGAGCTTCTCTTGGCTCAGCAGCAGAATAGATCCCAGGCATGTGAAGTACAGAAGCCCTACCCATTTGGATTCCAAACCATACCAAGGGTTATACATATTTGGATTATTCCTTTTGAAGTCAACCTAAATATACACATATAGAAAGAATGATTATATGTCTATATGTCTCTGAGCTGAGATTTGGCCAATTCTCCAACACCTCAAAGATCTTGGGGTCTGAGGGGGAAAAAAAGTGGAGTGTATGTGTGTGAGAGAGAGACAGAAACAAAAACAGAGAGACAGAGACAGGCAAAGAGACACAGAGAGATGAATACAGAGACACAGAGAGAGACAAAGAGAGACAGGAGTGGAGGGCTTTTCTTGGGAATAATAGTGAATATGGATAATATCATTCCTTATTCTTTTTGAATGTTAGCTACCACAGCACAATAAGATATTGGAATAGGGATTTAGACATGACTATAATTGTGTAATAATCCAGTTATATACTAGTTATCATTTGGAAAGCAGCTCCTATGGAAAGACCCACTGTCAGCCAACTGCTAATCATGTAGGAAGTAGTCCTCCCTGCCTGAAGCAGCAGGGTACCCTGGGGGAAAGACAAGAGGCAAAATGTGTCATGAAAGCTAAACCACCACTACCACCTTGGCCACCATCTGCTGTCAGACCCTAATGCAGACAGCCCAGGACCCTGAACCCAAAAGCCTTTGAAATAGTAACTTCCAGCCCCATCTCCAAAGCCATCATCCTGGAAAGCAACCCCTTCAGAGATGGTCTGGGAATTTCTCCTGTTGGTGCTATAGACAAACCTACTAAAGACCCAGAAAAAAACTAGTTTTTGTCACCAAAGTCCTTGATACTTTGAAATGGTTCAGCATCAACAATGATAAAGAATAGGCATTATCACCTATTTTACCAATGGGACCTAAGGACCACGGGACTTTTCCGTCTGACTTAAAGCTGAAACCTTCCATAGGTTTTATCTTCTCCATTAGGAGGTAGGAGCCTAGAGAGCAGGGGTTGTCTCACTTTTCCCTTTTGTCTCACCATTGCAACACTTTGCATAGCAAGCACAGTGTTAGCACAATAAGCATTTAATAAATGCTTCATTTATTCATTCATTCCTGTATTGGTTCCATGGGAAAATAATACTTATCCTACTTTCTGAAAATCATGGATCTAGAATTGAAAGTGACCTCAGGCACTATCTCATCTCATTCCTTCATTTTACAGATGAAGAAACTGAGGCTCACTGAGATTAAGTGATTTACCCAAGGCCAAAGTATGAGGTAGTATTTGAACATATCTCTACTGACTCTAGAATCAACACTTTTCCTACCATACTACAATGCCTCCCTAACAGGACAATTGATGGGGAAAGTATCCTGTAATCTTTAAAATACAAGATATATAATTGAGTTGTTATTATCACTTATAATAATAACCAAATTATAAGTGAAGGTTTGGATATATAGATTTGGGAATTTTTTGCATAGAATTCATAATGGGGCCTATGGGAGCTGGTAAGATTACCAATGTCATATAGAGAAAAGATGGATCCCTGTAATTTCCTTGAGGACAGAGATGATAGCTAATTTAAGGAAAGTAACATGGTGGTAAGAATCATAAACTTGGAGTCCAAAGACTTAGTTTAATAATAATGATAGGACATTAGGGGAGAAAAAAATATTAGGAATGATAGCTATATAACTCATTTTTTTCAGGCATGCAACATATTAATCCTAGGTCAAGATCCTTTTGTTGGTTGTATAGTGAGTGAGCCCAGTGTTGCATCATGAATTAGGTCATCAAATTAACATAAAAAAAGTTAAAAACATCCTGTAGCATCAGTTTAGTTTGGTTGGTTTCCCACTTGAGGCACTGCTGTGGTAGAAACTGCATATACTGGCTCATTTGCCACAGTCCTTTAGCCTACCAGAAGGTGGGATATTATTTTGCCAAATAACCTGGAAATATATTATGTGCCTCTGTACCAGGTAGTGCAATATTTAAGCCATCAGCCCAGTTGTCTCATCATAGTCTGTCTGACTCATGTACAAATGATCTCTCTACCTCCTGTGCTGTTCTGTGCAACTGGACAGGCTTTGATAAATAAAAAATAAAATAAAATAAAAAATAAATTAAAAATAATAAAACAAACAAAAGCAAAAACACTGTTGGCCAGATTAAAACATTATATGAACATATCTTTTTTTCTATTCCAGCCCTCATCCCATTGAATACCTTGGCCTCCCAGTTTCTCAATTTGTTCAACTCCCATGACCCTTGCCTCTAGTCTATGTCAACCACATGACTCCAAAAATGACTAAAAATAGGAAAATCTATCACTAGTTAAGCCCCAATTTCCACATTAATAAAGTTCAGACAAATAATTATCTGTGGCCACTCAACGGACTATGTACAAAAAGAAATGGAAAAGAAAGAGATCAGGCACTCCTACATGGAATATCTGCCAGCCCTCATCTGGTCATCTCTATCAACTCCTCTTTACTACCCTCAGGTGGGAAGAGGGATGAAGAAAGAGGGATGTATGTGTGTCCTAGCCCCAATTAGAAGGCAAATGTAGCCTTGGGGGTGGGGGATGAGAGGAGTGCACTTTCCCTCTCTAGGACTCAAGCTCCTCATCTACAAAATGAGGGACTTGAACATCCAAGGACATGTCCATTTCAGCTTTAAATCTACATTCCTAGACCCTCTGTCTTTTCCTCTTAGATTCTTTCCATCTTCTGGTACTCAATGACATTCAGCTTTCTCTTAAAGACAATAATTTTTTTTTGGTGTTTCCACCCCTCTTTCTCTCACACTCCCTTCCACACAAAGCCAGGAAGAGTGACCAGCGTGGCATTTGCTCCCCCTGTGACTTTCTAGCACTCTGTGACCACGATGGGTTGTTTTCATTGTTGTTCATTCTTCATTCTTGAAGAGGACTAGTGACATTAGGAGGGTGATATCTTGACTTGTAATTGAGCTGGATTTAAGTGAGGCAGAGCTATGCAAAGTCATCAGCCTCATTCCTCCAGAGTCATCAGAGTTCAGTGACAAGGCATAGATCAAGATGACTGACAATGGCCCCAGATGCAGTGGGAGACCTTGACCTTTTTAAGGTAAGGTCTCTCCCAGGTCTCAGTTTGTCTCCAGAAATGCCCATTCAGTAATTAAAGGCTAGGTCAGAATCTTTGAAATAATAATAGCTGCCCTGCTGGGGACCCACCTGGCCATTTCAAGTTGGGCAATGCTACTGTGTCCTCCTCCTCCTCCTTCCCCTCTGTCCACATGGAGAGTCATACTCATGTATATGGGTACTCTGTCCAAAAGAATATAAATTTTGATCACTTATACTTCACAAGGTTCCTTGAGTTTGGGGGCTGGATTTTTTTTCTTTCATATTTATTTATTCTATCATTCCCCCCCCCCCAAAAAAAACCCTAAGACAATTAATTCTTCTGCCTCATGTAGATTTTATTTATGATTTCTTGAACTATAGCTCTTAAAAAACAGGCTTTGTTAAAGCCCATTGTGAGCCAAATAGAACTATCCAAATCACTCTGGCTTTCACTGATTGGTCAGTAATAGGTCCCAGTCCAAGACTCACTTTTTCATTGTTTGGGTCTGATCACTCAGAGTGAGTGTAGTTGTTTCTGCTCTATCCAGAAACTTAGAGGTTCTTCCCCTCCCAGACTGATTCTTTTATGACGGCAAACTAGACTATCTTTTGCCTCAATTCTGACACTGCCTTTAATTACTGAGCAAGCATTGCCTCAGACAAACTGAGATCTGGGAAAGACCTTAGCTTAAAAAGGCCATCGACTCCCACTGCATCCAAGGCCACTGGGAATCGTCTTGTCACTGGAGTCCAATGACTCTGGAGGAGAAAGTCAGGTTGATGACTTTGCCTAGCCCTGCATCACTTAAACCCAATTCACTTGCAAGTCAAGACATCACCCCCCTCATGTCATTGATCCTCTTCAAGAATGAAGGATGAAAACTGAGCAGTTCCCCTCTCTTAAACTTCTCTATATCTATGGACCTTGAAACCATTTGCCCTCTTCCCCAATAAATTCAGTATCTGATTAATAGCATTCTTTTCTATCCCAGCTCCCATCCTATTAAATACCTTGGCCTCCCAGTTTCTCAATCTTTTCAACTCCCATAATTCTTGCCTCTAAGCTACCTCAAACACATGCAAGAATGGTCAAACTTCAGACACCCTCCTCTTTTCACATTAGCCCTTCCCCTCAGCTCAATTAAATTTACCTGAGGTATCAGAATTTCTCATTATAGTTTTGCCTATATGGATGAAATTACAAGTCTAGACTTCCATGAAAAAAACTTCCTTGAGCATAAAGTTTATGCCTTAAGTTAACTGACAGTGTAAAAGAGTTAGCCCCAAACCATGCTAGGTGATAGGGAGGGAAGGCATTTACTGAAAAAGAATATAGAAATGACTTATCAAAGTTAAGCTACAAAGTGTCCAACATAGGGATTGACAAAAGCAAATGATGCCTCAAGCTCCACAACATCCCTGCTGGGGAGAGATCCAGTACCTCTGAAGGGAAAAAAGTAATTTCATTTCCATTTTATGACTGAGGAATTAAGTGACTTGGCTGGTATCATTCAAAGAGTGCCTGGGGGAAGCAAAAAATGAAAGCAACCTCCACTTCACTAGCATGCAAGCCACAGGACTGCCATGATGACAATAGACCCTAATGTATATGATGTTAATATCACATGAATCAAAAATGGCTCCTACATCCTAGAACATGACCTAAACAGGTCAATTTTACTGTTCATAGAGAAAGAAAAATTCCTTCCTGTAGACAGTTCCTGCTCTAGGAATTTAATTAACCCTTTAGACCTCTTATTTTGTTCTAAACAGTTACATATAAGATTTTTTAAAATTTGGTTAGTTTTCCACTACCAAAATATACATTGGATAGTATCACTTGGACCATGTCTACACTGGCCATATAAATCACGTGTTGCTTAAGAGAAAGTAATTTATTTGCTTGACATGTACATGGCCCATCCACTTTATTTTTAAATACAGTATATCAAATAGCTTGCCACAGCTGCTACTTCTTTTAATGAGTCAGACACATCCAATCTCAATAGCTCAATGAAAATGTCATGTCATAAAATGGAGGGCAGATGAGGAGATTGAGCACTGAGTGCAGAATGAATTAGGGGTAAAAGCTAGTAGGGTAGGATTCAGGAAGATGTCTAACCTGCTGATATTTTACAGAGGATCTTATTTAGCACTTCTCAATTAAAGGACTAGAAATAAAATCCCATTGGATGATGGAAGGAGTCCTAAAACAGAATCTTTGTCCCTGAAGGGCAGGGACCCTTGGTTTCGTCTTTATTTCCCCAACCTCTAACAATGTACCTATAGGTCACATAATAGATACTTAATGAATGTTTGTGGGTTTGTTCCATGCAAATTTTTGTACAAGAAGGATTGCTATTTGTTGGTTATCTCTAGAAAGTATTCAAGGATAATTTTTATATGGAAGAGTATGGGAGGCTTCCCACAAGCAAAGGAAGAACTAAAGACCAAGTTCTTCGCTTTTGTTGTCCACCCAGCTATTTTCCAGTGACAACATCTACGAAACAACTTTGCATTGAGAATGACGTATAATAATATATATGTATATATATACACATATATAGTATGTATGTATACACACATATATATATTACATGTACATACACATGCATGTGTATGTGTGTATTACAAGATACTGCATTATATCATACATAAGAAATATGAATGTGAAATTTTGAAGCAGGATTCCCCTGGTGTCCCTACTTCATACCCTCTTACCTAACGCCTGCATGGCACTACGGCGAGCCTTATGTTTTCCCAATTCAACAAATACTTATCACATTTAAGGTAAGCCAGGAGACCAAGATTTTAATCTTGATTCTATGCTTACTAGTCATGTTGCTATGGACAGGTCACAATCTTTTGAACTTCAGTTTCCTCATCTATAAAATGAGGATAATAAAATTTGTACCACCTATCTCATAGGATTGATAGATTATTTTGTAAATTTCAAAGTATTATATAAGTGTGAGAGACTGTTAATATTTTTGATTAGTGTTATCAGGTACCCAGCAACTAGTAAGCACCATGGCTATGATACTCTCTTCCACTGCATCTTATCCTTTGAATCCACTCAGAGACTGTTCCTACCAAGGTGCCAGCTGGCTAATCGGATCGACCCATCAAACACTCATGGACTAATTATATACAGCTACCCCTTCCACATCACAAGGGCTAGGGCATGGTACCCCTGCCATCTGGAAAAATCTGAGTAAAAATTTTTGGTCCTCCCTTTGTACCAGAGAAGCCTGAAGTTTTTTCTTTTTCCTTTATGGGCTATTTATAGTATCTTATTGTAAAATTTGTGTTAAGTATTTGGTCAATCTGTTGGCCTTTGCATGTTGTCTGAGGCTTTCACAAAACTCCCCCCAAATTCTCATTTCCTTTTTTATGCTGATCCATTATCCACAGAAGGATAAAAACTGCATCTCCTAAATCCCCAAAGTCCTCACTCTCCTTCCATGGGTATATTTTGTACAGGAGAATGCTGTGAAATGTTTAACAACCAGGTCTCTGAAAATAAATGTGCAAATAACATACTTTTAAGTTCAATCTGCATTATTTACATTTTATTCATCACTTTCTTAAGTCCAGAAAATCAAAGCAATATGTCATGTCCTGATTAGCACTTGCTAATTTCTGAGGTGTTAGTTCTCATGAGTCAGTCCAAATCAACTCAAGCACACCACTGATTTTATGTGTGTGTTGCTATGCTCATAAGCAGTCAATGCCTCTGCCTTAGTTGATTCCCATTTCCAAAGGAAAACTTTGGAGGGTCGTTTGGCCAGACAGGAGAGGATAATAACACTAAATCAGGTCAGTGAAATGTGATGTTTTCTGGAAGGACCTCAATGTGCCCTTTAAATTGGTCTGTGGTGGTAGCTGCTGAACTTCTGATAAATAGGGGCAGGCCTGAGGTTCTACAAGGCATGACTGTAAAGTAATGAAATGGATTCAATCCAGAGATGGCACCCTCAGGAGTGAGTTATATCGTAAGTGTATTTTGTGGGTGTGTACATACAAGGTCATGCTATATTAATGAATCAGAATCACAGAATCTCAGAGTTGAAAGAGATTTCAGAAACCACTTAGCTCAAACCATTCCTGGATAAGAATTTGTTATAATAATTATATTAGAGAAAATATTGATATTATATATGATATATATACATGATATAATAATAGTGATCATAGCGAGCACTTATATAAAGCTTTAAGATTTGCAAAACACATATACCAACATTATATCATTTCAATTATTTCATTACTATTTCATAACAACATCGTGAGGGAGGTGCTATTATTATTATACCCATTTGACAGATAAACAAACTGAGGTTGAGAGAAGTTAAGTGATTTGCCTAGGAACACAGAGCTAGTAATTATAGGGGGAAGGATTCAAACTTGGGTCTTCCTGAATCCAAGTTCAGCACCCTAACCGCTGCACCACCTGGCTGTTTTTACAACATCCCTGAAGAGTGGTCATCTAGACTTTGCTTGGGCAGCTAGGTTGCACAGCAGATGGAACACAAGGCAAGCAATTTTTTAATCACCTACTGTCTATTCAATGTCTACCTCTATGATGTCTTTCATCCTCTTATCTCTACTCTCACAACCACTGCCAGGCTCTCCCTCATCATTTCTCACCTGGACTACTCCAGTAACCTCCTCCATCTCCCAGTCTCAGGTCTTTCCCCAGTCCAATCCAGTCTTCACATAGCTGCCAGAATGATTTGCCAAGAGCACAGATGTTTGCATACATTTTCCTGATACTGACCTTCTTTCCTCAAAACCTCAGCTTTGGGGAATCTTTACCTAAAAGAAGACAAATGTCACTAGGGTGATTGGTCTCCCTTCCTGGAAACAGCTTCCTGGTCATCTAGAGGGAAAAATGTCTGCTCCTCTTAGATTTGCAGGGTGCCTAAGACCACATGAGTTGCCATGGCCTGATGACCTGCTGACTTCATTTCACATGGAGTGGAGGGGGGAAGTACCCTATGAAGCTGCTAATATAGCATGTTCTTACAGGATTGGGGCAAACAGCCTTCTCCTTTCTTAAATGCTTTGTGACTTCTTAGTGCCTCACTGCAACCCAATATCAAAGGAACAGCATTAGAGCCACTCTTGTGGGTGGGTGAGTTGGGGTGACACAGCCTGGCTTCCTGCCTTCAGACCCCTTCTGATGTTACATTGGGATCCCTTCCTATTGAGGCAGGGAGCAGGGGCCCACTAAGGCAAGTGGATTAGCTTGGTGGGGACTGGAGGAGACTGTGTGTCTAGGAGAGGAAAGAAAGTGCCAAAGCCAGCTTTCCCTGAATGTTGTTCTGCGTATATTGGACTGCCAGTATCATAGACTGAAAATAAATTGGAACTGCCCATTCAGCAGCTTGAGGCTGATCTCTCAGCTTTCAGGGACAAGCAGTGAAAGCCAAAGGACAGCCAATGGAGCCCATGACTGCGCAAGTGAAGAGATCTCTCAGCCCGAAAGCTCCACTTCTAGTTGAGAGAGCAGCCAAGAGACAGGAGGACAGCAAACCTGAGGCAAAGACAGGGGAACTCTTACTAGGGAGAAGAAAGCTTCAGGCTAAGCCTAGCCCAGTTCTCAGAGGAGCAGGCCAGTAGGTTAGGCCTTCAAGGTCTCCAAGGTGGTTCCCAGAGAACTTAAAACAGAAATCAGAGGAATCCCTGGATCAATGGCTTCTGAGAGCATGGTCTAAAGGCTCTCTATCCTTTGACTTCATAGCCTAGGGAAATTCTTAGAGGGTCTACTTTTACAAAACCAGTGAAAATTATTAAAACCTCTTAAGGGAGAAGGCTGTTCTAACCCTTTTTGGGTGGCTAAATTCGGAGCGATTTGCACCTGGCTTGGTAAAGATGCATTCCCCTTGTAACCAGCTCTTAGAGGGGACTCCACTGGGAAGGGGTGATGTTCCTAAAGGAAATGAATTTGATAGACAGGATTTATATGCAATGTTGGGGGGAGGGGTAATAGCCTGCCGAGATCTATGCCTAGCCTGTCTCCAGGGCAATTAGATTCCTGTCTTCTGGGAGGAGTCCCACCCAAATGGCTCCAGATTTTAGTTATGGGTCTATCCAACCACACAACCAGATAAGTGTGGGCTGCTCAATTTGTGAAATCTGAGCAGGAAGTTAGGGCTGCTGTGGCTTGGGCCAATTCTGTTGTCAGTATAAATAGACACTCTGGGAATAGGAGGAGAAGCCACAGAGTTGCTGCCACCCTGCTAGGTGGTCAAAGGAAGTTAACATCATCCCCAGGAGGGAGCTTTGGGTGTGGTTGATAAAAAACCAATTGATGGCCAGCTCACAGGGGGCAAGTGTTAGTAAAACTGAACAGAAAAATTTAGTGCCAGGACATTAGGGGCCCTTTAGCCCCACCAAAGCTTCAGATATCTGCTAAAGCTCCTGTCCCATGTAAATCAATCAGGGGAGACTCCAGAGGACAGTCCATGGAGGGAACTGTTATTACCACGTCATTATCTGTATAAGAACTTTCAGCAACCTCCAGGCTTGTTACTGTGGGTAGGCCCTAAAACAGAGATTCTCAAACTTATTTGGCCTACCACCCCTTTTCAAAAAAAAAAAATTACTCAGTGCCCTGTTGGAAATCTACTTTCCTTAATACTTAAATGTTTTTTTTTAATCTGTGTCATTTCAAAAAATATATAAAATATGTTTTTAAATGACATCTTAAATTTAACAATTTACTGTAAATTTGTGGGGTTTGTCCCTGCATTGAAATTTTAATGATGCAATATTGCATCATGTAACTGTATTATATCATATTGTAAACAAATCATTACATGCACATATTCTTGACAATGCATGCTAGACTTCCCAGCAATGCCCAACACACTTGCCTGCCAACACTTACTTGTTAAGACCTGTCAGCAGAATTGACCACTGATGGGTTATAACTTGCATTTTGTGTGTTTATTTGGAAAATAACGTAATCACTACAACTAACTGTTACACAACAGATGAAACATATACAAATAGTTTTTCAAAATTTTCTTCTCTTTTTTCCTTATGCTTCCTCCAATCCCTTATTTTTATTCAATGTCCCCAAATTACACCTAAGGCTACTACCATGCCCCGTATTATTCCAGTGCCCCCTAGGGGGCAGTATCACCCACTTTAGGAACCTATGAAAATGGAAACCATTAGAGTTACTTGAACCATCTTACAACAGCCCTGTGTTATGTGTGAGGAAGACAGATGGTACCAGCAGCTTACAGTGGAGCACAGGAATCTAAATAGGATCACCATAACTGTCTCTACAGCTGTTCCTGATCTCATCATTTCCATAGAACCAGTAGCCCAGGGTCAGGGTGGGTGGTATGGAGCTATCAACTTTGCCAACTTTTTTCCCTCTATTTCCTGTGGCCAGGACTAGTCAGGAACAGTTTGCTTTCACCTGAAAAGGACTTCAATATATCTTCACTATGCTTCCCCACTCTCCTTCATACTGCCACATTACAATAGAGTATCTCATTCCCTTCTTAACCCTTTACAAGATGGTCTCTGACCTTGTTCCATCGAAACTGCTCTCTCCAAAGTTACCAGTGCCAGTACTTAGCTGCCAAATCCAATGACCTTTTCTCAATTCTCCTTCTTCTTGATCTCTTTGCAGGCTTTGACACTGTTGATAACCCTCTTCCTGATAGTGTCTTCTCTCTAGGCTTTCAGGACACTCTTTCTTGGTTCTCCTCCTACCTATGTGACTGACCATTCTCAGTCCTTTGTTGCATGCTCATCAAGATCATGAAGCTAACCATAGGTGTCACACAGGGTTCTGTCCTGGAGCCTTTTGTCTTCTTCTTCTCTGCTCCATTACTTCGTGAGTTCATCAACTCCCATGGATTTAATTACCATCTCTGTGCTGATGATTTTCAAATCTACCTAGCCTGTCCCAGTCTCTCTACTGACCTCCATTCTCACATCTCCAATTGCCTTTCAGACATGCTGAACTTAAATGTCTTAAACTCAACAAGTTCAAAATGAAATGTATTATTTTTTCCCCTAAATCCTCTCCTCCTTCTACTTTTCCTGTTATTATGGAGGGCAACACCATCCTCCCATTCTCTCAGGCTTACTACCTGAATCTTCACTAACTCTTACCCTTTGGATTTAATGTGTTGCCAGGACTTACTGATTTCACCTTTTCATCTTCTCTTATATGTGTCCATGTCTCTTCTTTGACATTGACACCACTCTGGTCCATGCCATCATCACCTCATCCCTGACTCTTGCTATAGCCTGCTGGTGGATCTCTCCACCTCAGATCTCTTCTCACTCCAAAGCATCTTCTATTCAGCCACCCAAGTGATTTTCCTAAAGCAAAGGTTCTGGACCATGTTACTTCCCTACTCAGTAAACTCCAGTGGTTCCCTATTTACCTCCAGGATTAAATACAACATCCTCTGTTTGGCATTCAAAGCCTTTCATAACCTAGTCTCCTCCTACCTTTTCAGTCTTCTTAGACCTCACTCCCCACCAGGTATTTTTCCATCCAGCCACACTCAACCACTCTTTGCCGTTCTGTGAATGAGATACTCCATCTCTCAGGTCTGGGCATTTGATCTGGTTCTCCCTTATGCCTGGAATGTTTTTCTTCGTCTCCTGTCCACTGCCTTCCCAGGCCTCCTTTAAGCCCCAACTACAATGCCATCTTCCACAGAAAGTTTTTCCCAATGCCTCTTAATTCTAGCACCTTCTCTTTCTTTATAGCCTTTATATTTATATAAATACATATTTATTTGTTTGCTCTCCTCCACCCATTAGATTGTCTTTGTTGCTTTTTGTATGTTCCTAGTACATACTTAATAAATCTTTATTGCCTCGGGCCCAGACACCTAACAGGGTCTCCCTTATAGAGGACACAGTTGCATGCCACTACTTTGATGACATAATATTTACTGGGTTAGAGGAGGCCATAACTGGAAGAGTCCCTAAATCAGATGATATTTCATATGAAGGATAAGGGGTGGGAAAGCAACACTAAGAAAATTCAGAATCCAGCCCCCTTCATCAAGATTTGAGGACTACAGTGGGTGACCTGAGCTGGGCAGCTCCTGGGCTCTGGTAATATGGGAGTCACCTTCCGCTTTGTGCTCTGTGAACTGATGGGGCCACTTTGGTCGCACAGTGACCCTTCCAGCGGCTTAATTTGCCCTTGCACTGGCTAGCTAGCTCCTACAACGTGCTGGGCCAGCAGCCCAGCTGGAGGCCTGCAGCCTGGACCTGAACTAGTCTGAACCCAACTTCCTCCCCACTGAAGAGCTGAGGCACATGGAGATGCTCCAACCCTTCCTGGAGTCTGAGGAGGGGCTCTCAAAGAACTCCCACACTAACTCATCTGGCTGCCTGAGTATCCAGCTACTCCAGCCCATGGAGTGGAGCCCAGACCTCCTGCTGGTAGCTGTGACTTGAAGCAATTGGATTGTCCATGCCTTGGAACCTGATGTTATCCTCAGAGGGACAGAGAGAGGGGAGAGGAGGCTGTGGAGCAGGAAGGGTGACATGCAAGGATGAGCATGTGTCATATGCTGTTAAGACAACCAGGCCGTGGGTGGAATACAAGGCACATGTGTGGGACTGGAACCCAGGGGGATGAACACCTCATTCACATTGTGGCCTCCTCCTCAAATAACTCTGATTCTTGGGCTGGATGGGAGACTGTCCACAGCGATTCCCACCTTGGTGATGTTTAAGTACTGCTGCCCCTTCCCAGAGGAAAACAGTGCTGATACAACGTGAAGGGGACAATCACAGAGGGTGGTTCACAAGCAGGGTTTATCCTCTCCACTGTGACCTCATTCAGTAGTTACCTTTGTCAAAGACAGAAATACTTGCTGAGGTGGGGTAAGGGGAATGGGTAGCAATGGGAAGGATCCTGTACTAGGTAACTGACTTTTTGCACACATGGACACAATGACCTGAGTCATTTACCAGTAAAAAGGCTAGAACCTGGTGCTCCACAACCTGATAGGACCTACTGTTGGAAGGGAAGAGCCCTCACTGCAGAAGATCTGAGTGTTGCAGAAGAACAACTGGGCTCTGTACACTTTCTGAAACCAATCTCTAATGGATTCTGTTGGGGAAGGGTGGAGTTCCAGCCTCCCATCAACCCACAGTATTCTTCCACAATCCATGTATTAGATGAAAAGCTGTTGCTGATGGGAGGGGTCCCCCATCATTCCCCCCCTGTTCCTGGAGTGATGATTGACCTGACCAGGACACTGAGCATTGAGTACCATATTAGCACAACTGTGTTCCGTGGCCTCTCATATTGCCCAACCATACAAGCATCTTCCTACTAGAAGAGCAACAACTCCTTTGGTGTTTTCTTTGGTACCCACTTTAATCCCTGCCATGTCACTTTGGACATCACTTCTTTGAGACCTAGGCAATGATTGCTTAAGCTCCTGTAGTATATAGGTTGAGTTAGTGTGAAGAATTTTCAAAATTAGGAAACTAATCTTTTTCCATCTCCTGAAATGGTAGATGAAGATTATCTCTAAGTATTTCTTTGAGAGAATAGACCAGTTATGGGTCCCTTGTGCAGGGAATCACAGAGAGGGTAGTTGAATTATGACAAGAGATAAGGCCACAAAAGAGAATATGGAAGCATGGCTGGATTTATAGGTGGATACAGCAACCACATACCACTCAGTGGCTTGGAATTTAGGACTCCTAGTACCATGTAAGGTAATAAGTTTAGCCTTCACATTTTTTACATTTTCCCCTGTCTGCTTCAGTTTCTCCATCTCTCAAGCTGTACTGACTTTTGGTCTTAAAGTTCTGAGCCATTTGAGAGTAATGTCTGTCTCATCCAAGTTGTGACAGAATGTACTTATGAAGTGTTCTGAGCTTTCTGTAGAGGGATGCCTAATAAGAATATAATGTTAATTTTGTTCAAAGAAAGGTGGTAATGTCTGATCCAATTCTTGGAAATGGGGCTCTAGAATCCACAGTAAGCGTTTGCAAGACACCAGACCACTAGTCTGAAGCACAAATAGAACAACACAAAGGAACACTGAGGTGCCTAAAGTAAGAGCACGCGACAAATTCCCAATAAAACGTATAAATCTACGTTTGCAAAGCTGTGATTTCAATCCATGTTTTACCACTTATGGTTGTCTGGAAAGTTTTCCTTGGTCACACATTTCCAGTTGGTTTCTTTAATTTGGATTTTGCTTCTTGTTCAAATAAATTTATTGACTAAAAAAAAAAAAACGGTGGATGGAGAAAACCCAGAGGATTCTAGGCTCAGTCTGACTATGCCACGGACCCTTCCCCATGATCTAAGAGCAAAATTCAGAGATTTAATAAACTTTTCAGGTTTTGGAGAGCACACATTCTCAACTAAGTATATTGATGGCCTCCATTTACAAGTCACCCACAGCTTGGCATCATTCAAGTGGGGATCAGAATAGGCTATGTCTCTAGAGGATGTAAAGCAGTCTGTTCAGCAGTCTCTTCACTTGGACTTTTATGACTCTGTAAGGCTCATATTTCTAGAGGTGTCTATCAATAATGATCTGGCTGAATGGAGCCTTTGGTAAACACCAAGAGGTGGCAAAAATAAGCTAGTGTTATGTATGTGGAGGTCCAAGTTCCCCAGAATAGCCAGCCACTTGCCATAATGCTTTTGAAAACAAAATGCTTGTCTCTTACTGGGTCTTACTTGTTACTGATCAGATATCACAGAATCTGGACCCTTTACCCAGAGTTACTATTTTGGTTGAGTGATGCAAGGTGGTTCTTCTAACAAGATGACTAGAGTGCAGGAGACTTCTATTGCTAAATGAAAATGGTACTTTAGAAATCACATTTCCTGCATCCTTCTGGTGTTAGTGCCCTTCCCAAAAAGATAGTAACTATGCCAGAGAATGAGATCTTCAATCTAGATTCTGGAACCCTGCCTCCTCTGCTGGCCCAGTGGGTCTCAACCAATAAGGACTGGTTCCTAAGTAAGATCATTTTGCCTGGTTAAGTGGTTAGTTCACTCTGTTACAAGAGAGGTATATATAGCTGAACTTTAGCTGCCACTAATTTGATAACAAGAGGTACCCTTGGGAGTAGAATCCCTGGCAAATTCTTCTAGTTGGCTAAGCTCTAGGATTCATGGCTGGCATGTGAGAGAACCTAGAGAGATGAGGCAGAGAAGATCTCCATCTATACTAGTTGCTGGGTGATGGCCATTAGTCTGGCTGTAATGTGGGGTTGGGTGAGCACAGGATTAGATAATCAAAGGCTTTGGGTCAGAACTAATAGAGGAATTTTGCTGATGCCTCCCAATGCATATGGTTGTTTGTGGGGCATACCAGCACCCATCACAGATATTATATGTTAAACAACCAGTTTGAAGCTTGTTACATGAGTAGCAGAAGTTGGGAAGTGGATCCAGTATAAATTTGGACATTTGGGTGGTAATGTGATGCCCTGTTGGACGTAAGGTCATTTGACTCATGTAACTAAGGACAAGGCAACTATTGCCAACTTGGCAAAATGACCCTCTACCATCTCAGGGCAAGAATTTTGCCCCTGTTGATCAACAGCTGTATTATTAAGCATCTGATTGCCCTGTTCAGGTGTCCCACCTCCCAGAAGCCATATCTTATGACAAATTAGTGCTCTTCTGGAAGAGTTATCCAGTGGTTTCTTGCTTCTAAACTTCAGGAACACTTACCTGAATTTTGTAAATGGCCTATTTTTGGATACAGTTCTGGCTGACCCTTTTCAATCCTTTCTTATGCTTTCCACATTATCAAGTTACATTTGCCTCAAGATCCTTGCCCAATAGGGCTCTACATACCCAGGAAAGGGTGTAGAGGGTGTTCAGAGAAGACTATTATCTCTGATGGGAGGGCTGCCAAACACTTTTCAGGGCTGCTTTCCATCTTTGGTATCCACCTGATCCACCCATCTGTCATCTGTGTTTCTAAAAAGTTGTAGCATGCACAGTGGCCATACCCCAGTAAAGCATTTCAGCAGGCAAGCTAAATCAGCTTGAGGGTAACTGGGGGATCTCAAACCCATCAGTGAATGGGGGGGAGGTGTCTACAAGAAGCCTGTGGAATTCTCCTGGTGGTGGAATGAACAGTTGAGAACAATTTTGTTCGAACAGCCATGAAGATAACTGCAGTAGGCACTGTAGAGTATCTAGTGCTTGATTAGACATATAAGATGATCATCCACTGCATCCTGAGCTATCACCAGTCATCTTGACTCTGTCCCACCACTAGACTGTGATAACTCTAGAAGAGAGAGTAAGGCTGACGACCTCACAAGTCATATTCACACGAGTCCAAAGACATCACCTATACCATTTTTACCTGTTTCAAAGACCTGTGGCAACAGGCAACTGATGAAACAGCATGTGTGGATACACTGGGAGCTGTAGTCACAACCCTACACACAGGCAGCCCAGGCCATAGGGTCATTTTCTCACTGGAAGCATCAGGGAGATTTGGCAGTCCCCTGGGTGCCTGAGCAACCTTTTAAGATTCACACTGCTCACCTCCTGGTGTGAGGAAGGGGCTAGAAAAGGTGCCCTAAAAGATTGTCTGTTTACCCAAACCTGACCTAAATACCACCCACCCTGCAGTTGAAACACCAAAAAATGTACAAAAACTTCTGCAAAGATGAGTCTATTTACATGGGATGTGCACCCACTTACAGACAACACAAAATCAATGGAATGCAGATAATGTATGGTTTTTCAAATCAGTATGTTCCTGGAAGGATCCTTATGTATGGTTTAATGGACTCTGTTTTATATTTGAGTTTGACAGCACTACTCCAGAAGATACTTAGGACTTTGCTACCAAAATGTGGTATGTGAGATGAACAGGGTTTACTTGATACAACTTTTTTCTTCTTACCCATAACATTGGGAGGTTTTACCTGAAAGAAGACAAAGCACCTCCAAGGTCTAATAGACTTCAAGTTGCCTGATGCAGTTTCCTTCCCTGCACTTTTTCTGTCACCCCCATGAGATAGATAGCCAGCTTCGCCTGGGAAGTGATTGACCCTGGCTTTCTGATACAGCTTCCTGGCCATCTAAATGCATAAAAAATCCCAGTCACAAGGAGTCTGGGCCTCTCAGATTTCATGGAGGCCTAAGACCACAGCAAGTCACCATACTGTGATGACTAACTGATTGGTCATATGTTCAGGTGGTGAAAGGAAGGTCGTGCCCAGAAAAGCTAAGTGCCACAGTAGCCTTGTTGCATATTCTTGCTGTATGGGTAAAGTAAACCTCCTTTGTGAAATGTCCAATGTTTTCTGAGTTCAATGCTTTACTTCATGCCAGTATCAAGCTTGAACTAAGAGGGTGCTGGCATTAGTTGTACTTCTAACAATAGGTTGGGCCAGGTCTGCACCCTCCCTCACTCAATAAACTCCAGTAATTCTGTTTCTTTGAGGATCAAGCCATCTCTTTACAACTTGGCCCCTTTATGTCTTTAGTCATATATTAGTCCCTTCCATGAACTCGACACTCCAGCCATAATGGCCTATTTCCTCTTGCTCACTCATGACTTCCCAGGAACCAATTCCTGACAATCACCTCCAAAATATGCCAACATAGACTGGTCATACTGGGTGCATCTGCTGAATATCAGTTGTGAATTGTCTCATTTTGTCGACATTCCTTTATCAGGCAGGGGAGGAAGGTTAAGAGGGAGAGGGAAGTAGATGAACTGAACTCTCTGAATTTTCTAGAGTTTTGGGAACTAAGCAAGCAATACATTTTGGAAACTGGAACTGGGAAAAACTGTAGGGTATGGTTGGGCAATAGATATTTTATTTATTGCTTGTAGTTTGTACTGATTCTATGGCAAGATTGGAAGATTATATACAACTATGTTTTATCTGTTTTTGTAGGAAGCACTTCTATAATTCCAGTGTCACAGTAACTTAGGAAGGTGCCTGGTACATAATAAATACTTATTGACCGACTGATGGATATGCATGGGGATCAGTGAAATATGGTTAAGGGAGGAAGCACGTTCTTGTAGTAGCATGAACATTAGAGCTAACTCAGATCGAGTAAGTCAGTACTAACTATATGCATAATATATAGCCATCCAGAGGTGGATCTGGGAGCTAGATGGTCTGTGAATCAGAGAGCCTGGTACTTCCTCCATACTTAGAACAGTGTGGTGGGGCACCCTAAGGTTGAGCATGAGAGTCACCCGAAACCAGTTCTTCCTTGTTGAGTAGGATCAGAACAATGGCCAGCTTTGCCATCTAGTCAGTCAGTAAGACAGGAAGAACCTAAGAGTTAAAAGGATATAATATATACAGAGAAGCATTGATTTCTGGATTGACCATACAATCATAGCCCTTGAGATGGAAGTAGCCTCAAACAACATCTAATCCAATCCCCCTCATTTTACAAATGAGGAAACTGAGGCTCTGGGAAGTCAGGTGACTTGCCTAAGGTCATACAGGTAGTAAACAACAGAAGGGGGCATTTGACCCCAGGCCCTCTGAGCCAGCATTCTTTCTATTGTACCATGCCAAAAACAAAATCTTTCCATAAGATATCTAAAGCTTGGAAAGAACTCTAATTCAGAGAAAAATTGTATTTTTTATGAGTGCTTCAGCTCCTCTCCTGGAACTTATTTGTACATTTTGTATTCATTCCTATGAAGTTAATCAAGTGATCTGCTTTTTATTAAACAAGAGCAGTTGTGGTCTGTTGATCAGGATTTACTCCATTGACTTTTTAGGTCATCAGCTCTTTCACCTTTTCTGGGGGGGAGGAGGACCTGGATGAGTGATTTCATCTGTGTAGGGAAATGCCCCTGGAGAAGGAAGTGGCAAACTACTCCAGCATTTTTTTCAAGAAAATCCCAATGGGATCATAAAGAGTAGGACTGAAACAACTCAACAACAAAGGGAAATGCCTTAAACATATGTATATGGGCACCTTCTCTGAAACATATATTTTAGCAAATTGTCAGGGGCTATGAGAAGTAGTCACTTAACCAGGGTTGTATAGCCAGTCAAAATATGTCACATGCCAGAAATGGGGCAGGAGGGAGGGGGAGAAGGAAGGAGGAGAAGAGATATCTTTCTGAGTGTCCTACACCATGGCTACCTCTCTAATTATCTAATAGTAACTATTTTCTAAAGCATTCTTAAATTCACACTTGATGGTTAAACATGATTTGCAACATTAATTCTAGTTTTAGCAACATTTATCTACCTGTTACTCTAACTACCTACTTATATTCAAGCCTGCTAGTAGTCCTATACTGAACATGTAGTAAATTCTTGGTTACTTCCCCAAAAGCACAAGTTCCATCCCCATCTACTCCCTCACACAATTATTCTATGCACTAAGGCAAGAAACCTAGGAAGCAGTTCAGACTTTGATTAGTCAGCTGAGAACATGGCTAGAAGATGAATTAGTTTTGACTTGCATGAACAATCTTTAACTAGAAACTGGATTCTGACCAATCCAATTGAATGGATTTTGGTGCTCAAATAAAAGAATCCATCTTATAAATTCATTTAAAAACATGACAAATCTCATTATATATGTAATTCATTTATTATAACATTGTAGCTCCTCATACAACAGAAAAGACTATCTTATCTAAGAACATTTTAATTAAACAAAATATTTGTGTGAAGTTCTTAGGTCTTGAAATGGAGCTAGGGAAAAGAATTTGAAATGGTCAAACTGTTTATTGAAAATTGCATTAATCATTCCATGATGCTTAAAAAAACTAACATGGACTTTAATAGTTAAATATTTGATTTTCTTCTAAGTTGCTAAGTTCAAATATATGTATTTTTATTTTTTAAATTTACATTAACATGTAGCGTATTATTCACAGACATACCAGTTGCATCATAGTATGTTTACAAGTGTAAAGTAGTATATTTACATACACTCCAATTATCATCCTTAAACTGACATCAATATTTTGGTATGTCTATTTGTCTTAAAGGACCTCGATCTCCATTAGCAACTGGAGGAAGAGGAGGAAGTCATAGTAAACAAAACCGAATAATATTTATACATTGTGCAAGTGACAGTCCTATTGATGGCAAGATCTCTCTTGGAAGATAAAAACTGAAGCAAACACAGTGGGCAAATATTACCTGACAGGGGGTGTTAGTTTTGAGATCTTAGGTTGCTTCCAAATAGCAATCTTCCACAAGAACTGTTTATGAAGCAGGAATAAGAAAGAATGCTTGACAATTCCAAGAGTAGCTGAGGATTAGTATTTCACACCAGTGCAAACAAATAAATCTGTTCTTTCTTTCCATTCAGAGTCCAAAGCTTCATCTCGTGCAGGAATGGTATTTTTTGCTTAAGTTGTATGCAAGAGGATTTGTAATGCAGCTATGTTATAGTAAAGGCAGTAGCTCTGGACTTGGACTCACAAAACCTGGGTTTCAATGGAGCCTCTGTTTTCACACACTGGACTTTGATCAAATCACAAAACTTCCCTGGGTTTTGGTTTTTTCATCGAAAAAATGGGGGATTAGGTTATGGCATCTCTAAAGTACCTTCCAACTGTAAAATCATAGTGAGATCATCTCACTTTTTTCTACATCTTGCCCCACACATCCCCAAGACTAAGTTTTCCTTCTTTAATTAAATAATTTGAAAATACTTTCATTAGCAGACATTTTCCTAATACTATTTATAGCCATCATTGGCTAGAATCACTGTCATATAAAATAGCTAAGTATGGTGTGATTTAAAAGTTTAGTCAAGAGTAAGAAGCAGTTGAATCAATTGCAATACTGTGGTACCACAGAGCTTGAACAAGTGAAACTCTATTTTGTCAGGATAAGGAGCACATGCCCTGTTGAGGCCAAATAGAGATGTTCTCACACACACACACACACACACACACACACACACACACACACACACACACACACACACACACACACACACACATCATCTTGTCCAGGTGGTACCAACAACATCTCACTGTGCCAGAAATCAGCTTTGCTGATTTTTTTTATTTACTATATTTTCCTGTGTGAATATAGATTTTAACTTTTATTAGAAATTAATGAGTTCTGAGACTGTACTGTGGTGTCAGACTCATAGTAAAGATCCCGCCAGTCCACCGCATATTGACTTAGAAAACAACAAACTGACATTATCTATGTTGTATTTTTATTTATTCTATTAAACATTTCCCAGTTACATTTTAATGCCTTTCAGGAGTTTTGCAAGCTGGGTATAGAACTGAAGTATGATGATTGTATGTGACATCTTAAAGAATTTGAAATTCAATTTCTATAAGTGACATCCACTAAAGTACCACTTTGTTATCTTATGGTAAGATGACTCTGGATCCTTTAATGGAGACCCTGGGAGGTCCCACCAGATAGCATAACTGAATATGGTCCAGCATTTGAGTCTCTGCTAAATGAGGAAAAGCCTGGCTAAGTTTGCTGAGGCTCATCATAAGTAATAATGATGATACTGATTATGAAGATGACCTCCAAAAATCACTCAGAAGAACTTAGTCTACTACCCACACACGAAACTCCAGGTCAATGAATAGTTGTTATCTAGGAGGTGCTATTCAGTCAGCTGACCAGCAGGAGACAGTATGGTACAGTGGAAAAAACATTGGCTTTGGAGTCATGCTACCTTGGATCAAATTTCAGTCCTGATACTTTGCTACCTGTAAAATAGTGGGCAGGAGTTTGCTTCCCCATCTATAAAATTAAGGAGTTCCACGAGACAACCTCTAAGGTCTTTTCCAGTCTATGATTCTATGACCCCAATGAGCTTATCTGTTAACACACATTCCTTACATGGACACTACAGATGAAGAAGGCACGGTATTCAGAACTGAACAGAAAGAGAACAGGCCAAACTGCATTTTGGGAACTCTGCAATATTCGTAATGATTCCTTTCATGGAAAAGTCGCTTTGAAAAATGTCATCAATATTCTTCTAGTGATATTATAGTATACGTCTGTGAAACATGGGATAGAACATTCAAGAATGAGAGTTATGGGTCATCAAAAGGGGAATGGAGGGTCACAGTGGACATAACTAAGATGGAGGATACTATGAACAAAGTATTATACAAAAAAACAACACAATAGATATTATCAAAGGACTGCTGGACTGAAAAATGAAGTGAGTTGGTCATCTAGTGAGAGTGAGAACATCTGATGGATTGCCCATGTACTTCACTGGTATCTAATACATTACTGAGAGATTTAGGAGACCCTCCATATACTGAGTGATATCCTTTATGGAAGACAGATAGAAAAACATGGAAAAGGTGAGATGAGAAAGTGAGTTTTGATTTGCACAGTTGGAAGAGATACTCCCATGTGAGTGCAGAGAACCATCAAAGTATTGTGGTAGCTTATAAAGCTTATAAAGATTATCTACATGGGACAGAAGAGTTGAGATTTGTCGTAGTAATAGTAAAAGAAGAGTTATCCATACCAGTGGGATTATGAATCCTTTGAAGTACTGAAGTATTCTAGAATTGTACATATGGAGCCAAAATGGTAAATCATATAATATCACCAAGCTCTCAGCTCCATAATATTGCTCTTATATTTTTAAAGATTATCTGGATCTTGCCTTAACAGGCTTAAACATAAGAATAACCTTGTGGAATGGAGGGCAGGTGAAAAAAAATTTAGTTTTCTTTTCTCATCTGGCCCTTCTAGCTAGTTCTGAATGTTCTTTTATAATTTAATATGAAAAGTACTTTTCCTTTGGGGAGGGGTAAAAATATCTTTGATATATTTTCAAAACCTTTGATCAATAGTTAAAATTTCAATTAAAGCCAACATTTTATCTCATTTTCCATAAACTTCTTGGCCTCTCTTTTCAACCAAAGAAATAGCATAAATAAGACTGCTGATTTCCTCAAATACTGCATGCACAAATCAAATTGCTCCTAAAATGTGCTTATAAAATATAAAGCTACCATTTAAAGTCCCTCAAGACTTCCTGACATCTTTAAGCCTTTTTAATTTTTCAATCTCAATATGAGTTTTAATAGCACATATGTGTTCAAAAAAATCTTTCTATGGGGCTTACTTTTTTTTGCATTTTTCTTCTATCTTTTAAAATCTTAGAATACAAAGAGCTATGAAAGATCTTTCAACAACAAGGTAAGTAAAAAATTCCATTTGCAGCTACATTAATAGAGAACATCTGAATCCAAAAAAGAAAAGAAAAGGAATCACTTTCCAGTTATGTTATCAGTGTAAGGTGCATAAGCTCCAAAGGATTAAACTCCCACTGTCATAAATCCATTGTGCTTCATGTTATAAATAAGAAAATTGCCTTGTGACAGCTAAAATTCAGTAGCAGTAATAATTTTTGCAACTCACTGATTTTTCTACACTAGTAGAAATTAACCCATAGCAACATCATTTCTGTGTCCCCAATGTATTTACTATAATTAAAAGAGTATTGCAAATGATGTACCACCATGGCAGACATTCTGATACAGACAGTGAGACAATTAATTTCTATCTGCCTTACTTTTCATCCTCACCCTCTTCCTTCCCAATCATTCTCTTCAACTGAATATATTTCAGGTTGCTTGAAGAATGTGTAACATGTACCCCAAAGTGCTCTTTGTAGCTATTATATTTTCATTTGTGGTCTTCTCAACCATGAACAACAGTTGTAAATTGTTCCCAGAGCAAAACCACTTAACATCTTGGCACTTGGTTGTTTTTAAGTTTGTAACAATAGGCACTGTTCACTCCCCTCGATCTCAGTTCTTTATTCTGTAATCAAGCAGGGATACTGATGAAAGGCTAGTCACGGCTTCCCCCCATGGTATCAGTGCAGTGGCATGTGATGATTCACATGGGGTGTGTTTGATCCAAGAAAACCCAGTCTCTGCTTATTTTTCCTTTGTTCTGTCATCTGTGATGGGAGGGGGAGGGGGAAGGAAACAGAGGGAGAAAGAATTAGAGAGATAAGCTGATTTCCTCAACTATTAATGAATACTATTGCGCTATGAAAGGCATGGCTTAATTTTTTAGAATATCCATACATTGCTAGGTACCACAGAGAAACATATACATATGACTAACCTCAAGGGATGTGTCTACCAACATTCTAGCCTGTGGTTAGGAAACAGGAGACGATTCCTTTAATATATAACTGTGTCTCCCAAAAGTATAAGACAAAATGATGGAAATGGGAGCACACTTGAGATTTCATTGGTTTAGGGATATATCAATGTGGATCAACACCTTTTCTGCAACTTGCAGCCTTAGAGTTGCCTGGTGGCCCTGAGAGGTTAAGAAGCACCAAGAGTTGCCAGTCTCATGCATGATATATGACAAATGTATAACCCAGTTCTTCCTGATCCTGAGGATGACTCTGTGTCTCCTATGCCACCCTACATCATTGTAATACAGCATATTAAGAATAATGATAACAGCTGTTATTAGTACTATGGTACCACACAAGAAAGGATTGACTTGTATGACTAGAACATAACCAATAGTGTTCTGCTTTCTTGGCTGATTACAGACACAGAAAATATTATCCATCATGGCTCAAGCTGGATCTGTATATTTAATATTAACTTTTTCTAGCCTTTGAAAGTAACTCCCTGGAGCGTAAAGAGCTCAATACTATTGCAGAGCTGCAAGTAGCATGATACACCTGGGGCAGGGCCCCAGATGCTAGTACCCTCAGGATGTAATTTCACCTCCAGAGGAGCGTACATCCCACCTCACCCATTCAGCCTATCCCAATGTCAGCAACCTGGCCCCAGGTTCCAATGCATCCAACAACCTTTCTGGCACTGATCAACCCTACCACAGTACTAATAAAGTCAGCTCTGTTTCTCCCCTAATATACTCCTCTAGACTCCATTTTCATTTTGCCTTCTTAGAACCTTCTATGTTGTAACACAGCAGAAAGATCACTGGATTTAGATCCAGGGAATCTGTGTAACTTTGAATAAGTCATTTCAGTCTTTGAGCCTCTGGTCTCTCATCTGTAAAATAAGGGGATTGGATTAGATGACCTCTGAGGTCCCTTCTGACTCTAAATATACAATCGTAGTATCCTCCATTTCTTCTCAGATGCTTTCCATCTTCTGGTGCTCACAAACTCAAACTTTCTCTTAAAGAACCCACATCTTTTGGCACCCTTTCCAAGACTAGAGGTTTCTCTCATACTCCCTGGCACACAGGGCCACATGAAGGAGTTTCTAAATTTCTTGTCCCCCTTGCCATTTTCAGACCATTCCACTAATATGGAATGTGGTATCACCCACCAAAATGCAGCCACCTCTTTCTTCTCCTTTGAAGTTCATGCTCTCATGTTCAAACTCTTGTTGCTGATATCTACAGACTAGGTTACTCTCCCACCTCTCTAATAAATTAAGAACCTGGTTCATACTCTTCCTTTCCCCCAGAGTATGACCTCTAAGGTCTCCAACTATCTCAATTTCTATGACTTCTGTCTCTAGTTTACCTTACCCATGCAGAGTAGTAGTCATTCTCTGGACTACCCTCTCATCTCTTCACCACACCCCACCTTGCCCTAGCTTAACTTAATTTCCTCTGTGTACTTGAATTCCTACTTAAGGCTTTCACTGTTCTCTTGAAATATGTGGTCTTCAGATGGATATTTGGTATTACTATCCAATGTAGTAGATCTTAATCAGATCTAATTTTATTTCATTCGTTATACTTCAATGAAAAAAAAATCCCTTTTGCTAAAGTTGAGTCTCCTTGCCTCCTCTCCAAGCATGTTTTACTCACTTTATGAACACTTACCTGTTCCTTGAGTTCAGCTAGCTGACCAGATAGCTGTTTGACGAGACTCATGGTTGATTCTAATTTCTCTTGTAGATTTCTAATTTCATTTTGCTCGCTGTCACTTTCATTGCTAACTAGAGACATGGCTCGCATCCGAGGAAACCAATCCAAGTTCTTCTCCTAGAAACACATATCCAAAATCAAGCAAATAAGGATGTGTCCAGGGTAGAGAGAATGAGATTTTAGAAGCAAACAAAAAATAACCATTTCTACTCATTGTAGTGAACATTAGAATAAAGTTTGTTCACAGTGTCAAAGTCAAAGTGTAAAGTGCTTGGTCTGATGGCAGATAGTTTGCAAAGGATTAAGTAAAGGTCCCTATGGGGTGGGGGGAGGGGCAGGAAGCAGGTGAAACATTCAGTATAGTGCCATGAACCCCGAGGCTTCCCGTGAATCTTAATTGGAAGATCATGATGTAGGCTCTAGTCAGGAGGTGGAGAAAGGAGATCCAAGGATGTGTGGGTACAGTACGAGCTGCTTCCTGCCCCCTGGCAATGGGAATAAAGGCAGGAGCGTAGGATGGGGGAAATAAAGGAGAGGCAATACAAATAATCTCAACTTTAGCCAGCCACCCACCTAATTCCATCCTCCCCACCACCACTTGAGTAGTTCTGTGTCTGAGCTCAGCTGGGGGAAGAGAAAAGTGGCAGGGCATGGCCTCCAGTTACTCAAACACTTGACTGCTTCATTTAGAAACATTTCATTACAGCCCAGCAAGTTTCAAAATTCAACTTCCTCAGAACACAAGGAGACTTTTTTTGGGGGGAAGGTCTAATTTTTTTCTAAGGAGGGGGTAGATAGGAAGAAGCTGGTCTAGTAGTGGCTCATTACCCCCTACCATCTTCCCCCGTCTCGCTCTTTCTGATGGCTTCTCCTCGGGAACTCTGCTGGCTTATTTATAGAAACTGTTGGCCTGGGGGATATTTCATCTATTGACTTAGCCTCAGAGGTAAAAGACATCTTTCTCTTTTTCCACAGAGCCCACTACTGTTTAAGGGTTATTTTTCTGGTGGCAGGAAATACTGCTGCTGTGGCCAATTGTCCTTCATCTACAGGTAATTTAAAGAAATCAGAAGCTTGTGAGCCCAGCTCAAGCTGGGCTCAAGGAAAGAGATAGGGCTTAGATCCATTATTTTACTGGCATTAGACACTTCTGGGAGAGAAATTTTCTCTACCAGTTGAGGTAATCATCTTCCCTGCAACTTAGAAATGAGAGCCCTGCCCAAAGCCACTCTGTGTAAGAGGTGGGACCTGAATTGGCTTCTTTGTGGCCTCTAGGTCATCTCTATCCACTACACCACACTACCTCCCAGATATACAAAATCATGCACAAACCTCCAATGAAACCGAATGCAACAAATTGCATTGCATCTATACATGAAACTTCCCATTTTGGCTATACTAATATAGATCCTTTTCAGCCCATCAGTTCCTGAGACACTTACTACTTGAACTATAGAATAGATTTCATTTTTAAGAGTTTGAAGGAAGGACTCTTGGTTAAATTCCATTTTGGAAATTTATAGCAAAGCATGGACAAGGATGAAAAAAGTTAAAGAAACAACAAGCTGTTGCAATAAAAGAAGCACATAGCCACACAGCACTTGTATTTCATTCTATATGTAGCAGAGAGCTGCTAAGGATTTTGAGCAGGGGAATGAATGGTCGAACCTGTTCATTAGCAAGATTATTTTAGAAATCATGTGAAAGACTGGAGAAAAGTGAGACTGATGACAGAGAAATCAGTTAGAAGACTATTACAATAATTCAGGTTAGAAGTAAAAAGATTTGAACTAGGGTAGTATTAGTAGAGAGAAGAGGCTAAGATGGGTAGAATCTAGTAGGGAGTTTTAGGAATGAGAAGATAGATGCACATGTATACAGACAGAAGCGATGGAAACGATAGGGAGATTGAAGATTAGAGAGAGTACAGTAATAATAGGTCAATTTGCTGGAGAAGACAGTAGAATATATGTATGGGGGTTGGTCTAGAAGAGAATGACAACCTCTGTATCACAGACTAAACTAAGGGAAGAGATAGTAGGGATGATGTTAAGGAACTGTGAAATACAGAAAGAATAGAAGAGAACGTTCACAGTGAATGGCATCTATTTTCTCTGCAAAATATGAAGGGTCTTCATTTAAGAGTGTGACAACATCAGCCAGTCAGTCAATAAACAGTGTAGTGCTGTAAGACATTTGAGGAAAGGAAAGGTTTGGAAGAGCTTCTGTGCTAAGTAGGATAGGGAATCAATCAGGAGGAGGTGAGATTAGGTAATGAATTTATGTAGTGTATACCATCAGCATGGTTGCTGGAACCTTATGTGGTACATTTTTTGTTTTGTTTATAAATGTTTGTAATTTGATGGATCCATAGAACTATAACGAAAATTGATAATACAACACAGAAAATATCAGAATAATGAGAAATAAACCAAAATGGAAACTAGTATCATATTTGTATATAGTATTTAGCATTTGATTATGGATGCTTGTTTCATCTGCAGCCTTGGTTACTTTTACACTCTCTTTTCTTTGACATGACAAATTTAAACATATTACCTTGCCAGCTAAAACTCCCCTTCCCCTTAACTTCTTTATTTCTATTAATAATACAAGTAACCACTCAATATTTTTACTTGAAGTCTTGGCGTCATTGACTCTTCACTCTCCTGTGCATCCAATCGATTGCTAAGCCTGTTGTTTCTGCCTCCACAATATCTCTTCCATCTGTCACTGTTGTTCTCCTCCCACTGAAACCACATTTGCTCAGGCTGTTATTCCCTCCTACCTAGACAATTGTAATAACTGGTCTTCCTATTTCTAGTCTATCTCTTATCCAATTCATCCTTCATGAACTCTCTCTTCTTCCATGTCAAAGACACCATCATTCTTCTAGCTTCCCAAGTGGATAATGTTGGTATTATCCTCAATTTCTTATCCTGTCTCACACAACTTATCTAATCATTTGCCAAATTTTGCTATTACTACCTCCAAAACATCTTTCATATTCAGCCTCTTCTCTCTCCTTACACAGCTAAAACCTCAAGGCTTTATCCTCTGCATCATACAAATAACAAAAGTAATGTGCCATCTACTATTATAATTCTTGTTTTGAAGAATACCTTGAACTGTTTTGTAAAACCCAAGAGTGTCTCAGAACTCAGTCTCAGAAACAAAATTGAAAAGAAAGAGTTCATACTAAGGAATTTTAGTTATGCCTTTGCTGTGGAAATTGAAAGATTTAACAACAGAAGACATTCACTGGTCTAAATGACATCATGGCCCTTACCATGTTGACCTTTGAATCTGTATGCTACTCATCACCAAGAGTTCAGTTTCTTCTCTGGTTTCTCAATGTACACATGTGTAGCATGACTCATGACTATGCACATGATAATTAATGGTGAAGTGCTAATTTTGGTTAGTACTAACTCATTTCTGCATTTCATGGATAATCAAAATATTTGACTACAGGATGATAGGAAGGGAAGTTCTGGAAGATTAACCATTTTGTTTAAGGTCATAATTTTGATTCCCAATAGCACTACCAAGTAAAGATTCTACGTTCTTTAAATGCAAAAGCCAGAGATATTTTAAGGACAAGAGTAACTAACATTGGTCTAAGTAAAATCCCTTGAAGGGGCAAAGAACAAACTTGGACCTCTCTCTTTAAAAGAAAAATAGTGCCATCCTGATGTATATGTATCTATGCTGATATGCAATATGTTACATATATGTATATATGCATATTATGTATATCCTAATAGAATATAAGCTCATTGAGAATAGGAATTATTTGACTCTTTGCATATCCAGTGCCTAGCAAAATGCTCGGCATATAGCAGGTGTTTAATAAGTGCCAACTGACTGATTCGGGAGAACAGAAAGATTACCAGGTTTAAGTTAAAACATGAAAAAAATTAGCAAAAGGGTTTAATTTGGTTCATGGTCTTTGAAGGAACACTGGGAAACTAGGAACAATGGGAAAAGTTGCAGAGAGAACAATTTAGGCTTCTTATAAAAAGTTTCCTAACAGTTACAGTTTTCTAAAAGTAAAATGAACTGCCTTGGGAGAGAGTGTATTCTGCCACACACCAAGCAAAAGTTGGATGACTGTTTTTCTAACATGCTTCAGAAGGAATATTTTTCAGATATAATAAGTTGTAACTTTCAAATTGATTTCATTTTATTTTTATATTTATTCAACTTAAGATTTATTAAAAATCTGTTATATTCCAACATTTAAATTATATCATTAGGACTAGCACCTTAATTGATTTTAATATATGTGATTACCTGTTGCATATGTCATTCAGGGAAAGTAACAGGAATAATAAAGTCCAGAGAACACAATTAAGATCTAGAGCTGGATAAATCCGAGAGAGGAAATTTACTCCCTTCTGATTCAGTGATGTCAATGTTTAATAACAGACCTCCTTGAAAAGACTACCATTAAAATATATGGAAATATTCCACCTCAAGAATATATGGAAATATTATACCTCAAAAATAAGACTTTTTCCCCCTTTTTTCTCAATCACTTTTTACTTATAAAATTTTCAGCCTATAGGTCTCATGTCTCTTTATCCTTTCTGAAATTTGTTTTGCCAATCTTATTGTTTAGGCTGAGAAATTTACACAGTGGTTGAATTTCTTCAGAGGTTATATATTTTACATTTTATTTCCTTTTTTTCTCTTTTGGACATTGGATCCAAGTAGCCTGAATTGCAATTAGTAGCTTTTGTTCTGAGAATGGAAATATTATGATCATTAATATTATATGAGATAACATTTTATACACACTTTCAATGTGTTTTAAAATGGTGTTTACAATGAGTGAAAGATAAAGTTTCTGCTATAATGATGATTTTATGCTAAACAAATTAGTAGGAAAAGGAAAGAAGCTTGTGGAGTCAGGCCAGTTTGATCAATCTTATGTAAAGGGAGGGGAAGGAAGGGGTGCCTTCCTACACATCCTGGCTTCACTTGCCTTTCCACTGCTTTATTAACCACAGAGGTTGTGACTATAATTTAGCAAGTTAAAGTAACAAAGGAAAGAAAAACACACCCGTGTCAGAGTTCAAAGGATGATGCTGTGCACCCCACTGATGGTCAGCAAATATTAACTGAACATGAGGAAGACAACAGACAAGCCATGTTTTACATTTAAGTTGTTCAGGTCCAAGACCACTTTTTCCTAGATGAAAGTAGTAGGGGCTATGAAATGTATTCTTAGTTGGAAAGGGTGAAAAGTAGAGGATACAGGAGAAAAGATCAGATTATAGCTTTTAAAAATTTTCTATTCAATTATGAGAGGAAATTCAAATTGCTGAAAAACAAGTTTAGAAAACTTGGGGCAACCAGTTTTATTTATTTTTTTAAAATGTTTTTATTGGTCTTTTATTTTTTTACATCAAAATAGCTCCCCCTGAATGCTTCCTTCTCCCTCTCCACAGAAACATCCCTTAATAACAATTAATATTTTAAAGACAAAAAGAACAGCAAAGAGGGAGGAAAACCAAAACTGGTCACTACATTCAAAAAGTCTGTAAATAAGTACAATATGTAACACTTATGGACCTCTCACTTCTGAAAAGGAGTGGAAAGCTCTTCTCATCTCTTCTTTGGAGCCATGCTTATTTTTTGTAGTATTGCAACCATTCACTTTTTATTTTCTTTGGTGGGTATTCTCTCCATTTAAATTGTTGTGTTCGTTGTGTATGGTGTTTTATTGGCTCTGCGTACTTCACTCTACATCTCTTCATGTAGATCTTTCCATGTTTTCCTATATTCATCATGGTCATCATTTATTGTAACATGGTAATAGTCCATTGCACTCATATGCCACAATTTGTTTAGCGATTCCCTAATCAATTAATATCTCTTTGTTTCCAACTTGTTGCTATTACAAAAAGTGCTAATTTTTTTTGTATTTTTGTAGATATCTTCTTACCAATGACTTCCTTGGGGTATGGGCAATGGATTTCATAAAATGGGCAAGAGGCAATAGTTAATCCTGCACTTATGCCCAGATCATATTGGGTTACTACACCAATCCAAAAAACACTTCAGTGACTCCTCATTAACTATCAAATTCCAAATTCCTTGGCACAGTATTCAAAGCCCTCTTCCCATCCGAGGATGAACTCCAACCTGTCTTTTTAGCATTAGCTCACATTACCTCCCTTCCCATATTGTATGATAAAAACAAAACTATATAGTTTTCTACACTCCAAATATGTCCTATACTTTTCCAGCTCCATGACTCTGTTAACTTCATTGCCTACTGTATTTCTGAAATGAAATGTCCTCTCTCCTTCATCTGTTCTTATTGAAATCCTATCCAATGTTCAGGGCCCAGCTCAAATGCTGTCTTCATGAAGTATATGAGCTGTACGGTTTTACTATATCATATAGTAAGTGAAGGAAGGGACAGCTAATACACTGAGTGACAGGTAAATGATTCAAAACATCTTGACAGGTTGGAACAACAGGTCAAATCTAGTAAGATTAAATGTAAAGTCTTGCACTTAATCTATTAACAAGCATTTATTGAGTACCTATCCTGTAATAGGAACCAGGATTCAAAGATAAAAGCAAAATAGTCATTGCTTTCAAAAAGTTTACATTCCAACCACAGAAATTCAACATGCACATATATAGGTATATGCCAAATGTATACAAAGCAGGTACAAGATAATCTTGGGAGGATAGAAGGTAAACAAGTAACTAGCACCTTGGGAAATTCAGGGGAAAAATATCAACTGCACAAGTATAGGATAAGGTTGCAGCTAGATAGCACAGTGGTTAGAGTGCCAGGCCTAGATTCAAGAAGACTCTTCTTCATGAATTCAAATCCAGCCTCAGACACTTACTAGTTGTTTGACCCTGGGCAAGTCACTTAACTCTGTTTGCCTCAGTTTCCTCATCTGAAAATGAGCTGGAGAAAGAAATGGAAAATCACTCCAGTGCCTCTGCCAAGAAAACCTCAAATAGAGTCATGAAGAGGTGGACAAGACTGAAAACAACCAAACAAACAGGATAAGAAAGGCGTTTCTGGAAAGTAGGTTACGTAAACATGTCAAGGCAAACTCAGTATGAATCCACAGTGTAACATGGCCTCTAAAACACTATTCTCTTTCTTTACATTTATTTACATATATTGACACAGCACACAATAACAGGAATATCTAGCATGAAACATAATGGCGGAAGTCATGCCTGAGTCAAAGGTCTTGAGACATATAATCTCCAGTTACACAATCCTGATACTTTCATTGGACGTACCATATTCAAGCAGATACTTAATAGTCATCTCTTAGGGATGCTGTAGAGAGAATTTCTGCTTTGGGATAACAGCTGAATTAGATGAAATCTGAGGTCCCTTCTATCTTCACAATTCTAGGATTCTATTTTGATCTTACCTAACACAGAATAGTCTGCCCAAGTTTTCCGCATGCATGTGTGTGGGTTCCCTCGTGCCCCCCAGAGTCATCTGTCTGGAAATCTCCAGGTAACTCTGCCCTGAGCAACTTTAAAAATGGAATTTTGGTGATTCAAATTGCACTCTGCTTCAGATGACACAATGCAATAACCATTTTGTGATTTAATCATACACAATAATTTTGCCCAGTGCAGTCAGCTAATCCGCAATTTGATAAAAATTCATCCTAAACTACAAACCAAAATAGCTTCTCCACAAATCCGATTTGACACTTTAATATCAAGATCATGTATGATAACCAATCTCCATTGTACACAAATATAAGGAAGGAAGTTAGGAATTGGGATGCATCTATGTGTAACTAGATGCATAACTCAAGAAAAATAAAAAATTGATAGCAATTACTGATAAAAATTTATGTAGAAAAAAACACTAAAATACTGCCCATGGTAGATTGATAAATCTTTGTAGCTAGTAACCACCAGAAATCTTTTTACCACAAGACCAAGACTGCAACTGAAAGACAGAATTAGAGCCTATATTTAATAACTGCCTTTGTTCTGCCTACTGCTGCTGTTGCCATTTGAACTCAATTATTCTGAAGGTTACAGGGTAAAGTTTGATTTATACAATGTAACAGAGAATTAGGAATATTTATTAAAATATTATGGATTTACTTTTTTAAAAAAAGAATACAATTTTAATTAGAGGAAAAAAATGACTACTAATAACCACTAAAGCTTAAAAATATCTATAGTGCCTCACTCAGTAAATGATAGTCTACAGTTATCATCATACAATGTTATGTTGTGAATATTGTACTTTTAGTTTGTTTGTTAACCAATTAATTTTTTTTAGCTCATCTGATTTTCTGACATTTACTTTAACTATCCTCTCTATTGCTTAAGCTATTTGTGATTCTTTAGCTTTCTCAAAATTCATGCTGAGCAAGAGGAAGATAACATGGATGACCCAAACAGTGACATCTTATTGATTGTGTCACTGTTCATCAAGAGACTCTGACATATATACTTGGTGACTGTAGTTGTGTGATGTGTTGAGTATTAGATTAATACTGTTCAAATATTATTGAAATCAGTGATGTCTTCAATATTCAATCTGACATCTAAATCACCTAGTGGGAGAGTGCAGATATAACTAAGGAACATGATTATAATATTTTTCACAAAGCTGGATGGGAATCCCCAAAGTAGTAGCAAAGTGAATCATCAACAAATGAATTTTTGCAATGTACTCTACCAGTGACTCAATAAGCATATGATTTGGGGGTGATATGATAGTTATTTTCAAGTATTTGTCACTAGGAAGAGGGATAAGATTCTTTTTCTCCTTGGACCTGAAGGGAAAGTCTTGGAGTAACGGGCAGAAATTGCAGAGAGGCAAATTTAGATTGAATCTAAGAAGAAACTTCCTAACGGAAGGGATCTTGAAAGATGATGGACTTTCAGCTTCACTGGAGGTTTCCAAGCAAAGGGAGGCTGACCACTTGGACCTGGAATGTTGGAGAAGGAATTTTCTCTTAAATATAGTCTGGACTAGGTGGCCATGGAGCTCCCTTCAAACTCTGAAGTTTTGTGATCCTATGAAAATGTTATCACATGGCCTTGTTATAGAAATATCTCAGACATTAGTCTATAAGTGCTACCTCCATTTGCTCATGACTTTCTTTTTCTAATCCCTTAGTTTCTAATCTCAAACTGCTCTGTTCGTTCACCAATGAACTCCTTATCCTTATACTTTAAGTCTCTGGGAAATTCAACTAAACGTGTTATGAATGTCTTCAAAAATCCTAAAAATGATTATCAATTAGCTTCTATATGAATAAATGAGTTCTAAAAACACTTATTCATGAACACATGCAAAATTCTGAATGGCTTCACACACCCAGTACAGAGTGGTATACTAACTTTCTAAAGGCTGTGGGACTTGAACTTTCTATTGGTTAAGTTCAATTAAATTGACTGTATATATGTACTATGTCCAGAGAACACTATGTTAGATGCTTGGGGGAGAGGGGGAGAGAAATAGTAAATAAGACAACACCCCAGCATGCAATCTCATGAATTTATATTCCAGGGGCAGATATAACAAACACAAATAACTACAATAAAAAGTAGAACCTAAGTATGTATTATAAGTATATAAAAATTACTATTCAAAGTTCACAGCAGGAAAGCCTCCCAGCTTCTAAAACCATTTCATCAGTGTAACCTATGAACTGCCCTGGACAGTTGTCAAGATAAGGATTAATGGTGATGGAACATAATAACCCAAGCAGCTATGCTTGGTGAAATATAACTCTGGTGGGCAGAAACTCAAGCAGCTGTAGTACCAAGAGTGGAAATTGGGCAACTTCAGGGAGAGTGACCTGGAGAAACTTTAAAACATATTGAAATTTCAAGTGATAAGAAAGGGCTGTGAAATGCTGTGAAGGCTACAGCAGAAGGAATGACAGCCTGGTGGCCAGCAAGAAGAAATTGGGAGGCTCTTTTCGAAAAAAAAAAAATTATTTCTAGGTAATCACAAATTGAAGAGGCTAGGCTCTGCAAATAGCAATTATAGTCACAAACCAGTCTTTGTACGTATGCAGTGTGAAAAGAATTGCTGATGATGCAGAGTTTGTTTTCATTTATATACCCATTTTTATATCACTCAGCAATGCTTCACTTTTCATTTTTTATGGCAAGCCATTAAAATATAAGGATTTTTATTCATCACAGAAATGGAAACAATTCTTAAGGATGAAACTCAGTATAAAACTCCAGATATAAGGTAGAATCTTCCAGATAGAGCTCCACAGAGTGCTGTGGCTGGTAGATAGAGAAAGCTGCTTTGTGTTTTCACCTCCACTAAAGTCTTCACTAGTCCAATCTTATTCCACTGTGTCATGGACATGATCCTGGATTTAAAAGCCATACCAAACTCTGATAAATCTGACCAAGGTGCAAAATCTTCTTTATATGAGGCAGTTAGATGGTACAGTGGATGGAGCACTGATCCAGAGTTAGAAGACAAAATTCAAATCCAGTCTTAGATACTCACTAGCTAGGGGACCCAGGACAAGTCACTTCACCTCTTGTTTGCCTCAGTTTCATCATCTATAAACTGGGTGTTTTAATAGCACCTACCTCCCGCTGCTGTGAAGATTAAATTGGATAATAATTGTAAAGCGCTTAGCACAGTGACTAGCACATAGCAAGTGCTATATAAATGTCAACTATTATTATTATAGTCTCATCACTGGACCGTATCTGTTCTACAAGGGTAATCTTTGCTAAGTTTGAAGGAATTCATTACCAGGTTGGCCTCAGGAAGTTGAATTTTTTTGGCCATGGCAACTCTCAAATAGGTAATAGTAAGTCATGAATTGTACTGTTGGAGGGAATACTCACATTCAGGAAATCACAGATCCTTAAAGAAGTACTTTCATATACTATGAAGTAGTGTGTGACAGCCCTACTCTCTAACGAGCTCTAGTCCTGCATCATTAACTGCCTTTTTGGACGTGTTGAACTGAATATCCTACAAGCATCTCAAACTCAACATGTCTAAAAGAGAATTCATTTTTCCTCTCAAACTCTCCCCTCTTCTGAACTTCCCTATTACTTGTCAAGGGTATCATCATCTTCCCAGTCACTAGACTTGCAAAGTCAGTGTCACCCTTCACTCTTCATTCCCACTCTGCTCAGTCATATTCAATCTATTGTCAAATCTTATCATTTCTATCATCTCCTATATATCCCTGTCTCTTTATTCACAGTCACCATTCTTTCCTGGGACTTCATCAGCTCTTGACTGGACTATTACAATAGCCCTCTTATCGGTCTCTCTGTCTCACGTCTTTCTCCATTCTGATCCATCTTCTGCTCAGTGACCAAAGCAGTTTTTCTAAAATGCATGTCTAACCACAATGGGTTCTAATGGCTACTTATCACTTTGAGAGTCAGCTATAAAGTCTTCCATTTGACATTCAAAGTACTTCACAACATGGCCCCTTCCTATCTTTCCAGTTTTTTCCACTCCACACACTCTACAAGACTGCTATCTGGACTCCTTGCTGTTCTTTACACGCGACACTCTTATTTCCTAACTTTGCATTGACTATCCTTCATACCTCAAATGTTCCCTCTTACATTTATTTCTTAGATGCCCTGGCTTCTCTCATGACTCAACTCAAATCCCACCTTGTTCAGAAGATCTTTTCCAATTCACCCTACTGCTTGTACCCTCCCCTCTCAGTTTATTCTACATCTATGCAATATATCTCTATGGGGCAGCTAGGTGGTACAGTGGATAGAGCACCAGTGCAGGAGTCTAGAGGACCTGAGTTCAAATCTCACCTCAGATACTTGACACTCACTAGCTATGTGACCTTAGGCAAGTCACTTAATCCCAATTTCCTCATCCTGGGTCATCTCCAGTCATCCTGATGAATATCTGGTCACTGGACTTAGATGGCTCTGGAGGAGAAATGAGGCTAATGACCTGCACAGCCCTCCCTCATTCAAAACAAAAGTCAAGGGCAAGTCATGTCATCATTTCTCTGATGGCATGGTCCTCTTTGGCAATGAAGGATGAATATATATCTCTGTGTAAGTTCCTTGAGTGTATGGACAGTGTTTTTGCCTTTCCTTGTATCCCCAGCAGTTAGTACAGTGACTGGCACATAGTAAATACTTAAAAATGTTTATTGATTTATTTTCATTTAATTATGGTATTGTTATTAGAATTTCACATATATATCTGCTCCAGTTGTCCTTACAACTGGAACATAAACTCCTTAAAGGCTAAGATTATGCTATACTATTTTGTATAGCCTATAGTATTTAAACATAGGCAATAGTATGAATAAATTCATCCATCTATCCAGGCCTACAATCAGCTAACATTTATTAAGTATTTGCTATGTAAAAAGCACTGAGCTAGTAGGCTTCATCAAGGGGGTTAAATGACTTGCTCATGTTCAACCAAGCCATGTTCACAGCTGGGATTCAAATTCAGGGCCTCTAAATGCAGTACGCTTTCATCGTACTTTAGTGCTAGGTGAAACTGTCTTTTGGAATAAATATTGAACTATGTCTGTAGGTATCTCAAACTCAACATGTCCAAAAGAGAACTCATCATTTTCCCCCTCAATCAACCTAATGATTCCCAGGGATTCTTGGCCCACTTTTTTATAACTCCTAACTGATTATAAAAGTTCTAAATCATTGAGCTCATGACAGGTTCAAATTCCAGTTCTGCTACTAATTATCTGGATAGCTTTAGGCAAGTCATTTAACTTCTCTGGGTCCTAGTTATCTGAAAAATAAAGAAGGTAGACTAGGTGATAATCAATGTTCTTTGTGTTTCTTAATTTTTAAGATATATCAAATATAACAGAATCTTACATATTTGTGCCTGGCCTCTCAGATCTTTGTTTTACCCAAACCAGTTTGCATAGCAGTAGAAAGTGGGTGATAAAGGATGATAATGTTTTAGTATTGCTTCTCCAAACTAGTTTCCATCCTTTTCCCTGAAAACACATTCCCAACTCAATCCCACTATTTACAACTATTTACTGCTGTCCTTTTCATCAATGTCCAGTCTTATCAGCAACAGATATTTTGCCACTAGCTGCTCCAGGGTTGTAGTGTAAAGAGTAGAGAACTGACGATATGTGGAACATTAATGGTGGTGGCAGTAAATAATCTTGAAAGCAGAGCAAACAGTCTGAGCAATGAACCTATTTTTGTTTATATTTATTTTAACTGCATATGGTCTTAAGTAATGAAAATACTTTTTGTTTTACTGCACTATTTCAAAGAGAATTAAAAAAAACAGAAAGAACGACAGGACAATGATGACTAAAGAAGAGAGGCAAAGATGAATGAAGACAGGAATAATGAAGATTGAAGGGGCTACAGAACGATATGCATGCTAACAGATTCCTGGCAGAGCTGTGAAAAGATCTGATCATTTTGGAAAGCAATTTGGAATTACGTTAAGAGCATGACTAAAATGTCTATAACTTTTAATCTAGAGATTCCACTACTGGACCAAAAAGGTAAAAGACAGAAATAAAGGGCCCATATATACCAATATATTCATGGCAGAACTTTGTGCACTAGTAAAGGGGAAAGTAGAATGAATGCTGATGTTCCTTTCCCTCTGCCTCTACCTTGAACCCAAATTAATATTCCAGTTTCTGCCTTGGGGGTCCTAAGATCCTGACTGATAAGAGTTTTTGATATCTAGCCTGAACCAGGTCCTAGTATGCTGCTTGCAGATCATCTTTATATTATGCCAGTATGCATCCTCAGTTATCTCCATTTTCAACCCCAATCCTACCCTTTTCTACCTCCATATCTGGGTAAAGTAATCTAAAACAACAGAAACATTTAACTGATGAGGCAACCACTTGCCCTACTCTCCATCCCAATTCCTACCAAGACCAAAATATCCCTCCCAGTCTTCCCTCTGCTTAGAGATCTGAATATCCATCAGTGTTGTATTCAGTATTAGATACCACATTTTGGAAAGAACATTGTTTCACGTACAGAACAAGCAGGGTGGTAAAGGAGTCCTCAATATAATTACATATGATAATCAATTGAAAGAACTGGACATAGTGATTTTGGAGAAGACTTAGGAAAAACATAACTTTCTTCTCATATTTAAAGGGCTATCATATGTAAGTGAGATTAGACTTGTTCTATTTGGTCACCAAGCGGCAGAGATAGAATCAATTAGTGAAAGGTTCAAAGAGGCAGATTTTGGCTCAGTTTGTGGAAAAAAACTAACAATTAGAGCTATCCCAAACTAGAAAGGACAGCCTTGGGAGGTAGTAGAGTGATCCTTAACACACATCTTTGAATTTTAGATGATAATCTACTGGGTATGTTGTAGAGGGGAATCTATTTCATTAGGTATTAGGTGTTAGGTAGCCTTTGAGGTCCCTCCCAAATCTGAGATTCTGCTATTCTACTAAACAAACACCAAAGTGAGAAAGAAAAGGAAATAATAAGGGTGGACTAATAGAGTATATTAATTCATTTCAATTCAACCAAATTTATTAAGTTCCTACTCTATGCAAGGTACTCTGCTTGGTGATGGGGATTTAAATACAAATAAAAAACAAACATAATATAAGAAAAAGAGCTTACATTTTAATCAAAGTGGGGTGGGGTTTGCAACATTTATACAGATTAGGGTAAATCTTCCTAATTATATGCTAAGTATATGCATCTCCTACCCAAGGGTAAAAGCTAATTCAGAATCCTTCAGAATGTCGTACAACTATTTACTCTACCCTGCACTGCCTTGTTGTACACAAAGTCACACTAATAATACTAGGCATTTATTTGATTCACAAAATACAAGCAATGTAATTTGCTTTTTTGCATAACTTCCTGCTGAATTTGTGCTATATGGGTCAAAATGAAAGATGGGGAGGATAAGAACTACATTGCTTGTTGTGGTATTTTTAAAAGCAGAGAGGACTTATTCAGCAAGTGGAGAATATTCAGGCAGAAAGCTTGTAGTATTCTATGTTTTCCTGGGAAACTCTTTCCTCAGAAGCGAGAACTACATACAAAGCCAGGAGATTTTAGTTCAAATCCTAGCTCTACCATTCCCCAATTGATAAATGGTCAAAAAATATGAATGCTCAGTTTTCAGAAAAACAAATCCAATCAATCAAAATCAAAATAGCTGTATGAAAAACATTCTCTAAATCACTAATAATGAGAGAAATCCAAATTAAAGCAACTCTGAGCTATCACTTCACACCCATCACATTGGCAAAAGTGACAAAAAAGAAAAATGCAAATGCTAGAAGGACTGTGGGAATACAGGCATGTTAATGCACTGTTGGTGGAACTCTAAATTAGTTTAGCCATTCTGGAAAACAATTTGGAACTATTCCCAAAAAACTATTAAACTCTGTATACCCTTTGACCCAGAGAGACTGCTACTAGATTTATAACCCCCAAAAATTTAAAGAAAAAGGAAAGGGACACATATTTATAGCAGCTCTTTTCATGGTGGCAAAGAATTGGAAACTGAGGAAATGCACATCTCTTGAGGAATAGTTAAAAACAATAATGATTTTTGATGTTATGGGCTTTTATTTTGCTGTAAGAAATGATGAAGGGGAAACCTGGGAAGATTTGTTTGAACTGATGCAAAGTAAAGTAAGCAGAATTGGGAGAAAAACTTACACCGTAACAACAATATTGTAAAGAAAAACAAATTTGAAAGAATTAGGAACTCTGATCAACACAGTAACAAGTCAAAATTCCAAAGCATTCATAATGAAACATATCATCTATCTCAAGATCAGGAGGTGACAGACTCAAAGTGCTGACTGAAACATTGTTTTGGACATAACTGATATGAGAATTTGTTTGCTTGATTATACACCTTGGTAATGGGTTTTATTTTCCATATTATCTCAATGGGACAGGGAAGGGAGATGAGGGGAAGAGAATTTGGAAAGGAAAATAAATAAAATAGAATTTTTAAAAAATTTTCATGACTCTACCACCTTTGTGACCATGAACAAGTCAATTTATTTCTTGGGCCACAGTTTCCTCATCGATAAAAGGAAGGGACTGGGCAAGAGAAGCTCTCAGGTCTCTTCTAGATCTAAAGACCTACAATGCTACAGCAAAAGTGTAAGAATTTTATTTCACTAAACTAAAAACTAGATGGTATTTATCAGGTTTGAATCACATTTGGAAAACTTGTCAACTTGACTAACAATTCTTTTCAATTAGAGGTACCTTATAAATGTAAACTGAGATTAGGCTGCATTGAGTTAAGTTTGAAAGATCATAAAGTTAATAAGGAAAAAATTGAGGGTAAAGAAGATTGATGTTTAGCATCTTGACAATAGTATTCAAAGACTTAAAACATCCAGGAAATTAGTGGAAGGTCAAATAAGCAAAAAAGAACAGCTACCCTAAAAAGAAGTTCCTGCCCATTCCCAATCCAACTCAATCCCATAGTTCCACAGAGACTTTTGGATTACCATAACAGTAACTCACACTATATACCATGTGCAATTTACTAGAAGCTTTTCTTAGAATAACCCTATCAGCTGGGTAGAACAAGTATTTTCTGCTCATGTATTATTTGACAGATGATGAAATTGAGGTTCAAAGTAGTTAAATTACTTCTGACCCTACTGTATTTTTCTTTCTGATATCCTCTCAAATACCCAGGTTACCCAGATCATTGTCCTTCTTATTTTTTATGATATTACATCTTCAACAACTTAGTCACCCACAGGAATGACCAAACTTTAACTCTTATTATCACCCATAATCACTATTCAACTTTTAGTATCATGTGCTTTGAACTCTGAAATTTTTCTCACTGACTATTGCCTTCAATTCTTTCCATCTTCCCTCTGCCCCACTCCTAAAACTATTCTTCATCATCATTTAGGTCTCAAATCTCTCCATCCCCTCCTGTTCTTCCAGTCCATTACCATTGCCTTGACTTCACTTTTTCCCTTATTACATTCTTTTTAATTTTTTTTATAAAAAATTCTTTTAGCTTCCAACATTCATTTTTATAAGATTTGAATTCCAAATTTTTCTCCCTTCCTCCTTTTGGTCCCTTGCCCCAAGACAGTAAGCAATCTGATATAGGCTATACATATACAATCATGTTAAACATATTTCCACATTAGTCATATTGTGAAAGAAGAATCAGAACAAAAGGGAAAAACCATGGGAAAGGAAAAAAAGTGAAAACAGTATGCTTTGATCTGTATTCAGACTTCATAGTTCTTTGGATGTGGATGGCATTTTCCATCATGAGTCTTTTGGAATTATCTTGGATCATTGTATTGTTGAGAAGAGCTAAGTCTGTCATAGCTGCTCATAGCACAATGTTGCTGTTATTACGTACAGTATTCTCCTGGTTTTGTTCACTTGACTCAGCATCAGCTCATGTAAGTCTTTCCAGGTTTTTATGAAATCTGCCTGCTCATCATTTCTTACAGCATGCCTATTACATTCTTGATCCTGTTGTTAACCAGTTCACTTAGATACTATCCTTTCCCCTTGAATCTCTCCTTTCACTGAGGCTATGATCGTCCCAGTTATGCAGATTTTAAAATTTGGAGAAATTCTCAACTTCTCCTTTAATTCTCATATCCTATCAGTGTTCAAGTCTTGTTAATTCTCCTTCCACACCAACTCTCTCTGATATCATCAGTAGTTCTTTCTAGTACCAATGCCACCATCCTAATTCAATCCCTATTCAATCCATATTCATTTATCTGTCTCAATTCTGTCTTATCACCAATGCATCAATTGTACTACTGCCAAAACAATCTTCCCAAGGTGCATCTTTGACCATATCACTTCCCTGATTAAAAATCTTTGGTAATTCTATATCATTACTAGGACAAAACATGTACTTGTTGGCCCAACATTTAATGCTCTCTATAATATTTTTAAACAAGCATTTATTAAGCACCTATTATGTGCTATAAGTGTTTTATGAATAACTCATTTGATCTTTACAACAACCTTGGGAGGTAGGTACTATATTATCTCCATTTCACAAATAAGGAAACCGAGATAGACAATAGTTAAGTGACTTGTTCGTGGTCACTAGTTAGTATCATAGGCTAGTTCTGAACTCAGGTCTTAATTCCAAGTCCAGGATTTTATCAACTTTGCTACCAAACTGCCTCTAATGTGACTCCAAACTACCTTTACAAACTTTTTCTTACTATTGCCCTTCCACATACTCTATTCTCCAATCAAACTGATTCTGCGGCTTTTCTCCAAACTCAAAATTACATCTCCTATTCCAAGACTTTGCATAGTCCATCCACCGTGACCAGAATTCACTTCCTCCTTACTTCTGATTCTTAGCAACAGAACTTCTGGTTCCTTCAAAGCTCAGCTCATGTTCCTCTTTCAATGCAAAGCCTTGCCTGATTGTCCTCCCATTTTCCACCTGTTAGTGTTCTTTATATACTCAAATAGCCTTGTATGTATTGATCTGTGTTCATATTGTATTCCCTCCCCACCAAAAAAAAGTAATCCTGATGGAAATGATTATTTCATTTTTGTATTTTTTCTTCCCAGAGCCTAGTGTGCCTTTAAGTATTTAATAACTGCATACTCAGTTGAACTGAATGTGGACTACCTAAGGATTAAATTTTAGTAGATACTCTGATTCTCAGGAAACTTTTTGGCACTTTAGAGCCAAAAATCAGAATGTCTCTATTAGTCAGCTCTTTGCTACTTTGAATAAAGTCACACTGTCACAAATAGATTCAAACAAAGGGATTTTGTATAGCTTTTCCATTTCCTAAAAGTTATATTTATTAAGTGACGCCTATGTACCAGACACTGTCTGAGGTTGTGGGGATACAAATATAAAGAATTAATCTCTTCCTGCAAAGAGCTTATATTCTAATGGGGAAGATAAATAATATGGGAACATACACAGAATAAACATAAAGTAAATAAGTACAAATATATATAAAATAGTTAAATACAAAGTAGCTTGGGAAGGAGGACACTAGTAGCTGGAAGAATCATGAAAAGCTTTATGTAAAGGGTGGAATACTCATTGGAGTAGTAAGACTTGAGGCAGATCAATTAAGAGACTATTCCAATAATCTAGACGAGAAGTGATGAGAGAACTAATGTGGTAGCTTTGTGAGTGTGAAAAAAAGGACTGAATGAGAGAGATGTTGTAGAGTCAGCAATGCCAAGATTTGTTAACTAAGAAGTCAAGGATAAAATTGAGATTAAGAACCTTTAAGGATATGGTGGTACCTTGAATAGAAATAGGAATTTTGGAAGAGGAAATAAAAATGAGTTAAATTTTGAGTTTGAGTTGTCTTTTAATCATCCAACTAAAAAGAGCTAGAAGGTGATTGGTGATGTAGGCCTGAAGCTCTGAGAAAAGACTAAGTTGAGTATATAGATAATAGCAGAAGGTTAAGAGAATCAGTTCTACACACTAGGTCCTGCTCTATTGCCTTAAAGTCCCACCCTTCAACTGAATAGCACAACCAAAAATAGTTAAGTTCTTTCAACATTATGGCTTGCAGCCACTGAGTTTAAATTGACCTTTAGTTTTATCTAAGTCAAAATCCCTACTGTTGCCTTGAGTTGTAGTGAAATAACTACACACTTGATGAGAACCACTTTTGGCTTGACCATGACTTACTATGCTTGAAAATTAGACTATCATTGAGGTCTGCACTTTGCCTTACTTTGTGCTTTCCATATATTGCCATTTAAATGTATGCCTGTTTAACTGAAAGCTGACCAGACTTTTTTAATGCCCAATAAACAGGATTTATTTTGATTTAAAATTCATTGCTAGGAATAGAAAACTGATGGTATTGCTGTTGTGGGTAGCTAAGATTTCCAGGGTTCCTTCTAACCCAGACTTATCACCTACTCTTCAATAATCGTTTGTTATATCTTGTAAACTTCATCCAGGCAATATTAATATATTCCTTTCTGACTGCTGCGATGAAGAGTCTAGCAAATGCCTTGATTGCTTCTTTCTGTGAGAGTAATAAATGTTTTTTATCAGACATTTTGCTGGCTCACCCCAAAGTTTAATGCTTATTTGGAATTGCAACACATTTAGTGTTTTTATTGTTACTGATATTCTCACATTAAAGGGAACCCTTTAAATTGAGAATGCAGTTTGAAGTTATATTAGCCACCAGAAAGATAATAGCATCCATGCTACATTATTTGAAGGATATGGTACTGATTTATATCCCTTGTCATATTTTATGTTTCTCATAAGATTTAACATAATTTCCTGTGATCTCTGATGCTCAGAATTTGTTCCCCACACTCCTCCTAATATCAAGCTTCTACTCAGAAAACCTCTCTTATACTTGCAGGAAGATGGGAGTAATTTGGAGTCATAGCAGCATATCTACTTTCATTGCTTATGTTGGTTTAGAATGTGAAATGATCAATAAGTACTTGAGCTAAAAATAAATAAATAGAAATATTATAGTAAGATACAAGAATGGAACTGATATATAAAAATGTCTATTTTTTAAAAAGACAAATTGGTAGATGATTGTTCACTTTACAAAGGACTATTGAAGAGTCACCATAAAATTTTTTCTTTTGGTCCAGAACTCCAGATTTTTATCAGTGTGAAGAGCTTTTCTGTGAGGAAACTGCTTCAAATAATGCATTATCAGCATCTACCCTGAAACTAATATAGTTTTAGAGAGTTGAATGTAGCATTAAAAAGTTAAAGGTCACAAAGCCAATATTCATCAGAGGCCAATCTATAACCTAGGTCTTCCTGATCCTTAAGCCTGCTCTCATTATGCTATACCATCTTTCCATATCAATTACTCTATAATTAAAATATTGTTACAAATATTATATGTTTACATCACTTTTTAGGAATGCATCTCTGATATAAAGATACTCCTATATTTTAATGTTGACTTCATTAAAGTTCTATTCAATTCCCTCATGATGATATCTACGTTTTCAAAGGCTACACCACTTCCTGTTCTGTTAGAGACAGGCATTGAGCATGGATTTGGGATAGACTGAGTGTGTACAGTACAAATACTAGCCTATATAAGAGTGGAAACACTCATCACCAGAGAGTTGGACGTGAGGTGAAGGTATTTAGCCACAGTAATACAGAAAAATTATCTACTAAGTCACATGGGAGCTTATGTTGTGTGTCAGAAAGGGAGAGCTCACAGGGATGGAATCATAGATACCTTGAAGCATTTAAGTAATTAGTAATCATCCCCAAGTTTATCAAAATACTTTCTCCAGAATACATTTTAGTGGAGTTATGATATTTATGGAATCAAAGTGAAGACAGCGACATGAATGTTCAAATATGACTATTAATTCTAAAATAGCACATTACTTGTTAGAACACAATGAAGACTTAAGGGTTTTCTTTCAAGAAAGAGTCTTTCTTGCACATATTAATATCGTAGAAGAGTCTTTAATAAGCACAAATACAGAAGGAATTCTATTCAATTACCCCTTCTATAATAGCTCCCTCATTAATTAATGTATTATTAAAAAATCAACATTGAACATCAGTACAACCAAGTTTAAGATAGTAGCCATTTATGTTTAAATTTACTTTAATGTATAAAGCATCATTACAATTTTTCATTCCCCATATCTTTTTGTTCATTCATTCTCATTCACTTTCCCTTTGACATTTTTGCAGTTATTGTACACTTCATTCTTTTGCTTCTGCTTTTTTCTTTCTGTGATTTCATAAGTCTTTCTCTATTTGTATTTCTCATACTTGTTAGTCTAAATTGCACAACAGTATTCTATTATGTTAAAACAATATTTTTACTTGACTAAATGTTTTATTAAGATGTCTAACATCTGGGTTTTTTTGTCTGGTAATTTGTGCACCAATGCATGAAAATGTCTCCACCCTGTAGTTTTGGTCATCAGATTTAGCAATAACAATAAAATCCTTATACAACTTGCAAGTCATCAGTAGTTTTTTAGTCCACTTGTTACTGTTCTATTATCCCACAGTTTAATATCAGTATCAACAGGAGACTTAAGAGAAAATGTGGCATTCCTTCATGAGCTTCTGGACCTTGGAGTTCACACCTCCTATTGATAGAGCCCTAAAATGGTGGTAGCTCTAGATTCTACAGCTTACTCTAGCTTCACTTGCTAATAATGGCAGGCAGAGAAAAAATTGGTTCCTTTCCATCCTTTACTTCAAGCTGTAGTTTCCCTTTTACTTCAGAGAAAGCTTGCAACATAATGATTCCATGTCTTTCAACCACTTCGTCATAACAGAATTATTTGTCAGTTGAATCTGTGTTTCCTCAGTATAACATTTTATTTTAAGCACCTCTGGTGAGCCAGTGACAAGACCATTTACTTTTCCACTGGATTCATCTCTGAGATACTCATTGTGAATATTTTACTTTCCTTCTTTAGCCGTTATTCTATTATTGGATATTTAAGTTGCTTTCAGTCTTGCACTTAAACGTAATTTTTCCTGAAAATTTTTGGACAGAGAACTCTTTTTTTCCCTTGTTTTTTTATAACACTTTCAGAGCATATTTTCAATGACCTAAAGTAACCCTCTGATTGCTAACCAAGAGCTAAGCCATAAAATAGAAAGATGTGTTATAAAATCTCAGAAATGAAAGGGTCTATCCTTACCATAGTTGAATAAGGATTTCTCCTACAAGGCAAATGACAAGTGGTCAACCAGCCTTTGCTTGAAGATTTCTATTAAGGAAAAACCCATGACCTCACAAATCAATTCTTTCTACTTTTGGATAGATATAGTGAGGAAGTTTTTCCTGACATCATGCCTAATTTGGCCTCTTTATAAATTCACAAATTTCATACACTGCTCCTAGCTCCCTCTAAGACTTCTTCTAATTTGGGAAATTCTGCAATGTTTTTAGTAGCCCTTAGGTTGCTCCCTGATCCAAAGTCACAACACAAATACTACTGATGATGTTGTATTGTTGTGATACTTAGACAGTCTCTGAAGAGCTAAAACTATGGTCACCCGAAGGAAACAGAAACATGGAGGCAAATAGGATGCAATACGTTTCCTTTTTCTCCCCCAGTGATATCCACGCTCAAGAAGTAACATAAAGGCTATCATCAAAGAATGGCATGATGAGAAAAGGAAGTGGGCTGATTATGGAGCAAAAGTAAGGAACAGCTTAAGCATTCCACTGACAGCCACACAACTTAAGAAGAAGAAGGAAGATCTTTAACATAGAAAACCTCTGGAACAACTTGGACAAGAATTGTACAAGATAAGAATGCATAAATGGGTTGCTACCTAAGCTAATTGAAGGCACATATACTAATGAGGTCAAAGATCCATTAATGTGTTCACCAATATACCTGCTTGTCTATTATTTTAAAGCTTCAAATAAATTTACTTAAATTTATTGTTTTACAACATGTCAAGGACACAGGACAAAAAAGGATTGACTTCTTTAAATAATACATAGACGTTGCTTATAATCTTCATGAGATATGTTTTTAATTAAAAAGCAAATCTTTCTTTTTAGAAATTTGAAGTAATTCTTATAATAATAATTTAATCTGAATGCTTAAAACATTTAACACAAGATGATATCATTTGTCTCTATAATGTGGTGACTTGTTACTGGAATAATTTCATTTTCCAGTAATATAAGATAGTCATATAGGTAATATAATAAGGATTAACAGTACTGTTCCCCTTACTTCAGTTCTTCATTCAAGAGACATGGCAATGCTCCTTACTATGTGCAATGCACTTATTTAAATTATTCCTCTTTTTGCTAGGTAAAGATAGCCCTGTGTTTACTTATGTATTTTTAAGTGTATGAAAGAGATGTTTATATTTCTCTATGCTAATGTGCTTCTTCATGTATTAATCTGGCCTTTTAATTTTGCTTCTTGACACTCAATCCCACCTTGACTCAGAAAGTCCTACTCTGATGCCTCATTGTAGCCTAGTTCTTGAAGGTCTTGCCAAAAGAGCATAAGCTCTTCCAGGTTCTTCCACATTGAAATGACTTTAAGTATGGTTAATGCAATCTAGAATCTGCAGACTGCTTGGATAGATTTTGATCTCTGCTGATGAGATTAACATACCTACATCAATTCAATCACAGATATATTTAACACCTTCACTCCAGTGTTTCTATTTTTTTAAAGTTACTGTCTGATAATGATGTACTTTAACAAGCTTAAAGGCTAATAACATCACATGGAAGGAAAAACATCTCAAAAAACAGTAATTATCTCTTTAAGCTTTAACTAAAGTTATCACATTCTGTCAGTTTTATTGGAACACTTGTCCCCAGTTCATCTGCTAATCTAAATATGTTTTAGCATAAATCCAATGCCTTTATATTATCTTATGTAATAGAAAATGTCCCCAGACTGTTTGTATTTTTCATTAGTAGAGTTGTAATGATCAGATATAAAAATGGCTAAAGTGCTTTTTTCTCATCTTCATTCCATATAAATGTGAATGTACACCAGGTTTTGCTTTATATTCACTGTTTCATGGAAAGCCCCTACTATTTTATTACTCCACCACTGAGGCAGCCAACAAGCCTAATGCTTTAACAGCTCTTCAGTGCTACAAAGAACAAAAAGAGTAAACATCTTTAATCAAGACCACTCCCCTTTCTACCTACAGTACATGATGTCCTCAGAAAGACAAAGCAGCAAGCTACAGCAATAGTGTAAATAGGAGGTTAGAGGGGCCTGAACCAAGGTAGTGGAAGTATCAAAGGAGCGAAGGAGATGTAGACAAGAGTTGTTATAAAGGTGAAATTAACAGGCCTTGGCAACAGATGGGATATGGGGGAAGGGTCGAGAGTGAAGGTCAAAGATGATACCTAGGTTGTAAGTTTAGGGGACTGGAAGGACGGTGGTGCCCCTGACAGTAATAGGGAAGTTTGGAAGGGGCAGAGTTTAGGGGGGAAAGACAATGAGCTCTGTTTTGGACAGAAAACTTAGACTTAAAGAGGTGAATTACATCCCATTGTTTGACTCTGGTTTAAAGATTTGCTCCCACAAGATTCTCTCCTCTTCCAGATTGGTTTTTTTTTTGACTGGAAAGTTTTTATATACCTATCAGTTCTCACTTCTACCTAAGGTCTACCAGCAGTCAACCATCACTTGAACTCACCTTTACTACCCTTATCCCTCTTCTTATCTCTGTAGCTGCTCTTTAGATTCATAGTTAGCAATCTACTTTCTCGGCTAATTCCACACAATCTCGCCTTGCCCTTGTTTTAGTCATTCCTGCTTAGGAGAGGCATATATCCCCAGGCCAGATATACACTTCATCTGTTCTTCTGGAAGTGGGTATAGCCTCTCCCTCTAGGTAGGCTTGGGACCTACCAAAATATCTATAAAGTAGTCATTCTAAGTATCCATATGGGGACGCAACTCCTGATTGTCTGAGAGATTAAAACAGAAAAGGAGAGAGAGACAGAGAGAGAGAGAGAGAGAGAGAGAGAGAGAGAGAGAGAGAGAGAGAAGGTATGAACTTTGAATGGTTAATACTCTAAGCCAGGCTGCTCTGTCAATCAGAAACCTGAGGGAGGAATTAACTAACTATTTGTGAACTGTCTTAAAGAAACTTTTTAAACCTAAACTACCAAGAAACTATGTCAATGGTTTAAGCCTTAGCCTCTGGGCCAATTAACCTCAAAAGTGACTTCAATACCATCTTTTAGAGATATATTTTTACTAATATTTTTTATATCATCTATATTTTCTTCTGTATTCCTTTGCTGACCTTTTTCAGAAAACCAGCTCTTATAATGAAGTATAAAGGAGCAAATAAAAAGTTCTGCAAAACTAAATAACATATAAAACATTTCTGTTATATGCTTTAACCCACTTTAATCGTCTCCTGCCTCTCCAAACGAGCGGTGGAAGGTGTCATCTCATTTCTCTTCTTTGATACCAAATTTTGCCATTATAATTTCCACAATAGTTAATTTTTTTTTGTTGTTCTTCCCATTAACAGTGTTAGAGCTGTTGTATTTATTGTTTCTGTTTACTTCACTTTGCACCTTTCATGTTTTTCTGTTTCTCTGTATTCCTCATATTCGTTGTTTCTCAGAGCAATGTAACATTGCATTCATTTTTATACCACACTGTATTCAAGCCATTCTCCAATTTATGGGTGTCTAACTTGTTCCCAGTTCTTTGCTGCCCCTAAAAGTGCTACTAAGTCATAACACTTATGCAAATCTCACCAAGACAGTCTGGTTTTGTTCAAAAACATTTACAGTATTATAGAAAGTTTAAGAATACAGAAAATAAGTTACCCCTGTTCTGTTTCTCATTTGGGCAACTATGGAGACGACACCTTGATAAAACATTTGTTTCACAGGAGAAAATACAATTGACATTCTCTTCTAGAAAGGTTGTCTATACTTGTTATCCTGAAAGTAAAGAATTTAAAACAATTCCATTTTGGTGTTATCTATCATTACTGTGAATAGTTAAAGTTACTGACTTTCAGAGTGAGAAAATATTCTAGAAACAATAAATTGTCTGACCTTATTAACCCAGAATTATGAATTCTGTATATCCTTGAACAACAAAAAAAAAAGAATAGCCAAAGATAATTACTTAATCATATACAAATTCATATAGTTGCTATTGAACAGTAGTTGATTAAGTACAATGAGAGCTGTTACCTTTGGAGATTTTTCTAAACCCAAACTCTCCAAGTTATCGAAATATAATACCATTCCTGATCTATTGAATTTTGACTGTGTAGTGGTTTCTATTATATATAAATTGTGTGCATCCAATTTACAGTCTTTGATGTATATTTTTATCTCCAAAAGCCCTTTGAGGCAATTGTGTAAAGTACCATATCAAAGATTGTTGTTGGAAATATGGCAAGATTTCATGATGTAAAAAATACATCAATGTCATTTAAATTGAACAAAATGGTTCCTAGTCTTCCATATGGCATTTTTAACCATCCTCTCAACAAATCTGTTCAATAACTACTGTATAAAACAAACATTTTGCACTTTGTCCCATAGATGCAATTTGCCAACTTGATTGATTTCTTTTTCTTTAGCTAATCTATTTTATATATACTCTGTTTTTTCCTTTATTAAAGATGACATAATCTGTTTCTATCACACACACACACACACACACACACACACACACACACACACACTGAGTTACAGAGAAAGAGATACAAAGGCAAAGATGAAAAAAGACAAGATTTCATGAACCAACTTTGCAATCAAATATAAAAATCTCAGAAAAACTCATAATGTAGATGGGAAAGATAAATGGAGTCATTTAAAAAGATGAAAAGAAATCTGCATGCTGATGTAAGTGGGTCGGAAGGATATTTGGATTTTCTACTTAAAACAAAAATATTTAGAGTAAGTTATAAAAAGTGAAATTAACAGTCAGGAAAGGCTTATTCTACTTAAATTATTTTACTTGCCATATTAACCAAATCAGGGCTCACATTTTCATTTGTTCTTAAATGTTTCTACTATTGTTCCCACTTCATTTTCATTAGGCAAACTGGAGCCATAACCAGGGGTCAAAGTCCCAAGTACAATTGAATCTAATGGGAGCCAAATTGGCACAGTGGCTATTAAGGGAGGTATCAACTTATCATGCAGGGGAGAGTGAAAAAGAGCAGAGTTCAGTACCACTCTGCTTTTCTGAAAGAATGCACTCTGAGAAAGCTGGAGCCAGGGATTTTTTCCTCCTTTACCTTCTATAGATCCACCATCTTGCTGTCCCATCCATGCTCAAGCTGGAGTCAAGGTTGTGAGAATCAAAATGGTGAGCCTACCTTAATCTTTAAACCTCAAACACAATGAACTGGGTACATCACAAAGGCAAATAGTAACACCACTATGCTTTCTAAGCAGAAGTTTATGAGAGGTTGGGACTAGGAGGGAGGACCAAAACTAGGAACACTAAAAGAAAAAAGGATGTGGGTCTCAGAATCACCAACACAGAGAGGGAAGAGTGGGATAAAAGAGGGCATTAAATTAGCATTGAGAACTTCTAAGCTTAAACCTCTAACCCCTCCAGCTAAACTCATCTTTTCCTAAAAACTCTTCCCTGTTTCCAAACTTTTCTATTACTGTCAAGGGTACCATCCTCCCAGTCCCTCAGGCTTACAATCTAGATATCATTACTGCTGATTCTCTCACCCCTCATATCCAATATGTTGTCAAAAACCATCTATTTACCTTCATATAAATCTCTAACATATACCTCTTTCTCTCCATTGCCACAATACCGTAGTAGATCCTCATCACCTCCCACCTAGAATGCTGCAATAACATATTGATTGGCCTGCCTCTTCAACTATAATCCACAGTCTGACCATGTCACCCTCCTCAAGATCAAATATAAAATCCCGTGTGATGTTCAAAGTCATTCCTACAACTTATGCCTCATCATGTACCAAGGTTTCCTTGTTGTTTCTCAAACAAGATACTCCAGATTCTAAGTCTGGACATTTTCACTGACTGTCCCTGATATGTGGGATACTACAATCCTTACTCATCCCTACCTCCTGGCTTCTCTGGCATTCTACAAGTGCCAGCTAAAATCCTACCTTCTACAGGAAGTTTTTCCCATTTTCTCTTAATTCCAGTCCCTTCTCTCTTTCAATGATTCAATATTTACCTTGTTTATAGCTTATTTTTACATGATTATTTGTATGTCATCTTCCTCATTAGATTGTGAGCTCCGTTAGGGAAGGGGCTAGGTTTTAACTTTGTTTCCTCTCGTCACTCAGCATTATTCTTGGCATGTAGGAGATGTTTGATAAACGTTTATTGACTGACTGAGGAAAAAGGTGAACTCCTCTGACACTTCCTCATGCCAGTGTACCAGAATCTCTGTCTGCCATCTTTTCCTCTCTCCCAAATAAGGGCCCCTTTCTGGCCTCTTGTCTCAAGTGCAAAAATACCTATTTATAGCCTTGCAATGCCAATGCAATACCCACAGCAGCCATTATGGATATGCATGCATATTTCCAGAGTAAATTCACAAAATATAAACTCTCTTCCTCAGAGACAAAACCAAAATATTTATTCAGATATCAGAAAGCCAATTCTACCATGGCAACAATGAAGTTTGTACACCACCATCCTCAAGCCTTCCCTCCATCAGGCCTCCCCACAAACAAGCTCCCCTAGACAAAATCACTCCCTCACTCACTCATGCTAACTGCTCTGCTCTGGCTTCTCTCTCTCAGCTCTGCCTCACTCTCTCTTCCTGCTCAACCCATTCAACAAACTCCTCCCACCATCAGCTCCATGTGACTCAGGTTGTGGGCTCAGCCAAAGCGTAAAGCAGGTCACATGAGCCTATTAAGGGTCAGGCAAAATCTTCAAATTCCCTTAACATTACATTTGACCCCAAGATCTTTCATATCCATTAACAGATCCACTACTTCAAATTTAACATGGATATTTTTCATCTCCCTTGTTCCCAAACTGACTCCTTGTCATGACCTCCTTATTTCTGCAAATGGTACTGCAATCATCCTCTAAACTTATACTCAAAACTTCAGTTAACTTGTCTTGTCCTTCTGCCTCCCAAATGCAATATCACAAATCTTCACCTTTTATTTTTGTGATGGCTCTCACATTTATTTCTTCTTTTCCATTTCCACTGTCACCACCATCATCCAGGTCCTTATCATGTGGATTTTTACAATAGCTTCCTATTTGATCTCCTTAAGTCAAGTTTCTCCTCACCTTACCATACCTTGTACATTGGTCCCAGATTAATATTTCTAAAGCACTAACTACTTCACTCAAAACATTCCCTCTCCTAATTCCATGTAGAAGAAGCCCAAACTCCATAACCTGATGCTCCACAAATTTAATTCTAACCTGAAAATGTGACATTTTCTTTTAGGTCTCTATGTTCCACTTCAGGCAAGAGGCTATATTTATGGCCTATCAAACACATACTTGCATTTCAACCTGAAATCAATTTAATTTAATTCAAAAAATATTTCTTAAGCACTTGCTACATGAAAGGTACTATGCGAGGTAATGGGGATAAGAGATGAAAATGTTGGAGTCTTTGACATTAATGAGGTTATGGTCTAGTAAGAGGAGATTTACACAAATAACTTTAATAAAATTTGAATTGTGATAAATGGATACAACTATCACACATTTAGTAATGGTGAGAACTTTAGGGCTGAAGGGATTTTATCTAACTGGTGCTGGGGGAAATCAGCTGAGTCTTCATGGAAGAGATTGTAACTAAGGTATGAGTACATTCAGGCCATGCAAATGGATGCAGATGGAAAAAGTGCCTCCTTTAAATCCATTAGATTTATGTCATAGGTTGCAACCAAGTGCCCTTTATGTACTTACCAAATAAGGAAATGTAGAACACTTTTGAGTAGGATGGCGTGATCAGATGGACACAATAGGAAAATTATTTTGGCAATAGTGTAAAGATTGTTTTGGAGAGGAAGAAGTCTAGATTCAGGGAAACTAGTTATGAGGCTGCTAAAATATTCCAGGTGAGAAGGAGGCATTAGTGCTAGAATGATGAAATCATATATAATGTTTTGGGAGAGGTGAAGCTAAAATGGCAGAGTAAAGGCAGGGACTCACCCAAGCTTTCCCCTAAATCCCTCCAAATACCTTTAAATAATGACTCTAAACAAATTCCAGAGTGGCAGAACTCACAAAAAGACAGAGTGAAACAGTTTTCCAGTCCAAGGAAACTTAGAAGGTCAACAGTAAAGATGTATTGCACAAGAATGAGAGAAGAATCCAGCACAGGCCACACCAGTGCACATCGGACCCCAGCAAACCAGAAAGAGGCCTTAGAGTAACTGAATCAGTGGCAGCAGTGATGGTTTCCATATCTCTCAGCCTACAGATGGTCAGAAGGAGATTTACATGGGTCCCTTTACTGCCACCAGGGGCAGGACTTTGTTGCATTGTTTACACTTGGATCTGGATTGCACTCCTAGGTCTTAGACCCAATGTGAGGAGAAGTACTAGCACAGCAGAGTTTGCAGACACAGGGGAACAGGTACCCTGATCACAGTTCTAGGGTTGAAAAGAGCATTCGTGGTTGCTCACAAACCAGTATACAGTTCAGGAGAGAAGTAAACATACCTCAGCCTTCATTATACTACCATGGAAGACTCAAAAACTTACAGGTCTCCAGAATTAGCTATGAAAACAGCCACACAAAAAATCTAAAGTCTGGGACAGTGCCCCCTCCATTTGGCTGTCCGCAGAGACCCAGATTAGTGTAGAGTTAAAAGTTAAGAAATAGACTGGAAAATAAGAAAACAACAGAAAAAAAAATCTGACCATAGAAAGTGACTATGGTGACAAGAAAGAGCAAAACACACACTCAGAAGAAGACAACGAAATCAAAATTCCCACATCCAAAGCCTCAAAGAAAAGTATGAATTGGTCTCAGGTCATAGTAGAGCTCAAAAAGGATTTTTAAAGTCAAGCAAGAGAGGTAGGTGAAAAATTAAGAAGAAAAATGAGAGAGATGCAAGAAAATCATGAAAAAAAGAGTTAATGGCTTGGGAAGGGAGGCACAAAAAATAATGAAGAAAATAACACCTTAAAAAAAGAATATGGCAAATGGTAAAAGAGGTCCAAAAATCCAACAAAGAGAAAAGTGTCATGAAAAGCAGAATTGTCCAAATGGAAAAAGATATATAAAAATCCACTGAGACTGGCCAAATGGAAACGTTGGTACAAAAGCTCACAGAAAAAATAATTCCTTAAAAGTTAGAATTGGGCAAGTGGAAGCTAATGACTTTATGAAAGATCAAGAAGTAATCAAGCAAAATCAAAAGAATTTAAAAAATAGAAGAAAATGTGAAACAGCTTATTGGAAAAACAACTGACCTGGGAAATACATCCTGGAGAGAAAATTAAAGAATTATTAAATTACCTAAAAGTCATGATTTTTTTTTAAAAAGGCCTATACATCATCTTTCAAGAAATTTATCAGGGAAAATTGCCCAGATATTCTAGAACTAGAGGGTAAAATAGAAATTGAAAGAATCCACTGATCACCTCCTGAAAGAGATCCCAAAATGAAAATTCCCAGAAATATTATAGCCAAATTTCAGGTCTTCCCAATCAAGGAGAAAATAACGTAAGCATCCAGAAAGAAACAATTCAAATATCATGAAATCACATTCAGGATAACTCAAAATTTAGCAGCTTCTACATTACAGGATCAGAGGGGTTAAAATATAATATTCTGGAGGGCAAAAGAGCTAAGATTACAACTAAGAATCACCTACCCAGCCAAACTGAGTATAACCCTTCAAGGGGAAAACATTGAATGAAATAGAAGACTCTTTCAAGCATTCCTGATGAAAAACCAGAACTTAATAGAAAATTTGACTTTCAAATACAAGATGCAAACGAAGCATAGAGAAGTAAATAGGAAAGAGAAACCATAAGGGATTCAGTAAGGTTAAATTATGTTCCCACATGGGAAAATGACCTTTATAATTCCTAAAAAATTTCTCCTTTTTAGGGCAGTTAGAAAGAGTATGCATAGAGAGAAAGCAGAGGTGTAAGTTGAATGTGATAGCATGATTATCTAAAAAAATAAAATTAAGTGATGAAAAAGAAGAATGCACTGGGAGAAGGGGAAAGGGAGAGGTAGAATGGGATATTGCCTGCTATAAAAGATGCCTGAAAGAGATTTTACAGTGGAGAGGTGAATGGAGAAAGCCGGGAGAGGAGTACATGAACCTTAATCTCATTGTATTTGGCTCAAAGAGGGCATAATATACACACTCAGTTGGGTACAGAAAGCAAGATATACAGGAAAGTAGGAAGGGGAGGGAATAAGAGACAGTGGTGGGAGGAGAGCTGATATGAAGGGAGGGCAGCTTGGATGAGGTAAAAGTCAGAAACAAAACACTCTTGAGAATGGACAGGGTAAAAGGAGAGAGAGGGTAGGATAAACAGGAAGAAAATGGGATAGAGGGAAATACATAGTTGGTAATTATTACTCTGAAAAAAATTTTTACAGTAAGTTTCTCTGATAAAGATTTAATTTCTCAAACACATTGAAAATTGAGTAAAATTTATGGAAGAGCCATTTCCCAACTGATGAATAATCAAATGATATAAACAGGCAGTTTTCAGACAAGGTAATCAAAACTATCTATGGTCACATGAAAAATGTGCTCTAAATCACTATTGATGAGAGAAATGCAAATTAAAACAACTCTGAGCTACTGCCTCACACCTATCAGATTGGTTAATATGACAGAAAAGGAAAATGAACAATGAAAAATGTTGGAGGAGATGTGGGAAAATTAAAACATTAATGTAATATTGGTGAAGTTGTATACTGATTTTGAAGAGCAATTTGGAACTATTCTCAAAGAGCTATAAAACTCGTATACCCTTTGATCAAGCAATACCTCTCTCTGCTTGTTCTGTATCTCAAATAGATAAAAAACAAAAAGAAAAAGGACTCATGTGTACAAAAAATATTTATAGCAGTTCTTTCAGTGGTGGCAAAGAATTGGAAATGGAGAGGATGTCCATCAACTGGAGAACGGCTGAACAAGTTGTTGAATATGATTGTGATGGAGCAGGATACTTTCAGAAAAATATAGAAAGACTTACATGAACTGATACAAAGTGAAATGAGCAGAACCTGGAGAACACTGTACACAATAACAGTAATATTGTAAGATGATCTACTATGAATAACTTAGTTATTCTCAGACAATTCTGTAGAACTTAATGATGAAAAAAGATGTTGTTCATTTCCAGAGAAAGAAATGGTAGAGCCTAAATGTAGATAAAACATACTTTTTCTTTATTTTTCTTCATTTGGTTTTTTTCCTGTGTTTTTTTTCACAGAATTACTTACATGAAAATGTTTTTTGTGTGACTATACATGTATAACCTATGTCAAATTGCTTGCCTTCAATGTGGTGGGGGTAGAGGGAGGGAGAGAATTCAGAACTCAAAATTTGAAAAAGGAATGTTGCCATTGTTTTTGCATATAATTGGGCAAAATAAATTATTAAATAATGTAAAAATTAAAGAGGTGAATTGATCACCAAAAAAGAGGAATTAGGAACAGTTTTGCCCAATTATATACCAATAAATTTGACAATCTAAATGAAATATATACATATATAACTTTACATATAGTATTAAATATAATTTCACTAAGGAAGGAAATACAGAAAAAGAAGAGTAAGGACATACTTGTTTGTCCTTTGTTTTTGCAGAGGACCAATGCATCAGACGGTGTTACAACTTATGAGTGAATTATATTTAAGTGAGGCAAAGTTACACAAAATCATCAACTTCACTCTCTCTTCTAGAGTCATCAAAATCCAGTGGCATGACAAAAGTCAAGATGACTGGAGACAGCCCAGGATAGAGGTCATTACCTTGGCATCTTTGATGTCTGCCCAAACTCTAAGTGCTCCATAGTGTCTGCTTCAGCTGCCTTCATGACCATTAGTACAAATTGTTTTCATCTGCCCATTTCATTGGAGGAAGTCTTCACATGCTTGGGGTCAACAACCCCCAACTCACCAATAGGTTTGTGACCCATAAGTTACCCTCAACCTGGTTTAAGTCATCTGCTGAGATGGTTTACCAGGGTGTGGCTGCTGTACTCACTATAACTTCTTGAAGACAGGTGAGAGTTGGGTGCAAGGTAGACAACAAAGATGTTAGTATTCTGACCCCAAGATACAGTTGTCAAACGAGGTAGTAAAAGGAAGAGGGAAAGGAGAAGAGGGAAGAGTCAGTGTTGGGAAGAGAATCAGGAAAGATCAGTTCTATGAAAGTCATGGGATAATGCAATATAAATGAAGGCAGGTTGAATTGCTGAGGAAAGGTCAAGGAGCATGAGGAATAACAAAGACCATTGCACTCTAAAAGGTTGCTTGGAGAACAGTTTCAGCACAATGGTAGGAACAGAAGTCAGATTGGAAGGGGTTAAGGAGGGAAAGGGTGAATGGAGAGAGAGGACAGACAGAAGGAAGAATAGGATGGAGGAAAATACACATATAGTAATCATAACTAATGTAAATGGGATGAACTCTCAAAAAATGGAAGCAGTTAGCAGAGTGGATCAAAAGCCAGAATCCTACAATACAATGCTTACAAGAAACACACTTGAAACAGAGGGACACATACAGAGTAAAGCTAAGGGGCTGGAGTAGAATTTATTATGATTCAGCTGAAGTAGAAAAAGCAGGTTAGCAAACCTGATCTCAAAGCCCAAACAAAAATAGAACTAAGTAAGAGATAAGGAAGGAAACTACATCTTGCTAAAAGGTATCACAGACAATGAAGCAATATCAATACTAAACATATACACACGAAGCAGTATAGGATTTAAAATCCTAAAGGAGAAGTTAAGTGAGTTACAGGAAAATATAGACAGCAAAACTATACTAGTCGGGAACCTCAGCTATCCCCTCTCCGAACTCAAGAAATCTATAAAAAAAAAAAATAAACAAGAAAGAAATTATGAAGCAAATAGAATATTAGAAAAGTTAGATATGACAGACCTTTAATATGATTTAGACACAAAGGGAGACACCATAAGCAAATTAGAAGAGCAAGGAGCAGTCTACCTGTCAGATCTATGAAGGGAAGAATGACCAAAAAAGAGAGAGCATTACAAAATATAAAATAGATAATTCTGATTAGACTATATTAAAAAGTTTTTGAACAATGAAAACCAATGCAACAAAGATTAGAAGGAAAACAGAAAGCTGGGAAACAAGCTTTACGACAAGTATCTCTGATAAAGGCCTCATTTCTCAAATATTTAAAGAACTGAGTCAAATTTACAAGAATATAAACCATTCTCCAAATGATAAATGGTCAAAGAATATGAACAGTTTTCAAATGAAGAAATAAAAACTATCTATAGGCATATGAAGAAATGCTCTACATCACTTTTGATTAGAGAAAGGCAAATAAAAAACAACTCTGAGGTAGCACTTTACACCTATCAGATTGGCTAATACAACAGAAAAGGAAAATGATAAATGCTGGAGAAGATGTGGGGAAACTGGAACACTAATGCACTGTTGGTGGAGTCATGAACTGATGCAACCTTTCTGGAGAGCAATTTAGAACTATGCCCAAAGGTCAACCAAACTGTGATCTAGTAATACCACTACTGCATCTATATCCCAAAGAGATCATAAAAAAGGGAAAAGGACCTATATGTGCAAAAATATTTATAGCAACCCTAATCACAGGGCCAAAATATTGGAAATTGAGGGGATGCCCATCAATTGGGGAATGACTTAACAAGCTGTGCTATATGAATGTAATAAATAGAATACTATTGTGGAATAAGAAATGATGAACAGGCAGATTTCTGAAAAACCCGGAAAGACTTGTATGAACTGATGTAAAGTGAAATGAGGAGAACTAAGAAAACACTGCACATAGTATCAATAACATTGTGTCATGATCAACTATGAATGACTCAGCTCTTCTCAGCAACACAGTGATCTAAGACAAGCACAAAGATGAAGGAAAATGGTATCCATATCCCAATGAAAAACTGATGGTCTCTGAATGCAGATCAGAGCAGGCTTTTTCACTTAATTTATTGTTTTTTGTGTGTTTTTTTCCTTTTGATCTGTTTCTTCTTTCACTACTGTGACTAATAAGGAAATATTTTAACATGTTAGCACATGTATAAACTATATCAAACTACCTGTCATTTTTGGAAAAGGAAGGAGGAGGGAAGGAGGTAGAAAACTTTGGAACTCAAAATCTTGTAAAAATGAATGTTAAGAATTTTCTTAATATGTAACTGGGGAAAAACAAAATACCATAAAAAATTTACATTTTTCTAAATGAATTGAGTGCTATTGAAATCTACTTCACTATCAGCTCTGGAAACAGAAATTCTCCAGAAGCTTCTAGAACAAGGAAAGCGCAAAAGCAGGAGAAATTTCCTAACTCCCTTTGAGCCATGTCACTTGTATGAATTTAGAAGTACTGCCTCCAGATCAGAGAGCAAAATTTAAACTGTTATGTTGAGAAGGCAATAGACAATGAGTTACAATCATTTGAACAGGTCAGTAAAATCTAGAAGTTGTATTCAAACAAACGTCATTTTACACGAGTCACGCCAATGAAAAAACATGAAAATATATAGGGTGTGATTTTTGAGGGGGGGGTTGGTCACTTCTGATACACAGGTCACATTTTAAGTATCAATTAATTTTTATGTGTATTTTAATGAAATGGGGACCTTATAACTAGCAAATTCATTAATTAGCATATTTACTTCTTTTGTCATATAAGAATGTCTGCTTATTTTACATCTGGTTATTTTACTCCTATATTCATTATATTCAATATTATGTGTTCATAAAAGACAATATTTTACTTTTATTACTTTACTTTTACTTTTTATTACTTTATTTATTACTTTTTATTAGTTCATAATCAGATACAACTGATATTATTATACCTATATTACAAATGAGGAAATTGAGGCTATGTCTATGGTTATATGGTAAAGACTGGAGGCAGGATTCAAACTCAGATTGTCTTTACTCCAAATCCAGCACTCTCTTTATTATGCCACACTTTTTCCTTTTCACTTAAAAAAAACAGCCTTACAGCAATAGCAAACTTTATACAACAGTTACATAGCATACTGGACCTGAAATTAGAAAAACTAGATTTAATTCCTGGCTCTGCTGCTTATTACCTGTGTCACCATGGGCAAGTGATTCAATTCTTTATGCTTTGGTTTCTTAGCTGCAAAATGAGGGAAATATTAGGTATGACATTTATCTTAAAGGGTTGTTGTGAAATAAGTACTTTATAAATTATAAAATACTTGATACATGTGAACCTTTTAATATAGATGTAGTTTCTGTACTTTTATCACAGTGTTCTAAACAGAATCATGTTTTAAACAACAAAAAAGAGGTAAAGAAAGCTACAATGAAGCAATTCCCTTTCTAAATGCTCACAAACCATCTATCAAATCACATGCTCTAAGATTTTACTGGGACAAAATTTGCCCATTATTTCAGCATCTTTCCTATTCTCTGTAGCAAATCACAGCTAATCTAAATCAAATCATAGCTGCCAGTTCTTTATAGAAGCAATATAGTATATTCAAAAAGGTGTTGGGTTTGGTGTCAAAGAAGATGGAATTGAATCTCAGCTGTGGCACTAACTTGTGTGCTCCCGAGAAAAGCATTTCACATCAGTTTCCTCATCTCTAATAGGTTGTTGTTGGACTATCCTGTTCTGCTCTTAATTACATAATCCTACCGTAGGATGCAGTTTGTTTAGGCATTTAGTATACATAGGTGCTCTCACTATCTCTTTGTTTCTTCAATTCCATATTAACAACTTTTGTTCCAGATTTTTATGTAATTCCTGGAACAAAAAAATTCCCTTATCCATCACTTTTTACAAGAAGCACCTCATATATATGTATACATATATGTGTATATATGTATATATATAATATAGTTTCAAATGTTCAGTGATGATCATTCTTCCCTTTCTTCTCTGTTACACTGTTTCATCTCCCAACCTCCTGATATTAGTGATTCTCTTGAATTTTTCCATATTAATTTTCTTCCTTGATTTTCCTTTGATATGCAATTAGCATTTTTTGAAGGAACTCTTTATTACCTCTGATTATGTGCAGTGTAAAGTGATAGTACCTATCAGTTTATTATACTTCTATATTCTTCTTGCTGAATTTTCTCTTGAGAAAAATTACTATTAATAACCAATGATTTGGGAAGATACAGAATTCCCTCCTTTTTCTAAAGTCCTGATTTTTAAAAGTTCAGTCTCTTGAAGGACATTGATGATAAAAAGATTAGATTAACTCAAGTTGAATAGCTGTGTTCTGCTTGTATTTTGCTCAGGTTTGGGTGGGGCATACATTTTTTGGCTGAGGGGAACTAAGAAATGGATGACATAATTAAAGTTCAGGTCCAGTACCTCACTGTAACATTCATTCTCTCATTGTTAACCAATCAGGGTTGATTCCCACCCAAGGGAAAATCTACTCTTCCAAGGGTATATAAACTGTGAGCCCACCACCGTGAAGGTCTTTGGTTTAAGAGAGATGGTCAAATGACCATCCTTTTATTAATAAATATGCTAGCCTAGTGATTATCAGTTAATTCAACAAAATTTTCAGATTATTTATTTTCAGAATTTCCTGTAGACAAAATTATATGTTGAATTTGTTCCACTGTCCTTCCTTCTTGCTAAGGACACAACTGTTTACATACATTACATAGAAGAAGACTGAGGAATGTGGGAGAAAGTATATCAATTTTGAGGGAAGTTAGTCAGGATGTGTTCAGCATGGAAATTTGAGGATAAACGATGAAACAGCCATCAAAATTGCCTAAAGCTGTTTTCTCATGTTATGACTGTGGCACAACAAGGCTTTGCCCCCCTCTAAAGCATTTCAGGCTCATGAAGGCACTGGTGAATATGTATAATGGGAGAAGTTGGAGATAAAGACAGAGTGGACCAACTTGGGAGACAAAAATGGCTGGAGGAGAACTTAACACCTGACTTAGAATATAATGGCAACTCTCAAGAAGGAGATGGAGACCCGATGTTCCCTTAAATCATAAGCTCCAAACTTCTCTTAAATTCTTGAGGTTTTCTTGCCTATAAACCAAAAAAGTCTGGGCTGCTGGATCTAGCAGAAGATCAGGTACCAAGCCCAAATGAAAGTTGTTTGTTAATGTGTTTGAGTTTTATTCTTCTTGCTTCTATGATTATGTTTAAGAAATTGTTTATAGTTATGCCAAGAAAATATGTTCTACTCTATCATATATGTCAGTATTCCATTGAAACTCAGTAGTGAATGAAAGTAGGTGAAGTTTTCTTCTAATGGGTGGTGATAAGACAAAATGATCTAGCTGAATAAATCTATATACACTACCCCCTAGATAAATTACATGAGCCCTGATCTCTTTCCTTTTCCCCATAATCCCTCCACCCCTCATAAAATGGGTAGAATTTCCAAGAGGTAGCTAATTCTATGAGAACCACAGAGAGCTTGGTATTTTACCAGAGTGACCTCTGGTGTTGAATGGGGATATATAATCAACAGAATGAGCACAGGATTGTCATCTAGTCATCCTCACCATTATTAGGATAAGGTTGTTAGTGGTTGAACAAATTTGGGCATCATAAATTTAGAGCTAGACACAATTTTACAGATTGTTTCATGAGGAAACTGAGACCAAAAGAGATTGCCCAAGGTAATACAGGTTACTAATTTGCGTAGTTGGACTTTGAACTCAGACCTTTTGATTCCTTGTCCATTGTTCTGTCCACTGCACCATGATGTTCCTCCTAATCTATCTTTATATTTCCAAGGAAATTAGCTTGTCAGCAAGACCTTAACACAATAGTGTTATTTCATTATAATTATTCTTTAAACTAATTACTCATAATGAGATATGGGTAATGTCAGTCTTTTTAAAATCATTAAATAAAAGTTGTGTGGCTTTACGGGATATACCACTTCTTCCCACAACTTGCATTTTGATAGCATCTGTTATCCTTTGGAAGAAAGCCAAACCTTCAGAGTAAATGTATCAGTCTTAACAACATGAACATTATTATTCCAGAAAGCCAACTGAGATTTGAACAAGATCTTACGGTAATGACCAGAACTGGGAAACAAAATTTTTCCTTATAACAACAGGATAAATTCTTTTTATTAAAGTTATGAGAATCACAGATATGAATATCCCTTTATAAATTTAAAATACATGTTTTAGGGTGGATCTTTGTTTCTAAGAGGTCACAACAAACAAAACAGAAGCGAATTCATCTTGATCTGAATATTCAGTGATGGGACAGGTGGATCAGAATAACGCTGTTACTCAAATTATTACATCCACATGATTCACATTTATTTATCAAAGCTGAGCTTGGAAATCATCATGTTCAATATACTAATACTTCCAGAGTTGGTAAACTTACTGGTGAGGGGCTGTTTTTCCATTTCAGGATACTCAGATCAGACACCATTTTTTCCTTTGTAATTCCTTTTTTTAATGGTAGAAACTATAGAAACATAAATCCTTTTCTGTGTTTTGTTTTTATCTAGGCAGCATGGGACAATGGAAAGAGTGCTGTCTCTGGAGTCAGAGAACCCAGATACAGACCTTACTTCTTAAATTCCCTTTGGAGATGGGATATGGCAACTGCTTATGCAACTGATAAGGACCCTATCTCTTCAGGAACTAGAGCTACAAAAAGCCCAGGAGGAAAAAAAAAAGTTATTGACACCAAACTCCTTTGGCTAAATGGTTCAAATTCACTAACAAATATGATATTTTTCAGTAAAAATATCATTTAAAAAGATTCATTACCATCTGATTTTCCAGTGTGCCCCAAGAACCATGGGACCTTTCCATCTGATTTGCCAATGAAACCTCATCTATGTATGGTCTTTCCCATTAGAGTATGAGCTACTTACGAATAAGGACTGTCATTCTTTTATATTTGTACTTCTAGATATTAGTACATAAGAAGTGCACAAAATCAATCAATCAACAAGGGCCTACTATATGCTAGGCATTAAGTTAGGTACTCGGGATATAAGAACAAAGATTGAAACAATCCATTTTTCCCATGGAGCTTACATTCTAATGGGGGAGACAAGTACATACAGAAATGCATATAAAGTGAATAAATACAAATATAGATAAAATAGTTAAATACAAGGTCATTAGGAAGGAAGGACACAAGTAGGGGGATCAGGAAAAGATTCCTGAAGAAGATAGTGCCTGAGCTGCATCATAAAGGAAGAGAGGGGCACTATGAGGTAAAATGAGGAGGGAATGCATTGCAAGCATGAAGGATAGGTGGGGCAAAGAGATGTGTGATGAAGTGTTGTGAATGAGAAACACAGAGAGAACTAGTTGGATGAACAGCAGAGTACAAGATGGGGAGCAATATATAATGAGGTTGGAAAGATAGGTTGGGGCCATGTTGTATAGGATTTTAAAATCTAGAGGAATTTCATACTAGAGTCAATAAGTCATTGGAGTTGGTTGAGTAGAGATGTCACATGGCCAGATATGTCTTTAAGAAAAATTACTTTGGCAACAGTACATAGGATGGGGTTTAGTGGTGAGACTAATTAGGCAGGGAGACCAATTAGGAGGCTATTGCAATAGGCTGTTAGATCAGGGAGATGTGAAGACACTAATGGCAAGATCTGGTAAATTACTGGACGTGAGGTGAAAGACAACAAAAGCAGGATAATGCTGAAATTATGAATCTAAGACACTAGAAGAATGCTGCTGCCATTCTCCGAGGCTGAAACTATGACCTTAGACAAAAACAGCGAAGTTTTGGAGGGAAAAATAATGAGCTCAGTTTTAGACTTATTGAGTTTATGATGTCTTTAAGATATTCAGTTTAATGCCCATTGAGCAATTATTGGTGATGCTTTTCCTTTATTCCTATGTTACTACCTGGGTCACTTAACCTCCTTGGGCCTCCATTTCCTCAACTATAAAACCAGGAAGTTGGAATAGATGACCTCTGATGTCTCTTCCAGTTCTAGATCCATCATCCTATGACATATTCAAGTATGAATTCAAGGGAGCTCTGAATAAAACTAAAAGCATAATGCAACATTGACGTGGTCTTCTGCATTTTTGGTTGCTACTGTCTTTTAATATAAAGCAGCTGGAAATATGTCTTCATGTTATGAAAAAAATATGCCTTTCAAACAAGTGTACTTTAACTAGTATTGTTCAGTAGCTAAAAAGTCCAAGTCCTTAAAAAAAAACAACAAAAACAAAATTTTACTATGTTCATATCCTTTTGAAGAATGTTTTTTTTCCACATTTCTGGCCTTCATCTCCAGTTAGCTACTTCTCTACTTAATGGGGCCTCTTCATTATAATTTACCTGGTCCTTTTCTGAAAGAAGGTTTAGATTTCTCTTTGGAGACATCACAAAGACTGATTATTTTTTTCTCTCTCTCTTTTGAAAACACAAGAAGTACTGGAATAATTTTACTCTTTGGGAGAAATTTCATGTTTCCATTTGGCTCTGTAAAAGCATCTCTGCCATTTAAGTTAATCTCTTTCCTTTCTGTCATCATAAGGTGATCACCTCCTGCCTATTCAATCATCAGGAAAGCAGAAAGGAAAATCTGTACCCTGATTATAGAACAGGCTTTTGAAGGACCCTTTCTATGCAAGTGCACATGCATACTGCTTGTTGATTTGCTGTTTTAAAGAAACTAGAAGTAAAAGAGCAGACATACCATGGATGCCCTGGGCATGAGGGCTTTAATAAATTAATAAACTAATCCAAATGCCTCTTCTTTTTTTTGGATAAGGAAACTAAGGCCCATAGAGCTGGAGTGTCTTTGTTAAGATTACAATTTTGAATCTAAACTGAGGTCTTCTTGACACCAGTACAGTGTTCTTTCCACTATACCATGCTTCTTTACAGTTTCTGACTCATCAGATGGCAACCTGTATACCATTTTTGTCAGGAGAGCTAATTAACTACCTAGCTTATACTTTTTTCTATTTTATCTCCCCTCTGCCCCATGAATTTTTGAAATATAATTTTGGAAAATTTCCTGCTCTTCTACTAAAAGGCACTATAGTTTAATGTATTAGTACTAGAATAGAAGTTAGGAGAGAAAGGCTCAATTTAGGGTTCTACCACTGAGTTGTCATGCTTGCTTCCCTTAATCACCATTTCTCAAACATAATATTGGATTAGAAAGTTGGCATTTGTTTACATGAAAAAACATTGTAATACATACATTTAACACACATGGAAATTAGAGATAAAAATAAAATAACTCTGGCAACAGATTAAGCAATGAAGTCTCTATATAGAAGCTCAAGGATCTCCCAATATACTGGCATTCATAATGTGGAAAGTGAAGAACTGATATATTGATTTCTTGATCCAACTTCAAAATGACAATAGGCTCTCCTCCTTAAAGTGTAAACAAGCTTTAAAATCTCATGGAGTTCTTAGTTCTTTAAATTAGGATTTAGTGGAAGATTGAGCAGTTATATAATTATACTCAATTATATAATTAGTATAAATTATAAAATAGAATCAGAACATAATTTCATAATTGTGACAAAATGCTGAAGACATTATCATAGTAAATGGTGATAATGGGTGCTGCATGTGTAGCACAGATTTCCAAAGACTTTGTATCTTTGATGAGCCAAAATATTTTCCTCTCCAATAGTTATGACCTGAAAATATGGTTTAACTAAACAAAATTGCCTTGGGGTTGCAGAATGACAAAAGAACATCTGGAAAATAGTTGGTTCTTTTTGTTCCTTATGTAATTGGGGATAAAGGGTATAGGTAAATGGATTTCTTTTCAGTTTAATTAAACAGGAAATTACCCTCAGTGTATGAGGTCCTGACTGATATTGCTAATGTGGTATTCATTCTCAAAAAGATAGTAGAGTTCAAGTCCTTCATAGTGTAATTTAGGAAATGGGCTCAGGAGTAGTATAGTGACTTGCCCAGAGACAAGGAGCTATCAAGTTGGAAGGCTTGGAGTTACAACTAGGTTCTTACTACATCTAGTTCCAAACCCAGTTCTCTTCCCAATATAGAGGGCATTTTCTTATTCATTTGTTCATGTAAAAACTGCATGTAAGAAACTCTCCTAAGCAGAGAAAGAGATACAAATCAGTATAACTAAAATGATCCCTGATGTTCAGGATTTTACAATCTAATACAGAAGATATATGTACATAGTATATTACATACACATACAGGTGCATGGTTAGACAGCAGTTTGTCTGGAGGGTTCAGTGGACTGCAAGCTCAATAAGAGATATATATATATGACACTCCAAAAAGCTAACATGATCTTGAGTTGCATTAAGAGAAGCATAGTTTCCAGGGATAGGAAGGGAATAGTCCCGCTGTACTCTGCCCTGGCTATATCACCTCCAGAGTACTGTGTTCAGTTCTGGATACCATAATTGAGGAGAGATTCTGATAAGCTAGGGAGTATTTAGAGAAGGGTACCCAGGATATAAAGGAAAGGGCCTTGAATCCATATCATATAAGAATTGCTGAAGAAACTAAAGTTGTTTAGTCTAGAAAAAAAAGGATAACATGATAGATGTCCAAATGGCTATCCTGTAGAAGAGAGATAAAACTTTTTCTGTTTGGCCCCAGGAGGCACAACCTAGAAGCAGTAGGTAGAAATTGCTAAAAAAAAAAAAAAATGTAAAGCTTTTTGTAAGGAAAAACTTCCTTATAATTAGAGCTAACTTAAAGTAGAATTGCTGCCTTGGAAAGTGGTGGGTTCCCACACGTTGGAGGAAGCTTCAAGGCTAGGTTATTTACTTGTTTGTTTTTTTTTTTTATGAGTTGGACTAGATGGTCTCTGAGGTCTCTTCACTCTGAAATTTTCTGATTCTGTGATAATTCAATATTAAAATATGTACACATGCATGGCAAGAACTTAAGTAAGATGAGTCAGTTAGCAACATAAAATAATACTATATTGATGATAATATATGACATAATAAATATATTATTAGCTTTAGTCATGTGATAGAAAGAAAAGTCAGATTATAAGGACTGAGGGGAATGGGAAGTGAGGAAATGCAGATATCTGTTACAGACATTATCCAAAGAATTTTGGCAGTAAACAAGAGAAAAAAAGATGGGACAGTAAGTAGGGTTAGAATCAATCAATCAAACAATAAGGCATTTATTAAGTGTCTACTATATGGCTGACTCAGTGCTAAGTGCTGGGGATTCAAATACAAAAATGAAACAATTCTAAGAAGCTACTAGGGATAGAAGTATCTCTCTCTCTCTCTCTCTCTCTCTCTCTCTCTTTTACTCTCTCTCTTTTTCTCTCTCTCTCTCTCTGACTGGAATCTTTAAAAAGGCTTGAACATGCTTCTAGGCATATAGGAAGGAGCCAGCTGAAAGAAAAAAAATAAAGATGCAAGAATGAGAAAGATGACTGCTGGAGAAAGGTGCTAAAAGTGGAAGTAGGAGTAAATGACATCATGGAGGCCAATTAGTGGGATTACACTTAGTGAGGAAGAGTAATACCTTTTCTCTTCCCATAAGGAAGGCAGGGAAAAAAGGATGCTGCTGAGTTTGGGGGAATACAAAAGGAGAACTAAGGAAGCTCACATCGAATGGTTTTAATTTTATCAGTAAAGATGGCTAAGAAAGTACTCTATCTTAATTTTGGTTAATAGATAGGAGATATTTAGATATTCTCACTTCGAGTTTGAAGTCAAGGGAACTGTGCTTTGAAAATTCTGTTAATTTTTCAGAACCTAGAGTTTAGAGTTCTTACTATTAGGGCTAATGTAAAATGCATCAGTGTATTTTATCAGAAAAATCAAGTTCCCAGAGCCAAAGTATTAATATATTTTCCATGAATATTAATGTGGATGTCAGTATTCATAGTTATAGGCTCATATTGTTAGAGTTAGAAGGAACCTTAGAGATTAACTTATACAACCCCCTCTTTTACAGATGAAGAAACTGAGGCCGTAAGATATTAAAGGACTTGGTGAAGGTCAGACAGCAAAACAGTGACAGGATGGAGACTAAAACCCAAGTCTCCTGAATTCCAGTTTAGTAATATAATAGCAAAAAATAAAATTCAAATAGTTGGGGTAACAACTTTGGGAGAGAGGGAGGCATGGGCACTCCCAAAACTTAGCATGTTCTTGCTTTTCTGACTTCTCTAATATAGGCAGGATCATTTGCTAAGAACTATTTAAGCTGTTTTCCTTTATATAACTTCCTAAAAGTTGTATCATATGATATAGTTTTAAATTTTCATTCATAACTCCACTTTTACAACAAAAGTCTTGATGTTGGTAGACTAAATCACCCCCTCCCAAAACTACTTTGTATATGTAACTCAGGGACTCCAGCTCATTTGCATAAGACTTTTCTCTAATATGTATATTATCTCCTCTAATAGAATGGAGAATTAGTTCTCTGCAGAATTAAAAATGAATAACACAGACAGCAACAGAAAAGGTCAGAGACAGGCAATACCACATAAGAACTGTACAAAAGGATGTCATCAGGGAAATGTATTCTAGAAACATGGGCTGTTCCTATGTCCAAAGTAAGGGATAATTGGTGGACAATACTAGGGCTATATTAATAACTTTGAAATGTTGGGGAAAGGTAAGGAAGATTCCTAGCATGTTCAGCAGACCCTCATTAGTGAACCTAGCAGAGGATATGAGCTGCACACAAAAAAAGGCAGGGATGGATGAGCTATGATTTGTATCATAGCAGGGAATATCCAAATGGATGAGCTCATCTAGCTCTGAGAATAGAAGCAATTACTACCAAGTACTTTTCTAGCTCTATTGGATATAGGTACTTCCTTCACTGGCAACCACATTAAATGACAGTCTTTTTTAGTTATTGTGGCAATTTAAACATATATCTGTCTATGAGCTGTTATTTTATAAGTATGGGGAAGTTCTGATATAGAAACTCCCTTTACCAATGGCAATTCATTTATAATTGATAATCTCAGACAGCTTCATAAGGCCCCAAAAGATTTGATCACAATCGTATATCCAACTGGTCTAGGTCAGAATCAGGGCTTTCATGGAGGTCTTCATGATACCAAGTTAGGCTCTCTAATCACTATATCATACTGCCTCTTATTTGTGTACAGCATGGTACAATACCTAGTGAGCCAACCTAAGAATCAGGATGGCCTGGGTTCCCAAGCTCTGACACACACTGGTGAGGTCATTTATCCCAGGGCAAGCCTTTTAACCTCTCAGTGCTCTAGCAACACCCTAAGACTGTAAGTAGCAGAGAAGGTGTTAATCTACATTGTTTGAGAAAGTCTCCTACCTAGACCAAAGTAACTACGTGTCCAGTTCCCATCCTACACTAATGCATATAAATATGCTTCTTTCAAGAAAATGTAAGCTTCTGGAGGGCAAGGACTGTTTCTTTTTGTCTCCCAAGTGTCTAACATAGTAACACATACTAAATAAAAACGAGTTGACTGATTAATATATAAATAATGAGTACTAGTGTTCCTTCTGGCAGTTCCATCTCAAACTTTTCAGTGACCCACCTCCAGAATCTTTCCACGTTGAAGACAGGGATGAACAAAACCTGAAATGACTGTAGAACAAAACAGATCCACTAAGATTCAACATGAAAATTTCTGGGTGACTTACTGCGATCATCTGAGCTACGTAACTTTCAGGTCCGGTGTATTCAGTCGGGTCTTTAACTTTCACCAGGACTATGAAGTACAAATAATGCCACATATTGTGTTCAGACTTAATGTGCTCCTCAAATGACACAGTTTTATTATCAAACTTGTCTCTCTCAAGTCCTGAAAAATGCACAAAACATAGAAAATATAATTTAAGAACATAGCTCTTATAAATAAAAAAACTGTGAGATACGCATATGCTTAATTACCCTAATTAAAAGCAATATAATCATTTTGTATTCACTCAGTACTTTAAGGTTTACAACTTTAGATTCAGTACTATAAATGACCTCCAAAGAAAAGAAACATTGATACTTATTGATCTTACAGCTGACTTTTTGTATGGGTTATCTTTTTATCGGCATATGTCATTTACTTACTAACAGCAAAATATTTTCAGAAAGTGTATATGCCACTTGGAGGTAATTTTTAAACTATGGTTATATAAAAGGTAGTACATTAGGGAAACAAGTCCAAAATAAAGATGCATCAATACTAGTGAACAATGTCATTTTATACAGGATTAGGAAAACTCATAATCTTCAGGTATTTCTGGTTTAGCTTCAAATTTGTTTTTCTGCCAGGTGACAAAAAATAGGTATCTAAGAGAGAAATGTAAACTATTTGTAGTTAGCAAAATGCAGTGAAATATATTGCAAAAATCTGGGCTTCGACTATAATAGAAATTAGAAATTTATTCAGCACATTGGAATATTATTCTCTTTCAATAAGAGTTGTACAATTTTCAGAGTACATTTTTAGATCCTGGAAGGACAGATGCTAAGAATAGAAACTAAATAGTAAAACTCCTTTTAAAAAGTTGAACATGGAAAGAAGTGATGGGAGCTGAAAAGAAAAATATATACAGAAAAAGACTAAATTTCCAAAGAAAACGGAATACTGAGATTCATTGTGGTTTTCAATTTGAATACTGGGGATACCTCCACACAGCTGATTGCCTTCTTCATTCTGCTCTTTAGTTTTCTACATAAACTCTAGAAAAATTACTGAGTTTCTATGGATTTCACTTCTCTTATTAGAAAAAAAGAGAATAAAACACTTCACAGTCATAGAGAAGGCTCATTAAATAATAAACAAACATCATTATAAAGATTGCTATAAAGATAACACTTCAGTTAAAGTCAATGAGCATTAATTAAGTGCCTACCATGAGAGGCAGCGTGGTACAACGGAGAGCTGGCCTTGGACTCAGAATGACCTGGTTACTTCACATCTACACGTATTTATATTGATGTTGTCTCTTCCATTAGAACGTAAGTTTCTTGAGGTAGGAGACTGTTTTTGCCTTTCTTTATGTTCTTGACATGTGGTAGGTACTTAACGAATGCTTGTTGATTGACTGCTCAGGTTCATGTCCCTCTTCTAATACATACTGACTGTGTAATCCTGAACAAGTCATTAACCCTCTCAATGTCCCAGGCAACTCTTTAAGTCTGGTTGCAAAGTGGTTATTAAATCTACATTGGTGAAATGAGCTTTCTCCCCAGGTAGTTCCCTAAACCAACTAAATCACAGATCTGGTGGGAGTGGGGGGTTGGGGAAGCACTGATGATACAAAGAAAAATGAAAGAGTACCTGCTCTCAAAGACTTTATATTGTATTAGATAACATAGCCAACTGAAGTCGGCTAAATATTTATTATGCACTTAACTATATACACTAGATGAAAGTCTTAATCAATGAAGACTAACTATCCCCTTAACTCATTAGCTTTCTTTGTATGGAAAACATCAAATGTGAATGGCTACTGCTAGAACACCTGATCACCTCACTGCCATGAATATTGTTACAGCAATTATCATTATGATGGAATTCCAGATCTATACATATAAATGATTTACTAATAACAAGAGTTAATATTTTTATAGCATTTAGTAGGTGCCAGGCACTATGCTAAAGCTTTACAATCATTATGTCATTTGATCCTCACAACAACCCCAGGAGGTAGGTACTGTTATCCCCATTTTACAGATGAAGAAACTAACACAGAGATAAAGCATCTTGCCCAGGGTTCCCCAGCTAATAAGTGTCCCAGGCCAGGTTTGAACTCTGGTCCTCCTGCCTCCAGGCCCAGCTCTCTATCCACTGTACCATCTAACTGCCTAAATTAATACAGCACAAAAATATGGCTTTCTTCTCATTTAAGTAACTATGTTTAGCAAATCTGTAGGCATGTGTACCGACCGGGGCTGAGACAGAGAAAAAGGGATTTTTGCTGGGATCCTACCTGCATATGATTAGTTAATCTCTGATAGGATAGATATCTGATGATGGTAAATCAGACAAAATCAAAAACCAACTACTTCTATAGGAGATAAATACAAAATAAATCACCTTTTTTGTGTTATCCAATTCATTGTTCTTATTACAGTCCTATAATACCTGGTGTACTGCACTTCCTTTCTTAGTGATCTCCAAACTCCAGTCATTTAGAAATAACATTCAGATCACAAACAAAACTACTTTCTATGCTCACTCCAACCACGTCACTGTTAGATAATTCTCTGAAGACTCCCGAGTCAAATGTGAACATATCATAATTGCCTTCAAATAAGCCAAACCCTATTTACTCTATCACTGTATGCACTACACCCTTTGCTAATTCTGAACTTTTGCTAATCATTATATGGGGGAACTTTTGTCTTCTTCTTTCTCATATTATATAACCTCTCTTTAAATTAACACTTCTACACCAGCTTTTCCTGGATGCTCTATGAATAATTCCATCCATTCTGTAACACATTTTCATAACTCTTAAGCCATTCCTAGCTCTGATACCATTCTTGTAATTGCTATGCTAGGAGAAGTCACAAATAAATAAAAAATTAGGAATATATCTACTGTACTTTTATACTATTTTAGAGCAAGCATGGAGTTATCTGGAGATATTTAACTGTACAAAACACTGCATTTACTCATACACACTTATATTGAGATGCTTTTCTCTCTTTTTTCTACTTTCAGAGTAAGGCCTTTTAAGCATAGGGACCCTGCCTAACATTTACTGCTTTTCGACACTTTAAGCATATATCCTTACATTTATTCACTTAACGAATATTTATTAAGATTTTTGTATGTGATACATTGTTCTGGACACTATAGGAGATCTTCAGTCCAGCATCCAGCCCCTCTCTGTACCTCTGGCCTCCAACCTATTTGACTACCAAGCTAGAGCAAGACCAAAGACTCAGTCCCACCCCCTTCCTCTCCAACTCCAACTCCCAAAGGGAGAATATAAAAATCATCATCATCACCATCATAGGACTTATACAGCTTTGTAAATTTTGTAAAGCACTTTACATTTTATCTCATTTGTTCCTCACCAACCTTAAGAGAGGTGCCATTAATATCACCATTTTATAGATGAGAAAACTGAGAATGTCAAAGGTCAACTACCTCCTATTTATTCTATATGTAGTTTGGACATGTTTGGTTTTTTGTTTTCTCCCTCATTAGATGGTGCTTTCCTTTGAAGGCAGGAACTACCTTTTTCCTCTTTTCATATTTCCAGCCCTTAGCAGAGCGCCTGGAACATCATATGCACTAACAATTGTTTGTTGAGTGACCAATTAACCACTTTTTCCTCTTGGATACTCTCTCTTCCCTGGGTTCCTGTGAAAAGTGATGTCTCCGGATTCTCCTACTATAAGTCTGATTAATATTTCCAGGATCACCTGTTGGATCATCATATATTTCATTCCCCCTATGCATACATATATTCCAGAGTTCTATTCTGGGCCATCTTCTCTAAGTGATTTTTTTCAGCTTAATATCAGTTCAACTATTGTCTCTATCAGATGACTCTTAGATTTGGATGTTGAGTCCTCATCTCCCTATCGACCTCTAGTCCTGAATCTCCAACTATCTCCAGGTGGGTATCACATTAAATTTCTCAAACTCAACAGGTCTAATCAGATCTCCTTATTACACACACACACACACACACACACACACACACACACACACACACACACACACACACACACACACACCTACCAATCTTCCTAATTTCCCTGTTTGTGTCTAGGGTACCATTGTTCCTCCAAACACCCTGATTCACAATCTAGGAATCAAACTTTACTCTTCCTTTTCCCTCATCCCTCATATCCAATCAGTTGCCAGATCTTGTAAATTCTGCCCCCATAATATCTCTTTTGCCTCCTTTCTATTCACACAACCCCCAACCTAATTCAAGCTTTTGTTATCATTCAACTGGACTATTATAATAATTGCTTAATTAATATTCCTGTACTCAGCCTCTCTTCTCTTCAATTTACCTCCCACAAAGCTGCCATAAAGCACAGTTTTTACAAGGTCACCCCCCCCCTTCTCAAAATATATTCATGGCTCCCTATTGTCTCTAGGATAAAACAGAGAATCTTCTGTTTGGTGTTTGAAGCCCTTTATAATCTGGCCCTTACCTTTCTTTACAGGCTTATAAATCATTGGCTCTTATGCATTCTACGTTCTTGCCAAACTGATCTACTTACTATTGCCTATACATGACACTCCATATCCCATCTTGGTGCCTGGAATACTCTCATTCTTCCCCTTTGCCTTATAGAAAGAACTTCGAGCTCCTTTCATGCAACATCCTACAAGAGGCCTGTCCTGATTCTTGCTGTTCTCCCCTCCTGACATTGCTTTGTTACCTATTTTGTATTTACTTATCTGTGCCCATGTTGTTTTCCTCCAGTAGAACATAATCTTTCTTAGGGCAGGGACTGGTTTCATTTTTGTAGTTTTACTCTAGTAGCTACCACATGTGCCTTGTACATGGTAGGTACATAGTAAATGTCTGTTGAGTTGAATTGAATCCAAACAGTAGCACATGTGTCCACATACTTGTAACATGTGTGCATAATTAATGTGTGCATGCATGATGCACTGTATATGCCTGTAGACATGTTTATACACTACAGGTACCCATTACCTGTGTATATAACCATGTATATGTTCATGCACATATATGTATGTGTATACATATATACACACATATGTCTATATCCATGAGGTTTATATTTAGATTTTTCCTTACATAGGAATCATAAGACTTCAGATCAGGACTAAAGGACTTTTGAGAGCTGAGTAAACTAAAGTACAGAGGTAAAGTGATTAACAGATAATCATACAAATGGCAAACAATAGAGTCCGGATTTAATCTATGATGTTTAACTACAAAATCACTGTCCTTTTCCTTAGATCACACTGCTTCAAAGAGTTCATGGAAGACATGGCAAGTTAGGACTTAGGTAGAATTTTGATAGGTTTGTAGACTGAGATTGAGATAAGGGAATTCTAAGCTAAAAGAATGGTATACAAAATGGCAAAGAGGTTATATAGATGAATTCTGAAGGAGAGGGTAGTATGTAGCAACAAAAATATTTTGAGGTAGTGGACAGGAAACTAAAGAGTTCATTTCCTTTATCTTCTTGGTTAAAAAAAAGTAAGGTTGTGGAAGGTATAAAGGGAATTAGGAACCTGAATAAAGTATTGTTGTTGATCATTTTTGTTCAACTCTTCGTGACCCCATTTGGAGTTTTCTTGGCAAAATTACTGGAATGTTTTGCCATTTCCTTCTCCAACTCATTTTATGCAAGAGGAAAGTGAGGCAAAGGGTTAAGTGACTTTCTCCAGGTCACACAGCTAAGTGTTGGGGGCCAGATTTGAACTCAGGAAGATGAGTCTTCCTGATTCCAAGTCCAGCTAGAAAAGGACTAAAATGTATGCTGGGGCAATGCGATAGGGATTAAATGAGGTGACTCAAAGAACTGCTGAGCAGCACTATAGGCCTAGGTGATATTATTCAATATGAATTTTTAGTGGATTCGTGGTTGGAGGGAAAGCCTTAGAACTGGGAAAATCTGGGTTCAACACATCTCTGATCTTGGTGGAGTGACCCTGATTATTAGATGGAGTTCACAGGCTCAGTCCCCATACCAACTGTCAAATTTTAACAACTTTCGTTAGCAGTTTTTGGCATCCTGGAATATAGGTAGTGAATGGCAGAGGAAACCACGACATCAAAGAATATCAAGGTTTGGTAAGGAATTCTAAAATGTTAGAGAACATTACTGAAATGTCTGGCCATAGGGTGCAGAATATGTAGGAAGGGAAGTAAAATTGATAGGGAAATGATTCACTGAGAGTATAGAGAGATGTCAATAAACTAATGGTCAAGATGAGAGGGTAGGGCAGGTTTAGTAGCAGTGAGGTTGTAAAGAAGGTGGAAAGTAAGTCAGGTAATGGTGAGAGACAGAGGTCCCTATATTTGAGATCTTGGAAATAAGTACCAGTAGAAACCAAATGTCATTTGGGGGGATTTAGATTTAACTGTAATGCTAACTAAATGTAAAATCACTCAAGTATTTAACTGACACATTAATACATTAAAACTTTTCAAACTTGTCTTTAATAAATTATACCCTGTAGTCAAAGAATCACCCAAATTGTACCATATTAACTACACTAATAGAGGGATGGGAGTTCATTCCTATTTATAGAATGTAAAAATTTCAGGCCTAGTTACCTAAATCCTGACAAGACTTGAGTGTAAAACCATTTTTTTCAAATCAGCATGATAAAAGATTATTACTCTATCCAGACTGTCTTGCTGAGTGGTTTCTTCATCTATTACTTTTGTATCTTGGAAACACATACCGCAGATGAAGCAGGTTGTCTTTAGAATTTCTTCCTTTTTCTGCTTTTCACTTCTGAGGTCAGCAAACGTATCAATGATCACACCAAAAATCAAGTTCAGAACAATAATGATGACAATGAAATAAAAAAGAAGGTCATAAACCACTCTAGCAGCAAACAAGGGTTCCTGAAATAAAGACGGTATTTTCACGGTAAGTGATTATCAGTCAAGCCAAGGTTTCAGGTTGTACATGAAATACATGGCACAGCTGGGGAAGGGGGGTCCTCAAAGAGGATGGAGAGTTTTCTAGATATCCATACATTGTTGCATTTTTTTTAACTTGTAGTTTTATTCCTTCCAATGAAGTGATTCTCTTTTTAAACACACAATTAGTCCCTGACTCTTTTACCACAGTGGTTATATCTTTTGCATTTGATGTTCACTTTGCAGAAATAAAATACGAAGGAGTTATCAGGTTCTAATGTCAGCATCCAGTGAATGAGCATTTCTCATTACTTTAAAAATGATCTTATTCCCTGTAAACCTCTAGATCAGAGACTGTTTTCTTGTCCTAATATTACACTGAAGGAATAACCTAGCTTAAGGCTTATTTCCAATAGGAGAGAAATTTTCCTCATTTCCAAATATATTCCCACCCCACACACAGTGTGCTATATCTATTAAAAGAGATTTTAAAAGACAGAGGGGGAACAAAACAATTATGCAAAACCAACACATCAACTGAGTGAGTCTTGACAATATTGGCAATATTTCATGACTCTAGCCCCAAACTTCTTGAAAGAATTAGATGGAACGAGTACATTTTCTCAACTTCTTTGGAGTTGAAAATCAAATGACATTGGAAAATTTTTTAAAGAATTATATAATAATTAAGTGAAATAAAGAACTACAAAATGCTAAAGCTTGAATATCTCTCAGAGATCATACAACTCACCCCCCACAGTTTAGACACAAGCAGTGTTGCATAATGGATACCAGATCTATTAAAGAACAAAAACTATCAGTCATAATTTCTAACATAATTTCTACAATATACAAATCTAACAAGAAAATATTTCTCAAATCCTACTTTAAAGCAATGAAAGAATCTTCTAGTTTTTAGAAGATCAATGTTTCATAACATCTTCCAGCAAAATTTTTTAAATTATCATATAAATTGGCTTCTAGTTGCTTTTCGGTAATAACTCAAATTTATGTACAGTTTAGGGTTTGCAAAGTAGCTCATTATAACATATGAGGTAGTTAGCACCGACATTTTCATCATCATCACTATTCTACCCACTTCACAGATTAAGAACCTGAGACTCAGATATTAATTGACTTACCCAGGGTCATATAGCTAGTAAGTGTCAGAGTGGAGATTTGAACCCAGGTCTTCAACCTGAAATATTACAGTGTTTTCCCCTTGTTTAAAGAAATCTAATACTGCATCTATACAAGCATTATAAGACTAAACTTCAGATTGAATCCAAGGATGGGAAACCTGCAGATGTGGCCTCTGACACAATGAAATCAGTTAGCTGATTTATGCAACATTGTTTTCATTCAATTGACCAGTTATTTTAATTACGTAAATTAACTGCTCATTTTATTGGTCATGTAGATAGACCTACTTCAAACATCTTTTATGAATCCATTCTATCCATTTTTTATAAAACAGTGAAAATATTTTCCCCTCGTAATGTTTCTATATAGTGACTGACTTCAGATGAAGAAAAAAAATACTGTTAAAGTCTTTTCTAGTATTATAGATGATGAGGTTCACAGGACTCACTTTGTACTTTACCATACACTTACATCTTTAGAAGGTTTTCTCAGAACATCTCCTACTCCACCACCGTTCCTCAGACCCTGGTTTAACACAGTAACAATGCACATCAGGAGTGTGTCACAGGTCCGTTCTATTCCATCTTCATCATCTTCCTCAACTACAAAAGCAAGTACATTAAACACCAAAAATAAAACATTTTCAATACATCATCTACATGTTTTGTATGAACTGCACTGCAGCATTTAAAATTTTAGTGGCACTGTTGTATTTTTAAGTCAGGTATATCACTAATTTTAGCTACAGTAGCAGACACTTTGCATATGGATCAACCAGGGCATACTAACTACTTGGCACATCTACAATATTTAATGGGCTTCCCACCCTTCTAGAGGAAATTCACAGCTGATAGAGAAAATAATGTAATAAAGTACATAATGCAAGTAGGCTAAGAATCAGATTATGTAATTAAGTGCTGACTGAGAGTGAATTCTCTCACATTGCTTGCTCGTTTGTATCTTTTTCTCTAATTGGCTGCATATCTTAGCTATTTGCCTTGCCATTTGGTTCTCAATTACCTGGCATTCAGTTTTGACTTTATAGTTCTTTGTCTGGCAGATGCTAGGTAGGTAGGTGGGGAAAAGAAAAACATATACCATGATAGGAAATATCACAAGACTCCAAAATTTCAAAAATGAGAACAGAAAAAAGTCATATACTTTATACTATATTTTATATGCTCATATAAAATGTGTGATGATTCCTGTTGATTTAGATTTAAGAATGAGTATCATGTATGAAAACTATTATTTACCTTATGAAATCAATAGAACAACAGTTAAGTAGTTATTTGAAATTATGTAGTAAGAGCCTCATGAGTTTAGAACAGGGCTTCTTACTCTGGGTCTGGTAATTTGTTTTTTAAAAAATGTTTTGATAACTATATTTCAGTACAATTGGTTTCTTTGTAATCCTATGTATTTTCTTTTACACATTTAAGAAAAATATTCTGAAAAGGTATCCATAGGCTTTACCAGACTGACAGAGGGTTCAAGGACCCCCATGGACACAAAACAAGTCAAGGATCCCTGCTCCACATAAACCATCATATCATCTGCATCCTCCTCATTTTCAATTCCAGACTCATTTCACTGTTCATACTAGAAATGTATTGATGTTCCTCTTTTGGGGCTATGTATACAACTATGTATCATAATATAGATAATTTTTCACCTGCTTGGCTTTTCAGGTGTAGAGTTAAGTCTAACTCTTTTGAATGATCATGTTTTTTATTTAAGATACTAACCAATGTCTTACAACTAAAAACTCAGCAAAATGACATCTTCAAAATAGGCGCATTTGGAGGATTTCACTTTCTACAGAGAACTTCTTCTATTTGGACTTGGATGGACAACCTTAATGTCCTTCATACACCTCCAGCACACATCTCCCAACTGTAGTGACCTCCTTCCCAAACCATCTTGTATTTAACGCCTCTGTATATATCTTTATTCATTCACTTTATACTTATACTGCATATATTTTATATTCACTAAGAATTGTTTTGTTGTTTGTACCTGTGCCCAATACCTAACACAATGCCTAGCATATTAAAAAAAAAAACTTGCTATTTCTATGCCTCATCAGATATTAGTAATCAGAGATCTTAGATGATTTTTGACATATCTATATTTCATATATAATATGTAAAACATATATACATATATATACACACACATTAATACTTTGTTGGAGGAACTTTTTTTCTTCTCCAAATTTATTAGTTTATTTATTTATTTTCAGTTTTCAACATTCATTTCCATAAGTTTTAAATTTTCTCCCCTTCTTCTCTCCCCCCTCCCCAAGATGGCAAGCAATCTTATATGGGCTCTACACATATATTCCTATTAAACACACTTTCGCGTTAGTGATGTTGCACAGAAGAATTATAATGAATGGGAGAAACCATGAGGAAAAACAAACCAAAACATAATAAAAGAGAAAAGAGCCTTCTTCATTCTGCATTCTAACGCCATAATTCTTTCTCTGGATATGGATGGCATTTTGTATCATGAGTCCTTTGGAAATGTTTTAGGTTCCTGCACTTCTGAGAAGGGCTAAGTCTATCAAAATCAGTCCTCGCACAGTGGCTGTTACTATGTATAATGTTCTCCTGTTTCTGCTCACTTCACTCAGCATCAGATCATGTAAGTCTTTCCAGGACGCTCTGAAGTCCTCCTGTTCCTCATATCTTATAGCACAATAGTATTCCATTACATTCATATACCACAACTTCTTCAGCCAATACCCAATTGATGGGCTCCCCCTCCATTTCCAGTTCTTGGCCACCACAAAAAAGAGCTGCTAAAAATAGTTTTGTACATGTGGATCCTTTTCCCATTTTTATGATCTCTTTGGGATACAGTGCTACAGGTATTGCTGGGTCAAAGGGTATGCACATTTTTAGAGCCCTCTGAGCATAGTTCCAATCTGTTCCCCCCGAATGGTTGGATCAGCTCACAGCTCCACCAACAATGAATTAGTGTTCCAACTCTCTCACATCTTCTCCAACATTTATCATCTTTCTGTTGTCATGATAGCTAATCTGATAGGTGTGATGTGGTACCTTAGAACTGTTTTGATTTGCATCTCTCTAATCAATAGTAATCTAGAGCATTTTGTCATGTGACTATAGATAGCTTTAATTTCTTCTGAAAACTGCTATCCTTTGACCATTTATCAATTGAGGAATGACTTGTTTTCTTGTAAATTTGACTCAATTCTCTATATATTTTAGAAATTAGGCCTTTATCTGAGACACTAGTTGTAAAATTTCTTTCCCAGTTTTGATTCCCTCCTAGTCTTCGTTGCATTGGCTTTGTTTGTACAAATATTTTTCAATTTAATGTAATCAAAATTATCCATTTTGCATTTCATAATTTTCTCTATCTCTTGTTTGGTCATAAATTCCTTTGGTCTCCATAAATCTGACAAATAAACTATTCCTTACTCCCCTAATTTTTGGTTATAGTATCAGTCTTTATACCTAGATCATGCACATATTTGGATTTTATTCAGGTATACAATGGCAGGCATTGGTCTATGCCCAATTTCTGCTATACTATTATCCAGTTTTCCCAGAAGTTTTTGTCAAATAGTGAGTTCTTATCCCAGAAGCTGGGGTCCTTGGGTTTATCAAACAGTAGACTGCTATAATCATTGACTGCTATGTCTTGTGTACCTAACCTATTCCACTGATCTCCCCCTGTCTTTCTTAGCCAGTACCAAGTGGTTTTGGTGATTGCTGCTTTATAATACAATTTAAGATCTGGTATGGCTAGGCCACCTTCCCCAGCCATTGGAGGAACTTTTAAAGGGATGTTTGGTTCTAGAAAATCAAATCCTTTTTTAAAAAATATTTTGTTTATATTCATGTATATTTCTACATATAACTCTCCTCTGTTCTCTATCCTCCATCCTCCACCCAGAGTTATCCCTTACAAAAAAAATAATAATTCTGTAAAATCAGCTAGCACATCAACCATATCTACAGTAAATGCAATATTTCACACTTATAAGTGTGAAAAGAAGAAAGAAGGTATACTTTCTCATTTCTTCTCTGGGTCTAAGCTTATTCATTATAGCACTCATTGTTGCTTTTAGGGTTTTTTTCCCACTTATATTGTTTTAGTCATTGCATATATTGTTTTCCTAGTTCTGCGTATTTCACTCTGCATCAATTAATATATCTTTCTATGCTTCTATGAATTTTTCATATTCACCATGACTTAAGGCACAGTAATATCTCATGACATTTATGTACCATAGTCTGTCTAGCTATTCCCCAATACACGGACACCTCCTTGTTTACAATTTTTTGCTACCATAAAAACATGCTGCTTGGAATATTTTACTATATATGGGACCTTTCTTTCTTTTCACCTTATTGGAATACAAACCTGGCAATGAGATTTCTGAGTCAAAATGTAAAGACATATTAGCCATTCTTTAAAAGAATAATTCCAAATTGCTTTCTAGAATGGCTGGATCAATTTAGAGTGCCATCAATAATACATTAATGAGCTTATATTTCCACAGAAAATCAAATGCTAAGAAACTTAAAAACATTTTTGTGGCAGCAAAAAAAAAAAAAGAAATCTCATTTATGTATCACCTGAACAAATTGTAGAATACAAATATAATTAAATATTATTGCATAATAAGAAATAATGAACAAGAAAAAGTCAAAAATGTGGGGAAGACTTGAACTCATTCAGACTGAAGTAAACAGGATCAAGATAACAACATGCATGATGATATAAAGGAGGAAAAACACTAAAAAACAAATGAGAATATCAATGCAATGACTAATCTTAATTAGGGGACTGTTACTTTCCTAATTCTTCATACTTCACTCTGCATCACTGTATATATCTTATCTCTCTTTAAATTCTTCATATTTATCATTTCTTTCATTCAGCATAACATTTCTTTCTTAGTAGAAAAGTACTGAACTACAGGTACAGAGTGAGACATGCACTGTGACACATTAAGGTATAAGTTTTTGTTTTACTGCAGTTCTCTCATACAAGGGAAGGTGCTTTGGGAGTAGGAGTTTTATTGGAAAGAGATAATATAAAAAACAAAAAGTACCAATAAATCATTTTTAAATGGGATCTCATATTCTCTATAATTTTGTCAGTTATGATGAGAAATATGTGGTATGCTAAAAATTTCTTCAGTGTCTCTTTGTTCCCTTACCTTCACAAACCTTCATTAAGGAAAACATTCTTAAATGTATAGAGCATTTTCATATAATTTGGTAGATAGGACAGTACATATATGGGATAAGTAGTTGCTAATATTTTCTTGATTACTGTGGTAGATTTTTTTTGGTAATAATTACATCTGAGATTTCTAGTCCTTGGTATTATATACTCTTTCAGATGCCCTGGAAACTGATTCCTCAATACCCCCATAATTGTATCATATTGATATACTCTAGGTGATCTTCCCAACAATCACTAAAAAAGCATTTACTTGATAGACTTACCTTATTAAGCACTTTCACAAAAACAAAAATAGTCCCAGTCTTCAAGGAACTTAAAGACTAGCGGAGGCAACATCAGGTACACATACATATGCAAAATCAATATGAGATAATTTTAGGGGAAAGGCACTAGCAACTGTGAGGGCAAGGAAAATATTCCTATAAATGGTATTTGAGTTGAGTTTTGAAGGAAACTTGGAATTTTAAGAGATGGAAGTGAGGAAAGAGTGCATTCCAAGGAAGGGGAGAGAGTGCAAAGACAAGAAAGGAAATGGGAGCCCTGTGAATGAGAAACAGTAAGAAGGACAATTTGAACTGACCCAGGGACCTTGGTCTCCAAGGGTGCATTGGTTACCCTTATTTGAATGCTCCTTATCAATGTGCTCAGAACTGACCATGTTTCAGGTGAAACTGTCTCAGTCAACCTTCACCTTATTTCAGATCCTATCACCTCTTGCCTGTATTACTGCCTTTATAATTGATCTCACTGCTTCAAGTCTTTGTGCCAATCTATTTTCCACAGAGCTGTCAAAATTTTCTTAAAATAGGTCTATGTCACCCCCTGCTCAATAAACTCCAGTGGTTCTCTTGTCTAGAGGAAAATAAAATTCCTTTGATATTCAAGGTTCTTTACAACCTGGCACACTCCTTCCTACTTTACCAGTAGTCTCATACTCTATTACTCTCTATGCTGGAAGCAATTCAGCAATTCTAACCAATTTGTTTGTGTTTTTTTGTTTTGTTTTGTTTTGCATACAACACTACATCTCCCATCTCTGTGCCTATGCACTGATTGTCCCTATGCCTGGAATGTTTTTCCTCTTCACCTCTGATGCTTGACATACCTGGTTACTTTCAAGATCAAGCTCAAATGCAGCTTTCTGTAGGGGTCTTCTTGGGACCCCCCGCCATTTGAGCCTTTCTATCTAAGTTTACATTCCTTCTACTTTGTATCATGTATGTATATATTGTTCCACCCCAACAAGATCCTTAAGGAGAGGGGCTGTTTTTGCCTTTCTCTGTATCCCCAATGCTTAGCAGTGCCTGGCACATAATAAACACATAATAAATGCCTGTTGATTTTTCAATTAATTGACTTGTTGTGCTCAGAGTGAAGAACAAGGAGTAATAATAGGTAGGACTAGCAAAGATGCGAATATAAGCTTGACATAAGCTTCTTAACAACTACAGCTATTCAAATGAAATAGACTGCCTTAGGAGGCAGTAGGCTGCCTCTTACTAGAGGATATGTTCAAATAAAGACTGGACGACTATCTGTTGGATGTACCGTAGTAGGGATTCCTTTTTGGGAAACGGGTTGGACTAGATGGCAGTTTATACCTCTTCCTAGCGTAAAATTCTATGGTTTTGTGATTCTTTATTCCTTATTGCAATTTATTTCCATCCTTTAAACTGTAGGTAATGGTGATTATTGATATTTTCTTCTTTTATTCATTTCCCATTATTAGCATAAATAGCTGATTTTAAAAGGTCAAGCTAGAATTGACTTTATTCACTATATTTATAGTTTTGCTCTTTTTTCTACTATAGTATTGATTTTGATCTTTGCTCTACCAAGTCAATTTATTCATCTTACTACACAAAAAATTGATTCAGAAATGATTAACACATCAGTATTCAGTTGGTTCTTATCAGTTAAAAATTAGTGAATTTCCCAAGTAAATTTCAATTGTGATGTCATTTGGTGCTTTACAAGTCTATTTCTTCCTGACTTTTCTCAAAGTATTTAGGATAAATAATCACAAGGCTTTTGTACAGTCTAGAAGTCTTTGACCTCTCTTTTTTCTTACTCCTTACTCATCTTTTCCAACATATCTTTTTGGTTTTCCAACTTTTGCACTGAAGCCGTTGGGCATTAAATTATATCATTACTTAATTTGGAGGGTCTTATCAAATATTCTATAGAAATTTTTGGCCCTTTATATATATATATGGGCACATAAGTGGGAAGTAATTTCATGGTAGTATTTTCATAAATGTTCATGACATGACGAAGTTCCCCATGAAATGATTTTTCTTTTTGCTTTTATATGCTTAAGGATACCAGCTACTCCAACTCTTTTATTCACATCTCCAAGGGGAAACTGTAAATTATAATGCCACTTAGCAGCAACACCATCATAAATTCTAATTTTATTTATAGTGACTATGTCAAGATTTATATAGGTATTTATCTAGCAATATATTGCATTCTTTTGTCACTGGACAAGGATGTCATATTTAAAGACCTAATAACTTAATGCTCATAGATGGTGCATAAAAACCATGATTTTTATTATCCTCCCTCTTCTTTTCTGCCACGGTCACTGCAAGAAGGTACAAGACAGAAAAGATTTGTTTTTTTCCATTTTGTTTCTTAGGTTGCCATAGCTAAAGATTTCATCATTAAATATCCACACTGCCAGTAGTAAGCCTCTTTGGACTTTATTAAGCTGGACACCATAAGTCTTTACTGGGTCCGTACATAATCTTAATGATATTTATTTATACATCCATCAAGGACATCCTTTATGAAAAAAGAGAAGAAAACTGTCACTCATTTGAAAATGATACTCTATATTACATTACATTTTACAGATTAACAAGTGACTAAAAAGTACAGAGAATATAAAATCTCACTGTGCCAACTGATATTGACTATTAAGAAGGCCTTTTATTTAGAAAAACATAATGTCGCTATAAAAGATCTTCTCCATCATGTCCCCCTTTAATAATTAAGTTGATAAAAGATTCTTTGATAGGGTACAAAATCTTTGGTAATTCTCTGTCAATAATTAAGCAAGGCATAAAATAAGGAAACATACTCAACAAATATGATTGCCACTCTCTTGGAGAATGTCTGGTGCAGTGTCAAAAATGGAAGTACACCTTACTATTACTGAATGTTCATTATTTGCACATTTCATTGTAATGATTGACTTGAAATTGGAATATTGTAAATCTCCTCAATGAGAATCAAAATCATTCAAAAGAGTTTCACCTTACTCTGAAGGGGGGAAACTATATGAATACCTATCGTTCAGACTATAATATACATTTAAAGAGCCTATATTGCTGATCCATGAATATAAATATCTTGGCCAGTTGTTGAAGATGAAAGTGACTGAGGTCAAAACTGAAAATGAGGAAGACACCTTGGTTAATCTGAAAAATTATGTAGTACCCTGAGTATCTCCCTGAAATGAACAAAATCATCTTTTTAGCACCAATATTCTTCCTATGACAATATATAGATGTGAATCATGGAATCCCACAGTATTCAAAGAAACAAAATTGAAGGGCACCAGGAAAGATGCACAGTGAGCTTAAACTGGTCATGGTATTATCAATGGAGGACTGTACAAAAGAAGTCATATAAAAGATAATATCAATAAATATATGAAAGTGGCTTGGTCACGTAGTATACACAAGGAATAATAGACTTCCTATATCCTCTGCTCGTACCCATATAACATCAAAAGACCTAGAGGAAAGCCTCCAGAAATCCTCCTATGTATGATTTAGAGAAGGACATGAATAAGAGCTGCACAGGATGAGATGGTATGGATGTTTTTCAAGATGTTCTCTAAGGAGTACCCACATGGATGAGATCCCTGGTAAACTAAGGTACTGAGTTACAGTTCAAAAGGGCATGTGGTAGTCATTGCCACACATATTCAAAGCACAGACATAATTGCCACCTACTAAGAGTGTCCTCAAATTAAATAGTTCAGGTTCCCTCATAATGGAAGTCAGTCCCATGTGATTTGATAATGTAGAAGGGGCTGAAAAAGAAAGAGATCTGGCATTTCAGTAGGAGTTAAGAGCCATTATAAAGAGAGGTCAGTTTGTCACATAGCAGTCATAGAATTAAGCAACCACAGAGTGAGAAAATTTTAAGAGGACTTGCCCTCTCTTGTTTTGTCTCTCTCCTTCTCCCTGGAAGCCAAGGGCAAAGGAACAGTAAGAAGGGGTTGGTCAAAACTGTTAAATATACAGAGATTAAAGAAGATGAGAACTGAGAAAAGACTCCTGTATTTGCTGCTTAAAAAGTCATTGATGACTATATTAATATAGTTATATTATAGACTATATTAATGCTAGTTACTATCATCATTAATAATAATAAAAGTTCATAATTAAAAAGAAGAAAAGATAGAAGGGAAAAGAGTTGACAAGCTTTTGGTTTTCTTTTTGTTTGCTCTGTTAGAAATAGGAAAACATGAACATATTTTTAGGAGAGGAAGGAAGGCAGTGGAGAGAAGCTCACTTGGGAAAAAATGCTGCAGGTGCTACAACCTCCACCTTCTCAGAAAAGACTTTGGTTACTGTTAATACAACTTTAAAAGAGAGAGAATAGAACCTTAACGAGTGATAATTTGCTGATATCTATGAAGCAGTCATTATGAGAAGAATTCTTGACACTTTAAATTGTCACCCTGAAAGATCTGAATTGTTAAACTATTTTAGAGGAGTCTACCACTAGCCAATTGTTTGTTGTGATTTTGGTTGAGGATTTTCTCACAACTGATAGACTGCTGAAATATTAATTTCTATTTGTGCATTCTTTATTACTATTAATAAATTATACAACTAGTAAAATTGATGTTTGTTTAAACAGATGAGGCCATCCTGAGATTGATGTTTGCAATTTGGAAAGTGATCTGGTGCTATTTGTGCTTTGGAAGAAGGCCCTATCAACTAGTCCAGTACTTGAAGAAGATCATCATTGGCGGGCGCTGGACTAGCCTACCAGAGTATGTGAACCTAGAGGGATGAGAATGAACAGTGTGGCACCAACAGGAAAATGAAAAGTTTCTTCAGCAGCCTCCAAAAATACTTCACATTATGAGGTCTTAAATATTAAGATCCAGAGAAAGTATAACAGTTGTTGTAAGTTATATTCCTGCTTCTTTAAGTCTGTTAAATGTGAGTTTGTGAATCTCTTACGTTAATTTCTTGGGTATCAGAGAAATAAACAGATGTCCTATACTTGGTTTACATTGCACATTTACATTGCACATTCCATTCCCTTTTGGGAAGACCCTAGATCTTTTTCCCTAATCTCTGGATTTAGGGAACTTAAACACTGGCCACCAAAAATAATGACATTCAATAAAAACCAATTCCATAAGTATGTGATTAGCTAACATAGTCAGATCTTAGGGAAGCTCAGAAAACAATTGTCCCTAACATACTATAACAGCATGAATGGAATTGTTAATTCCTTCTTTGGTGTCTAAAACTTTTGTTAGAAGCAATTCATCATAGAATTGATTAAAATCATTTATAACTACAAGAAAAGGAAATCACTGGACACCTGGTAGGAAATCAAAACGAATAATGGTGTTAATCTTAGATTTTTTTCTATTTTTTTCAATCTTTTCTATCAAAGCAAAACACCAAAATATTAATGCATTTTTGTGTTTCCTTCTCCTTTATACCCAATTTGTTTTCTAGGTGAAAATTATCTTGATGATGGCCAATTCTTTTACACTTTGAAAACTTCCTCAGAAGTAGACTTTGTTCTTTTTCCAGGAAAAAGTTTATTTTTCTTTTGTAGACAAGAAGATTGAACAATAGCATAAGACATCAAATTCAAGTTTTACTTCACAGATTGTTGTTGATTACAGAGCGAATTTTCTGACCATAAGCTTAACAAGTACCCACAGAAAAGATCCTTAGGAGCTGATGACTCAGTCTCCTTATCAGTACACGTTTGGACCTTTTTGGAGAGCCTGATTATTTATGTCTGTCTGTCTGTCTGTCTATCTCTCTGTCTGTCTGTCTGTCTGTCTCTCTCTCTCTCTCTCTCTCTCTCTCTCTCTCTCTCACGATTTTAGGATATGACTCTTCTGTCTACACAATAACAAATTAGGGTCTTCACAGTTGTTCACTAGGGTTTGTAAATTAAATTTTAATACTAATCTTATATAAAGACATTTCTGATGCAGAATGAGATATTTTCCAAAAGACTTTAGCTTTCATTGTGCTTTTAAAACAATGACAGATATTATAGATGGTAAAAACTAAATTAGGTCTATCTATTTATGAATTTCCACTAAAGTGAATTTTATTGACACCATCTTAAACATCAAAATGAACACAAGAGTAAAGTGATCCCCGGAACAACCAGCCACTAGTTCAAACTCTTCAATCTACTCCAGATGTTTGAAATGTCATAGCTACACAGGAAAGTCAATATCTTCATTCTTCTGTTTCTCTTGCTAGGGCATCTGTCCTTTTGAAGATGTGAGATTACTTATCTTGGAAGCCCTCTTCACTGGGGGAGTAAAATGTATGTGCTTTCATCACTAGGACATGAAGTGACTCAGAGTAGGGGAAGGGATATGTTCCTGGTACTCCTATTTGTTACTTATATTACATTTTTTTCCACAGAAAAATGAGCTATTAAGTTCTATAAGACTCTGAGTACTGTACTTTATGGTTATTATGGGTTAAAATACATTTTTCTAGACTGACCTGAGAGTATAATATTCATTTTAATAGTATGATATACATCATGTAATTTAAACCAAACATGATAAAATTGAAGCTTAGAAGGATTAAATTGTGTGTCCAAAATCATACATCTGTTTTCTGATAGAGGAATAGCTTGTGATTATGATATAAGTGAGACACAAGGGAATAGCAAGCTATAATGGTTGTTGTTGCTGGTGACCCATAGTGGCAATAAAACTATGCATTGCAATCCATTCTACACCAGCTGAAACCATGAGACCAAGTAAATATGCACAGGAATGCATTCTACTTTCAGTGAAGGAGCAATGGGAATCAGCTGAACTGTTCTGCTCCACCAGAATGGTGAACCCATGGCTGTTACTAAAGCTGTGATTTCCAAAGATACTCCTGTGTAAGATCCCATTGTTTGTCTCTGATACCTATAGCCCTGGTCTCTGTACATTTCTAATTATTAGAGCAAAAAAGATATTTTGAATTCTGTTAAATAAATAATGATAATAATATCTTACATTTGTCTTGCACCTTATAGTTTACAAAGCAGTTTCAGATAAATCAACTGATTTGATCATCAATATATATAAACAGGTATTTTATCAATTTTACAGAATGATTCATTGAGCCTTAGGGATAATCTTGATGGTTCCACAGCTAGTAAGTGGTTAAGTGGGCTGGATGGGAAATATTGAGGGGTGGGGAACATGGGGCCTCAAGGTCACGTGTGGCCCACTAGGTCCTCAGGTTGTGGCCTATTGACTGAGTTCAAATTTTACAGAACAAACCCTTTTATTATGTATTATGTATTATTATGTAAAACAAATTCAGAGATATCAAGTTCTTTTGTTGTACTAGTCCGCCCTTCTACTAACCTGTATTTGAAAACGGTATTGTGGGTGAGCAGTTCTCCTTAGTACATGATTCCATGATCGAACTTAGCATCATTGTAGGAACTTCAGTACTACCTGTCATAATAGAAAACAAACCGGTATAGAGACAAAAGTGACAAATGATATTTAACTCATATATGGATTATATTGGTGTATATCTAGAACAAATCTCATCATCTTTCCCTTCAAACCCATCACTCTTCTGAACCTCACTATTACTATTGAGAACACCATATTCTTCTGATTATCTAGATCATTCTCAGTATCATTCTCAACTTCTTACTCTCACTGATCTCATCTCACATATCCAATCGACAAGTTTTGTCATTTTGATCTTCAAACATCTTTCCATTAGTCCTCTTTTCTCCACTCACACAGTCCCCCCAGTCCCGGTTCAGGCATTCATCACCTCTCATTTGGACGATTGTAAAATCTTTCTAATTGTTCTCATTGCTTCAAGTCTCTATCAATTGCGATCCATTTTCTAACATGGATGTTGAAGTAATTTTCCTAAAGTATAGGTATAATGATTCAATTAGTCAAAAAGCATTTATTAATCACTTACTGTGTTCCAGATACTGTGCTAAGCACATTAAATTCCAGTGGCTCCCTATTACCTCCACAATCAAATATAAAGTGCTTTCTTTAGCATTCAAGCACTTCATACCATTGCCCCTTCCTACTTTTCTAACTTTCTTATACTTTACTCTTTTTCATATACTCTACCATCAAGCTAAACTGACTTGCTTATTGTTCTTCCCACATGAGACCCATTATCCATATTCCTGCCTTTGCTTCAGCTGTCTACCATACCTAGAATGCTTTCTTTCCTTACCTCTTCCTCTCAGAATCGCTGGCTTCCTTCAAAACTCAACCAATGCACCTTCTGCAGGAGACCTCTCTGAGTCCTCCTAGCTTCCAGAACCATCTACTCTAAGTTTACCATCCATTTACTTGGAATATGCATATGTATGCATATATATATGTATATATATATATACACATATATATACATATATATATGCATACACTTGTGTGTATGATATTATACATAGGATCCATACATAAGAAATTGACAAGTCAGTAAATAGGGATGATTTGGTCTTAATTTATGTTCATGGTTCTAATTTATTTTACTAATCTCATTCTATCACTTTCTTTTTGAAAATTATATCAAATAATAGTGGAAAAGGGGAAGGGGAGATCCTTACTTTACCTCTATATTTATTGGGAAAGTTTTTGGAATTTTCTCATTGGAAGTGATGCTAGCTTTGGGTATTACACACAAACACATATCCATACATGCATCTATACATTGATGTATAGTCTCTCTATATAAATACATATAGATATATACATACATCTATTAATTTATATGCTGTCTGCTCCCATTAGAATGCATTTAGAGTTAGGGTAGGTACTATGTTTTTATCTTTTGTTGTATTCTCAGTGCTTAGCATTATGTCTGGCACAATATAAATTCTTGATATTAATAAATGCCCATTAATTGATTGGTTGACTGATTGTTATAGTTTAAGAGCACAAAGCATTGGTCTAGTTGTCTATTTCTTAAAATTTATTTTAAAATGAAAGACAAATACAACTAACAAACTAAATGAATGAACAAATCTAACAAAAAAGGAAATCATTTAATATTTAATCTTAGAGGCAGAAGAGATCTCAGAAGCCACTGAGTACCCATGGAATCTCACTTACAAGATCCTAACTTTTAGCTGTATTTACTTTGAATGCTTCCAATGAGAGGGAATCAAAAACTTCATGAAATAACTGAATCCATTTTGAGGCAGTAGCTTTTATAATGTTTTTCCTTATATTTATGATTACTGTTATGTAGCATAATTTTAGTTTTGGAAGTGCTACTCTGCCTTTACTCTCACATTTGACATTCTAGACTTTTTGTTCCTCTAAATGAATTTGTTATTTTATCTAATTCTATAAAACATGTTCATGGTTGTCTGATTTGAATAATATTAAATCTGTAAATCAATTTGAACACTATAATTTTCATTATAATTACATGGTCCATCCATGACTAATGAATACCCAACCAAATATTTAAGTTCATCTTTATTTCTTTAGAGTGTTTTATAATTGTTGTTGTTGAGTCATTTCAATAATGTCCAACTCTTTGTGATCTCATTTGAGGTTTGCTTCACCAAGATCCTGGAGAGGTTTGTCATTTCCTTCTCCAGCTCATTTCATAGATGAGGAAACTAAAATAAACAGGTTTAAATAACTTGCCCAGAGCTACATAGCTAGTCAGGGACCAGATTTGAACTCAGGAAGAAGAGTCTTACTGACTTCAGACTTGGAACTCTATCCACTGAGCCATCTAGCTGCCTTGTGAAATATAGCATCAATTATTTTTTTAAAGTTTGGTTGTATCCACCTTTAAATTGAGGTTATGTCTTCCCTACATTAATGCAAAATCTGCCTCCTTATAACTTTCTTATATTCGTATTGGTCCTAATTATGCTTTCTAGAGAATGAATCTATACACTTGCTCACATGAAAACCAGTCCTTCAAATATTTCATATACCTTTTAAATCCTCTATTCTCCAGATTAACCAACTTCAACTATTCTTTACAAGATAACAGTTCTAAACTCCCTGGTTACTGTTCTGAGGAGGTCCAATTTGTTAAAGTTCCTTATAAAATGTAATGATTAGAACTAAATGAAATAGTCCAGATAATCATTAAAAAGTATAATTGGACTGTTTTTCCCCTTTCTCCCCTGAAACATGTGTAATAATGCAGTCTGAGATCTAATTGTTATTATTTTGATAATCATATTGAGTTTAAAGGCAACTAGTGCAACTGTTACTGTTTAGTCTTCCTTCATGTGAGTTACTACCAAACCAGGGTTTTCTCCATCTATATGTAAAGCAATAAGAATTATTGTACTCAGAATAAAAGTCAGGAAAGATGGAAGGAGGGCAAGGGTTTCAAAACAGAATCCTACGGCGCTGACATAAAAATTCAGGCATGGAGGAGCTTATCCTCAAAGATTATTGTGTAGCTTTTATTCCCATCCATGAAGCATTTTTTTCTTTTTAACAGTATTTTGTTTATTTCCAATTACATGTCAAGACAATTTTTAACATTCATTTTTACAAGATTTTGACTTGAAAATTTTTCTCCCTCCCCCCTTCCTAAAATGGTAGGCAATTTGATACAGGTTATGCATGTGCTATCATATAAAAATATATTTCCATGTTAGTCACTGTTGTAAAAAAAAGATCAAAATAAAAAAAAAAACAAAAAAGAATAAAGTCAGTGAAAAAAAGCATGCTTCTATGTACATTCAGTGTCCATCAGTTCTTTATCTGGATATGGATAGTATTTTCCTTCGTGAATCCTTTGTACTTGTCTCAGATCATTGTATTGCTGAGAAAAGCGGAGTCATTCAAAGTTGATCATAGCACAATGTTGCTGATTCCATGTACAATGTTTTCCTGGTTCTGCTTACTTCACTTTGCATCAGTTTGCAGTTTTTTCCTGAAATCTTCCTGTTAATCATTTCTTATTCCACAATAGTATTCAATTACTTTCATCTAGCATGGGTTGTTCAGTCATTCCCCAACTGATAGACATCCCCTCAATTTCCAATATTTTGTCCCCATGAATAGGGCCACTATAAATATTTTTGCACATACGATCTCTTTGGGATACAGACCTATTAGTGGTATTGCTATATCACAATTTGGTTGCCCTTTGGACATAGGTCTAGATTGCTCTCCAGAATGGTTGCATCAGTTCACAATTCCACTAACAATTCATTAGTGTCCCAGTTTTCCCACATCCTCTTCAACATATATCATTTTCCTCTTTTTTGTCATATTAGCCAATCTGATAGGTATAAAGTGTTACCTGAGAGTTGTTTTTATTTGCAGTTCTCTAATTAAAAGTGATTTAGAGCACTTCTTCATATGTTTATAGATAGCTTTGATTTCTTCATCTGAAAACTGCCTATTCATATTCTTTGGCCATTTATCAGTTGGGGAATGGCTTACATTCTTAAAAATTTGACTCAGTTCTCTATATCTTTGAGAAATGAGGCCTTTATCAGAAATACTTGCTATAATGATTGTTTCCCAGCTTTCTGCTTTCCTTCTAATCTTGGTTGTATTGTTTTTGTTTGTACAAAAGTCTTTTAATTTAATATTACCAAAGTTACCTATTTTACATTTCATAATGCTCTCTATCTCTTCTTTGATCTGAACCTGTAACTCACTTAACTTCTTTAAGAACTTGGATGCTATACCAGTTGGTGCATATATGTTTAGTATTGATAGTGCATTATTGCTTATGGTACCTTTTAGCAAGATGTACTTTCCTCCTTTTCTCTTTTAATTGGGTCTATTTTTGCTTTAGCTTTGTCCGAGATCAGAATTGTTACCACTCCTTGTTTTTTTTTACTTCATCTGAAGCATAATGGTTTTTACCTTTACCCTATGTATATCTCTCTGCTTCAAGTGTGTTTCTTGTAAACAACATATTGTAGTACTTTGGCTTTTTACCCATTTTGTTATCCATTTCTTTTTCATGTGAGATTTCATCCCATTCACATTCACAATTACGATTATATCCCACTTTCTTATTTTTCCTCCTATTTGTCCTCTCTCTCCTTTTACCCTTTCTTTCCTGAACAGTGTTTTGCTTCTATCTACACCTCCCCCAGTCTGGGCTCTCTTCAGCTCCCTCCCCATCTTTATTTGATCTCCTTGCCTCCTACTTTCCTGTCCAGTAAGACAGATTTCTATACTTAACTGATTGTATATATAATTCCCTCTTTGAGCCAATACCAATGATAGTCAGGTTAAGTGATGCCCATCACCCACCCTCCCATCTTTCCCTCTACTGTAATAGATTTTTCACACCTCTTCATGTGAAATAATTTACCCCTTCTACCTCTCCCCCCATTGTGCTCCTCTTTCTCATCCTTTAATTATTTTTCATATCATTCCCTCAAATTCATCTTATACCCATATACCCTCTGTCTATATATATATTCCTTCTAACTGTGCTGTTAGTGGCATAATTTTTAAGAGTTACAAGTATCATCTTCTCATCACGGTACTTAATTAGTTCTGGTCTTCTCCTTATGAAAGCTTGAAATCCTTCCACTTCATTCAATGACCTTTTTTTCCCCTTGCTTGTAGTCCTAACTCCTTTTACTTTACAAAATATCATGTTCCATGACTTCTGTTGTTGCATCTGCCAAGTCCCATGTAATCCTCATTGTGGCTCCTCAATATTAAAATTCTTTCCTTCTGACCACTTGCAGTACTTTTTCCTGTAATTTGGCTATAATGTTCCTTGGATTTTTTATTTTGGGATCTCTTTCCCAAAGTGATTGATGGGTTCTTTCAATACCTATTTTACCCTCTGGTTCCAGGATATCAAGGCGATTTTCCTAGGTAATTTCTTGAAAGGTGCTGTCCATATTCTCTTTTTGATTCTGGCTTTCATATAGTCCGGTGATTCTGATTGCCTCTCCTGGATCTATTTTTCAGGTCAGTTGTCTTTTCCCATGTGGTATTCTACATTTTCTTCCATGTTTTGATTATTTTGAATTTATTTGATTGATTCTTGATGTCTCATAGTCATTAGCTTCTATTTGCCCAATTCTAACTTTTAAGGTGTTTTCCTCAACTAGCTTTGGTACTTTCTTTTCCATTGGGACAATTATACTCTTTAAGGATATGTTTTCTTCAGTGAAATTTTGTATCTCCTTTTCCATTTGGCCAATCCTATTGTTTAAGCAGTTTTCTAAGCTGTTGACTCTTTTTCATAATTCTCTTACATCACTTTCATACCTTTTTCCATTTTTTTCTACCTCTCTTATATGATTTTTTATGTTCCTTTTTAAACTCTTCCATGAATTCTTTATGACCCTGAGACCATTTCCTGTTTTTCTTTGGGGTTTTTCCCATAGGTGCTTTGATTTTGTCCTCTTCTGAATTTGTGCCTTGGTCTTCCCTATCACCATAATAACTTTCTATGGTCAGATTCTTTTTTTGTTGTTGTTTTATGCTCATCTTTTTATTTTTGGCCTTTTTCCTTTCTTTTCAATTTGAGTTCTACAACCAAGTTAGAAAAGGCACTGCCTCAGGCTTCTCATGCCAGTGTCTGTGGGCCCTAGCTATGTATTACCTTGTGCTGCATTAGTGCTGTCCTGTGGTCCCTGGGGGGCACTGCTAGAGGTTGTAGGGGTTTGACAACATACCTGGTGCTGAGCTATGGTCCTAGTGGTGGTGCCTGGTATGTGCTGAGGTCTGGTGGGGTGTTTCTGAAGCACAAAATGCCTGTTTGCCCTTTTAATTCTAAAGTTCTATTATTCTCTCAGTCTCATACTTGCTTGTCAGTAGTCTAGACACTGACACCAGCTCGTGACCTCTCCTGGCTGGGGATTGATGCAGAATATGGCCTGACATACAAGTACTCATGAGAAACCCCTCTTCCCACCAAACCTTACAAGTCCCCATATGGCCAGCTAAGAGTAAGTAACAGAGGGATCTGATCTTGTGCAGAGAGCAGAAACAGATACCACTTGGCAGCTGCTGCTCACCACCTAGTGATGGATCACAAATCCTAGGTGGACAGGAGAGGGGATTTACACTTAACAGTGGTTTCCAAGGGGTAAGCATCCTTTGGAAACCCTAGGATGTATACTGAACAAGGAAGTACAGAAGCACACAGCAGCTATTTAACTTGCCCTATAAGTGGAGTACTACGTGTGTGTGTGTACGTGTGTGTGTGTGTGTGTGTGTGTGTGTGTTGGGCAGGGGAGGGGGGGAAAAAAGGTTTGGGGTTTCTCAGTTTTAGCCCCCAGACCAGTCTCAAGCCTGCAGTGGAATAACTAAGTCAGGAATTCCAGATCAAGGAGAATCCCACAGTCTTTTCATTCTGAACCTAAAGAGCTTTCCAGGTGACAAAGTCCATCATTAACCTACTGGATTTTCTCCTATTGCATATTTTCTGACTCCTCTAATTGTGGCTTCCTTGGAGGTTGGATCTCAAAGAATCTCATCTTCCTCCTATGCTGAACAATTCATGTTTCACCAGTCAAAGTCTCAGTCCCAAGTGACTTTTAGGTGGACGGAACTGACCCCAGATGGATGTTGAGCTCTTTCCTTAGAGGAGTGCTGCATGGCTCCCTCTACACACAGGGTACCCTGACTTCACGTTCTGCTCCACTCCCTCTGTTCTTCAGTTCTCTGATCTGGCAATGGCAGTTCAGAGAGCTGCCACACTGGTGCCTATTATGAGTTGTCTGCCCCAGCCCAAGTAGGTCAGGGTTTTGCAACATTAGTGCTGCAGGATTGTCTGCCAGTGTAGCTGCAGCTCCCAGTGTGCTTTTGCTTTTAAAGGGTTGCAGGAGCACTGATTGTCTCATAGTAAACTTGTGAAACCTGGAACTAGGTCCTCGATAAGCCCTAAGGTCCCTGAGTCTACTGATGCAATCTCACTACAGGTAGTAGTAGCATGAGAGGTAAGAGAGAGGAGCTGAGAGACCTTAGGGTCAATGAACTTCAGTTTATGCTTTTTTGTGTTATTTTTACCTTCTTTTATGTACTCAGAGTCCTAGACCATGGAGATAGCCACAGTTGCTTTATCTTTGGTACATAATTTATGTTTTGGAGAGGTTTTAGATCAGTGAAAATACCTAGTCTTCTATCTTGTTGCTCACATGACCCAGAAGTTATTTTCCTTCCTTTCTAATCAGACCTTTATCTTTCATGATCTGTCCAGTCATTTGAAACTAACTAAATTATGCATGATAGTGTACAATATTTTAAATAAAATATCCATGCCTCTTTGTTCTGTTGCTTTCCATCTCTTTCTAAACTGTAGCCCTGGATTATTCCCATCGTCTGCCTTCTCTGTTCCTATTCACAAGATGCAGAATGGAGCTGCAGGAATCTTACAACTAGGTTGAGAGATAACATTACAAATTAATATCATCTGACTTCAATTATGCCTTTATTGTTGCAAGGCAGTCTATTATTCTCTAACTGATTCTCTATTTCACTCCTCACAGAAGCTACTCCAAATCTTCTCTTCCTTCCTCAAGTCCCTCACATCCCCATTCCCTTTTAACCACCACCTCCCTTCAGAACTGGGGACCTTGCTTCTTATTTTACTGAGAAAATTGAAGTAATTCAACATGAAATCCCTCTTCTCATACTTTTCAACTCAAAACCTCTTGATACCATCTATACTCATTCCCCCCTTATCAAGTCCAGCCCTTCTACATTGTCTACCTGATCCTACTCTTCCTGTCTTCTCCAACAGAATTCACCCTCAATCTTCTACTAACTCTTTTAAATCCTCAACCTTTTCCTATTTGTTTTAAATATACCAAGTCTATTTTGTCCTTAGAAAAACTATTTTCCCTAAATCCTACCATACCTTCAAGTTCATTTTCTATCTCTCCTATCTTTCTCAAACCCCTTGAAAAAGCTATTTACACACATAGCCTTTACTGCTTCTCCTCCTCCTCATTCCTCAACTCTTTGCAATCTGGCTTCTGATGTAATCACTCAACTGAAATTACTCTCTCCAAAGTTAATAATGATTCCTGAATTGCCAGTTTTTTTCCTCAAGCCTCATCCTTCTCTATTTATCTGTTTCATTAGACACTGTTGACCACCCTCCTCTCCTGGATACTCTTTCCTTTCTACCTCCATGACTTCTCTTGAATCTGGTTCCTTCTGTACATTCATACAACACACAGCTACCACATTATTTCAGGTTTTCACCACTTATTTACTCTGTTATTGTAATAGCCACCTAACTGGTTTTGGAGTCTCTCCCCACTCCAATCCTTCCTCCACATTGTTTCCCATTTGCTTTTCCTTAAGCATAGTTCTAATCACATCACTCCTCTACTCAATCAAGTCCACTAGCATCTTGTTGCCTATAGGATAAAACATAAACTCCTGTTTATCTTTTAAAACTCATCACAAATTGGCCCAACCTTCCAGACTCATCTGACATATAATCATGCCTCCTACCCCCCCCATACACACCCTTGTCACCACATTTTAATATAAGTTCCTTGCACATAGGAATTACTTCATTATTTTTGTAGCTTAGCACAATGCCTAACATATAAGTAAGTACTTTGTTTATTGAATGATTAATTAAAGCCTAAAACTCATTGTGCATACCATCAAAGCTAACATTTTTAATAAGTCTAAGCCAAACTATTGCTTTACAAACTCAAGCAATACATGCTGTGTCTTGTTCTCACAAATGCTATCATACAAAATTTCTCATTCCATTTAGTAATGTTAGCTTAGCTATTCATGCTATTTGCATGTTTTTCATTCCTCACCAGCTCTCTCAATAAAAATTCACAAAGTGATTTTGTTAAAGAACTTGATTCTTTTCTTCCTGTCATTTCAAATCATATAACTAGATTTTTTGTTCCTGTAGAAAATGGTTCATATTCATAATACATGCAAATACTCAAGAGAATCTGAGATGTCATTGATGTGAATGCTCTCCAAAGGTGCACACTCATCATTTATTCCTGCCCTATGTGACTCTTATACTTCCATAAGTTCACAGTGTAGGGAGAGGTTCCATCCAACATGCTAAAGGGCTTCTTCCTTTTCTATTGATATCATGAGGGCACCATAATTATACACTTTTTTCTTCTTTCTTTCTTTCCTTTTTTCCCTCCTTCCTTGCCTCTCTCCCTTTTTCTTTGTCTCCTTTGTTATCTCCCTCCTTTCCCTTCTTTCCTCTTCATCTTTATCTCCCTCCCTCTTTCCTTCCTTTCTTCTTTCCCTTTTTCCAATTAGTCAAACCCCTGTTAAAGGGGTCCATGAGACAAAAATGATTAAAACCCTTGATTAAACTGTATGTCATATTCTGGACAATAGGCATTCTCCACTCCCTTAATTTTTCCTGTGTATATGGTTAGGTTTTGATTAGTTCTTAATCTTTTTCAGGAAGCTCTGAAAAGTTCCTGGTCTTGATATAATCAACAAGATGCCATGTCATCCGCAAACTAAAAACATTAGGAGGGCCTCACCCTCTATAAGGAATTCTTCCTCAATTTCAACTCTATACTGACTCTCCTACACAATAAAAGTGAATACTTTTGGCAAATATATGTCTTCTTTCATGCCTCACCTAATATTAGTGAGCATCAAACAAGACTATTTCCTTTCTAGAACAGAATAATGAAGTTTGTTTAAAGATATGGCCACATTCACAAAAGAAATGATAAACATTTTAAATGCACTCTAGCTATCTTTCTTAACCCCCACACACCTGAATTACCTAGACTCTACTCCCTAGGTCCCTGGGCTCTGATACGTGAACTTTCACCTTATCTTGCCCAAAACCAGTCTTCCACATCACTTCTTGGCCATTTCCAAATCATGCTGCCATATTCAGACCCCCACATCTCTGCTCTCCTTTATGTTATGTCTTCCTCCATTAGAATGTAACTTTCTGGAGAGCAAGGAGTGCCATGTCTGCTTTTGGTATCCTCAGTGCTTAGCACAGTGCCTTAGAACATAAATACTTAATAAATGGTTTATCACTCATCCATTCACTCATTAGACTCTGTATTGAATATGCTCACTTGATCAAGCTACAAATCTAAGAAGTTTTTTGATTTTTCAATATGCTAGAGACCTTTAAGCAAATTCTCATACACTGTTAGATAAGAAATGCAAGTCTTTTAGGACATTTTTTTTCTTCAAATAAATCAGGGAAATAACTTGTACAGAAGATAAAGAAGGCAACATTCAGTCAGTTATCAATTTAATAAACTTTATTATTTATTATGTGTTGGGCACCATGCTGGGTACAAGGGATACCAAGACAAAAATGGCAATGGTCTATGAACTACATAATTCTTGCTTCTCGGGATCTTTTGTTGGTTCTCATCCAGGTTATGCTCGCCAACCACAAATGTCCCAAAAGTCTCTGTCCTGGTCCCTTTTCTCTTCTTCATTACTATTTCACTTGTTGATCTCTCATGGATAAAATTAACTACAATGTATAATAAACTTAGTGCCTCTATTCAGATGACTCCCAGATCTATAAATCTATCCCTAATCTTTGTGCCGAGTTCAAGTCTGCCATCTCCAACTATCTATTTAGACATCTTCCTCAGTAGCAGCAGCATAACTGGCATTTAAGTAGTGCTTTAATCTATCTGATCCCCATAACAACCCAATGAAGTAGATAATATTATATTCCTCTTTTGCGGATGATAAAACCAAAACACAAAGAGTTTAATTGACTTATACAGGGTCATATAGCTAGTAAACATCTAAGATGCTTACTAGATAATCTCATTCTAATCAAAACCAAACTAATTATCTTGTCCCCCAAACCCTGTTCTCTTCTCCACTTCCTTGAGGATATTACCATCCTCCCAGTCACTAAGATTAACAACCTAAATGTCATCCTTGAGATTTCTCTCACACTAACTTCATATATTCAATATTATTGCCAAGTCATTGCCTCTACCCTCACAACATCCCTCATAGATGTCCCCTTCTCCCCACTCACACAGATTCTCATCACCTCACACCTGGACTACAGCAATAACCTTTCCTATCTGAAATCTCTCCCCACTCCATATCACTCTACTGAGTTGTCAAAGTAATTTTCCTAATGTGTAAGTATGGCCAGGTCACCAATGGCTCCCTATTACTTCCAGGTAATAATATAAAATGCTTTATTTGACATTTAAATCCCTTCACAACTTTGCCCGTACATATCACTTCCCTCTATGAAGTCCAGGATCAAGAGAGACTGGGCTTCTTAAGGTTCCTTGTATATGATATTTACTAACCAACTTCTGAAACTGAGACATACTCACTTTTTCTGACCTCAAGGTCCAGAACTCTGTCCACAGTGCCCTCTGTCTATGCCTGCCTGCCTCCCCCACCCCATTTCTCTTTTTCCCTGTCTCTCTGTCTTTCTCTCTCTGTCTCTCTCACTTTCCTACCCTCTCTCCTTTTTTCTCCTCTCTCTCCTTATCTTTATACTGAGAGGCAGAGTCTGTCAGCAATCTTTCAATATTGAATAAATCCATGTTTCCAGAGAAATAAAAGACAAAAATTTTACCCATTAGCTTTTATCTATAATAGAGTTAACAAGCTACAGAAAAGTAATATTCTTCCATCAGAAGAGTGATTTAGTGGTAAAAAGAAATACCTGTAATAGGTGTTCTGTTTTTCAGCCTATCCACCTCCATAATAAAGTCATCTTTCAAAAACAGGAATCCAATAATGGAGAACAAGTAGACGAGGATGAGAGCGAGGACTGCAGTCAGAATAATGGAGCGACCATTTCGGGTGACACTCTTTATAACATTGAGCAAAGTCTCTTCTCTGTACACCAAATCAAAAAGCTAAAAATGTAATACAATAAGAGAGGGATAAATAAACATAAGAATAGCATACAAACAGTTGGTGGAATCATCCCAGTTAATCCTAGGAAAAATGTCTTATATATGAGAGAGTTTAAGAAATTTTAATATTTTCCTTTAAGGATAAATCTAATAAAACTCATGATAATATAGTAAATTGGTTTGATAAACAATCTAGTCAACTGAGAAAGAACATACAAAACTATAACAATCGCAGTATAGGATTGAAATGATATTTTGTACCTAAACAAAAGATTATTTAATTTTATTATATATACCTGTGAAATATGTTATAGTTAAAAGAGATTCCAGTGTACACAAAAAAGACAGATAATTAGGAAATTCATTTATTATTATTTTGTGTTATTTCCATTCAACAGGTTTTTTTAAATGATATCTTTTAAATGACATCTTAAATGATTTTTAAATCAAATGATAAGATACTTTGTACAACAAAAAATATGAAAAACTTTATACACCTGTATTATTGTTGTGAACCATAAAACTTAAAGAATTCAAATAAACTTGTAAATTCTAATACCTTTCCTTCCAAAGTTCTTTATCTTCTGTTCTATGATAGAATCTTTCTAAGTGGAAAAGGGAGCATGAATTTGGCAGCAATAACAATTCAAACAACTCTTTAGTATTCACTGTGTAATTAGCATACACTGTGCTAATGCCATAGGATACAAAGACAAATCCCAAGTCAAATAAATTCAGCACAGAGGGAAAGTACTTTCTTGCTTCTTAGAATTAAATGTAACTTCTACAGTAGTTTCTCAGAGAAATAGACTCTGATGAGAATAAGAGTTCCTCTTTTTGTTCTATGAGTATCCATGATTAGGACAGATTATCAGAACCTAACAAAAATAAACAGAAACAGATGATACAGAAATCGATACCTATGCTACAATGATATAGGTATACATGTACATATATAGAGATGTATATTTATAGAGAGAGATAAATCTAGATCATATGCACATATATAAATAAGAGAGAGCATTATGTATATAGATTAGATACTGTCTTTTTTAGATAGATACTCACCAAGAAACTATAGAAGAACTCATGGACAAAAAGACCCAGCATGCAGACCAAGACATAAGCTACATGGTAGAGAAAGGCCATGTCCATGATAACTGCTCGGTACCCACGAGTGAATGTTCCACGATTTCCAACAAAGCTCACCAGAAATACTATTTTATTACAAAGCTAAAGCAGAGAAAAAAATTAGATCTATTGCATTATATTTCCTCTCCACACAATTAGGGGGATACTGTCAAAGGAAATTCATCATTTAATGACTTTTATATTACCTTTTCATTTCTCATTGTATGACTTCTTAATGCTTATACATAACTCTACATCATATACAGAAATATATATTCATACATACAAATATATTTCATATCCTTAGTAACTTCATACTGATTAGTGATGTGTAGCACATTCATATACTGGGTTTGTAATAAACTCCAAGGAATTGCCTAATTTTTTTATTCCAGAATTTTATTATATTGAAAGTTGTTTTCAATAAATAAATACAGTATTACATTATTTGGAACTTCAAAATCTATGTGTTTGGTATACTGTAGGTGCTAAATAAAAGTTCATTGATCAACAGTTCTAGTCCTACACAACACAGTAAAAATAATTAATAAATACAGAATATTGGTGAAAGTATGAATACTTTGTATTTATGGAAAAGATAGACTCCTCCTTGAAGACTTCTTTGATCCTCTCAGATGGAAATTATTTCTCCTTCCTTGTAACGGATATAGCACTTCCTTTAGATGTCTCCTTTGTCCTTACATTTTACCTTATGTAAAACATATTGATATATGTTTTTATCCTCCCTATTATATGGCAAACTATTTACAAGAAAGAAATATATTATTTTTCTTCTTTGAATAATAAAAGCTAGCATTTATATAATACGTTAAAGTTTGTGAAACACTTTACAGATATGATTTCATTTTAACCTCACAAAAATCCTGGAAGGTAGGTGCCTATTTATTCCCATTTTACTTATGAGGAAACTGAGGCAGAAGATAGTGGTAAAGTGACTTGCTCGAGGTTACACAGCTGAGAAGTACATGAGGTTAGAGTTGAATTTCAGACTTACTGGCTACAGATCCAATTATCTATCCATCGCTAAATTTTTTGTTATCAATCCATCAATAAGCATTTAATAATTAATATTATTGCCAGACACTAAGCTAATTAACAAGGACACAAAAAGGGAAAAGAAATTTCCCCTATACTCAAGGAATTTATATTGTAACTGGGGAAACAACATATACATATGCAGTTAAATATCATTTAATCCAATTCAACTTAACATTTATTAAATACATACTATGTACAGTGAGAGAGGCAGAGTAGCATAGAGAATAGAGAGCCAGCCTTTGGAGTCAGAAAAGTTGTTCTCAGGTTCTGTCTCAGCGACCATGGACAAATCATTTCAACTCAGTCCTCTGACAATCCTCTAAAATTATTAATTGCCAGTAAGTTATCAATTTTTATTGACAGAGGAAGTTTCCAACTAAGAGATTCACATATACAGATCATAGTTCTGAATTTCTACCTCTCCTTTGATTCCCAAGTCCCACAGAAAAATATACAAGGTAGAGGGATTAATAGTTTCTGGAGGTGATTAGGCTGTGAAAAGTTTTGCTAACAGTAATTTGTAGTTTAGTCATTACCAATTCTTCATGACCCATGTACCATACCGACCATGAGGCTTTCTTAGCAAAGATACTGGAGTGGTTTGCCATTTAAGGCAAATAGAGGTTAAGTGACTCACTCAGGGTCATATAGCTAGTAAGTGTCTGAGGCCAGATTTGAACTCAGGTCTTCCTGATTCCTGGCCCAGCACACTATCCACTTAGCCACCTAGATGCCCTGTTAATATAAAAGTACCACACAACTGTCATCAACACCAGCACCATTATCATCATTATTAAGTGCTAATACCTATCATTCATATCCCACTGCTCATTTCTCAGTAATCATTTGCAACGGGAAGGTCAAATATTTTTAGGACAGCAATAATAGTGATTCCTACAAGCTGACATGATAGCTCACAGACATCCCTGCCATGACCAAGGCAAAGAAGTATAACACCCTCCTTTCCTACCTCTCTTATACATCTATTCCTTCAAGGTTGCTTTTGATATTTTTAGTCACAAACAGGTACTAAAAAGAGAAAGACAACATGAAATAAAATCTTTTTAAAGCTTCAAGAACTATTCTAAATCAAAGGACAAAAAAATTGTTAATTAAATGTTTATTATAATTAGTATATTAATTTTATTGGGTTAATGATATATTTGAGATATATTTTGTTATACTGGGGTTCTTTGTAGTAGCTGTGTATAGCACATTTATATCCATTTTATAGGACCCGTAAAAGAGACAATATGGTGGAAACAATAATAAAATGAGAATCAGATTTCGTTTCTAATCCCAGCTTTGCCCCTTAGTTGCCCATTTCCTGTAATAAATTTGATTGAGTTTCCTGGGCCTTTTTACTCTTCTCTACAAATGATAATTTTTTGAGGTACCTACCAGGTCTAAGATTCATCTTTTTTCTCTACTATGCTCAGTGATGGTGGGAAATTTTGAAGTTATTTAAGGGCATAATGCTATTTTTTTCAGCAGACATTCTGGGAGCAAGCTGTTTTAAAGAGTAAGAACCTAAATTAATGGGTATATCTGTGTAAGGAGGAATCACTGAAATACTGTTATATGCAATTCAGTACTTCAAGATGGTAGACAAATATTCAGAGAGAAGCCATAAAATGTGTAATAATACTTCAATCAAAGTTTATAGAAACACCAAAAGCTGGAGAAAATAGAAGCTCTATATAAGTTGTGAGATATGAGGTCATGAAATAGATAGAGAAAAGTAGGCATGTTTTTAACAATGCAAGTAAATCAGCATATGAAACTTTGAACAAATAACTGCATACATTACTCGAATCCTCTACTAGGGTCCTCCAGTGTCTACTTGTAGCCTGGAGATCAGTCTAGGTTCATGAAGCCTATGAAGGAAGCCCTGGATACAATTCACAAAGTTGGCACAGAGGCACAGTAAAGTAGCAGTGAGGACTTCAGCTTTCCAAACATCTGCTGTAGCTTTCATTGTGAAAAAGAGAGCACTCAGCAAAGATCTTACATGCTTTAATGCTATTTTAGTCTTCAAAAAGCTGAGAAAACAGTGAAAGAAATTATTAGTCTGGACCTTAATCTAAGCAACATTGAAGACAAAGTTACTGGGATAGAAATGATGGGTAGCTTAGGGAGAACCAATCATGCCATCTTAAAACTTGTGACAAAGAGATAGGGAGGAAAATTGCTATAAATATAATACAATGTACACTCTGAATTCAAGGAAAATGTTCAAATAATTTAAAGAAAAGACAGGTAGGACCCCACAGGCCTAAAATTATACAGAGGAGGTTTCCTCAAGAGGTCTAGCATGTTTAAAAGAGAAAAATTCTGAACACATAAATGAACAAAGCATGGGACAAGTATGTTGACATATCTGGAAGGAGCATTCCCATTGGTCCTTCCCCTGAGGGAATCCCTACGCACTCCTATGGTACAGAACAACTTCACCAATTTGACCCAGGAGTGCACTCTATTATTTCTAAAGCATGGTGATAGGAACTTTGTACAATAGTCTGATTCCTCTCACTTACTTACTTACAAAAGATTCCATCTTTTGCAGCATTTGAAAAAAATGTATCTGTATTTGACAACATTTTCACCAAATTGTTATAAACTAATATGAACCTTTTTAAATTTGACTAACCATTTAACTTTCAGGAATCTGTAAAGAAGATAACAATAAAAGAAGCATCAGAAGAAGCAGCAATTGTCGATAGAGCTAGCTAAGAAATGGGACCAATTAAACAATTTCAGGTGCCAAAAATTATAGGTTTGGGATTTGTTTATTTTTCCCTTCTCTTCAGCTTTTATTCTTAAAAAAATTTTCTTGACATTATGGATTTTTTTGACACTATGGATATATTTCAGGGCTTCATTAATTCAGTCACATTGGGTCCATAAAATTCACTTGGTCTCTTTGTTTATTATAACAATAATTTTATTTTATACTTACATAGTAATTCACAATTTTCCAAGTATTCTGACATCTCACCTTCTTAATCTTTATAATAGCTCTGTTACATAGGCAGGGGAAATATTATTATCCCTAATTTACAGATGAGGGAAATAAATTTTCTTACCTCAAGAAAGGAGAAGTGACTTGCCTGTCATTTAGTAAGTTTACAAGCAGTAGTTACTGCAATAATCTTACAATACAAGCAGATATATTTGCTTGTCCAATGTTTTTTTCTTCCCACTATAGTACACTATGATATCTCTATTCTGCTATTGATAACTTTTCTCACATTTTGGTCTTCTTTTCATAAACTAGCAAAAATTACACAATGATGTTAAGGTCTTTAAAGTTCAATAGTCTATAGCTTCATTCACAAAAAGAAATAATTAACAGTAAATGTGCAAAGTATACTTTTATATTTCATATACCAATGTGATGATTTTATGACTAAATTAGCTTTAGGACTATAAGAGAACTAAAAAAAAATAAACCTTATACACATTTCAATTTTCCTAATATTTCACATTTTTCCTATTTCCCCCTAGAGGAGAAAAAATATTTTCCATGACTAGAAAGTTGGTAGTAATATAACATACCTAATTTAACAAGGTTTTACTCAATTGTTTAATAATATTAGAAATTTGAAAATTATCTTTGGCACTTGGCTTTCTCCTACTTCTAATATTTAGTTACCAATCCCTGCTGATTCTGTCTTGGCAAAATCTCTCATTTATTGCCCTCCTCTGTATTTCTGTCAGTCCCTACCCTTTTAAGGAACCTCATTACCACTGATCTGGATTTCTGCAACAATCTTATAATAGTGATTCCAATCTTTATTTTCTCCTCTATCCAATTCTATCATTAAAATGGCTACTGGAGTAACTTTCTTATGTATATATCTGATGTCACATCTCTTCTCAAAAATTAAATTGTTCTCTATAGAATAAAACTGAAATTCCTTTTGCCAGTGTTCAATGTCTTCCAGAACATGCTGCCATGATATTCTTTATTAATTTTCTACATCATTCTACAATCCTATCAAACTGTACCACTCTTGCTTTTTGAACAGGCTCTCCTACCTTTGTGCATTTGCTTATAATGTTTGCTTTGCATATAATATTGTTAGCTCCCTCTTCTTACATGTTAAGTTATAATTATTCCTTCAAAACCTGAAACATATACTATATCCTTTCATGAATCTTCCATGATCTTTTTTAATTGATAAAGGCCATTTCTCACCAGGCTCCATGTAGTACTTGGTTCTCAAAATTTCTAATGAATCTATTATATTATATTGTATATCACAATTATCTGTTTTTGTATTATCTTTCTACATGACAATAAGCTTTACAAAGATAAGGATTCTTTTTTTAATCTAAAATTCAAATGTTTCCCAGAGCCTGGAATAGTGCTGTAAATCCTGATATTTTTAAAATGTATGAAGAATGCTAAGTAAAGCAAAGCCTGGAAAGGATATCTACGACCACTACTATTATTCCCCTTTTTCAAGGGGAAACTGTGAAACATGAATGAACAAACAAATTAAATCATAAAGTAAAATACCTATTAAAGCTTAAAACTATACTAAGGTTTATGGGACCTCCTATGTATTAATATGCATTAAAGTAATTGAGCCCTTACTTTAAATTAATTCAACTTTAAAAAGTGTTAATAGCCCAACTATGACCAAAATCAGCCTTGGTAACTGACGCAAAAAACATTCATTCTGCTTTAGAAATGATTTACTCCTACTTAGTTCTGAACAATGCTACTCAGGAAAACATCTCCATGACGTGTAAGTCTGGATGACAAATGAAGAGTGGAGTTGGATCAAAGACAGGTTATGTTCTATCAAAGGATGCTGGATGGGTCTCACAGATAGAAAGGCAGATAATAACTAAAATAAGATCTCATGGAAACACAGATAGCTAAAGGGGAGGCCAAACATTTGGTGGGATGAACCAATGGTCAAGATTTTCAAACAGAGATAGCATGGGACTATTGGTGGCACACTAGATAGAGAAGTGTATCTAGAGTCTAGAAGAACTGACTGCAAATTCAGCTCAGATTTCTACTAGCAAGATGACTTTAGGCAAGTCACTTAACCTCTGTTTTGCCTCAGTTTCCTTAACTGAAAAAGGGACAATAATAGTACTTGCCTCATAGAGATGTTGTGAGCATCTAGTAAGTTAATATTTGCAAAAAGCGCTTAGCAAAGTGTCTGACACAAAGTAGGTGCTAAATAAGTGCTCATTCCCTCCATCCTCCCTTCTGTTATCAGGTAATTTTCTGCTTGAATAATGCTGAATTACACTAATCCAAGTGAATGATGATAACTAATATTGCATGAAATCTTTATCTCCACGAACTGAAGAATAAGTTGTTCTGGTGACTGATTGAATGCTTTTGTTAATCATGCCATATACCACATTACATGCTACATCGTGCCTGTGCTTAGAGTCCAAAAGAAATAGAAACATGGGAATTGCTTTATTGATTCAGAATCACACTTCATCCAGCCTGGGCCTTGGTTGCCAAAAATAACCCCAAAGGACATGCTATGAGAATACATAGCAGCTTCTCTTGGAGATTTTGGATATTTCCAAATCTATTTTGAATCAATTTACATCTCCGGCCAATACTCTTGGAAAGTTCCACAAGTTTATTCCCCATTATGTAAAGTAGTTATAAGTTCACCTTGCTCAAATTTCACCTTTAGCTTTCCTAGATGGAGAATTCTAAACTGCATAATTTCTTAAATGATTTATAATCAATTAAAATATGACAACCTTCTTGTCTTTCTTATCATGTGGTAAAATTACCAAACCCTTTAATGAAAATAATGGAATCTTTTTTCCCTAACTTTTCCTTTCTGGTTATATGGGTTCCAGATGAATGAAGTATATGTTTGCATTTTATAGTGATATTTGTTTAATTTACAACATTGTAAGTTTAAGTACTTACATTAGCAGCCCCAAGAAGTATCAGTGTAGGCCCAAGACCTATTGTATAAATAGATCTGAGCATTATGGACACAAGAAATGGTCGAATACCAAAAGGTTTGGGGAAGAAAAACAGCATAGATGTACAAACTGCAACTGCTATCCAAAGGAGAACTGAGAACAATGGAGAAAGTGTACCTGTAAGACAAAATATATTTTTTAAACTAAGAAAAAAACAAGATAGTGTTGTTTCATTTACTGTTCCATTTCTAATATATTATATTGAATCAAACCATATAACATTTTCACAATAATTTCAATCAGTACTCTATACTACAGAAGAAACATTTTTTAGAACAATTCCCATCCTTAAATTTATAAGATAATATAATTAATTTTGTGTTGCCAACATTCATGGGTTAATGAAGCATCTCTTAGGTCTAAGAATTGCTCAGATGAGACATTTTGCTTCTCTGTAAGAATGATTTGCTAAATCTTTCTGTTATCCATGCCTCAGGAGAAGGTTTAGTTTCAATCTCAAGATTAATGACAAAAATGTAATCCATCTGATATGTGTTATTATGATCATATCTTCTTTTTTTCCTCTAATTATGAAACATAATTACAGGTGGCAAAGGTGGGCCCACAATGCAGAATTCTACTTCTTTAATAAAATACATATAGAAATTTAATCCTTTTTTTAAGTAAGGAAGATCTAATATTTGTCAAGTTACTTGATTCAATTTAAGACATGACAGAACTATGAAATATTTTACCAAGAAGACCAAAAGTGTCAGCTGCCAAAAAAAAGTCACAAACTAAATTTATTTTTGTTAGTATCTGTCCAAAATAGTCATTTTAATATTTAGTTCTTTCTTTGAAATCAGTGTAATCAATTCATTGAAATTTGGTATGTGAAATACATTGCCGTATTGATGCAAGAGAACTCCCCCTGATTGACACTTGTACTGTCATCAAGAAATTGCAGAAATACATTAGAGGACAACATTTATACCTCAGACATGTAAGTTGATATACATAATGGAAAACCAAGAAGCCTGAGACCTCATGCTTGTTTTCCTTTGGCAAAGGATTCGTGAGCATTCTAATCTCTGTTGGCTATACTTCTGCTTACTCTTTTTAAATCTTTGTTTCTACATGGTTAAATGTTATAAAAGTTTGTACTGCCACTGAAATCTTGGCCATTATCAGGGTTTTTGACACCGATGCTACCAAAATCTCTATTCTGAAGTGAGTTTTAATACTTCCAGATGGTGGGAAGGAGAATTTTGTAAGCTGTAAAATAATCTAATAAATTAATTATCTTTGATTTAGATTTTTAAAGTAATTTTTAAATTATTTTATTATTTTGGTCATGAAAGGAAATAGGATAATTTCCTGGGAATTGAATCTCTCTCTATTGCATTCCACAGGACAAATGTAGGATGAAAAAAGAATTCTCAATGTCTTTCAAAAAATCCAACAAAATAGGATATGATATGTGATCACTTTTGATTTGGGGGACCAGGAAAATGTTAAATTAGTACCTTAATCACATTTAATTCCCTGCTGCTCTGATGACAGTAACATGAAGAGTGCCAATTTATGCTAATTATGATAGCTAGTTTCTTGATATATATATATATATATATATATATATATATATATATATATATATATATATATATATATATATACCTAAAGTAAGAGAAAAACTGTGGCCAGCAATTCAATTTTACATTCATTGAGTTCATCTAGTATCCAAGCTTTTATTGGTATGAGCTGCCTCAGAAGATAGCCAGATCCTTATCATTAGATCCTCAAGCACAGACTGGATGGCCACTTAACCCTAGGAATGTTTTAGAGGGTATTTATTTGTCAAAGAAAAACTACTAGAAGGGCTTTGGTTGTGACTGCCTCAGTTTATAGCCATGGATCTGAGGTGTGTTTGCTGCCCCCTTTATCTATATCTGCAGTTTCAACATCACAATGAAACTAACATCTGACTTTTAGATACTATGATTCTAGTGCTACCAGCATTTACTGAGGGGAGACAGAAAACCAGGCACTGAAAGCTCTTGAATTAGCAGTTTTCTCTGCCTTCCTTTGCACGTGTGTGTTGCATGTGTGCCATTGTGTAACCAGAACTTTTCATCATTAAAGCTCCAGAATCCTTCCCCCCTAAAATAACCTTACACAAGGTTTCCAAAAAAAAGCCACAAGATCATTTTTAGATATGGTGTAGAGGGATTTTTGTAAAATACAGGCTGGTCTAGATGGCCTCTGGGGTTCCTTCTAACTGAGATTTTGTTACTTTGAGCTTATTTTATCCAGGTGTTCTTGTCTTTCAGTAACAAACCCTTAAAAAGTCTAGTTTCTCTCTCAAGTACTTATAACTTGACAACATCTTTGATTCTTTTAAATCTTTTAAAATAATAAATTTGCTACACATTGTAATTCATGAAATGCACCTACTTATTCCTTAATTTGACATTATTGTTATATATATATTTTTCCCCAGAAAATTTCAGTTCAAAATATTTAAGAACTATAGATACCCCTCTGAAGAAACTTTTTAATCACCATTAAAAATGGAAAGCTGCCAGGCCTAGAGGCCTGAGGGCTACCCGAGTCTTCCCTTATCTCTATCGGAGGTCTTTGGTTGGCCAAACCGGATGCTCGTATGAGAGAAAGGACGTTCCAGAGTCAAACAAGGGTTGAGCTTTATTTCAGGGTCTAGTTACAAGTGCAGGGGAATTCTTCCTTAGGAGGGAGCAAAGAATCTCCCAAGGAGGCAAAGATCTTACAATAAGAGATTGGAAGTAGAAGTATAAGCGGGGAGAGAGGGGGAGGGGAGAGAGGAGAGAGGGGGAGGGGAGAGAGGAGAGAGGAAAAGCGGAGCCTTGTTGTCCTGTTCGCTCCGCGCCCCTCCGCCCAAGAGAACTTTCAGGCTTTCCTGATCCTACTTAAACTCTCCAGCAGCATAGTTTGCATCTGAATACCATGCTGTTAGATAACAATAGTGTGCCCAGATCCGGGACAATCTCGAGGGCGGGGAGAGCTCTCTCCCATCACGTTTCTCACGGGAAGAGGCGGAAATACATGAGATAGCTCGGTTCACCTCGATTCCCAGTCGTTTCCTGGGGGGTCTCGTGAGAACTCTAAGATTTAGAAGTTCCCACCTTTACCCGCCCGAGACTGTCCACCTGGAATTGAGCTTCCATCCCCAGCATAAAGCAAAATAAACTTTGTTTTCCCAAAAATCCTGGATATAAGACATTTTAAAATAACGGAACATTTTGGAATTCTTGTTTTCCCCAGGTCTAGATTATACTTGTGTGATTACACTTGTACCCTATCATCTCACCCCTACTGACATATAACAAATTACCCTAGCAACTACAAACTTATACACACATTCTTTTGTGTATGTACTGCAGATAAATGGAATCCAGGTCAGGCAGAACTTACATAACACATATTATTACACAGGGATTTTCCTAAAGTATAGGACCAATCATGCCACATACACACACACACATGCACCCCAATAAATAAACTTCAGTGGTTCACTACTGCCTCAAAGATCAAATAAAAGTTGCTCGATTTGACATTTAAAGCCCTTCATCCCCTACCCCCCTCCTAACTTTCCAGTCTTCTATTACCTTATTCACCAACATGTACTCTGCATCCAGTGACACAGGCGTCCTGGTTATTCTGGAAATGAAACACTCCATTTCTCAGCTCCAGGCATTCTCTCTGGCTGCCCCCCATACCTGGAATGCTCTCCCTCTTTTATCCCACTTACTGTTCTCTCTGGCTTCCCTTAAGTCCTAACTAAAATTCCATCTTTTACTGGAAGCCTTCCCCAATCCCTCTTAGTTCTAGTGCCTTTCCTTTGTTAAATAGTTCCTATTTATCCTGTATGATTTGCATTGTATATATTTATTGGCCTGTTGTCTCTGCCATTAGACTGTGAGCTTTTTGAAGGCAGTCACTTTCTGTATCTCAGCACTTAGCACAGTGCCTGTCACAGAGTAGGAGCTTAAGAAATATTGATTGCTTGATGTTTCCAAAGGCACCTTCAGTAGCTGCTCTCTGCCTGGCCCAGAAATCACTCCTGCTTCAGTGGTTACCATAACATCAGTTCTGCCTGATTACTCTCTCCATCCACAACCTTCCATCGTTAGGTAACAGATGGAGCTCATTCAGTGTTCTGCCCCTTCATCTCCTGGGCCCTCTCTGCTGCATGTATCTTAGCCCCTAAGGTCTCCCACCTTCTCTAGAAAAAGCATTTGCTGAGTAAGCTGTTACTTCAGTCAAAGAATCCTTTCATAATTTCCCCATTTATATGAACACCCTCTGTTTTCATAACTCCTTCCATTCTATGCAGAGAAATGGGGCAAAATAGGATACAACCCAAAGAAAGTGTGATGGTCAGGCAAGTGGTAAGTTTGCAGAAGAGGGCCTATATATCTAGTATTTATTATGCCTAGGCATTTATGTTCGCTTTTAGGGACACACACACACACACACACATACACACACACACACACACACACACACACACACACACACACACCATGGTTTATATGTGGAATATTAAATTCAAATCCATACACAACTAAATTTTTAATAGCATCTCTTTTCCAAAACTGAAAAATATATATTATTTAAAGAAATACAAATACTTGCCTTCATCTCCATCATCTCCAAATGGGTAGAAAAGAGCAACAGCTAAATTGATGAATACGGCCAAATTGAATGAAATGCTCCCCCAGAGAGATATGTGTCTGGAGAACCAGAACAGTGCAGGGTTATCTAGAAGAAGAAAAATTACTTGTTACAAAGGAGATCTGCCAAAAAAACCCAAAAGAATAGAAAAAGTGTCAGTGAAACATTAAAAAAACTTACACATTGCAATTACAAGTAAGATCAAAAGGGGACACAGCCACAAACAGGGAGAGTCATGACTACAATGTTAAATTTAATTTATACTTTATATAACAGAAGCTCATAGTTTCACAAACAATCTTTTCTGCTCTTTGTATATTGAAATATTCATATTTAAGGTAATAACAATAAAATTCATAGAAAAGAAGGCATTATATTTTACTATTTTCATATTCAATGAAATTTAGACAGAAATGGTTCTGGAACAAGTCATTGTCCATCTCTTCTTTTATGTTAAATGTCTATACACTAACACATAGATAAAGTGATTTTTTAATTGATCAAAAGTATTCTTCTATAAATTCCTCTTCTGTAGGCAAGTCACTAAAACATAATCAGGACAAGCTACATTAGCAAACGGGAAAATGGCCATGAATTTGTGCTTCAGTCTTTTGTGATTTTGTTTCCTTCTCCTCTTTCAGAGGGCTTTTAATTTCATATAGATAAGGAGTTAGAAAGACACAAGTTCACACCCAGCCTCAGATACTTACTAACCATGTGATCCTGAGCAAGTTACTTAACCTGTTTGGTACAGTTTCCTCAACTGTAAAAAGCAAATGGTAACATTACCTACCTCGCAGAGTTGTTGTGAGGATAAAATGAGAACATGTTCAAAGTAACTAACACCTTTGCTATACCAGTCTTAATATAAACATTTGGAATTATATACTGAACTATAAGAAACTGGACAAATACTTATAATACAAACAAATCATAGGGCCCATAACAGTAAGGAAACTATAGAAAAATGAACAGTTCTATGCCTAAAAGAAAAGGATTCATAGACATTCTATGACACACGACAAAGGGGAAGTGAGCAAGCATTTACTAAACACCTACTATGTGTTGGGCACTGTGCTAAGAACTTTACAAATATCTCATTTTACGCTCATGACAACCCTGTGAGGTAGGCAATATTATCGTTCACATTTTACAGTGGAGGAAGCTACGCCAAACAGGTAAAGTGACTTGCTCGGGATCACATAGGTGCCACATGTCTGAAGCTGGGTTTGAACTCATGTCTTCCTAACCCCAGATTCAGCACTGCTCTATCAAGTTGCCTAATTTTAACAAGTCAAAAACCTGCACTGTTTCTGGAATAAATTTACATCATTGAGCAACAATCAAGACTGACAATAGGCACACGCCACCGTATTTGTCAAGTGTTGGTGACCTCTAGAGAAAGTCCTTGAAAGCACCGAGACCTAAGAACAGAACAGAAAGACTTTCCATGAGTGACATCCACATAATTTTAGGCCCCAAGACATTAACAAGAAAGAATGGAATAAATAGTGAGCTATGCAGATATGTTTGTGGGAACTAAGGGCTTTATGGTGTTAACTCAACAACAATTCATGGCCATGAGGAGCTACAGATGTTACCCTTAGGGTTCTCAGACTTAGTGATCACACAAAATGGTGCAAGGAAGAGCCAGAGACGGTGCAGTAAGTCACAGCAGGCTAGACATAGGTATTGGCCACTGTATCTGAACCTAGCAAAACATGATCTGGTGACTCAAAGTTTATACCAAAAGCTTTTTCTCTTTCATTGACAAATCATCCAATAGACCTCAAAAATAATATAAATAATTCAATCAATTAAACTTACTGGAATCAGAATGCTATCACAGACTAGATTGTTACCCCTCATTATCCAGAAAAAATACTGATTCACAAAAATTAGAGAACAATGTTCAAAATTAATATTATCATCCTTCATAATCCCCAACTTAAATGAAACAAAAAGTTTTCAAATGACAGGTCAACAAGCATTTATTAAGTTCCTATTGCCAGGCACTCTGTTAAGTACTGAAGATATAGAGAAAGGCAAAAAAACAAAACAAAAATACCAATCACTTTTCTCATGAAGCTCACAGTCTACTGGGGCAGGGTGGGGGGAGGATCATGTAAACAATTATGTACAAACACATGATACAAAATAAACTGAAAATAATCTCAGAAAGAAGGTGATAGGATTAAGGAGGACTGGGAAAGACTTGTGAAAGAATGTGAGACCATAGTTGAGACTTGAAGGAAGTCAAGAAAGCTAGGAGTTGGAGATGAGAAAGGAAAGAATTCCAGGAATGGGGGACAGCCAAAGAGAACACAAATTGTAGAGATATGGCTGAGAATATAAAAACAATGTGGGAACAGGATGTGATACATAGCCTACTTGTTTTCTTGTTTGCTACTGGAGTTGCAATGAGAATGCTTTCAGGTGAACTACATAGAATGAAATTACATCCTAACTTTTTTAAGTATGAAAAAATAAGGTTTTTTTAACTCACTTGTATAATGGTCCATAGAAAATTGAATGAAAGAAGTATTAGCATTATAGGAACTTTGTACCAGAACTATTTTCAGCTGAACCCCATCAAAAAGATGAGAACCAGATAATAATAATAATAATAGCCTTGTGAACATAGCTTATAAAATGGCTAAAATTCAAAAGTGGAAGAAAAAGGCTTCCATGGCCAACATCTGTATGAACTTAAGCAACAGCATGTCAGCAGAGAAACACTGAACAATACAGTGGATGAGGATTTGTTTATGGAAATGAATAGGTCTATTATAGTGATGTAAGATCAGTTTTTAATACTGAAATTATGGAAAGGTAATTCTCAGAGAACCTAGACTTATTGATCCATAGAGATATTTTAATGAAATGAGAGATACTGTGCTACATATTATTGAAGGCTACTAAAATCTATTACCTACTTAGTATCTAGAAAGATCAAATGAAGTGATCAGAAATACATCAGAACATTGTCCTTCATAAACTAGCAGGTGATGATCAGCAAATGGATAAAGTACAAACATTATGATAGCCTTGAAAAATCAACAAACTGTAACAGAACCAGAATATCAACACAGACAAAATTGTTTCCTTCAATTGACTTCAAATAAAACTGATCCATCAAAATTTTAATATCAATTTTTAGTAAATATTCTTAGCACACTGTCTAGCACATAACAGATGCTTAATAAAAGCTAGTTCCTTTTCCCTTCCCCTTCCCTTTAGTCATATACTATAAAGATGTCTATGAATCCTCTTTTTCCCTTTGTTTTTCCATAGTTTCCTTAGCGTTATGTATCTTATGTTTTGATAATATTAAAACATGTTCTTCCAATTCAGTTTTGGTTTCAGAGTACAAATAAGTCTCTTAAGGTGTGTGCATATATATATGTATATGTGTGTGTATGTGTATGTATATATGTATGTATACATGGATATATTCATACATGTAAGAAGATATCTTGGAAACCACATTTACAACAATTCTATTTAGGACAGATGATAACAGATCTAATGCTAGGCAGTACTCTAATGGGTTTAAATTATCTCCCTGAAAATGCCAAATTTTCAATAAATTGTCCTTGATATTATTGTACTGGCAGAATGTTTTAGATAGAAAATCGTTTTTTATGGACACAAATATTCTAGCATTCTCACTCACTTTATATAGTTGCCATACATGAATAAGACTAGTACAGAATTGAGTCAAAGGCTTTGTAAAGTAAATATTGGTATCATATATGTTAGAGTACTTTTGGACAATTTAATCATAATTATAGAAATGATAACATATTTTACGTATTTATAGATTTTAAGGTTCTACCTTGAATTTTCTTATCGTTTACAAAAATACAATCATCTTGGTCTCTATAAATGACCTCTATCAGTCCACAAGCATGACTCCACCTCACTTCCTAGTCACTAACTCCAAATTCAATACCACTTATACTTCAGTCATTATCCCTACTAGACCCTTAGACTCTACTGCTAGAACCATTCTGACTCTAAGAACTGACTTCTACCTTATCTCACAGGTGGCTAGGTGGCACCGTGGATAGAGCACTAGGCCCGGAGTTCAAATTCAGCCTCACATAATTACTAGCTGTAAGATCCTAGGCATATCACCCTGTTTGCCTCAGTTTCCTCATATGTAAAATGAACTGGAGAAGGAAGTGGCAAACCACTCCAGTATTTGTTCAAAGAAAACTCAAATGGGGTCCCAAAAAGTTGCATGAGACTGAAATGATTGAATAACAATACCTTATCTTGCAAAAACCAGACCTTTACTTTCTGGACACAATATCCAAACCATGACACCTCCCATATACTTTTCCTGCCTTCCCAGCTCCCCTTTATGTGTTTATTTCCCCCATCAGAATTTAAGTTCTTTGAGGACAGGTACTATTTTGATTGCTTATATTTTCATCCTCAGTGGTTAGCACAAAGTCTGGTACATTATAAACACTTAATAAATGCTCTATCTATCTATCTATCTATCTATCTATTCATCTATCTATATATCCATCTATGCAGAAGAGTTTCTGGCATTCTCATCCTTTCGTAATAGCTATACCATAACTAGTATTAAAAAAAAGGCAGGACCAGGCTTATGTCTGAAAGAAAGCTGACAAAGTGCCAAGCTGGTAGTTCATGAACCACTATGAAAAGTTTGTGCCAATATTTATGCATCTTATCCAGCCCCACCACTTTCTAGATTGTCAGATAACCTAGAATATGAGTTACTGCACTTGATGTAACAGTTCAGCTGCTCAATGCATTAATAGTGTCTAAGCTTTATGTTTATTATTTGAGTCAACTTAAATTTTTTTTGTGCTGGACTTTTTGTGATCATAAAGATAACCAAAAAATTTCACCTTTCTCCTTCAGGGAATTCTCTCTTTCCTATGATTTCTTTATATTTTAATATATTTATCAAATCCCTGTAATAACGTTTTCATTGACATTGCTTATTTTGGTCTTTGCACTATTTTGACTTCTTGTATTGCCTTAACCTTTTAACCTTTGCTTTTAACTGTTAAGGAAATTGAGAACTTCTGATATGCTTTGTTTTTCTATATTCCTTTCTATGTGATTTTTTTCAGTATTTGCCTTCAGCATATGCCAGCTAGATAGTAATGCAATCTTCCAATGTCTTTTCATGGATCTTCAACAGTTCTCTCAAGTTGATTCTTGGTTGTATTTGATGCCTGTTTTATGAATATTTCTTGATGTCTTTCCTTGATACTCTTTTCCTCTCATTTTTTTTAACCACAGAAGTGGTTACTGCTATCAAACACAAAAAGGACTTTCAGAATTCTAGTCCAAGTATACTCATCTCCTTTTCAAAATAATTTCAGATTTGGGGGCAGGTTTTTGTCAGTTGTTTTGTTATTGTCTCCAGGGTCTTCAAATTCTACTTCTTCTTTGGTAATGCCTCAATTTCATCTCTTTTACAATCTAATATAGATTTGAGATTGAAGGTGTTTTTTATGATTGCCCTTCACTGCTCAGCACTGTGTTGTGTATCGAGATTCCAACTCCTTTTCTGCTGTCTACAAGTGATGTTGAAGTAGCCATTTAATCTCTCTTTTCTCACTTGCCTCAATCTTCTCATCTGTAAAAATGAAGGAGCTGGAGTAGATGCTCTAATTTCCCATCTAGCTCTAAATCTATTATCCTAGAATCCTATAACATGATGACTGAGTTGCCAGCAGCTGTTGCTCATGGAGGGCTTTTTGATTTCATTTTTAGAGCACAGGATTCATCCAAAGGTAAACTACTTCCAATTGTATTAGACAAATTTAATTATTATTGTTAATGCCATTTTTATTACTGAGGCACTGTAGAAATACAAAAAAAGTAATTACTATATGACCATATACATATATGTATACGGTGCACAGAATTTTCATTGAACTTAAAGTTTTACACAGGATATAAAGGAAACAGTTCTACATTTTCAATTATTGTACAAAATGTTGTGAAAATACATTTCACAAATTCATATTCAAAGATGGTGCTTTGTGGAGCTGCCAAAGTATTAATTGACAAATCACACTTGTTAATTTATTGTTCACTATTGTTTAGCACTCAACAAATCAAAATTTCCAGGATCTATGATTTCATCAGTATAGGGGGCTCCCTCCAACCAATAGCTATTGTAACCCCTCCATTCCTTAGAAGTTTCTATGATTTAAAAAAATCATCATTGAAGTCAAGTGTAAAATTATGATCCTATTGTATTTAGGAAATATTCTGAGCAAAAGGAATCATACCATTAGCTAGAAGTAGTGACATCAAAGTTAAGAGTTGGAAAATAATTTGCTATAACAAAACACTATTCAAATGTAGGATTCTTGCTGGCTTGGAAGCACCTTCCCAAAAGTCAGAAAAAGCTAGCATCCTTTTATTCTTTGATCTCTAAAATCATAAAACCACATAAAAAGAAATCTTTAATTCTGTGAGCCAGGATACTATTTTATATCTCAGATGTCACTAACATACATTAGGTAAAAAAAGCCAATATTTATGCTTTAACTTTTACAAACTTGGCAGATTTTCTGTGGAGGATAGGTAGAAAGACAGGGATGATAACTGAATAGGGTGAGAAGGCATGGATGAGTTCTGATCTACACAAATGCAGGGAATACACCAATTCATGAGGTCGTAGATGTACATAAGTACTGAAGTAAATTTTATAATTAATAATCTAGTTATTTCACTTTATCTGACTACAAGCATCATATTTTAAGATTTCTACAATTTAGTGAGATACTTTGAAAAATTTAGAAAATTTGCTCAATCACAAGACAATAGAGGAAGAGGGTGCTTGCTCATTTTCTATATTCTATTCACAATTTGTTAATGACCATTCAAGGCCTATTCAGGGAACATCAACTATGCAGCTGTTCATCTTTCTGTCTGACAATGAAATGTACAGCTGCTACTTTGCAATACATAATATTTACAAAACTGGAAGACTGCAACCAAAGACTATCTAATTAGTCAGTTTCACATGTTTTCTCTCTTTTTTTCCTTATAGTAAGTGGCAGGTGTCTCCATTTCAGCAGTAGGCTCAGTTTATAATATTAAGCATGTAATATCAGACTTATAAGAAATACAAATTAAAAAGAAGATTGTTGCCATGAAATATGATTACATTTATTATCTCATAATAATTTTATTTCATTAATTAAAATACTTACTCCTGATTTTTTTCTGCCATTTCATTTCATTGTAAAGATCTTCTGTTTGTTGGAAAAAGTCATTCACTTTGCTTCCTTGTTCATCTCTCTCAGTCATGTTAAATACACGACTTTTGGATTCTCGAGTGAGGTATTCACATATATTTGGAACAGGGAAAACAATCTGTTCCATAGTTCTATCATGACGAACAATCTGAAATACAAATTTGTGATATCTTTAGATTTCTAAGCACTTTAACTCTACCTTTCTTCTTTTACTCTGAGTATATATAATATAAACTCTGAAACTGAAGAATTCAGGCATATGAAAAATATTCCTGATGTTTGATGCTTTCCCTCCCAAGCAATAAGATTAATACTTTTTATCCTTTCTGAATTAAAGTTATGTTTTGGCAAGCTTCATAGTTATAGTCTCACTCCGACTCAATGTATAAAGAGGATGGCTTTAAAGACAATAGATAAGGGGAAAATAGGATGATGTTAAAAAATACAGACACTGTTCTTTGAAAGGCCTTTGGAGATTAGTTACAAGTTATACATCTATCAACAACTCCACTGAGAATTCTTCATAGAATTTTGATAACTTTGGGGAAATAGGAAACTTTATGATGCCTTTACTATACTTGGAGAGTTTGAACATTTTGCATTATGAAGCTTCATATTTTTATTCTTAGAACTCCTAATGGATGAATTCTGCAAATTGCAAAAATCTGAATTTTGTTTTCTTAATTTTATTCCCCAAAAGACACTTAAGTGTTAAAAAGAAGTGAAAGTCCCTTTAACATAAAAGCTGTCAAAGTGACTATTTTCAAATGGTGTGGCTTATACTAATCACTGAAGAATTCTGCCCAACAGATCATAATCGAAAAGTATCAGTTGCTGTATTTCATTAAAATATTGTGTTTTGATGTCACATTCCAATAAATAAATACCATTTTCTAGATAGCACAGCACTGAATTTTGACTTTGTATTATATTTATCTTCATATTAGTCTTATCACTTCTACTAGCTTGCTATGTCTTTGATAGCAGAGACCTTATTTATGTATGCATCCTCTTCAATACCTGAGCCAAGGCACTGCATTTAGTAGATGCTTAATAAATACTTCATTCATCAATTCAACAAAAATGAATTCAGCTCTTATCATCTTCATACATTTTGTTCAATGAACCAGGGAAAACAAAACATTTAGATAAGACATGATTCCTATCCTCATGGTGCTTACAGTCTAACAAGCAGATAAGAAGCAAATACTCCAATCTTACTAAAAATATTGCTTTGAAATAAATATGATAATTTATATTGTGATTCTTTGAGAAATATCACTTTATATAAAATAGAGAGGTTCCCAAAGTGGGCAATAGTTCACCCTACGGGACATTGGAATAATCCAGGGCAGTGGTAGTAGCCTCAGGTGTAATGGGGGGGATTGAACGAAAATAAGGGGGTGGCAGAAGCATAAGGAAAGAAGAAATTTTTGAAAAACCATTTGTACATGCTTCATCTGTTGTGCAACAGAGTTAAAGTAGTATTTATTACATTATTTTCCAAATAAACACACAAGATGCACGTTATAACTAATCAGTGGTCAAGTTTGCTGACAGTTCTTAACAAGCAACTGTTGGCAGGAAAGCCTGTTGGGCATTGTCAGAAAGTCCAACATGCATCAGCAGGAATATGTGTGTGTATTGTTTATAATATGTTACTATATGGTTACATGATGTAATATTGCATCATCAAAATTTGAATGCAGGAAAAAACCCATAAATTTACAATCAATTACTAAATTTAAGGTGTCACTTTTTTAAAAAAGAATTTATATTTTTTGAAATGGTAAAAATTTCAAAAAGCCATTAAAGGGTTAAAGAAAGTAGATTTTCAGAGGGTCACTGAGTAATTTTTTAAAAGGGGGTGATAGGTAAAGAAGTTTAAGAATCTCTGATATGAAAGCTTCATTATTTAAAGCAAAGTATATACTATTGTATTGTTTGTGCAACATAAACAATCACATTTATGCATACTATCACCTTATTAAACCTGACTTTCCAAATTTGGAATCTGATCATTCAGACAGGGACTGAGATAAAGTTCTTAGAACGTACATAGACTACGCAAAAATGATTGGTGAAAATAAAATTGCAGGGTCATTTTTTCATCCTCATAAAGGAGAAGGGGTATTTTTATGTATTACAGAAGAACTTTTGAAAGTTCAGAATGTTGTAACAACAGCAACAATTTGACAGTGATAAATGCAAAGTTTATATTTAATTTCATAAAATTAATTGTGCAAGCACAGGATTGGAGATGGCTGACGATATCAATTCATGTGAAAAAGACCTCAGGGTTTTAGCTGACCACAAGCTTTGTGCTTGTTAAAAGGCTATCATACTCTCAATCTGCATCAATAAAAGTGCACGGAGTGATTTCACAAGAGATAATGAATCTATTATACCTATGACATTTGGAATATTATATTCAATTATGAAATTTGCATCTTAAGATAATAACAAACTAGAGGACATATGGGGGCAAGGGACCAGAATGAGGGAGAAGTCTGAAAATCATATCATATGAGTAATGGTTGAAGAAGTGAAGATGTTTATCACAAAGATGTGATAAATGGGGGAGATATTAATGATCTTCCAATACTTAAAGGGCTATAATGTGGGTAGACATTTTATATAAAGTTTCAGCTAACAGAAATAGAACCAGTAGAGAACAGTTTCTGGGAGGCAAGTTTCTGCCCATTATAAATAATTTTCTAATAATTATAGCAATCCAAAAATGAAATGTTCCAAGTAGGGAATTCCTCATCACTGGAAGCATTCAAGCAGGCTTTGAACTATAGTTTCGGGGATTGCTGTACTGAGTTGCCAGTTGGAATTGTAAGATCTCTTCAAGTTCAAAAGTTTAATTTAGATTCAAAGATTCTATTATCTATAATCAAAAGACTGATGTGATAATTAAATATTGTTTTCATCAAATTCATTACAATAGTTCTGCAGAATGCCACTAGTGAGCAATAATTTAAATAAATTTGTTATTATTTGTGCCTAACAATAATGAAATTAATAATAAAACTTTTCTTTTTAAAATTCCATAACATAGAATTTCATTGGTTCACAATAATTTTCCTTTGGATAGTCCAAATGGATACTATTTCCAAAGGTAATTAATTAAGTTGAGAAAGTATTATGCATTAGACTAGATGATCCCTAGTATCCTATCTCTGAGAATGTGTGAATCTTTGCATTTGGGGTATGACAAATGGACAACTGAACACTTTCTTTTTGCAATACCAAATGAAAACATTTTTCATTATCTGGACTTTGGAATGCAAAAGGTCCCTATTTCTCAAAGAGTTCTGAATTTTAGATTTTTTCAATGAAGAGATATCCTGAATTCCAACTTTCTTGCCTCCAAGAAGAAAGGCAAGTTATGACTCTTTTCTTGGAACTTTGCTAGCAGAGCATAGGTGATCCCATCTATGCACCCCCCAAAAAAATGGCATTAACTGTGTGGATAATAAGGAGAAGTAAATGTTCCTTTTTCATCTTTGGAGTACACTTGTGAAAAAGCACTATCTTAGGAGTCAGAAAACTTGGTTTCAAATCCTAGTAATGTTACTTCTCCCTTTGACTTGAAGGCAATTTACTTTGCATAGATGGACCTTAGTTTCTTCATTTGTCCAATAAGTCGGTGGACTAAATGATTTCTAAGGTACCTTGCATTTGTCATTCTTCCAATCATACATTGTACACATAAAAATAGTCACCGAAATGAATATGTAAGGATATAAATTAAGAATAATAAATATCTGTTGCTCTTTTCACTTTTGTCTGATTAACTTTCTCACTGATGTTAAAATGATAGCTTAGTGGCTAAATGTATATGTTTCTCATGGTATATCTTCTACTTCCGTAGACTCCATAACTTCTTTACTTCCACCTTTAAATGTCTGACAACATGAAGGTGTGGTAGAGTAGGGCTAGACATTGGATAATGAGAATGGAAGTGACTCAGTTAGTCCAAGCTCATGACACTATTTTCAAAATATTGTTGCTCCTTTCTCTGTTGCTTTTACCTGGAATAGTTACTTGTAAAATTCTCAAATTCTAATTTAATGAGCTTTTGGCAATTTAAAATAAAGGAACCACTACTTGATTAATGTTTTCATTAATTACAATACCTCCCTTAAGTACTATTTCCCTGCCATCATTGTTTCCTTTGAAAACTTTTCTAGTTTATAACTCTAAGGGTTAGGGGAAAAAAACTGAACTTTTAAAACTGTATATTCCTATTTCCCATATATCAATCCCATAGGATTTTCTAGCATATGCATAAGCTAAATCATTTAATCCTGTTTAATTTTCCTAGAAATATTTGAGCATGGTCTAAAATTGAAAATAAAATTGTTTCTATTACAGTTGTCTTCATCCAAGAAACAAAAATACATTACTTCAATTTGTGCTGTATGGTTAGCATAATATTTCAAAGCTTCATCTCCTTCCTCTGGATCAGACCCTGGTTTAAGCATCTGCTGTAATGCTTTATTATGGCGAGCCAGCTAGAAAAAAAATGAAAAAAATTTCAATTAATTTCTTCAGGCTTATAGTGGTAAGTGCTGATGCATATTCTTTTAAAAAAAAGTGTTGTCTGTTATTATATCATCACTATCATTAGCAATCCACCTCTCCTTGCAAAATGTCAACAAATTACACAATTACACTTAAATGCTTAATGTGATCATGAAATATATAAATATTTCCTTATCTGTTTCCCAGTATCATTGTTGGTTTTTTCAGTTAATAGTGTTAGCAGTCTTTACATTTTCAGTTCATTTTTCATGATCTTTTTATTCACATTTTTATAGTCACTGCATTCACAGTTCTCTTGATTTTCCTATTTCACTTTGCTTCATAGAAAGCTTCCCAAAGTCTTTTAATTCTTTTTTCTCTATTTTGTACTGAACAATAATATTCCATTTCATTCATATGCCACAGTTCATTCAGCCATCCTCACATTTTTGGACACTCAATTTGTTTCCAGTTCTTTCCTATTAATATTTTGGTAGATACTTTATTGGACCTTTACTCCTGTCTTAGATTTTTTTGAGGTATATTCCCAGGAAGGGGATTACAGGATAATAAAGCATTTTTTTAGGTCACATTTTCAAATTAACTTTCCAATTTGTACATGTATCCACATAATTCTTAAGGTTTACTTTCAATTGATTACAAATCTAACAAACTCATCATATCATGTGTAACAGCAAGGACCCCACCATATACAGGAAGGCCTGTTATACAGGTTCTTAGATTTGCTTTTCTAAAAGGTCAACAATTGCTTTAATCAAACATATATATCATTCACTTAGTTCAGGGGGAAAATTCAGTACCCTGAACTTCAGAGAAAATATAAACAGAGATACAAAGACCAACAGACAGGGCTTCCAACCGTCTGACCATAAGCAATACATACATCACAGATCAACAGACAGACCCAACTGTCTGACCATTCCATACATACATAGTTACCAGAGGGAGAAGCACCAACACCTGGGTTTGCAAAGCTGGAGGGCTCCTTAGCAGCTGCCCAGAGTGTGCTCTGGTCAAACAAACACTTATAAGGAGTAAGTCCCAAAACAAAACCTCATCTCAGAGTGTATATAGATATTGGTTTTTTTCCAGAGCCAGAGGGCATCACGACCCTTGAGAACCAGTGCCTCATTAGAAATTAACAAAAGATGTGGGCCTTCCAACAAAAAAGAAAATCTCCCCTAATCAAGTTTCCCTTAATGGGTAGGCCCATTAATGAGTGGGGAAGATCTTTAACTCTCATTAGTATTACATCATGCTTTCTGTGGTTCTTTTTGTTGGGGCAGCTAGGTGGTATAGTGGAGAGAGTGCCAGACCTGAAGTCAGGAACACTCATCTTCCTGAGTCCAAATCTGGTCTTAGATACTTACTGTGTGTCTTTGGGCAAGTCACTTAAACCTATTTGCCTCAGTTTCTTCCTCTGTAAAATGAGCTGGAGAAGGAAATGCAAACCACTCCAGTATCTTTGCTAAGAAAACCCCAACTGGAGTCACAAAGAGTCAGACATGATTGAAAAATGACTGAATAACAAAAATTACAATTCTAACAAACTCAACATATCATGTTTTTTATGTAGAACAAAATATACATATTTCAAACATGTAAATAATGTGATCTTAATAACAAACCAGTTTAAATAAATGAATCTTCTATCTTAACAAAAACATGCTTCTATTCACTGGAAGAAGAAAAAAATAAGGGTGCTTATTCCTTTTGTTGGTATAGCACTGCTGGAGTAGAGGGGATAATTCTGAGCTAGTCTATCAGAAAAGATTCTTTTTACCCTTCCTAATCTAGGCCCAACTCTTTTGAGAGATGATCTCTCCTCCTAAGTGTTAGTAGCTCCTAAGATTACAAACAAATATAGCTCTCTGACTCCCCTTAACTATCCACAGAAAAACTGATATAAGATCCCCTACCAAGCCTCCTTTCTCTTTCAGGAAGCATAAAGATTAGGCACTGAGATCCACATAAAACCAAATGGGTAAATTCTAAAAAAAGACACATCTCCATGCAAACATATAGTAGGGAAGGCCTCCCAAAGGGGATGAAAAAGTCTCTGATTCTGAGGCTGTAGTTGGGATGGTGTACCATTCTTGGAGTCAGGAAGACTTTAGTTTGAATACTGTGTAAACACTCACTAAGCTGTGTGACCTTGAGTAAATAATCTCTGCTTCAGTTTCCTTATTTTTAAAATGGAGATTACAATAACATCTACTTCACAGGGCTGTTGTGAGGACCAAATGAGATAACATAATTAAAGTGCTTTGAAATCTTAAAGCGTTAAATGCTACCTAATAGCTATCTACCAGTGTTCATTTCCCAATTATGAAATGCCTTAAGTGTGCAGAGGCAAGTAGCCAGGTTAGATCAACAGCATTAAGCTATGCTTGCTATTAATCTATATAGGGTATTTCAGCTTGATGAAGATGGGAGAGTGTTCATTTTTAAGAACATTTTCCACTTGAGTGACCCTACTTATTTTCCTTGTTATACACTTATACTGTCTCTGTCCCAACGTGCCAGATTTGTCTACTAAATACTCTAGCTGTCATGAGGGTTGAGGAAGATGACTTTTGCCCAATATATACAGTTGTATTTACTAATTATCAATTGTCCATACATCTATATATCTGGGGGTACATAATTCCATATATACAATTGAACATTATGCATGTAAGATAATAGATAAATAACAAAATAATAGTTCTTGTGAAATATATATATATATATATATGAAAGTTCAATGAGAATCAACAATGTGACATAATCTCCCCCCAAAAAAAACTAATGGGAAGAATATATTCACATACATGTGCATATCTGTGTGTATATGACCAGACATTTTTTGGAAGGCAAATATGGCGGCTATGTGGAGGAATACTGTAGAGAGGAGAGACTAAAAGTCAGATCAATTAGGAGGCTGTCTACCATATTCCACATGAAAGTTGATGAGGGCCTAAGCTAGGGTATTGGCTATATAAGTAGAAAGAGGTATAGTAACTGACTAAACATGGAAATGAGGGGAAAAGAGTTAAGAATAAAGACAAGAATGTGAACCATGGTTTAATGAAGAATAATACATGCCCTTAAATTTGAATAAATCATTGTGTTGGAATATTTCAATCTCTCCTATCCTCCAATTCATCCTCCACATAACAGCCACAGTCATCTCTCTAATGCACAGCTGAACATTTACATACTCATATACATATTATATGCCTAAGCAGTTGATATCTGGGAAACATGTATGTACATTAGGCAAATGCCACTCTTCCTTGTTCAAACTTGATCAGCTGGAACACACTGTAGAAAGTGCTGACAAAATGAACCAAGAACAATCATGCAAACGTACAGACAAGTACAAGAGAAACAAGTGGAGTTATACAAATGAAAAGTGCCACTCCATTCCTCAAAACGTTCAGTGGCTCCCTATTACATCCAGGATGGAGGTTCTAAACTTTTTTTGTATCATGAACCCCTTTGGGAATCTGGTGAAGCCTACAGGTGCCTTCTTAAAATAATGTCTTTAAGGAAGTAAGTAAAAAGATTACAAAGGAAATTTATTGCATTGACATATAGTTAAAATACTTTTAAGTAGGCAAAGGCCCACATTAATAACTATTTCTCTAGGATACAATACAGACTCTTCAGGTTAACATTTAAAGTCGTTCCCAGCTGGCTGCAGCCTCTAGCTCTTGGGGAATTGTACATCACTCCCTTTCATACACTCTACATTCCAACTACACTAACCTACTTGTTAATCATGAAACTTGTTCACCATCTCCTGCCTCTGTGCCTTTGCCTTATAATCTCTTACCTCAATGTGCTTCACCCTCACCTCTGACTCTTACATTCTCTAGGGTCTTTCAAGGTTCAGCTCAGGTACTATATTCCTTTACTGACCATCCTATTTGTTAAGTGCTCTTTTCCTCCTCCAATTATTGTATATTACATATGTTTACAAGTTATATCCCTCCAGTAGAACACAAATTCCTTGAGTACAGGGGGTTGTTTTCCATTTTGCTTAAGCACCTAGAACTGTGTCTTGTAAATAAGAGGCTCTCAATAGAAGCACTACTGAAGACATTCAAAAAAGTAAGCACATGGCTTTATTGTGTTATTGATGACTCTGAGTTTTTTATATCACAGTTACTTCCCAACTATTCATAACCCCCGCCCCAAACCTTTCCTTATGAAAACATAAGTAACACCAATAACAAGTCTCCCGGTACATGTGCCATTGTGTACCCACAGTCTGCCAACGCTTTAGCAAGAAGAGGGAGCAGTGTTCCCTTATATGTCCCTCAGAACAAGGGCTGGTCATTGTATTTCGCCTAATTTCAGAGGCCTCTTAGTATTTTTATTTCTATTATTGTAGTTATCTTTGTTGATCTCTTGGTTCTGTCCTCTTCACTTGTACAAATCATGTTTAAGATCATTTCAAAAGATGGATTTCAAAAATGTTTTGAGTAATAATAACATAACCAGAATATATATCAGTTTGTTGTTATTGTATCTACCAATGCAGATTTGCCATTGTTTTGTAACAGTCCTGAGAAGTTGAGGGAATTGCTCATGGTAAGAGAACCAACATGTGCCAGAGTGAGAGCTAAACCCAAGTTTGTTTGTATCGGAGGTTCTCTATCCATTATTCTATGCTGTCTCAAAATATACTCTTGGCCTCCTGAAGCTGATGAAGACCACAGTGATCTGAAGGTTGTCTTGCAGGGCTTTTTTTTGAAATCAGTCTCATAGAAATATACTGTGTTGGCAAAAATCATTGCAATGTTTGTACTTAAGAAAAATCAACCTAGCTTAGTGGGCTAAACGCTTCATTAAAAAATTCAGTATCATCACATCCTATTTTATATCTGTTTATGACTTGCCTTACTTAGTATATATGTGAGTCTGGCCAAGTCAGTCTAGATCCTTTTCCTTCTTTCCAGCTTTTCGAAAGGGGAAAAAGCCAGAGAATTATGGTCAAATATCAGATAATGGAAATAATCCAATTGTCACTGAGAAATCAAACATATGTCACAACTTTTCAAGCCAAGGTATAAATAAAATTGGTGTTTTATAGATGAAGTGTAAAACAGCTTTGTTATTTGAGGATTTTAAAGCAGAGGATTGAGAATCAAACTAATTGCTTCCATGTTCCAACTAGTCTGTACATAGTCCAATGAACAGCTCTCATTTTCAGCAATCAATGCATGCATATATGTTTGATATCTTATGTTTAAAGCTTTAAAGAGTATAGAATACTTACATAGAATATTTCAGGTACACTGACTTAGTCCTTTTTTACTAAAGAAAAAAACATACAGTTTCTAAGGAAAGAGTCTTTGTCTCAGTCATACTTTTCACCTGTAAACTGTCATGTGTTCTTTCTTATACTACACCATGTAAACAATAACAGAAATACTTCAAGAGAGCAATAGCACTATTGTTAGTCTACTCTTTGGAATTCAAAGTTGAAACCATTTGGCAAGTTACACTAATGCAGAAATGGCATGTCCATGGAGAGTGGTCAGAGTGAGAAATCCAATTTAAACCCTAATTAAAAACTGACAAGCAGCTAATGAAGATACTCAATGATAGGCGTCCTATGAAACCTAACCCTATTACTTAAAATGACCCTAATAACTGTACTTGGAATTACTGGCACTCACTTCAAGACATGGACTGGAAGACTAACCAACAAAAAGTTTCAAAAAATCAATTTTAGTACTGAGGGACAGAACTAAGAATACAATATTACATGCTAAAAAGAAGAAATATCATTAATGGAAGAATTTTAAATGTTAGAAAATCTTGTCATTCTACTCTTATTATTATTATAATCTGTATTACAAATAAGTAAAACCAAATTAATGAGTACAGTGAAACGTTCTCGTGTGCCAACCACTGTGTGAAGGTCCCTCAAGGTAGGGACTCATATTTGAATGAGGGAAGCAACATGGAAAAAATACTTTGCATGTATGTATGTATGTGTGTATATGTGTATACAGATAGAGATTTATACAAGACAAATTGGAGATAATCTCAGAAGGAAGGTAGTAGTGATGAAGGGAATAAATCAAGGTTTCTTGAAGAAGGTGGAATTTTAGCTGAGACCTGAAGGTAGCCAAGGAAGGCAGAAGACAGATAAAGAGGGAGAACATTCCAGGAATAAGAAGCTTCCTGTAAAATGGTATGGAATCAGGAGATTGTTTATCATCTGGAAAATAATAGTGTATATAGATGGGAGTAAAGTGGAAAAACAGTAAGTGGGAAGAGGCTAGGTTTTAATATTTGATCCTGGAGGTAACGGGGATCCACTGAAACATATGGAATAGGGGAGACACGTGGTCAGTTATACGTTTTAGGATGATTCTTTGATAGATGAGGGGAAGGTAGACTAGAGTAGTGAGAAACTTAGAGCATGCAGACCAAGCAGAGGGCTATTACAACAGACTCAGTATGAAAAGATGAAAGCCCACACTAAGGTGATGGCTACTTCAGAGGAGAAAAGGGGGTACATATGAAGGTTGTTGCAAAGGTACAATTGACGGGACTTGGCAACAAATTGGATATACTGGAGTAAGAGTGCACAATTTAGAATCACACCTAGGTTTCAAGCAAGGAAGCCTGGGAGAATGGCAGTGCCCTTGGTAGTAAAATGGAAATTCAGAAGAGAGAAGGTTAAGAGAAAAAGACAGCTCTGTTTTGGACATGTCGAATTTAACATGCCTATGGGATATCCGATTTTAGAGGTACAATAAGCTGGAAGAAATGTGAGAATGGAAGTCAGGATAGAGATTAGGGCTAGAAAAACAGACCTAAGAATCATCTACACAGAGATGATAATTTAATAAAAACAGCTAGGTGGTACAGTGGATATAATGCTGTACCTGGAGTCAGAAAGACCTGAATTCAGATATAGCCAAAGACACTTATGACTGTGTTTGTTTGACTGTGGGTAAGACATTTAACCTTTGTCTGCCTCAGTTTCCTCAAGTGTAAAAGAAGTTCATAATAACACAGAGTTGTGAAAATCAAATAAGAGAGTATTGATAAAGCTCTTAGAACAGTGTCTCTCACATAGTAGGCATGTATTCCCTTCTTCTAATCCATGGGAGATAATGAGATCACTAAGTGAGACACCAAAGAGAAAAACAGGAATAGTATCCAGGACAGCACTTTGAAGGACACTCTTGGTTAAGGGGTATGACATGGGTGAAGATCCACAAAGAAGGCTGAGAAAGAATAATTAAACAGGTAAGAGGAGAACCAAGAGAGAGCAATGTAAGAATACCCTAGAAATTAATATTAACAATACCATTTATTTCCTGCATTAAGGTTTTCAAAGAGCTTTCCATATGTTAACTTAGTATCATTAACTTATTATGCCCATTTTACAGGTGAGGAAACTTAGACACTGAGTGGTTAAGTGACTTACTCAGGGTCACACAGCTAAGTAAGTGTCTGTGGCAGGACCACAAATCAGAACAGTCAATTCTGACCCCCTACACTTGGGCTCTATCCACTGATAAGAAAGCACTGCCCTCAAAAAACCATATCAATTCAATAAGTCATATGTTAAGAGCCTGCTACGTGATAGGTGCCATGCTGGCCATTAGTTGGTACAAAGACAAAAATGAAATACTCCTAGTTCTCAAAAATATTAAATTGTATTGCCTTTCTATATCTTTTAGTTATTACACCCACAGAGGCAGCACAGCATAATATTAAAGATCTGGCCTCAGATTCAGAAGAACTGGGGCAAAGTAACAACACATTATCTGTGTGACCCTAGGCAAAGCACTAAACTTCTCAGTATCCCAGGCAGCTCTTTAAGATTATAATTTTCTTTTCACTACAATTTTATCAAATTTTAACAATATAGTGTTCTTACATCACCAAAATTTCTCCTAATATGCTATCTGTAAACATTAGTTGAAATATTGTTGCTGCAACTTTGAGATTTTGTCCAATGACCAAGTTCTCCAGTTAACACAGAAGAATTGAACCATATTAATACTGATGTTCTCATTATAAATGAAATGAAAAGACATACGGAAGTTACAAATAAATGAAAGAATGTCTTTTCTTTGAAGAGGCAAATAAGGGAGTTGAAAGAGTTATGCCTAAAGGCAAGAAGCCAAGAGAACTGCCAGGTTAAAATTAATTACAATTAATTTCTTAAATATTATGAAGGAGTAAAGTCAAATCATTAAGGCAGCAAAGGGAGAAATGAGACTAAGAAAGCACATTGTGAGATCAGATTATACTAGATCATCCCAAAAGCCATCATAGATGAAACTGGAAGAAAGATAAAAAATAGATGAAAATTAGAATAGTCTTTCTATACTAAACAAATTTCATAATCAATGAAGTTTCCATATGAAGAAATAAAGTTTTGAAGTTATTAAATTAATAAAAGGTTGAGTACACATGAAGAAATTTACACTATCAGTAACACAATTTTGAAAGCACTGATAAGTTTCATATTTCAAAGAGGGAATAATTGGAGAAATTGTAGATAACATTATCAGAAATATGATTGAGGACATCTGGCAGTGTATGTTTTCTAAAACAATATAGATAATGTTAATTTATGATTTTTAAAGTCAATATGCAGCCCATAGGAATCCATTTCTATTTGAATAATACACCATATGTGCAGTGGATATAAAACTGGCCTCAAAGTCAGAAGACAGGTTTAAATTCCAGATATACTGGCTCAGTGACCCTGGATAAGTGTCAGTGTTTTAGGCCAGTGGTGTCAAACTCAAATAGAAGTGGCTCCCTGCTAGAAAACTACAAATTAATACTATCTGTGCTATAATGTACTTTTATTTGTTTTCTCAAACATTTCTTAATTACAGTTTAATATGGTTCCAGGAGTACCAAGGAATTTTGCTGGCCCCAGTCAGCCTCCAGTTTCGTACCTTCACTCTAGGCAACTTCCTTAAAACTACAATTTAGAGAGAAGTTGCTAACCGGCAACATCCTCACTTTGAGCTCCTCATATCAATACAATCATGTCCTTGTCCCCAGCTTTGTCCCTACCATGGATTCAGCGATCATAAGCTGCTCCTGGAGAGAAAACAATATTATTTTAAATATTTTCAAAGTGATGGTGTAAAATTATGAATCATGGCAGAATCTCAAACTCTGAGGAATTGAAATTGTGCCTAACCCAAACGGTTATATGGTTGACTCAACAGAGTGATCTTTTCTGGGAATAAGCAGGCATATTACCTTTATATAAATATTGGTATTTCTCTGGAAAATGTAAGATGCAAAAAAGAGGTGAACTGGTAATATAATGAGAGAGAATGCCCACAAAATAGTCAAAGAACTAGAGAAAGGCTTTCAGTAGGTATTCTGGATAAATCTTATGTGGATGATTTATCAGATGTGGACAAGAGGGCAAAGGGTGAGATGACACAGGTGGTTTCAATTTGTGTCAGTGAAACAAATACTCTCATTGATGACATGAGAGATTGATTTGGCATAAAGTAGGAGTATAATCAATGAATTCTGAACCAAATAAAGTAACAAGAATTCCTTTCACTCTGCAACAGTCTGTACTCCAGAGTTTCTCTACCCTTCCTCAGCTCTTTATCCTCAGATCTCATTTTAGCTCTGTAATGCCCACACTGAAAGTACTCTCCAGTCCTGCAGCCTCTCTCTGGATAGGAAGGAAAGAGAAAGAAATAAAACATTTACTGTGCCTACTACATACCACGCATGGGGCTAAGTGTTTTACAAATATTTTCTCATTTGATTCTCATAACTCTGTGAAGTAAGTACTTTTATGATCACCATTTTGCAACCGAGGCAGACAAAGACTAAATGACTTGCCCAGGTGACACACATCTTAAGTACCTGAGGCCAGATTTTAACTCAGGTCTTCCTGATTCCAGGTCCAACACTCTATCCACTTCCTAAGACTTCTATGTGAGAAGGCCTCCCAGGCCATATCTCATTCCTTGACAGGCTACACTCAAAGCTTCTATGAATTTCTCTTTCCCTCCACTGAGTACCTTTCCCCTTTTCAGCTTTCTTGTGTGTGTTGTCTTCTCCCATTAGAACGTAAGCTCCTTGAGGACAGAGACTCTTATTCTTTCTAACAATATTTATATTTCTGATGCTCAGCGCAATGCTGGAACATAGTAAGTTCTTAATAAATGTTTGCTGATTGATACATGTATCATACATACGTATGTGTATATACAAGTCTATACAACATTATCAAAAATATGTGCATATATACTAGTATGTGCATATATATATATACACATGCAAATTCTAACTATATCCTTGGTATTTACATATATTCATATTAAACAATAAATATTTCCACATGCTATATGTAATACCTGCATAATATACACATAGAGAAATTCCATAAGTCTTGGAAGCTCCTAATGTGAAACTTTTCGTAGCAAAGACACTCCTCATCTGCTCTGCAACTTACAGTTGCAGTCTTAAGGAGCTGCCTGGGTTACTGAGAGGTTAAGTCACTATCCAGGGTCAAATAGACAACATATGGCAGAGAGTAAACGTGAAATTTATCATATCTTCCTGATTCTTTATCTGCTACTTCATTCTTCCTCTTTAGGTAGGCATCTGCATTTGCATCTGCATCTGCCTCTGTGTGAGTGATCTATGTGATTGATCTATATCAATCTTTCTCTAGGCAGGTGGGATGGTGGGTAGACAGCTAGCATGGTATCAAGTTCTATCCAAGGCACATACTGACTCTGTGATACTGTACAACCTCTAGATGCCTGAGGCAATTCTCTAAGACTTTAAGAATCAGAACTGGTGCTAACTTTCTTTGCAGAGGAATGATCTTCACTGGAATACTGATAACAACAAAATCACAGATTTGACCCAAAGAGTTGTGTGGTACATGTGTGTATATATATATATATATATATATATATATATGTCTGTTTATTTATGTCACATATAAACACACAAATCCAGACTACTAAATAATTAATTTTGAATTGATACTTCTACTAATTTATTCAAATACAGATGACCAGATCAATTTTAGCATTTGGGCCAGTCTGCGCTTATCAAATTATTGAATTTCCTTCTTAATTGCTGGGATTTCAGTGCATATTTCAAGTTCAGTACCTGTTAGTAAAGATATGAAAAATCAAGATATTGCAGCTAAGAGGCATTCAATAATAACTATATTTTTAGTGTTCTTTGTCACTTGTAGATTTCCATTTGTAAAAATCTCATATTTAGGTGGACACAGCAATTTACTTGTTAGTGATTTTAAGGTGAGTTAAGGATTAAAGTCATAAAAATTACCTTTTTATACCCTTATTTGAAACACAATAATTATTTTGTTATCCTAATATCTTTATTACCAAAATAATGTTCCTGTATTGGAAAACAGACATAAATCAAAAGGGTATTAAATCATAGTTGTGACACTAATTTAGTAACTGAAATAATGACATTGTGTGAACATCAGCCAATTTGCTTTCATGCATGATAGGCTTTCTTTCTGGGTGGCACTCTGGGTTAGCAAAGCATTGAACTAAAACCTGTTACTACATTGTGGCTGGTTTTCAGTACTGCCCCTGAGGAAGGGGGTCATTCAGAATGGAAAGAAATTAAGCAAGGCAGGTGAACAATAATTATAATAGTTCCCATTTATACGAGAATTTTATAGTTAATAGACTCATTTTCTCTACAACCCTGTAAGGTAGGTAGGGAAAGTATTATCCTCTCATAGATAAGAAATCTGAGGCTTAGAGGGGTTAAATGGCTTGTTGCATGACTTATAAATGTGAAAATAAAAATTCAAACCCAGGCCTAATGTTTCTTTTTTTTTTTTTAATTAAACCTGTGATTTCACTGATATAGAGAATTCTAGATGAGGAAACTTGCTCTTCTAATTTGGGTTGGTACCTGTTCCATGATATATAGGCTAATAAGTGACTTACCCAAGGTTACATTATCTCTCTTAAGTACTGTTTTTACTACCACGTGCTTTTTCTACATCACAAGCAAATAAAACATGTAAGAAGTCACGAAAGGAAAAATAGGAAATCTAATGACTTGCTGCTACCATAGAGAGGAGTCAGAATCTATGAGACCTTAGATCCTCTATTCATTTGGCTCTTTGGATAACAGAATTAATTCTATCAATGGATCATACAAGATTATAAGAATATACTCATTTTACTGAAACTTCACTTAGAATTAGCAAGACAGAATTTCAATCATGCTGTATTTTTGGAGCTTTTCTCTTCATCTCTTTTTTGACTTGTAGGTGGCAGAGTAAACCACTGGACTTAGAGTCAGGAAGACCTGGGTTCAGTTCTCACCTCAGATGCTTACTCTGGACAAGTCACTTATCCTTCCTGGCCTTCATTTTCCTCACAGCCCTCCCTCACTCAAAACAAAGTCACGTGCAAGTCATGTCATCATTTCTTTGATGGCACGGTCTTCTTCAGCAATGAAGGACAAACACAAGATGGGGACAATAATAGCACTTAGATCACTGGATGTTAGGTATGAAAATTACTTTGAAAATCTTAAAATGTTTATTTAAATGTTAGTTATTATTATTAACAATAAAGCCAAGGGAATTTTATCAAACCAAGCTGCTAGCAGAGGTCAAAGATAGAGCATCTGTGCATAAATCTAGAGTTGACAATAAAAGCAAGAATCATTGGTGAGCTGTCACCTTCATCCGAATTAATTCCTGACTTGAAAAAGCATGAAACTGATTCTATCTACTGTAAGCTCCAACATAGTCAATCCTCTGGACTGCTCCATGAGAATTACAGTGAAAGAGTTCCTAAGACTATTTATAGTACAATGGCAATTTCATATATCATCTCTATATAGATAAATTCCAAATTTATATCTCCAGTTCTGAGCTCCAAATCCATATCTTGAAAAGTTTACAGGATCTCTTCACTTGGATACCTGACAGTTCAAAATCATGTTCAAAAACAGGTGCTTATTCATTTCCTCGTCACAGTGCCTGGAACATAGTAGGCACAATAAATGTTTACTGACTGACTGACTCATAATCCACTTCTTCTGCCTTGGCTATTTCTGTCAAGCAATTCACCTACTTTCACAATCTTGGTATTATCTTTCACTTTTTTGTTTACAATATTTCTCATGTATATTTCACATACAGTTACCAAACCCTGTCAATTCTGTCTCTGTAACACCTCCTATATTGTTGCTATGCATTCTAACCATTGGGCAGCTAGGTAGCACAGTGAATGAAGTGCTTAACCTGGAGTCAGGAAGACCTGAGTTCAAATTTGTCCTGAGTCACCTAATAGCTATGTGACCCTGGAAAAGTCCACCATTCTTACTACCTCCTAGAAGAGATAGGTTGTTAACACTGCCAGGTCATCAAAAATAGCTTCCTCCACTTTATTCTCCTTATAATCCCTCCTTCACTATTTGCCACAATAATCTTTTTTATTCATAGATCTAGTTACACTACTCTTCTGCTCAAAATTATTCATTAGCTCCCTAATGGTCTGCTTAGTAAATTTCAAACTCTTTCCTTAGAATTCAAGATTATTTACAATTTGGAAATACTCTGTGTTCTTAGCCATATGTCATACTAGTCTTTTCCAGGTTTTCAATGATCCAAATAAATTTACTTACTTTCCCTTAAATACTTTCCTGCTTCCATACCATTTCTAACCAGAAGCCCTCTTGGTTACTGAATTCTTCCTTGTTCTTAAAAGCCTAACTCGAAGGCCATCTTCTCTGTGAAGCTTTATCTGATTCCCACCCTAATCTTCCAATGGGTAATAATCTCCCCCCAAATATCATATCACTCTTTAATACAATTATTGTGAATTATTTTCCATTATGGTCATCTGTGGATAGGAAGGGAATAAGCATTTCTACAGAATCTAATATGTGCCAGGCATTGTGCTAAGTATGTCATTTAATCATTACAACAACCCTGAGAGGTAGGTACTGTTATTGACCCATTTTACAATTCAGGAAACTGAAGTAAATAGAAGTTAAGTGACTTGTCAGGGGTCACAGAGGTAGGTAGTTAAGAGTTTAAGGTCATATTTAAACTGAGGTCTTCCTGACTGTAAGCCTAGAACTCTATCTAATGTACCATCTAACCACTTATGTATATATATATATGTGTGTCATCGCTCCCTACTAAACCCAAGTTTCATGAGGGAAAACATCTAGGCTTGTTCATATCTTGTATGTTCTGTATCTAGCCCAATGTCCTGGACAAAATAAGTACTTAATAAATATTTGTAAAATTGAATCCCCCTTGGAGAATATCAGTCATCATATCACTAACAACATGGGAAGAAGGAATGGCATGAAAATGTCAAAATTAAGGAATGGACTCTCCTAAAATCTAAGCAAGCCCAGTTATAGATACTTAAAGTAGATTCCAATGACTCAAAGCACTAATGACTCCCACCCTTAGAAGTGATAAATTTTCAGAGATAAGATTACCATTAAAGTAATCAAGTACATAAACTGAATGGAATCTTATGCCAGGATCTTTCTGCAAGAATACTGAACAGACTTGTCCCCACTTAGAGAAAACTAAGAATAGGAACTAATTTCAAAGAAGAAGAAAAAAAGCTATAAGCCAGTGTGAATGAATAAGTATTTGCAAAGTGCTTTTTATATGCCAGGCACAGTGATGTGTGCTGGGGATACACATGCAAAGGTGAAAGTTCATTCCCTCAAAGGGCTCACATTTTTAGGATATGACAACATATAAAGGGGGAACGGTGGCCAAGGAAGGATATTTTGATCAAGGAAGTCACAGGGATGGTGAGAAAAAAAGGGCAGTGGATTAACCCACTCTTTCAAAAATAGAACAAAAAATGAGAGGAGGAAAGTGGTAGGAAGTGGCAGAAAGGGGAATGCAAATAACTTGGTACTTCAAAGCAGGTAGAAAAATGGCCAGGGTGAAAGAACATGGTGGATCTGATGCAGGATAAATATGTTGAGTTCTTACCAATCAGAACAGGCAGGTCTCAGAGTTTCAAAATTCCTCCATATTTTCTGGAGGAACCATGGGAGGGTGCTGCAGTAGCGCTAGCAGGTCAAAAAATTAATACTATATTAATTCAGTTTTTCTACTTAAAAATTTTTTCCATATCAGATTGATCACTCAAATATTTTGCAGAACCAGTCTATCCCAATGGCTTTAACAGCTCTAACTGTACTGGACATACTTCCTTTGTGCCTCTTTAAGACCACTTCATAGGTTCTGAGTCAACTGGAACAGGGCTTCTGAGTAAAGACAAGCAATAATTTTTCTAGGCACTAAAAGCATTTGAATGATAAGAATGTTAAATCCTCCTCTATCTTTTCTAGACCAGGTTAAATAAGGAGGAATAACACACATGAGAACCTTTTGGCTGTTCTATCAGTCATATGACAAACAAATATTCTGGTAAGCAACTTCTCTTCAACAGAAAAGAAAGCAGTTGTTTGAAGAGAACATTTTTTAAAAATGCTTCCGGAAATAGGAACAAACTGGTTCTGGCCTGTGGCACTACAGTCAACAATCATTTGCAGTCATTCATTCCCTGCCAACCATTTATTTGCCTCAGCATCTGGCTGTCACAGCAGTATGCTTCTTGTAAATGAAAAACAAAATGAAATGTAGAAGCTCAGAGTTGGAAGGAGACCTCAGAGGTCATTCGGGTCAATGCAAAGTACGAATCCCATCCTAAAACAACATTCCTATCAAGTCCCCATTCAGCTTCTGTTTGAAGACTTCCATTGATAGATCAAATCATTGACACACAATTGTAATGATTAGAAAGCTTTTCCTTAAATTGATCAATAATGTGCCATCGTGCAACTGACTTTGTACACTGCATTGTAGTTTCCAAGACCAAGGAGAATCAATATAATTATCCTTCCAGATGACAGACCTTCACATATTTTGAGGACAACTATCACATTGCCCTTACCTGTGTGCATCCTTACCTAGTTTCATAATGATTGGTATATTCAAAATGATGGAATGGTCTGCTTGCCCAACTGGTCAGTTTGAAAGAAACTTCATGTCTCTTTGCCCTTCTGTGCACAACCTTGCATCAAAGGCTGGGGTCACTTGGAATCAACCAGTAGTGTTAGGTAGGGTTAATCTCATTTTGCTTTTTCTTGCAGATGCCAAGTGAAGCTCCTCAACTTCAACAGCTGAGCCTTGGGTGACCTGGCTGATGCGCACATGAATGCTTTCAGCCTTGTTGTTGGGTATATCACCAGTGGTTTGTATATGTAAAGTAAACACCACAGTTAGATTTAAGAAGCATGAGGCTGTGTCTGTTCCTTCCCAGGGATTTAGAACCAGAGCAACCATGTATGCAGCATTTTCTGAGCTATCAGCCTAGTTATAATATGAACAAAAGGAAATGAGGATAGGCTGGCATTACCTGTTATTAAGTGAAATCATGCTGACTCTCAGGGATGGCCATTTGCTGTACACATAGAAATAGTTCATGTTCTGGATTGGAACTGGCTAAAATTCTCTCTGAGGTCCCTTAATAACTTTTAGCTTCTATATTTTATTTTGTCTTTCATTTTAAAAAGATCACTTGCTGTCACAATTAAGTGTCTCTGCTCCAATAAAGTATTTCCTCATGCCCATGGTTGAGAGAGATTTTCCCCCGCTTGACTTCATATAGTACTTTGTTTTGTCACTCACTAATTCACTTACATAACATTTTATATTAGAATTATCTAGCTTATCCTATTGAAGCCTTGAGAGCAAGGGCCTTGCATTATCTAAACTCTGTGTCTCTCCCCCCACATCTTTTTGCCAGGAAATGCATAATAAATATCTCTATTATTATATTATATGGGCACTGCTGAAGTGGCCAAATAACCAGACCATTTTGTGATTCATTATTCTATTATGTAACTTATGGAGGGAACAGGGATCTTAACTAAGATTCCTGGCAAATATTTTTGGATTTCTCATTTACCTCCCATAAAAGAATATAGAGCATACTTTACATAATATTTCTCAGTTTATCCAGCTGCAAAAAAAAAGGAATAACATTATTAATGATAACTCAAAGAAAAGTAAGTATGTGCAAGGTTTTAAGTTCCTAAAATAACTTGAGATCTTGAATTGGAAAAAAAAATTGATGCAAAGAGGAAGTATTAATGGTTTTATACTGGACTATATTTTATACACAATACAACAATGGTTCACTTATTTTTATGTTGTTCATGCTCCTAAAAAATTATAAAGTGGACAAAATATTTGGAATTACATTGATTATTTCATAGCTATGACATCTCTTCATACTGTCACTGTACTGGGAAATTCAATACGAAATATGTAAATGACTCAAACTTTTAAAAAAGGAGTAGGGAGTAGAGAAGAAGGTGAGAAGAGGGAAAGCGCTGTGATGACTTCAAGAACTCTAAAATCCACTGTTTGAAAGCATTTTTAATTTTAGGCTCCTATTTTGGAAACAGCAGACTAGAAGCAACATTCTTTGTCTCTAACTATTTAATTAATAGCTTCAATTAAAAAAAAATAATTTGGTTGATTTTTTTAGTTCTCCAAACCAAAAAAAACACTGCTCAAATGAATTTCTGTGTTTCACAGGCAAATCTGATGAAAAAGGAAATGAAGTGATATAGCAAATTTCATCCCTTCCTAAGTAAGGTTCTTGAATAGGTATAAAAAATAATTTTAGTTTAACCAAACTAAAAAAGAGACAATGAGTTCCGTGCAGGAAACTTTCATCACTTGCTTTTCTGAAGTCAAGTATCTTTTTTTATGTTAGCTAGAGAATCAAAAATTAAATGACCAAAGCTAGCTTTAAACAAAGAGAGGAACTGATTACTCAAAGTACAATCAATTTAAAGACTGCATATAGGGAGTGGAGGGCTGGCTTTAGTGTCCAAGAGAACTAGGTTTAAGTCCTACCTCTAACACATATTTTGTGTGATGAAGAATCACTTATGGGCTCAATATACAAAGCAACTCTCTAGAGTATAAACTGTTGATCTGTACAACTAGGGTGTTTTTCTGTACCCTGATTTCCACACATCAATAAAATTATAGGTCTTGATCTGCATCAAGCACCACCTTGCAAATAAATATCAGTTTAACTCAGAGATTTTTCCTTTTTTCAACAAGCAATAAACATAATCACCAAAAGAAATCAGTTTTAAAATATAACCAACTCTTTTCTAATTTAATGCTGGTGCTAGAGAAAACGTTAATAGTTTTATCACTAACTTCATCAGCTTTCCTTGTTATAAAAAATGTGCAGAATTGTTAACAGTGTTGTACAATAATAACTGGAGTTATTTTTACATAGGATTAGTTTAAATTTAACAAAAAAAAACCATAGTATAATGATGTCCTTTTAAAATATAGTCTCATTTTATTAGAAAGATTGACCTCAACCCCATTCCAGTGACAAAAATCTATTTTTCCCAAGAAAGATTTACTGAATAACAACTTTGTGATCATTTATATATATATATATATATAAAACAACCTATCAAATCCTTAACTGTCTCTGTGCTTAGCTGGTAATTGATGAAGGAGAGGGACTAATACAAAAGGCCACAAATCCAGGAAGACTATTAAGATAGGAATTACTGGGGGCTATCTTGGGAGACAAGGTAACACATGACAAGCCATGGAGAAAGTTCCTCTGGTAAATTTTAAGTGTTCTATTATGAGAATATACCTTTACCTAAACACAGAATGAATACCAGGCTACCACTAGATCTGGCAAGGGTTTTACAAAGATGCCTGTGCCTTACATAGTGTCTTCCACGTTGTGGGCACCCAATAACTATTTGTTGAATCCCTATAATCATCTTCAGACCCCATCCACATTAGGATTCCTTTCACATTACAGATGCTGCACAGTATTACTTATTGTAAAACATGCAGGTGTTATTTCTTTCCAAGTTCGTTCACGGACCCACTTACAGTCCTTTGCTCACGAGGCATCTAAACAGTGATGCTACAGATTGTAAGAAGGGAAGTACGCATATTTCACAGATTGGTCTTTGCCAGTCTGAAGAGAAAAGGTTCCACAGAAACTTCTGAATCCAACGATATTCAATTGGGCTTTGTTACTGTGATCCTTTGATATATTTTTTAAAGGAAGATAATCATTAAAAATGAAAAATTTTTAAGTTCTACAAAAGATCTGAGCTTCCTCAAGAGCTTAGACCCTCACACGGCTCTGCATGGTGTAGAGGATAGAGTAGCAGACTTGGAGACAACCAGCCCCGAATTTGCTACTTGGGCAGGTTATTTAACTTCTCTTAGGCTCAGTTTCTTCACTTGCAAAATTATAATGATATCTAAAGTGCTTTTCTAATCTTAAAGTTCATATACATGCTAGCTATTATTATTATTATACATACTATAATAGTGCTAAGAGGAAAACAACTGCTCTCAACAACTGCTCTGCTCTAGGGCAGAGCCTTCATCTACACCAATAAAGAGAGAGTCCCATGCCACTGGGCCTTGGGATAGGGGTTATATGTAAAAATGTACGGTCATTTGTATGTAATAAATCTGAATCTGTTATCTATTACTGTTTCTTTGCATCTGTGAATATCACAGGAAAAATATGATGGAGAGAGATCTATATCTAATTGAAATCGAATAAGAATAAATAGATGCTTGCTAGAGGGAGAAAAAAGGGAGAAAGTGTTTTGATAAATCCCAATTCTATAAGAAAAGATTACCAAAAGAATGAAATTTAAAAAAAATTCTCCTCCAAGTAATTCAAATTCTTAGCAACTTGAACTATAAGTATTCTCTTCTCCCCCATATACTTTCATGACTTAAAGTTTATTCTTTATGGCAAGCTTCCCAATTATTACATTTTTTTCTAAACTCTAAAGTGGATTAATCAATCTGATCTGGAAATGAAGCCCTTTTTAACAGCCCCAGGAAAATTGCAAAAGTATATTTAATTAGTTGAACTACTATCTTACAGTCCAGGCCTGCACAACTTGCAGCCCATCAAAGGATTTTGGGCAGACCACAGGCTGTGCAGGCCTATTATAGTCTATGCTTCAAGGTGTTGATTCATAATTCTTAACTAAAAAAAAGTAGTTTTTTAAAACATGTTACAGTATCTATGACTCTTCCATGTTAATTTAATTTCCTTACTATCCCATATGTGACTTCTTTTTTTCTGCCTCCACACATTTAATCATTAAACTAGTTAGTATCCAAGGCTCCTCAATATTCCTCAAGGCTCCTAATTACCCTTACAATTTTTTTCCACACTACTTTCCTTTATATACTCTATACCAGAATTGTTCTCCCATTTCTACATTTGCTCACATCATCCCCTATGCCTAGAATGTATTCTACCAGCATTGACATTTCTGTCTGATGAAATCCTACCTTGTCCTTTAAGGCCCAGTTCAAATGATACATACTCCATGAAGCCTTCCCTAATTTCCCTCAGTTAAAATTTTTTTATTATCTTCTGAAATCTTCACTTTGTTGATGTTTCTCTTTTCTATGTTCTGCTTTGTATGACAGTTATTTGTGTACACATAATCTATAACAGAGCTAGCACTTTCCTGATACAACTTTCTTCTGCCCCAACTTCCCTGATAACCTCATCTTCTCTGAAGCAATTTCCTACCATCATGCAACTTGATGGCATTCCAGTCAAGAGGTATAAAAAGCTCCTTCCAGGTGTAGGGACTTCGTAGGTGCCATACCCTAATCGCTTACTGACCAAGTGTGTTTCCATATGGAGATGAGGTAGGACATGTCCAGAAGAGCTAAGTGCCTCTTTAGTCTTGTTGCATATTTTTATTGAATTTGGACAAAGTAAAGGTTAAACATTCACTGACTTGCAAGTGCCTCATTTCATCCTGACATCGAACCTAAACAAAGAGAATGCTACTGATATTAGAGCCAATCTGACATATCTCTTTCATTAAACTATAAGTTTTTAGGAAGCTTATTTATCTTGGCAATCAATCATCAGTGCTTAATACAGTTTTTGTACATTTTAAGTACTTAATATGTGCCTAGTTTAATTTACTTCAGCCATTTTCAAAAGAAGTCCTCTCCACCACTTTCTACCAATTTCTGTCCATTAGTTTCTTCAAGAACTAACCTAAAATTTGTGAGGGGGGAGGGGAGCACCTTCAGCCTCAAGGCCACATGTGACCCTCTAGGTCCTCAAGTGTAGCTCTTTGACTGAATCCAAGCTTCATAGAACAAACCCTAGGCAGTGCGTTAAGTGAAGTGCTTTATAAATAATGTCTCCCTGGATGCTTACAACAACCATGGGAGGTAGGTGATGCTATTATCTCCACTTTTACAGTTGAGAAAACTGAGGCAAATAGGGGTTAAGTGACTTGCCCAGGGTCACAGAGCTAGGTAAGTGGATGAAGCCATATCTGAACTCTCATGAGGGAAGATGTCAAAGGTAAATAGAAAGAGGCAAAAGTGCTTTTCTCCTACCTCATTAGGAGAAGTGAATGGAATTCAGACATCCTAACTGAGAAATGAAGGCTGGGGATCTTTCATCCAGACAAAAGAGTTTTACAGTCTGCACAGCTGTCTGGGGATCCTTTGGGGGGTAGGATGGGGCCATGAGCCTAATAAAAGGCATGTTGGCGTGGGCTGGTTCATTGAAAAAGAATGCTAACACTTTGCTTGAAGAATAGTGGAGACAATAGTGAGAAGTGATCAGCAGTTGCTAAAGTAGGGTTGGTGACAACAGGATTGGCAGAAGTTGAGTAAAATAACGGTCACTCCAAGCCTCAATGGGAGTGAGAGAACCAGCAATGCAGGCTAGAAAGACAGAGATGTCATGGAAACCCGGAGACCTGGAGAGAGAAGCAGGAGAGAGGACAGAAAGATTGGTGTAGATAAATTCTCAAAAGAGTAAGAATAGGGAAAAGCTAAATGTGTTAAGAGGGAAAATGACACAATCAAATCTATGCAAAAACAAGGAAGATTATTTTGCAATGTGAAAGATCATTTGGAGAAGAAAGAGACTGGAAACGGCAGAATCACAACCAATGAGGAATACCAGGTTTTTGGCCCAGGATATAGAAATTAGAGAGTGATGACAGTGCTTACTGCTCTTCACAGCTTCAACAGAAAGAATACAGATTAGCACTTACTCAGTTAAAATGGAATTTTACCAGATGGCCATCTGGTCCAGCCCAGTTCCCATTTTCCAGACTCCATGCCATCCCTGTGACATGATTCTTGGCACTTTATCATAGTTCATGCTACTTACCCCAGTGTAAAAAACTCCTAGTTGTGTTTATGGGAGGCAAAAAGAACAACCATTCATCACAAGAATCCATGAAAGTGGATCTAGGTTCCTTCGACCATAAAAAGAGGAGACTGTATTAAATGGCCTCTAAGTTTCCTTATATCTCTAAAACTATGACTGTATGATGATCCAATGAACCTGTTGGTACCCTAGAAATTTCTTGAATCCATAGTTAAAATTGATAGCTTGAGTCCTGACAAAGGACTTTCCAGCTGGACTTCTTCCATGAGGCACAGGTATGTAAGCACATGCATTGGTTTTTGTTTCATTTTTCACTGCTAGATTTTGGGTAACTTTTATTTTTGGAGGTCCAACTCTTGTGTTCAGTAGCTTGTTCTCAAGTGCTGTTGCCTTACAGTGGTGGTCTCACTTACCTGAGTTATATAAATTTTTTAATGCTTCTATAAGTAATTATGAAACTAATGTTTTGTATATAGTAGGTGCTTAATTCATGTTTGCTGAATTGAACTGAAACTCAGTGTCAGCACCAACATGCTGAGAGTAAAAAAAGCAAAGTAATCTTATCTTGTCCCATATATAATACCTACACTCCTTTTCCAGCCATTAAATCAGGAGATACTATTTCTATCCATCATCTTAATATTCTACCCCTGCATCTATTGATTAAAAAAGTATTACTTGGATCCTTGTGTCTTGCCAACCTACTACAAATATATAATATAAGTTTATACTATGTCTACAAGGTAAGGTGTCAGTTACATGGCTGACCTTCCCTCATTTAGAACTGAGCTAGAAAGACAAGCTGTTTAGTAAACATTGCAGGTAGACATATGCAGACACACACACATACAAAATGTAGTCCTAGGTGACCTTAGGAGTTTTGACATAAACATTCTATGCTGACTTTTTTCCTCTAGGCTTATCTTTTACTTCAATTATCAAATGCCTGCTTGAATTGATTTATGTTTATTCCTTAATTATTCCTTAATTATTACCAAGATTTCAAATGAGTAAAAGGACAATTATAAAATGATCCTTCAAACTTTATAATAATGTACATAGTGAAAAGCACTGATGTGAAAGGGCCTTAGTTTCATTCCCAGCTTGTCAGGCCTATGTGGTCCTGAGTAAGTTACTTTGCCTCTGTAAAACTCTGTGAGTCACTTCCTCATCTTTAAAATGTTGGGTTTAGGCTAGATTACCCATACCACCACTTATAGCTGTAAAACCTACACTCTTAATGCTTAGGCAAGGGTTGGGAGAAGGTTAGAATGTTGACTACATTTTCAAATGGCTACTATGCTATTATGTCTTTGTTTTTACCAATTTTTCTTTAATCAATTTATAGTTGGCAATAATACAGAGGCTTAAAAACAAATTACAGATCTTTACACTATCAAAATTCTATAATTATCCACCAAGTTGTCTCCTAGAATTCATAAAAATCAATGACTCAACCCAATACACATGCAAAATACTATCCAACAGATATCCTACAGGCAGGGCTCCTCACCATCCTTTCATTCACCAAAGAGTAATCATTCCTTCCTTCCTTGCTTTTCTTTAGGCTGTTCCTCCTAAATAAAATTCAACTGAAATATCATTAATTTAGTACTTAGTATGTTTGGGACACTGAGAGAGGTTCTGAGGATATAAAAATAGATATGAAAATTTTAAGTTTTAAAGGAGTTTACAATCTAATGTAAAGAAGACCAAATACATACATACGTGTGTGTGTGTGTGTGTGTGTGCGCGTATAGCAGGATAATAGAGAAAAACCATGTTCAAGCTGATAAGTCCTCTAATCAACTTGATACAGAATACAGGACTTTGGCTACAAGGGTATTTTTATAGAATTCCATTGAGTTGGTTGGAAAGTTCATACATCCTATCACCTTATTGGTAGGACAGAGGAAAGTCCCGATTGATCTCTAATGACGGGTTACCTAGACTGATGATTGAGGGAGAAGGAACAGAGTACCTGTGGTCTTTAAGAAAATGTAGTCTCTAAGAGACTGTATCTAAATCTCTCAGTTCCAGCTGCCTTATTCTGTCTTTCTGTTTCCTTTTCTGGGTACGTTCAATGACTGGTGATCCTAAGAAATGGATATTTCTAGTCTTAGGGGGTTACTTATTTTACTTGTGTAATTAATTCAAGAGTTCTTGAATCAAGTCCTAGCCAACAAAGGGAAAAGACATCCAAAATAGCAGACTTTTCAGAGGAGAAAGGCGTCATCAGCAGGATCATCTTATAGACAAAGGACATCTTCATACCAGGGTTGGCCAGGAGTTCTGTACCTTTTCAACCCTCCATAATAATTGCTCTGAGTTGTTCTGACAACTTAAGTCTAAGGTAAATTTTAAGTGTCTGTTTATCAGTCCCATGAAGGGTTTTTAACTTCCGGGGAAGGAAGAAATATGCAGTATAATGGACTACTTGAGTAGTTTAGATTTCCTCTGTTTTTTTGATTAGTATTGTAAATTCTTTACATCTTATTCAGTTTCTGAGGTGGAGAAAATAAAATAATGTCTAACACTTGATATCCATAGTAAACGCTGAGTAAACTATGTGGGAGGGAATCCTATTACAGTTGAAAAGACCCAAAATATAAGCCTTATCTAAACTTCCTCTTAGAGACTTCTCTGGAATTTTATCCTGGAGTTAGGGCCTTAAAAATCAACATGACCAAAGAGAACATGACTTTTTAAGGTCAAGACTTAAACTTGGTTCATATAAGTCCAAGAATCCCTTGTGTGAAGTCTTTGGGCCATGACAAACATGTAAAAGGAAAGGGTCAGGCTATATAAACTTTGATGCTCCGTTCAGCTGTAAATTTATCGGTCATTCATTCTTATAATTTTTTGTCTTAGGTTGCTAGGCTTAACTTAGCATAGTGTCTGGCACACAATAAGCACTTAAAAGGGTCAGAAAAGCGTTATTGGAGTATAATTTCAAAAATGACAGAATGATATCTGTTGGAATCCCAAGGCAAACCATTCAACATCACAGTAATACAATTCTATTTTTCAACCATCAATGCCAAAGAGGACAAAGTCACTCAATTCTATGAAAACCTACAACATCTTCTAGAAATAACACACAAAAAAGTCACATTCATCATAAAGGATTGCAATTCTGAAGTAAATCAAAAGATAATTGAAATAACAAGCATGGATGATCTTGGAGTACAAAATGAAGCAGGGTAGAGACTAATTAAGTTAAGATAACTCACTGGTCATAGCAAACACTCTTTTTCAACAACCTAAAAGGTGACTCTACACATGGACATCACCAGATGGTCAACACAGAAATCAGCTTAATTGTATAGTTTGCAATCAAACATGGATAAGCTCTATATAGTCAGTTAAAACAAGAGCTAGTGCTCACTGTGTCTCAGATCATAAGCTTCTTATTGCAAAACCTAGACTTAAAGGTGATGAATAGATTTAAGGGATTAGATTTGGTAAATAGAGTGCTTGAAGAACTATGGACAAAGGTTTGCAATATTGTATAGAAGGCAGCAACAAAAACTATCCCAAAGAAGAGCAAGAAAGCAAAATGGCTATCTGATGAAACTTTATAAGTAGCTAAGGAAAGAAGGGCTTTCCCTTCTTTTTTTTACGGTACTGATGGAGAAAGGGAAATATAGACCCAAGTGAATACAGAATTCCAGAGAGTAGCAAAGAGGGATATGATTTTCTTAAATTAACAATGCTAATAAATAGAAATGGAGCTTTAGGGAGTATCATTTAAAATTCCTGAATTTAAGATTTTCGTATACAAATTGAAATTACTCGCCACTTCAGCCTGCCATTGTTGCATTTGGGCTTCTGACCTCATCTCTCAAGTGAAACTTCTCTCACTAAAATTACCAAGGATCTATTAACTGAAAAAATATGATTTATCCTCCTGTCCCTCAGTCCTCATACTTTTCAACCTATTTGCTGTATCAGATACTGTTGAAAAGCCCTTCTTTTACATACTCTGCACTCTGCATTTTCATGATACTGTTCTCTCCTGGTTCTTCTTCTGCCTGTCTCAGTCACCTTTATGGGCTCATCATTCATGACTAGGTATTGCCCAAAGCTCTAACATGGATGCTTTTCTCTTTTCATTCTGCAGTCTCTTACTTGCTGACCTCAACAGCTCCAATAGACTTAACTGCATTCTTTATGCAGGTGACACAAAGATCTATACACTCATCCCAGTTACTACCCTGATCTTCAGTCCCACATCACCAGCTGTCTATTAGACATTTTGAAATAGATGTCCTTGAGACATACCAAACACAACAGGTCCAGCAGAGAACAAAGTTCAAAAAGAAATTAATGTAAATGTCATAAATATGATTTCAATAACTGAAAAGGAAATTCCTCTACCAAAATAATTTATGAGAGAGATATGATACTACATCACCCAGCAACCCTAATACAATAAAGTACTGATCTCACACAGTTTAAAATATTTTCATTACAAACATTCTACTTCTTTAGGGATTCTATTATGTTAATATACTATAATTAACTCCAGGAGAAATACCAGGAGCAGAACAGAGGTCTGTACACAATGTTTGTAGATCTGACCAAGGCCTTTGACACTGTTAATCATGAGAGTTTATGGAAAATTATGTCAAAATTTGGTTGCCCAGGGAAGTTCATCAGTATTGTACATCAATTTCATGATGGCATGTTTGCCTGGGTTCTGGATAGTGGACAATACTTTCATGCCTTCCCAGTCACCAATGGAGTGAAACAGGGCTGTGTGCTTGCTCCCATGCTTTTAAGCATGATGTTTTCAGCCATGTCGTCAAATGCTTTCAATGAGGATGAACACAGCATCAAGGTCAACTACTGTACTGATGGTAAGTTCTTCAATTTGAAAAGGCTACAAACCAAAACCAAAGTGGAGGGAGTGTTGGTGCATGATTTTCTGTTTGCAGATGATTGTGCTCTCAATGAAGCCTCTGAAGCTGAGATGCAACAAAGTATGGATCAATTCTCTGCTGCCTGTGCTAATTTTGGCCTAATAATTAACACCAAGAAAACACAGGTGCTCCATCAGCCACTACCACACCATCTATACGTGGAACCATCGGTTACAACAAATGGAGAAGTTTTGAATGCTGTGGATAAGTTCACTTACCTTGGTAGTGTACTTTCCAGGGATGTACACATTGACAATGAGGTTGACGCATGCATTGCCAAAACTAGCTCAGTGTTTTGGAGGCTCCAAAGAAAAGTCTGGGAGAGAAGAGGTATCAGACTGACTATCAAACTGAAGGTCTACAGAGTCATTGTACTGACCTCACTGCTGTATGCCTGTGAAACATAGACCAGAGCCATGCCAGAAAACTGGATTGTTTCCATTTGAACTGTCTTAGGAAGATTCTGAGGATCACCTGACAGGATAAGGTACCAGACACTGAAGTCCTTGCTCAAACTGAACTGCCAAGCATTCAAACTATACGTCAGAAAGCACAACTCCGATGGGCTGGCCATGTTCGAATGCAAAATGTACTATTTTATGGAGAACTCACATGGGGCAGGCGATCACATGGTGGTCAGAAGAAGCGATACAAGGATACTCTCAAGGTCTCTCTCAACAACTTTGGATTTGACTGTGCAACATGGGAGACACTGGCACAGGACTGCTCAGCATGCCCACATGAGAAAGGGTGCTGTGCTCTATGAGCAAAACAGAATTGAGACAGCACAAAAAAAATGTAGGATGCACAAATTTGGAGTATCCACCCCAAATACTCACACGGACTATCTGTGCCCAACCTGTGGCAGAGCATTCCAAGCTCATATTGGTCTGATCAGTCACAGTCGGACACACTGAAATTTCACTTTACAATGGTGATGTCATTTTGGTCCTCTTCAAAAACAATGGACAACAACTAACCAATACAGTAATCAGTACTAATTCTTTACTTCCCTTGTGAAAGCAATAAGATGGGCTTGCCCCATGTGACTATACCTAGAAATGACTATAATATAAAAATAAACAGCCTCAATTAAGCTTATTTTTCAAAAATAAAATTAATTAATCTGACTCAAAAACCAAAGAAGCATAATATTTATATTTTAATAAGTCACAATAAGTTCTCAATAAGCAGAGATTCAAGGGAAAAAATAGCTTTTCCACAAAAACTACACAAAAATCTAGAAAAATAAAGTTAGAGATTTTTTAAAAAATGAAATAGAAGCTCTATGTAAAAGACCATAGAAGGAAAATGAGTAACTTAGAATGGAAACCCTACCCCCAAAAATGGACTCCCTGAAACTTAGAATAGGCCAAATAGAAATCAATGATTCTATGAGCTACAATAAAGTCAACAGATTATAAAAACAGAAGGAAATGTAAAATATTACACAAACAACTAACCTAGAAAATAGGCCTATGAGACATAATTTAAGAATCATTAAACTTACTGATAATCATGATTAAAAAAAAACACCCTAGATACTATAACTCAAGAAATCATAAATGAAAACTTTCCAGCCATATCTGAACCAGAGGGCAAAGTAAAGATTGAAAGAATACCCCAATCACCTCCTGAAAGGAACCCCAAAAGGAAAAGATCATGACATGTCATAAGCTAAAATCCAGAGCTCCCACATCAAAGGAAAAAAAGTGCTACAAGCATTCAAAAAAATAGCAGTTTAAGTACCAAGGAATTACAGTCAGGATCACAAACACCCTGAATATAGTTAGTTTCTCTGCTTGATTAGAAGAGAAATTACTTTTACTGAAGGGAGGATAAGAAGAGAGATGAAAGAGAAGAGACAGAGGAAAAAGCTGAACTGAAGAAACAGAGACAAAAAGGGAAAGAAGAAAGGAAAAGTAGAAAGAAGATAATAACAAGAAAAACAAATCAAGAAAGTAGAATACTGTGTTTTAAGGAATTTCTCTGTCTCACATTGCAACAGTGAGACTTTAGAACTTCCCTTGTGGCTCATTTATAGTTTTAGGCACATCAAACCAGACACTTACAAGAAGCATTATTTGTTTCTGGTAAGACCACTCACAGGAAGGGGAGAAAAGGATGTAGTGGTAGAAAAATGCAGAACTCTCTTACTGTCATTTAAAAAGTACAACAAAAATCGAAAGCCTCAGTACACCAGAATAAACCGTCTGTAGAAAAGTTCATTTTTTCTTAAAGGGAGGAAGTTGAGTCTAGATTTTGGAATTAGTGAACTGTGCAAAGCCAACAGAGCTACAGAGTCAGCTGCAAGTCAAGAGGCAAAAGGTTCAATACACACTCCATAAACAAGGAATTTTCTCCTCATCTATATTAATATTTCTATCCACGGTAATTTCATGCAATTCAATAAAACATATAGCCACAATTCATTGCTTCTATCTCTGGTGGGGTTAAAGAGCATCTTAGACAACAATGACAATAAAAGAATTAGGCAACAATTATTTGCCTCTCAAAACCAAATATAATATCCTGCTTAGCCCACTTCCACTCCACCCAACAAAGAAAAATTTAAAAAACCATGTTAAAATAGCATCTGGCCCAATGGTTTATTTTCATGTGCTAAAAATGATAAATTTTCATGAAAAGTTAAAAAAATTCATAAAAAATTCATCTTAAATTTAAGAATTCAATATAAAAGTTATTAAGTTCCCATCATGTGCACAGTACTGTCCTACACAAAGGGATAAGGCATGGATTCTGGTCATGGAAGACTCAGTTTAGATGATAGATAAGATATGCATGTAAATAAAGAGAACAACAAAGTAATTTGTAATTGAATAGTCTAAGTAAACTAAGTGTCTACTTAGTCCACTAAGTGTCTAAGTAAAATTTGAGGTCTTGGAGGCTAGAGATTGTCTCAATTTTTTAAAACATAAACAAATCTCATCTCTATCATGAGTCTATGCTGGTTAATGACATAACAGTGACAGTGGCAAATCACACCAGTCAAGACTCACCACATACCAACTTAGATTTGATCCCATTTTTGCTTATCATATTAAAAAATCATAACTGCACTAACATTCAGAATCAGTTGGAGCAAATTCATCCTGTTTTTTGTTTTTGTTGAGCTCTGTTAACTTCTACTTGAAACTTTCTTCACTGAAAGCTGTGGATTGATTCATATGGGAGTTGTACTTGAATACACTCAGGATTTGGGCCATTGCATCTGCCTTGTTAGGCAATTCCTCAGGGGCATACCCTTCACCAAGTGAAAAAACTGCATTAAGACAATGATAATCAATAATTTTTACTTTCTTGTTTGCTGCCTCAGCTACCACATTTTTTTGATAAGCACTTCATTTTCTTTAAAATAATTCATCCTTAATTCTTTGAAGTAGTAAGTCTTTTATTTTCTCATTCAATATTCTCATATTCTATAATCCATGAACAATATTGACTTATCTGCTCCCATTCTTAGCATTTTTTCCATCCAGTAATACTATTAACCAAAAATTCTCTCTTCTAATATTTCTTACTTTACCCCTTTTCTCAACCACACACACACCCATATGCACACACATGCACATATATTTTTAATGTTTAAATTTATGTTTAAATATTTAAATGTTTAATGTTTAAAATTATTCTTACATGTAATTGGAAAAAATCAAAGATAAAATACTATTTTAAAAAATAAAATACAAAATTTAAACTAATTTCTAAGGTCTCTAATATTAAAAAAGTCAAATATTAATTATTAAGGATCTATCTACCTATGCCATTGTAAAGCAAGTTAAATAAAAACAATCCCTCAAAGAACTTATAAGTCATTTACTCAATGACAAAGCCCAGGGCCTGAGCATTTTAAAGTAAAATCACAAAAAAAAAAAAAATGAAAGTATAATTATCATTTCACCAATTGCAATCTGTCAAGCCTCAACCTTAGATCATTCCTGTCAACCCATCACATTTCCTTCTACACACATGCAACTGAATGAAAGTGGAAAAAATTAGAATCATTCTTATTGGATCTATTACAAATTTATGTTATACAGCCATGACTAGGCCGTTTCTGCTGCTCAGTCATCGTTCTATACTTTCCTTATCAACTCACAGTTCCATTCTTCTCAGTGGCTCTTCCCAAACTTTTCATCTTTTCTCAAACCTCTTGGGACTTCCCTTCTCCCCACCCTTCTCATATAAGAAACTTGCCTCATATTTTACAGAAACAATTGAAACCATTCACCATGATATCCCTCTTCCTCATCTCATATCACTCATATTTCTTCTGGAACTATCTCTTCTTTCACCCTTATTTCACATGATGCAGGTAGCCTTACTCCTTACCAAGGCTAACCCCTCTACCTGCTCATATAATCCCATTTCATCCTGTCTCCTCCCACAGACTGTCCCCTCTGTCATCCCTACTCTTTCATTTCTTTTCAATCTCTCTCTGTCTACTGGTTCATTCACTATGACCTACTAACATGCCTATATCTCTTCCATTCTCAAAAAACTCTCACTTATCCTTCCAACCCCAAAAAAATCTCATCCTTTATCTCTTCTGCTATTTGTGGCTAACCTCTTTGAAAAGGCCATCTACAATAGGTTCTTCCATTTTCTCTACCCTTACTCTCTTCATAAGCCTTTATAATCCAGCTTCTGACATCATTGTTCTAACAAAACTGTTCTCTCCAAATTTACCAAAGATCTCTTAATTGCCAAATCCAATGTCCTTTTTTTAATTCTCATTCTTCTTGTCCTCTTTGCAGCCTTTGGCACTGTTGATCATTCTCTTCTCCTTGATGCTCTCTAGGTTTTCAGGACATCACTTTCTCTTGGCTCTCCTTCTACCTACCCAATTGTTCCTTCTTAGTATCTTTTGCTGGATCCCAACCTAGATCCCAACCTCTAACCATAGGTGTTTCACATGGTTTTATCCTAGGCCTTCTTCTTTTCTCCCTCTACGCTACTTCACTCGGTGATCTCATCATCTTCCATGGATCTGCTTACTTTCTCTATGCTGATGATTCTTAAATTCTACCAGTCCTACCTTAACCTCTCTGCTGTTCTACAATCTTGTATCTCTACCTGCTTTTTAGAGATCTCAAACTAGAACATCTTAAACTCAACAAGTTCAAAGCTGAACTTTACCTTTGCCCCTAAACCTTCCCCATCCACTTTCCCTATTATTGTAGAGGGCAATGCCAATCTCCCAATCCCTCAGTTTCCCAGTTTAGGTGTCATCCTTGACTTCTTACTATCCCTCACCCTCCAAATCCAATCTGCTGCTAAAGCATGCTTTTTTCACCTTTGTAACATCTCTTGAATACATTCTTCTTATATCGATTATTTTATTGACTATCAAAGAAATCAAAGGAAAAATAGTTACCTGATGGGCCAGAATATATATATTATGTCCAACATCTTTTGGTGAAATGCCATCATCTCCATGATCATCTTCATGGTCACATTCTAAACCCTGGTTATAGGCATTCTTCATGACATCCACCTTTCAAGGAAGTCAATATTGTAAATAAATATACTAGAAAGTAACATAAAATAAAATTTATTTATTGGAAGTGCTTCCAAATCTTGAGGGGCCAGTTCCTGGCACAAAGTGCTTAATAAATGCTTGTTGACTTGACTTGATAAGTGATGCAAAAACAAGCCATGACTGTTTCTGCACACTTCAACTACTGAAAGTCATTTTTAGCCTGTAGAGGAAAAATGGTTTAAGAAAATTGTGTGGGTATTGCTCATATCTAGTCCTGTTAGTGGAAGGTTCTAATTGATTGCACATGGGACCAAATATCTTAAGAGCGGAAGGGAATAAGTATTTGTATAGCACCTACTATGTGCCAAGCACTAAGCTAAGTACTTTTTACAAATATTATATCATTTGAAGTTCATTACAACCCAGCAATGTAGGTGATGTTATTATTCCTTTTTTACATAGAGGAAACTATGACAGAGGTTATGTGACTTGTCCAAGGTCACACACTTACTAAGTATGAAACTCAGGTCTTCCTGATTCTAGGCTTAACCTGGAAACTAAGTACTATTCTCAGTGGTATTTCAGACACTTGGTGCCACTAACTTCTAATGATTTACAATAACATTTGTCTTGCATGAAGTTCACTTACGATATCAGCTAGAAATAGTCTCTTTAAGCAGTTCAGAAAAGAAATTCTCTTCCAGTAGCAAAAAGTCAAGGGATAAAAAGTAGGCCACTTGACCTGTATAATTGTCCTAGGATACCTCTAATTAGTTGAGTTCCATTCAACAAATATTTATAAAGAACCTATGAAGTACAAGGCATTGTTCCAGAAAATGGAAATACAACAAAGATGAAATGAGACAACCTGCCCTCGAGGAGTAAATAATCTAGTAGGAAAAGATGACTTGTACATAAATATCTCCAATAGCTTTTCAAAAGAGCTGTCATTTAATCAGTACAGATACCTTCAACTCCCCAATGACACATATAATAACTCTTTCATGTCTTAGCAGAAAGTTTTCACAAATTCCTGTGGCTGCTAATAGGCCTCTCTGTATTTAGTTAGGTTGGTTACCCAATGACAAAACACAATCATTGTTGGATGATTTTCTGGTACAGTAATATATGCCAGGATTTGAGACAGGCTGGAATGAGTTTCAAGAACTAGGCTGCTCTAATGATGTACTTTAATTCTCCTTTTAGCCAAGAATCTCAATGTTTAACTATTGAAATGGTACTACTTTTTTCGTTTTTTCACAAAGATGATGTAAATGCAATACATTTGAGTGTAAACATTTCTGATACTCTTAAAAACACTAACATAAAGTTCAGGTAGAAAGAAATTTTTTTACCAAAAAGAATTAGAAAACAGGTAAGTAGCATATGATAATTTAGTTAGAAAACTATTATAGAAAAGCATAAAATGAATAAAGATAATGATGTCATAAAAGCTGAAATCATGAATGCTCATGCCTTTAAAGTGTTTTGCATGAATTAGTACTCTTCTGGCATGCATAGCATTGAACAATAGCACCATTAAGTTAGTTAAATGTCCTTCCAAAATCTTTTATTTGTTTTGAAAGCCATTCCTTTTATTCCAATCAAGATTATTATGGATATTCAAAAGTTTTCTTACCAGTTCCCTTGGTCTCATGTTAAAAAGAATCCTCTCAGCATTCTCACTGTCATGTCTGCTTTCCATAATCGCCAACAAAAGCTTGGAGGCATTGTTCTAGAGATACAGACCAAGTGAATGCAAATTTTAAAACTATTTCATGGATTAATGATTCTCTGCAAATGTTTTGATTGAGATTGTGGAGAGTAATATTTTTTAATCTGAAAGAACTTTAAACTGCTCATTTCTTTTGTCTTACTTGAATCTTTAAATAGCAATTTTCACATTAATGACAATACAAAGTAAAAGTAACAAACTGGGAAACATCATAAAGGATATTTTATACATTGAAGAAATGTGATTCAAATACAAAATTGGCTTTCTATAATGCATACAAATGAAACATGCTTTCTTTTACAATGCTATTTTTTAAGTAGTAACTTTTGTGACGCCTTTTTATTATGACAATAAAATTAATAGGTGATTATAAAGTGCTTTATGGAAAGCTTAATTATATAAAGTGGTCTTTTTAAAAGTTAACTATAGTTATGTGTATACATATACATATACACATATGTGTGTACACATATGTGCATATAATATATATCATATACTCATTAATGTTCTAAGTCATCCTGAACTCATGGCGTAGAAAACAAAATGAATCAGGATTGTTAACATTATGGTTATCTCAAGGAGTTGTCACAGACATTAATTAATTTTGGTACTTCAGTTAAAATAGTTAGGCAATGAGTTTGCCTAATAAGGCCCTGAAATAGCCCTCATACTTCTTTCTATTATACATATTTGTTTATGGATATCTTATGAATCATACATTCTAGTTATAAATTTCAGAATGTAGCATGTATCCATAGTTCCCTGGAAACTGACTGGGAGAAATAAATCATTAGGAAATTAGGGGAAATGGCAAAAAAAAATGTATCAGCATACATATCCCTGAATCCCCCCAAATTTCTTTTTTTTCTTCTCATCTTATATGCTATTCTTCCCATGCCACCAGGTGGCATGGATGATCACTTTTTGTTCACTGTTCACTGCTTAGTGTGGCATCTACTGTGGCCACATCCCAAAGTAGGAAATATCAAAAGACAAGACAGAGCAGATCCTGGAAAGCTGTATTGTCTGGGAGGCAGTGCAGAACCCAACATTCCCATGACAAGACAGACCTCTGTTTCTAGTGTTGCAGAAGAAACCATACTGCTGATAGCTGTAAAACCTCAGCTGATGTTGACATCAGCTGAGAGGTCAATCCAAACCACCTGAGGCTTTCCTCTTCTTTTCTGATTGCAGAGAAGCATCTAGTGCAAGCAACTCCTCCTCCTAATGCTTTAATCACCCAGGAAAAAAATTAGAGGGAGGAAGGATGTGAGTGGGTAAAGAAATTTTTTCAGTTTTGCTATGCAAGAATTTCTTTGAATTTGTTTACTTTGCTCTGTTCTTTAATAAACCACATAGCCACTAAGAAGTTAATCACCTTTGTCTAATAAATGAGACTGGTCAGTTCAGAATAAGAGATTTCCTAAGTGTGAGGTGGGGAGAGAACAAATGAGAAAGCCATACAGAAATATTTCTTAATTTTCATACTTCAGAATAACATTTCATTTCTTTTTCCCGGAGCTAAATTTTTAACCCAGCTAGCAAAGACAATTAAACTGACCAAACTGTATCCACAGGAGGAGAGGGCATAGGACTTGCAGCCAGCACCCTCTGGTGAGCAGTGGGAGAAAAGCAGACTTTGGGAAAATCTGCACATGCACACACTAAGATAGTCTCTGATAAAACTTGACTGATGATATAAATGTAGTGCCTCCAGGAGGACAAATTAAATATTATATTCCCTCACCAGTAGATTGATAGCCTGTTTTTCTGCAACAGCAGAAAACGGAGCTACAAGACAAATATGAACTGATATTGTAACATTGCAAGGGCCACATGGGACATCTCCTAAGTACACAAGTACCAAGTTCACACCTCTCTCATCAAAAAGCTTATATTTATAGAGAATTTAAATCCAATAAAGAGAGGCCAAATGTTTTATTATTTCAGGCAGGTAGGAAGTCACTTTTTACACAATATTAAAATTACAAATAAAGACAAGTTCAGTAAAACAGTCCTCTAAAATGACATTCCTATAAAAGATTCATAAGTGATGTAAATATTCTATCCTATGCACAATCTTGATTGAAAACTGAGAGAATTAAGTTTAAATTGCCTTTAAACTGTCTGTATAAATCACTAAAACTAGTCTAGAGATTAAAAATATTTTCCAGTTCATTTTATATTATGCAAATTCCTCTTCTGCTAACCATGTCCGCATCTTTGAAATATAAAATTTTTACTTTAAACTGTTTCATTTTAACATACTACATTCATTCAGAATCATTTCAGTATCTAAATATTGCCCAATTATCTTGTTCTAGGTGATACAATGTTAATGAAAGTAAGAATAAGAACAATAAACTACCAGGAAGAGTTCATGTGCTTGAATTATTTCTGGAGTAGAGGTGATGGTTTTGTGCTGTCTATGCATATTTTCTGATAAGATTGAAGCTAACTGTCCTTCATAAAAAGGCAGCATGGAGAGGGGAAAGCACTACACTCCAAATCAGAAGTCATGTTGGAGTCAAAGCTCTGTCAGGTACTACCAGTGTTACTTTGGACCACAGAAAGGGTAGCTTACCATTTTTTCTGAATCTTTGGTTCCTGACTGTAAAACATGCATAACAATACTTGTACTATTTACCTCAAACATTTTTATGAAGAAGATATGAACTGTAGAATGAAGATGAAGTGTCATTGTTATTATTAATATAATGATAATAAATCACACCATATCATTATGAATGAGATCTAACAAACTGAGGTCAATAGTTACAGACCATAAAAAGAATTAATAATGTAGTTATAGAATGCTATTGTGAAGAATTCAGGAAATTATTTCAAATATCATATGAATTTTTAAATATTACACAAATACACAAAGGATCTGTGATTTTGTCCAAAGGGGACAGACACTCCCAAAGTGGGGATTTTTCCACCAACTATTCTATAAGTCTTAAGTTGTTATTTAAGGTACATTGATAAAAAGTGACTTATCCAGGGTCATTAAGCTGGTAATTATTAGAGGTAGGATTTTAAACCAAGCTTTCCTAACTCCAGGCACAAGGGCTCTATTCACTACAACATGCTGCATCTTAAAGAGATTAAATTAAAATTGTTGATATCAAATTTAAAAATTTTAAATGAAGATGAGGCATATATTTAAATAATAAAATTGTCCTTATAACAAGTATAAACAGTAAGGTTGCATTAAGCTATCTATCTACCTAGACCTCAGAAATAAATATTTTTAGGAAAAATGTTATCTTTGTGATGGGTTGACAAGAATGATCTAAGTTTGAGGCTTGGCAGGGTGCATTGATGAAATGGTAACATTTTAACACGTGGCATTGCTACTACTTCAGGGTATTTTATTATTATTGTCTGAGAAACACTAAACATTTATAAATACAAATCATGTATTAAACTCTTGCCTCACAACTCTATATCTTGGTAAATATAATATGTAAAACCTTAAAAGACTGTTAAAAAAATATTTGCTCAAATTATATGGAAAATTGTATTTTATAAATTGTAAATTCAATTTAAAAACTTTCTACTATAGGTGTACCTCTTTTGTATAATAAGTATATTCCTGAAAATTACGTATGTAAACTGATTTTTTTCAGTATAGATACTTCTATATGTCATTTTGGACTAATATATTTTTCAATATGTCACGAAAGTCATTTTCAGTTACATCCAATTTTTCATGATCCATTTGATGTTTTCTTTACAAAGATACTAAAATTGTTTGTCATTTCCTTCTCCAGCTCATTTTACAGATGAGCAAACTGAAGCAAACAAAGTTAAGTGACTTGCCCAGAGTCACACAGCTAGTAAGTGTCTGAGGTCAAATTTGAACTAAGGAAAAAGAGTTTCCCTAACTCCAGGCCCAGCACTCAATTTTCTGTGCCACCTGACTGCCCTAAAGTGTATATACCTTAATTTATATTCATTGCTTTTATTTTATGAAAAAACTTCCTACTTAGAGAGTTAGTAAAAAGAGTTCACATCAGGAATAGGGAACCTGCAGCCTTAAGGCCACAAATGGCTCTCTAGGTCCTTAAGTGCCACTGAATCCAAACTTCACAAAACAAATACCCTTAATAAAAGGATTTGTTCTATAAAACTTAGACTCAGTCAAAAGTCCACACCCGAGGACCTAGAAGGCCACATGTGGCCTTGAGGTCATAGGTTCCCCACCACCGGTCTACATGTTGTGGCATTTGGGAATTTGCTTTGTTTATCTAAAACATAAATTCCTAAATATGAGGACATGGTTTCTTGTGCACATTCATTTGTATAGTCTTAACAATCAGATAAAGAAAAAATATTATTTGCTCTGCTACTTGAGTCATGACAAATCCTACTGCTGGCAAGTGTTCTAATGGCATGCTTTAAAGATATCACTGAAAAGTCAGTGTGTAAAATTACTAATGTCATTCGGGATGAATGCGATCTAAAATGAAAGACGGCAACTCAATCAGAAGTAGAGAGTGATAAAACTAAAATAAAGTGAATCTCAGTGAAAAGGTTAAAAGATCAGTTAATGTTTGGGTGCCTTATTCTTCTCTACGTAATTAAGTAAAGAAAATAAAAACAGGGTGAGTAGAGTGATACAGAGTGACTTCTAGAATTAACTTCAATAAAGCACCATCAAAATGAACATTGCTTCAAATCTTATTTGATGTTAGCAGCTTACATATTGTACTTTGGTTACTTCTATCAGTCTTATAGCTGATACTTCACTTTTTGCAACACATTTGAAAAGTATAGGAACTAATATTTTTAAAAGCTTTATTTCTATCTTTCATTTTAACATCACAGTCATTTCTGTATAAATTTACTTCAATAACTTCCCTCCCAACCACTCCCACTACCAGTAAAACTTCCGCTATAACAACAATGAAAAAAGTTAAGCAAAATCATTTAACCTAGTGACTATTTCCAACAGCATAAGCAACGTTCTATCCCCATGGTCTCCCTAAGTCTCCAACAAAAGAAGGGTACATTTATTCCTCTGTTATCTGGGGCAAGTATGATAATGATAATTACGTAGTTTTTTTTTCATTTATGTGGTTGTATCATGTATACTGTTTTTCAAGTTTTATTTCCTTCTCCCTACATCAAATCCTATAATTCCTCCAATTTTCTCCATATTCATTATATTTAGCATTCTTATAGCACTATAATATTGCATTGTATTCATATGCCCCAACTTGTTTAGCCATTCCCTAATAGATAAGCACTCTCACTTTGTTTCCCATTCTTTGCTACAACCAAAAAACCTTGTTATATTTGGTATCTATGGTAACAAAGGAAATACATTTTTGTACTTCACCTCCCCAAAGTATAAACCAGCAATGGAATCTCTAGATCATAGGATCTGAACATTTTAGCCCCCTATTTTTGCATAATTCTAAATTGGTTTTCAGAATGTATGTACCAATTCACAGCTCCACCAATAGTTTAGTATAATGGTATACCCTTATTCTCTTTGATATAGATGATTTATATCACTTATCTTTGCCAATTTGCTAGGTGAGGTGAAAGTTTGGAGTTATTTTAATTCGCATTTCTCTTGGTATTTGTGATTTGTAATAATTTTTTCGTAAGGTAGTTAATGTTTTGTAATTTCTCTTTTGAGAACTGATTGTTAATTTCCTTTGACCCTTCATCTATTAGAAAATGGCTTTTGTGGACCTCAGCTTCCCATGATAATTTATACTCAGAATTCTTCTTGTCTTTACCAAGTATAAGGTTTCAGATACCTTTAGCTGAAGCACCAAATCCATGCGATATTTTCCAAGAGGGTTTATGTCATTCAGTATCAGTGCAATGATGATATCAATGCCATTAGACTCATGGGTAGCAATACAAGTCTAGGGAATAAAATGTTTAAGAAACAACATTCACTTTTCAATACAGCGATACTCTAAGCAATGTATAATGCAAACTCTCTAAAGAGGCAGGGTGGTACAGTGGATAAAAAGTGAGTTTTTGAGCCATGAAGACCTGGGTTCAGTTCCTACCTCTGACACATAACTGACATATTCTAGGCAAGTCACTTTATTTTGCAATGCTCTAGGCAACTCTTTTTTTATGATTATAAATTCCAGAGAAGATACTTCCCTTCTGTGGTAGAGAGAATTACCTGATTTGTGAGTTCTCTACATCACTGAAATTGCAGAGCCAGCGCCTATGAAATCTAAAAGCCCTAGTTTACTCCATATTCTATAGATACCATTTTTGAAGTAAACTATATGGAATTCCAAAGCTGAAAAACTGATACAATATTCTCTCAACAAATATTTTGATATTATACTAAAATTACATGGAATTAATTTTATTTCACAGAACTTTGGGGAATAACATAAGGCATGTTCAAGTTTAAACAGACTATCTGATAGATAGTGGCACCTAGCCTCAAAGTATGATAGATATTATAGCTATTGCTATGTTAAACATTTTTTATCGAGGCAGAGACTATAAGCATGCACATGGTCTGACCTACCATATAACAGAACTCATGATATTATGCACCTCTTCACTGTAAAGTTTTTGTTAAATTTCAAATACATAGTGTTCTTATGAGTTTTGCTTTTGGCTTTAGTTTGGGGTTTTTTGTTTGTGGTGTTGGGTTGGGGAGTTTGGGGGTTTGGTTTGGTTTTGCTTTAGTTGTATCAGAAAATTAAACTTAGAGAAAATGCCAGGCAAAGCTTCAGACTTTTTGGGGGAATTGTATATAAACATCGTTGAAAAAGATTTTACCCAGTATATATGCAATAGTAATTGCTATATTAAGGTTTTTTTTCTAATAAGTTTTTCATTTATTCTTTTATTTCAAACATTAATGTTTGTTCTTATAAGTTCCTCTTGTAATTTTTTATGTTTTTATAAAAACCTACGAAAAGTATTTAAAGACATTTTGGTGCAAGATCACATTTCAGAGTTCTACATTCATTATTATAACTCTAAAATGATTAGTGCATCTTGAAGTTTCTGGGTACATGCCCAGATGTCATGAAATCATTCTATCCCCTTTTCTTTCCTACCCCTGAGTACCTTCTGTACTCTTATAGTGAATCCTTGATATCTGACTAGAGACCTGAATCAGGGCCAGTCATTTTGGAAGAAAGGCTGAAGTTTGCCTTGGAGAAGCACTGTAGGATACTCAAAGTGTCTAATTCAGAGAGCCAAAGATAGCCTGTTCCAAATTTTTGAGAAAGAACCATAAAAAATAAAAACAAAGAAAGATAAAGAAATCTTGCTCCTTCCAAAGGGTTGAATTTTTACCTGACACTGGTTCATAGGAATTTTCCTTTAAAGTCAAACGAAAAAAGAATATGGTAAAGCATTCACTTCTCTATAATTCAGTATTTACATGTTCGGATAGGAAAAGGGGAAAGTCTGATGAGGTCAAGGAAAAGAAAAATCACTTTCAAAAGTACACAAATAACTGATGTATTCAGTAACTTGAACTTTAGCTCATAAGTCAGTCATAAATTCTTTTAAGCTTGGGGCTATATTTTATAGTTACCTGATTTTCATGGCATGGTCCTTGGCAATATTCAGTTAAACTCTCCAGGGTTTGATTGACTAGAGCTACATTCCTCTCATTGATATACAACCCTAACAGACCCAGCCCTCCAGTCGTACTTCCACAAATGCAGTCTAAGAACTGAAGAGTCTCACAAACAAGGTTATAATTTGTTTTGTTGTTCTGATTCCTCAAGAAGTTCTGAAATCAAAGTAATACAAATGAGTAAAAAGAATCACTGTCACATTCATTTTCATTTCTCCATATTCTATTTATCTCAAAAAAACACCAAAATAGCAGAGCTGCTTCAAATGGCTAATTATTCAGGAGTATTCAAATATATTAGATTTATACAAAATCTTTCCTCACATGCTGTTTAATTTTACTAATACTCAGAATAAGTATTTCTAAATGTCTCTATTTCCAAAATTCACAAAAAACACAGTTTGAAAGAGACATTTCTAGGCCAGAATTTCCCAGCAATATTCTGCTTGATGGGGGTGCCAGGAGAAAACTTTAGTGCTAGCAATATTTTTCCCTCTACAATATTAAACAGAAATTACCTATTATCAGACATATCTATTAGACAGCATTTACTGGGAGAAAAATATGCTTAGTTTCATCTACTTTGCTCTGAAATTTCCCTGGCCCGCTTTTATATTGCAGAGGATATTAAATACCTCCAGATTGTCTTCAGGCTGAATTTATGGATTCTGCCAAAATATTTAAAATCTTGAAGTATTCTATGGACAAATTAGTTCTGAACTAGGTTAAAGAAAAGGAAGTATACTACTGACAGCTGTTTTCACTAATTCATTTTTTTAAATCCTTATTTTTAGATCCCTTCTCTTCAATCCCACCTAAAAGGAAATCATTCATACTGGTTCATTATGAAAAGTTTCTCTCTTTTCTCAACATAAACAAGCTAGATCAGGTTCTTTGAACATTTAGACCACTTTCCAGTTTTTACTCACATTTAAATTACTAAAACTGTATGCACATTCTAGTCCAAGATTTTAAAAGCTAAATACAATCCATTTATTAGTTCAGATCACAGAACATCATACCTGTAGTTCTCGGTTGTGATTCTCACAAAGTAGCTGAAGAAATCTCAGAATCGGTTGCATGATTGCAATGGTAGGGGTCATCGTTACTTCATCAGCAGACTTTTCATCTATATTTCCAGCATCTGCTCCTGTGCACATGAGATCTATTTCTGGATCCATTTCTCTTCTATATACACAGTATGCTTTGGATGTTGCTGAAGATGCTTCTGTTAACTGCCCTTTCATTCCCTCTTTTAAATGCAAAGATGTATCTCTTACTGAAAACAAAATAATTCTCTTATTCTTACTGGGATAATTTTACCTTGCATATTGAAAAGAGAAAAAACATGCTAAAAACAAGGAAATTATCATGGCACCCAAGTCTTCTTCAAAAACAAAATTAAAATTCAAATGTAACACAAATTAAAATTAAAACTATAGGTTTTCCAAGTTGAAAAAGGCTCAACATTTCCATGTTATATATGTTAGCAGAGATATATAAAAAAATAAACAGAAGAATAAAATGTGGCAAACTTCAAAACATGGATTGTTTTTCTTTTTAATACTATTTCCTTCCTCCAGATCACCTCAAATAACAAAAACCTTTGTAGCACAGTGTAGAAATTAGAATCACTGCTCCAAAAACACATAAAATCTGACTTTTACAAATAGCCTCATTAAGAGAATATTTAATTTGAGCTGATTAAAAATGATTATTTGAAATATGGCATATATTATTTATATTTCAATATGCTATATAATATTCCTATCACTAGTATCTATAATGATGGTTTCTTTTCTCAAATTTAGCTCCATAGAACTAATTCAAGCATGCATTTCAGGAGTATAATGATTCAACTGTGAATATTCTTGATTGTGGTAATGTTTTGCAAGATATGACCAAGATATGGATGATGAATAGGTAGCCCAAGAGCTCTTACTCTCTCCCCTCCCTTAAAAACACCAATTCCCTTCTCCTGTTCCCCCAAGACACACATGCTATTATATTATTATAGTACACACATTACTAAACCCATCTTTACCTCTCATTCTTGGACTAGATGTTATGAGATCACTGTCATCATCCTTCTTCTTGCTGCCTAAGTCTATGGTATTCACCGTCACAGTTGATCGTATCTCTTTTTGGGCAGCCTTCATATGATCATATAAGACTTTAAAAAACTTTTCAGATTTTTTTTGTTCATGTAATTGCTGGTAAGAAGAATACTACCAGAAAAAAAATGTACTTTAGAAGAAATACTTAGTGTTTCATTCTTATAACAAAAGCATTGCAGAGAAAACTACACATTTCAAATACTGGCAATGATCGTACTACAAAGTGACATGTTTTTGCAGTGTAAATACTACCAACATCTTATATTTACTTGCCAATTATATATTATATTGCTTCCTATCCAATTATATTGCTGGCAATTATATTATTCCTCATAACATATATTTAGGGTTTTCTTTTCACCTGTTATTTCCATTTATAATCATAAATTTATATTTAAAAGATTATCAAAAGCATCATACAAAATTATACACAATAAACATGGTTCACATCCTATAAAATGCATCATTATGTTTTCCTCATTATCTTAAACAAAAAGAATTTATTAGGTATTTATTACACACGGAAGCCTTACTATCATGCCAACCCTAGGACATATATATAGATGATTCCTCTTTCTCAAATGGTTCTTTCAAAGGTCTGGTGTTAGGAGAGCTATAATTTTTTAATACAACATAGTCCCTCTCCATATAGTTTAAGGGGACAGGGACATGTAAAGATAACTACAACAAACAATAACACATAATCTGTGAATTAAAGAGGGTTGAGGGTAGAGTTGTTTGGTATTTTTACATTACGTGAAGTCTAAGAAGAAAAAAGGTCATTAGTGACAGGTAGGATCAAGAAAGCTTCATGGAGGAGACATCTGAATTTGACTTTAAGGACAAAATAGAAATTCATCCAGAGAAGAAGAGCAAGGACAACATTGTAGACAAAAGGGACTATGAGAGTATTAAACACATCAGTGGCAAAGAACAATATACCTGGGGGAGGAAGAGTACAATGCACAGAGTGGTTATCTTCATAACAACATACACTTGGATGGAAGTTGATAAACACTTTGTGCCAAGCTTTGCGCTAAACAATAGTAATACAAATACAAACAGTCAATCTCTGAATTCAGGTGTTTACATTCTAATGGCAGATGACTTTATGGCAGGAAGAGAGAGTGAAGGTACATGACAGGGGCATAGTTTTCTAGTCCAGAAGCCAGGAACAGTCCTGAGAGGGGAATGAAAGCCAGCTTAGGACCTTCCATAAAACAGAGGCTTCCGGAGAAATTCACCAATGGGAGAAAGTATATTTTAGTGGGAAACTTGCAGAGGAATCTTCCAAGTGGAAAGGTTGTAGGAGCAGTCAGAAGTTACAGGCAAAGGAGGGCCCAGGCTCTGAAGATATTTCCAGGAAAAGACAGGGCCCAGAGTATAGAAACTGATGGATAGGAACTGATGAACTTCCAACCTAACTACTTTAAGGTCAACAATATCATAGGTTCTAGTTAATCTCTTTATAAGGCATATAAATTTTGAAATACTGTATAAGAAAAATAATTGAAATATTGAAGAAATTCAAGAACATCTAACCAAGCATTTAATGTTTTCCCAAACCTTTCAGCATCTGGCAAAAGACAGGGGAGAAAAAAAATGTATGCTTAGCCAATAGCTGGAAGTAGCTAGGATATAAAGGAGATAGGTTAAAGGACTTGAATTCAAAAGAAGTGGACTAATTTTCTAGACAAATCACTTCTGCCCCATCCCATGTTATAACAAAAGTTAGCTGCAGGACCAATTCAGCTTTTTTTTTTTTGTCCTTTACTCTGAGACTCTGAAAAGACTTGAGGGATGGGGGCCAGAAGGGAAGAAGGAATTACAAGAAATCCAAGACCAATGTTGCTCCCTACATGACCTTGGGTGAATCACAAACCTGAGTTTCAGTTTCTTCATCAGTAAAATGAAGATTAATTCAGTGATCTCTAGGTGTGACTTACAACTAAATCAGTGATCCTAGGAGAGTTTATAGGAAGGAAGTTTTTCTGGTTTTTATAAATAAGGGTATGGATTTGGAACTAATGAATGAATTAAAGACATAGCACATTTTAGTAACTTATAAGGAAATAGTAGAACAAACTCCTTAACTTCTTTTGAACACAATGTAAGAGAATTAATATGGTGTTGACTCAAGTAGCACGCTGTAGGTATAGTTGGTAGATGTATTTGTCACTGAGAGCATTTAAGAAGTACTACTTCCACCTTAATACACACACCTACACACTCATCCATGAGATTGCTACAGATGAGAATGCAAAACCCAGTCAAATAGAGTGGAATCTCATCCCTGTTACATATGGAATGTGGCATAAAACCATAGAGAGACAGAGAGAGAGAGAGAGAGAGAGAGAGAGAGAGAGAGAGAGAGAGAGAGAGAGAGAGAGAGAGAGAGAGAGAGAGAGAGAGAGGTAAGCAAATAGGTATAAAATATATAGTAACTGATGTTTTCTTAGTCACCTTTTGGGGGCAGTAATGCCTGAAGTTTTTTCCATGTGATTAGTACCCTCCCCTCTTTTGGATACTTTAAAAAGTCCTCACATACAGCATAGATCTCCATTCTATACAATTGGTCTAGTTCAGTTGTTTTCCCCAACTCTTCAATAGTATTTCTATCTCTTCTACAACGGTGATGTTACTATACTTGGTGATGAGAAATCTTGCAATTCTTTTCTTTCATTCATGTTTTTTAATCTTCTCTTAGTTTCTTCTTTAAATGCCCTCAGGATGGCTTTGCATAGTTGGACTCTTGCCAAGTTTTCTTTAAACTAGTTCTACCCTCTGCTGTTTTCCCTTTGTTTTATGAGGCAATATTGCTCATAATCCTCCACAATCCTCTGTAAGATTTTAAAAACAATTTTATGTTTGAAATCAATATTCTCCTTGACTTCCATAACTCTTTTCTTAGCAAGTAAAGTAAATGTATGCTTATTAGGACAGATCTTAGATTCCTTTAGTTTTCTAGTTATGGCAATTGATTTGTATCAATTAAATTTTTATGTGAAATTATTATAATTTATGTTTCTACTCTTTCTTCCATCCATGTCATATTTTTGGCATAAATAACCTAATAGTCAGGTTGGATTTGTTTTTAATTACATTCCATATCTTTTCCTCATTTTTAATCTTTCTTCTAGCTTGTTGTAAATTTCTATCTTTGCTCTAATAAATTGGTGGAATAACTGCATACAGATAGCTGATTCAAGAATGATTCTCTTGCCAGTAACAACTGGCTCCCTGTTCATTAAAATATAATCTGTTTTAGTGCTTACCATATTCAAAGCATTCTACTGTCTTTCCTTTGAAGAAGATATTTATGATCCTTATGGATGATGCTTACTTCAAGGCAATTCTGTTTGGCTAATGTAGAACTCATGAGTCCTCACTAAGTTGTATTTTGGGTTTTTTTGTCAAATTTTCTACCACTTTCATATTTTTGAGCTCCAAATCTGTTACTGCCTTTACATCTTTCCAGAGAATCTTCATGATAGATATATATTCTAAGTTATCTACTGTATGATTTGCCTTTGTTCTGCTTTGAGGCTGCTGACGTCTGTCCTAATTTCCATCTTATTTTCTTTTAAGTCTTATTTATATTTTGAATTATTTTGGAGTTATTCCATGATTTCTGAGGAAGTCACAGAATTATCTTTTTCATTAGGAGTGAGGTATTTCTAAATTTTTACTAACTTTTTTCCCTTTGTTTTTATGAGTTTCTTTCTTTTTCTAACTTCATCTGTTTAGGGATCTCCTGGTGAGGAAACTACCAATATCACTGAAGAAGAGGAACTATTTTGTAATTTATATCCATGGAGAGTGGAAGGGGCAATGAGAGGTTAAGTGAATTGCCCAAGGTCACACAGCTAACATGTACAAGAGGTGAAACTTGAACCCAGTCCAAACTTAAGGCAAAATTAACTTTCTATCCACTGTATAACAATATTAGGTAGTTTATAAATCTTGCGGTTGGATTATCTTATGTAGGTTTAATATTTTACTATCACTTTTTCTCCCTTTTTTCATTTTTCATTTTATATCCCTTTGGCCATCTGGTGAAGCCTATGAACTTCTTAGAATAAAGCTCTAAGATGCATAAAACAAAAGAAATCAATTATATTGAATTAAAGATTCAATTTTTCCCATGCAAGTTCACAAACTCCCCAAAATCTTTTAAGATATCCTTTGTGGATCCATGTACCCCAGATAAAGAACTTTTAGTTTCTAGATGTTTTGTCTTTTCAGCCTCTTTTGTGTGTGTGTGTGTGTGTGTGTGTCTATATCTCCCCATTAACTTGTCTCAAGCTTCTCTCCTTAATCTACAGATCTTCCACTGCTGCAGCATACTCCTTTTCTCCTAGACAGTTACCCAAGGTAGGGTGTCCTCAGCCTCTGCAAGTAGGGGTGAGACTGGAACTTGCTTGGTTTCCTTCACAGAGTAAATCCATGAGGAAAAAATTGATGCCAGCTATGCTTCTGGTTTCATTTCTCTTGTGGCCATCCTACTGAAAATGAGCCTCTTCAGACTTAATGAGGCTGATCCTTAGAAAACAGGCAGTCTGTTTTCCAAAGCATTATTCTAACTTTAAAAATGTTTCCATCATGTTGTGGTTTTTCATTTTAAGGATATTATACCACATAACATAATTTGAAATATAACAGCTACATCCTATCATAAGATCACATTTGACAGAGTTAGAGTTCAGAAGAACCCTAAAGATCATCTAATACATCTCCATTTTACAGAAAAGTAAATTGAGGTCCATAGAGATTAAGTAACACTGGGCAAGGTCTTCTAATTGAAAATCCAATGCTTTTTCCTCTATGCCACACTGCATCCTCTACTGACTCTTCCTAACGCCCTGTATCTAATCAGTTGCCAAATCTTGTCAATTCTACTTCCACAATACCTATCACATTGGCCTTTGTTCATATTATCACTGCTTCTGTTGAGACTCATTACTTCTTTCCTAGACTATTTCCATAATGTCTCAATGGGTCTTATTGCCTCCAGTCTCTCCTCTCTCCTCTCCTCTTCTCTTCTCTCTCCAACCCATTATCCATACCACTACCAAAATCATCTTCCTAAAGTACAGGTTTTTGCCATGCTAGTTTCTTATTCTAATGTCTTCAGTGGCTACCACCACTAGGATAAAAGACAAAAGTCTCAAGCTCCACAATCTGGCTCTAATCACTTTTACTAGATGCAGTGCACATCATTCATTCTGCCTCTTTCATGTACTCTATATTCCAGACAAATTGGCCTATACCTTTGTAGAGCCTGCTCCTCATGTCTAAAAATGCATCTCTCTATACCACTGCTTCTCAGAAACTTTCTCTTCTTTCAAGGCTCAGCACAATTAGCATTTTCTATACAAAACTTTTCAGAATGATTCCAATCATTGGTACACTATCCCTTCCCCAAATTACTTTGTGTTGATTATCTCAAATCACCTAACAGCAAATTGTGTTCATACTGTAGGTCTCTAGTAGAATATAATCTCCTTAAGGGAAAGAACTATTTCATTTCAATGCATGTATCCCCACTGAATAGCCCAATTTGCTATACATTGTTAGAACTAAATAAATGCTCAATTAAATTATCCAAAAGGTATGACAGAAAAATGTAAATGGGACTAGAACTAGTATTGATAATCTCAGCAAAGTAAATTCATCTCTTTCATAGGTACACAGAAGTTTTCAATTTTAGAACTTTTTTAGATATTATTTGTTTTTATATTACAAACATTTACAGATTTTGTAAATTTTGTAAAATCTCACTTTGTAAGAGGTCTTTTGTCACAAAGTAAGAGTTAAGTAAAACTAATATTACAGTGACTTCATCTGGAAGTGAGCCCAACTTTTCATATTTGTAGCAGATCCCACCTCTCTCTTTCTTTAAATTAACAGAAATCGTTTTTTCTCCCTCCTGTCCCAACTGCATTGAAATAAAAGGAAAAGAAAATCAAACTCTTTATACCAAATATGCATAGGCAATGAAAATAAATTCTCTCATCAGCTATATTCAAATATATATGTGTGTCTGTGTATGTCTCATTCTATCATCTCTCTTTGTAAAAAATAGTATGTTTCATCATTAGTACTCTGAGATCAAGAATGGTCATAATGTTAATCAAAGTTCTTATAGCTTTCAAAGTTTTTGCTTTGTTTTGCTTTTACAGTATGGTTATCATATAAATTGTTCTCCTTGTTCTGCTCATTTCATTCTTTATATGTGGATAAAAACCCTAAAAACTGTTCATTTTTATAAAATTGATATCATAGCATAAATTGTTCTGCTTACTTCTCTATTTAATTCACATGTCTTTCTCTGACTTTCCAAAAACATCACTTTTGTTTCAGTAGTAATTCATCATATTAATATGCTATAATTAATTTAGTTATTATACAACAACACTGCAAGGTAAATATTGTTATCATCCCCATTTTAGAATTGAGGAAACTGAGGCAAACAGGGTTAAATAACTTGGCCAGGATCATACATCTGTTAAGTATCTAAAAGCACATTTGAACTCAGGTCTTCCTAACTCTAGGTCTGACACTCTATCCACTGTGCCATTGAGGCACTGTTGAGCCTCATTGTTTGTTCCCATTTCTGTTGATATTCTTGAACTTTTTTTCTTCCATTTGAATTTGTTATTATTTTTCTAGTTCTATAAATCTCTGTTGTTTAATTGGTATAGTGTTGCATAAGTCAATTAATTTAGGCAGTTTAGTCATTTTTATTCTACTTATCCTAATTATGAGCAGTTAATCTTTTCTAATTATTTCGCTATTTATTTCTACATACAATTTTTCATGGATATATTTATATAATTCTTGTCTATTTCTTGGAATGTAGACTCCCAAGTATTTATTCATTCTGTAATACTTTTAAGTAGAATTTCTCTATCTCTTCCTACTTGGTTTATTAGTATTATATGGAAATGCTGGTGATTTTGTTGAACTATTTTGTATTCTACAATTTGCTGAAAGTATTAATTATCAAATTATTTTGTTAACTCTTTGAGTTTATATACGTCATCAGCAAAAAAAAATGTTACTTTTCTTTCTTCCTTACCTAGGGTTATTTTCTCAATTTCTTTTTCTTATCCTATTGCTATAGCCAGCATTTCTAATTTCTAGGTCAAGTAGAAGTTATGACAATGGACATCCTTATTTCCCCTCTGATTTTACTGGAAAGGATCCTAGTTTATTACTTTCACAAATAATGATGGCTCTTTGTTTTGGATACGTACTATTTAACATTACAAGAAAAGGTCCATTTCTTCCCATGTTTTCTAGTGTTTTAACAGAAACGGGTGTTGTATTTTGTCAAAGGCTTTTCTCAGACAAAATTCAAAATCAGTTGCCTCCAACTAGGGGAAAGCTAACAGATTCCTAAAGATAATTAGAAGAAATGCCAAAGAGAGATACTCCTATCTAGGACTGATCAGAGAATTTTTGCCCCAGAAAAAATCAACTAGAAAACCATTTTAAAGGTCTGGCTTTTGCTTAGGCAGTGCCTTTAGAAAGAATCAGGCTGAATATCTGAAGATAGCTGATAATTGGACTGTTTTCAAACCAAAGGACTTGGTTAGCAACCCCCTCACTTTCACAGAGCAAACTTTACTTGACAGAATCTCTGCTTCAGCACCAATTATGTGAAAAAGTTGTTTGTTTTTTAATTTGGAAGTAATGGTATTCTATATTCACGATTGCCCTTCACTTTCTCAGATGTGGTGTTACTGAATAGCTAAGGTAATAAAAGTTAGTCTTTCTCCATAATAATTCTTCATCATAATAAGAGTGATAGATTTGTACTCAAATACTAAGGTCCTGCTACCTATTCCCTGTGTGACCTTAGGCAAGTAATTTGACCTCTGTGGACTTTGAGAAGCTTAGACCAAAGGATCTCTACAGTCCCTTCTAGTTCTAAATCCATACATAATCCTGTGAACTAGAGACACAATAGAGTCTGAAGCACAAAGGAAGCAAGAAGCCTTAAATATTATGACTTAGAGATGAAATTAGAACAGAGGTTCTTAGATTTATAACTGATCATCTAGTTCACTACATTCATTTTACAGATGAGGAAACTGAGCTTCTGAAAAATTAGATGATTTGACCATGGCTAAACAGGTACAAAGCATCGGCAAGATTTGAACACCAGGTCCTCTAACCTCCTAACACACCACTCTTTCCATGGCACCAAACTGTATCTTACTAGTTTGATAAATACAAATTCAAGGCTTGTATTAACTACATCCATAATATGACTTTCAAACTCAATCTATTATGAATGATGGGAGATAGCATAATGTAGTCCACAAAGTGCTAGATTTGGAGGCAGACACTATGGGCTCGAATCCTGGCTCTGCAAAATGGTACTCAGTACAACTTTTCTCAATAGCCTTGGGCAAGTAGTCCAATTTCTCTGGAATTTACTTTCCTCATCTGTACAATGAGAAGGCTAGATTAGATGATTTCTAAAGTCCCTTCCAACTCTAATTCTATTATGATTCTATGAAAAGAACTATTGTAGAACTTTCTTGTTTCTACTAAAGATCCAAGCCAAATATAAACAATTCGACAAAAATTTTACTAACTACCTACTTAATACTATGTGCAAAGTACTGTACTAGGCACTAAGGATATAAAAGTGAAAAAGGACACAGTACCTTCCTTCAAGGAGCTTATGATGTCCTAGGAAGAGGGGAAGCAGAGGGGGGCAATGGTGATATTCCATGTACACAAATAAATAGAATAACATAATAGGGAGCGGAGGGGGAGGGAGGGTTAGGCGATGTACTCTAGGAAAACTGAAAGGAGAAATTTTCAACTGAAAAGACTAGGAAAAGATTCATGACACCTTTTTTATGCCTTGGAAAAAAAAGGAAGTTTCAAGAAGCAAGGAATTGTAGAAAGTACATTCTCATATTGAAGGCAATTAGCATTAATGCATAGAATAAAATTAGGGAAAAGATAGCAAGTCTGTTTAGCCAAAATGAGGAACATATGAAAACGAATACTATAAAATAAGAAGTCTGTGTCATTTGTTGAAATTCCTAGGTTCCACTTTTCAGCATATCTAACTGAATGTGAATGTCCTTTTTCTTAAAATCTTTAGAATACATTGTTGCTTTTACACTCCATGTTTTAGGAGAACAGATTCTATAATGGCTGTGTGTCTGCCAATCTGCAGTAGTATGCTCTGATGGGGTGTGCAGGGCAGGGATGGGGAAAGGAAAGAGACAAACATCATCCTGGGCAGGATTTGTGTGTGTAGCAAGGAGCCTGGGGTTGTTTTCCCAGAAACCACCTGGATCCCTGAAGTGGAAAGTACAGCTTCTGGAACAAGATCAGCAGATTCCCCTATTACAGATGAGCAAAAGCCAAGCTGCAGTGGGGAATCTGGCAAAAGAAAGGAAGAATACTACACTTTTCTATGGCATCAAAACAACCTTCTGTGCTTCAGAGTGAATCAAGCTGATGTTTTTTCCCAAAATTACATTTCCACAAGACAAAAAAATGTGGAAAATTATAAAACATAGCAACAAAAATATTTATTTCACAATATAAATTCATTCATTCTAGGTAGGAAAGTTAGATAAATCCATTCTTTAACATATTATAAGCTTAATTCTAATAAAGAAGTATTTAAGCTATATATCAAACTATTCAATGAATTTTTTATATAAAGATCACATCTTTAGAGTGGGAATGGACCTGAGATGCCATCTACTCCAACCGCCTAATTTAACAGATGAGGAAACAGCATAGAGAATGATTTGCCTGAGATCACATAGATAATAAGTGGGAGATGTAGGATTTGAACTCTTAAATCTAATACTCTTTCCGTTGAACTGATGGCAGTCATTGATCTGCAGAGACACCAAAATAACTATAAAATTGAATTCAGTGATTTTGGGGTGCTTATAGGAATTACTATTTTATACATGAGATTAAATTTAATTTGAAGTGAAAGACAAAGGCAGATTTTTATTGTGCTATAAGAAATCTAGCCATATTCCAAAGTGATGAATAAATGGTAGCATAATATTTAGAAGGAAGATATCCAAAAAATTTTAATGAATAAAGTACACTAAGAATAAAAATAAGAGATTATGTACCAAGAAGAAAATAATAGAACTGAAAGAAAAATTACACTTTTTATTTTTTCCAAGACAATTAGATTAGAAATGAAAATACAATAATGAATAAGATGCAAATGATGAATACCTGTGTTTGAGTATTTCCTCCTTCAAGCAATGCAATGCCAAGCAAAATTCCTTCAGAAAAAATCTTGTCATTTTTGGTGTTCACTATAACATCTATGACAAGTTCAGATGCACCTTCTTTATCCAAAAGACACTGAATATCAGATACTGATATCCTCATCTTATCTGAATCTTGTCCAGTAAAGTTTCCTGTGTGCAGAGGAAATGCAAATTTAAAAAGTCAGTAATTACAACTTTCCAAAATCTTAAAAAAAAACCTATGAATTTTTAGTAACAAATTTCCTCATCCTATTTAACATATGAAAAAATTAGCTAAAATCAAATTTCAAAAACAAAACATTTTATTTTCAGTCTACATCCAATAATTAAAAACAGTTTCACAGAGAAAATATTACTCATCATAAAAATCCTTCTACATAATAAGAAAACTAGTTGTTTTCATTCTACAGATTAAGAAATTTTGGCACAGGGGAATTAAGCTCATTACGCAAGGTCATAAAGCATGTTAGTTAAAATCAGATTTGATCTCTGATCATTCAAAGTGTTACATTTTGAATAATAATTTAGTGAAGTAAAATTTGACCTCATTAAAACCAATCATGGCATTGCAATTCAAATAAATATATTAAAAGAAAAATCATAAAAACTCTTCAGTCTCTATGAGTAGTTCTGATTGTCTTATGAATCCACAATTCAACAGGATGACTTTTGTTGGCACTCTCTATATATTCCTGAAATTATTGTGTTATCTGCCACGTTAAAAGAAAGTATCAATGTCAATATTCTAGAGCAGCAATAACATTAATATATACCTCAAAATTTCTGAAAAGAGAAATTTAAGAAATTACTGAATGATCTCCTAGTTTTGATTTTTTTTTTACCTTGTCCAGTTTTGCCATAGGTCCCTGATAGAGGTCCATTCACACCAGTCCCATAATCACCTTTAAAATAACGATTTAACAGTATTTTCCTTAATGTGTTCCCCTAAAAAAGGTAGAAATATCTGTTATTTATTTGAAACAATAAAAATAATAAATGTAAGCATATTATGGGGACATTAATTCTTAAGAAAATGGGGGTAAGAAGTAATATGGCATAAGAGATAGAAAGAAAAACTGATTGTAAGTCTTATTTCTGACATATACTATGTGGGCAAGTCACTTAACCCCTCAGTACCCTAGGCAATTTCCTCTAAAATTATACATTATAAAGCAATTGATCCTCTTACAAATGGCAAACTAACTTAGAGATATAGAACATAAAGGAATAGAAAGGATGTTGGATTTGGAGTCTAATGAGCTAAATTTAAAACTTGGCTCGACAAATTGCTACATGTGTGACCTTGAACCAGTCACTGAACCCCATTGGAACTCAGTTTTCCATCTATAAAATGAGATTAGACTACAGGAGTTCAAAGGTCCCTTCCAGTTCTCAGTCTATACTCCAGAATCGTCTGAGGTTCATAGACAAGTTACATGATTTATCCGTGGTCAAGCAGCTAATATTAGAAGTGGAATTTGAACTTTTTTATATGGTTCCCAGTCCAGGATTCCATTCATACTACTACATTTTTCTCATGTGTAACATGTATGTGTGTATGTGTACATGCATGTAAATATATAACAATTTTGATAAACAATACATGCATGTGGGGATATGAGGAGAGGAGAGAAGAAAGAAAAGGAGAGGTGAGGAGAGGAGAGAAGAGGAGAGGAGAGAGGATGACTGGGTATATTAGCTTGATTTTATATAGCTGACTCTGTGAATATAAAATCTCATCTATTTTTCTATAAACCAAAAAATTCTTCTATTCTCCCCAAGATAAAGTTTATGTTATTTAAAGCTCATATTACTTATTCTGAAACAGTTCAATAATATGAACTTTTAAAAAATCATGATCTCTGTCAATATAAGATGTACTACAAGAGGTGAGAGTAGTAGCACTGGCCACAGTGATATCACTGAGAGATGGTACTACCTCTATAGGAAAACTGAAAGTTATTCATGCAATAAGAATTGTGTAGTAGCAACCTTAGATAACAGTGCTAGCACAAGATCATAGATTTAGAGCTGGAAGAGACTTATGAGGCCATCTAGATGAAGCCTTTCCTTTTCAAAAAAGAGGAAATACAAAGGCAAGAGAAATTAAGTGATTTCCCCAAAGTAACATAGGTATTAAGCAGCAGAGCTGGTATGCAAACCAAGACCCTATACCTGCAAATCTAGCACTTTTTCCACTTCACCATGCAAGCCCAATAAAAACTTCCCAAACAGCTTATTTGAGTGATGTCAGCCCCTTCTTTCTTTGCTTTTTAATGATGTTGTCCATGAGAACTTGAGTCTCTGATTGCAATGCATGAGGCTGGGCATGGTGAAGAAACAGAACGGATTCTATAAAGTCACATTGTGGAAGCAGAAGTGCTTGGGTAAAGAGAACATTAAGGTGCTAGGCTGGTCAGACAGATCAAAATGAAAAGCAAGTACAGAACTGTAATAAACTGGCAGCTGCTGTGAAACCTTATTAACTGGTAAGATTATGCCAGGATCAGATCCCCACCAACAGCATTTCCCCCATTCTTTCTCCATTACTTGCAAAGCCAGTCCTGGAGGATTTCCAACAGGTGATTCCTTTTTCTGACCTTTCCTACTCTTTCAGGCAGAAAAGGAATAGAGGGTTATGGGAGAATTTGACATTTTTTTACTATGTTTTAATAAACCATATGACCACAGAAAAGCCAAATATCAGAGACTTAGAAATAAGACTAGTCAACAGCAAATTTCCCATTTATCAGTGATAAGAACTCTAGATCTATATGGGTTATTTTTTTATTGGAATAGTATTTCATTTCCATACCCCTACTGATAAGTCTGGAGCTAGCACAACCTAGTGATACAAAGACAGATATAACCTCCAGAAGGTAGGGTAGGGGAAAAGAACTTTGTAGGCTGAGTGCTGTTTAGTGGGGAGTGAATTTTTGGCCCAGGCACATATTCTAACAAAATTATTTCAGTGTAAGTCACATGGTTAGGAAATTATTCTTTTTTGCAATTTATTATATGACAACTTGCATTTTTGTAAGCTTGAAGGAATCAGGGTAGAGCTTGGGTGGGTTGCTAACAGTGTTGCAGCATCTGCCATGCCACCTCATGGAAGCTTCTTAGGCCAGCCTGTACTATCTATTGTCACTCTAGACTATGGCAAGAAATAGCACTTAAGATAGGAACTTGCAATAGAATATTTCCTAAATCTTCGTTAATATGAAACATTTTTCTATGAACTGAGAATTATTTTCCCCACAGAACTTGCTTTAATATATTCAGTATGATTTTTAAAGATAAGGCAAAAGCTTGTTTTCTGTTCTTTTTACTCTGCATAGGTTGCTCAATGCAAACATATAAATCTTTCCTCAGTGAAAATTAAAATATCATTTTCATCATCATCATCTTCTTCATTGTTATCATCAAAAAGAAAAGTGATTATAAAGTACCTTTCAAAGGAAAAAGTTTACAAATTGCTCTCACCGTTCTGAAAACCATAAGAATTTTCTGAAACTATGCCCAGAACTGTCCATACCCTTTAACCAAGCCTTAACACTACTAAGTCTACACCCTAAAGAAATCAAAGAAAGAAGAAAAGGATCTCTATATACAAAAATATTTGTAGCAGTCCTTGGAGAATGGCTACAAAACTGTAGTACAAAGACATGATGAGATGAGCAATATCAGAGAAAACTGGGAAGACCCTTATAAACTGATGTAAGGTGAACTGAGCACCAGGAGAACAATTTATACAATGATAACAGCATCATAAAGAAAAACAACTTTAAAAAACATTAAAACTCATGAACACAATGCTAAATCACAAATCCAAAAACATTATAATGAAAGACATCATTCAATTCCTGAGAGAGAGAGAAACAAAATGCAGACAGACTAATGTGGGCATTTGTTTCACTAGACTGCGTGGGCATGTATTGAGGGAGTTTTTTTTAACATTTGCTCAGTTGGTAGGGGTAGTAGTGAGATGGAAGGATTCATTTTCAAAAACCTTTCTTACTCAAAAAACAATTTTTAAGGTAAACTTTGTATTAAAAAAAGAGAAAGAAAAGCAGCTAAATGACAATGCTAACAATATAATCTGAAATAACATTCTTCAAACAGTTCCAAGAGACAAAACACCACCCTGTCAGGGATGGCTTACTATCATATTAACTGGCATCTTTCTTCAGCAGTCATTACTAAAGACACAATCCCTATTGCTTGATATTTTACAGTTTCTACCTCTAGTACTTACTAGCATAGAAGAGTGAGGAGTAAATAGAGCACAACTGCCTAACGCTTATATAACAACCAAAGTGGGTTTTGAAGAAACAATGATGCACAGCAACTTTATTGTGACCCATGAGTACCACTGTAATACAAATTCTGCCAAGGGCATAAGTAGCGAGGACAGAAGGAAGTAAAAACAGATTTTTGAGTTTTCTTAAAAGAAACCAGTCTGAATGGTAAAAGGATTAATCTCTCCAAAAGTAAAAACATTTCTTCAGAATCAAGTAAACACAAATTTCACTGTCAGTTTCATTATAATAGATTATATTACATCAGACTTACAAAATATGGAGTTGATTTGTCTGACAAAGCATAATTTAAGAGATCAAACATTTCTTAAAATATCTCTTTTTTAGTTGTATTTATAACAATTCGTGCTACTTATTAAGTATACCACAACCATACAAAGATAAAATGAGGCAATTCTTTCTCAAGGAATAAACCACGTCTGCTGACAAAAAAAAAACCTAATTTTAAGGAGTGATGGAGCACTAACAACTGATGGAATCAAGATTGCCTCTTGCAAGAAATGGTACTTGAGCTGAGTCTAAAGTAAGAAGTTGGATGGTATAATGGATAGAGCTCTAGACTTCAAATTAGGAATGATTGATTTCAAATCCCAGCTCAGGTACTTACTAGTCTAATGACCTTGGGAAAGTCATTTTATCTCTGTGCCACACCGTTTCCTTATTTTTAAAATGAGGTGGATTGAACTGGATGGACTTTAAAGTATCTTCCAGCTCTCAATCTATGATCCTAGGAACAATGAAGGAAGAAGAGACAGCTTATGCAAAGACATAGAGGCAGGAAAATGGCATGTCATGTACAGGAAACAAGTCGGCCACTTTGGCTGGAACACAGAATGTGTTAGGAGAAATGAATTGTGTAAGATCAGCCAAAAGAATATGTTTGAGTCAGGTGCTTAAGGACTTTTAAGTGCCTAATAGAGTAGTTTATATTTTATCCTGGGGGGCAATAGAAAATTACTGAAGCTTTTTTACAGTTTTTTACAGCAACATGGTTAGACCCATACTTTAGCAATATTAGTTTATCAGCAGTATGAAGGATCAGTTAGAGAAGAGTGAAACTGAAGGTGAGGTGACTAATTAGGAGGCTATTGCAATAGTCCAGGGGAGAGGTGATGAGAGCCTATACTCAAGTGGTGGCCATGTGAATGGAGAGAAGGGATAAGAAGCAAGAAATATCATAAAAACAGATTCAACAAAACTTGGCAATTGATTGACTATGAAGAGTGAAGTAGAGCGCAGTCAAGAATAATTTCTACATTGCAAACCTGGATGACTGAAATGAAAATTTCAGAATTTCTAGAATTCCGTAGAAAATTCTACTTCTATATTTTTGGTCTGGAACTGTGATTTCACTGGTGTAGGGAAGTTTGTGTCAGAGAGCTCCCCTTTAAAAGCAACTCTTGTATAACATAATTTTAGAATTGCCTGGGGCACTGAAAAATTAAGTGACTTATCAGTATGTGAGTGGGAAAGCAGATAGTTTTCAATACATCCATCTCTTGATCTTCATTTTCTGAATTTTATAATAGATTCCCCCATAGATTCATGTTCATCATCAACTTGAAATTCTTGATAGATCCTGTCTCATTGTTTGATAAAAGTTACAAATTCATTGACAAAGTACTTATATAAAAAATAACCTTTTCTTCTATCGTGGGGGTGTAGAAAAGAATACTTTTTACAGATGCAAGCCCCAGGAAGTTAAATTTTGATATTTAATTATGAAGTTTAGCTATGAAGTTAAATTTTAAGTTTGGCCTCTAACCCCATGATTACCACATGATATACATCTTGGAAGCAGGAAACTTGATAAGAAGCTCATAACCTACATAAGGAAGCAAGACTATCTTTTATATAAAAGGAAAAACCAAAGTTCCAACTTCAGGTTACTGAGAACTTTGAAGACCTGCATCGCATTTATTAGCAGGATCAGGATCAGCTGTAGGCCTGAAGCTAAAGACCTCATATATGTCTGATGGAATGCCACTAAAAGTGGAAATCCCCTGAGGTTCTTCAGCAACCAGGTTCTTTCTCATTTGAAATAAGAACAAAGCAATGATACCCCAAAGTTTCTTCCCAATGAACTGTACTTCAAATGTGTAAATTTTCTACATGGATTATTTTTCATTTTGTGATATAGCCAATGACTGACCACAAAAGATACTTGTTTAGAAAGCATTACTGCTACAAGTGAACTCCTTGAGAGCAGGTATTATCTTAACCTTCTATTTGTATCCCCAAAACTTGGCACAGTGCTTCATGCATAGCAAGCACTTAATAAATGCTTTATTCATTCATTCTTCATAATAATTTATAGAATGGAGTCAAAAATTATTCTTTCTAGAATTTTAACACTGATGCATAGATGAGCTAATTAGTCTTCACAAACTCTCCATTATTCTTTTGATTTTAGAGGTAATCAGAATCAATTCATAAAAGTGTAGTATCAAAGACTTAAAAAAAAAAACTTTTGGCAAAGTGATTTGGTGCTCAAACCATCAAGTCATACACTCTTTTGTCCCTTGTATTCAAAACTTTTTATTACCTTAATGGTTCCACATAATGGTACAATTCAACAATGCCCTAAAATGTCATGCCAAAGTCCCTAAGCCATTTTAGAATAATAGCTAGACAGTTAGATAGTACATTAGACAGAGCACTGGCCCTGGAGTCAGGAGGACCTGAGTTCAAGTCAGATCACTGTGTGATCCTGGGCAAGTCACTCAACCCCAAATGCCTCAAACAAAAAAACAGAATAATAGTCAGATGGGGGAAAAGAGGCCATAGTAATGGAAATGACATAGAAATCAATGTATTTTAGCAATCAAGAAAAATGGGGGGGAAGGGGAAGAAACTATAGAAAAAGTGTTTTTCTCCTTTAGGAAGCATGGATAGTGTGAAATTATCATTTAAAAAATTTTAATCCTTGAATGGCTTATGGAAGTACAAATCTGAAGAAATGACAACTTTGTCTGAATTTTTTCTTGCTAAACTATTACTTTTATTTGCTACACAATTCTTGCATTTAATTTAAGTGTATCTGGAAAACAGATGTATTATGATGGCAAATGTTTTGAATGTTACATCTGTTAGTAAAATACAGAGAGGCTCAAACTGCTAATTAAGTATGAAATTGTATGTGTCGCTTAGGAATCAGTTTCTTCTTAAAACTGCCTGATGTTCAAGGCACAATAAATTGAGTTGGTTTCTGGAAATATTTGTGTCCTGACCTGTGTGGGAAGGAAAACCACTGCACTGAATATAGGCTAGACAGTTTCCATGGATACCTCACACTGCTTTAGGTGTATAAACTAAATATTACAAGAAACTTCATGGAAATTAGAGTACAAGTCTCATAAACATGTTAGGAAAAATAATTATCATCCTTGAGAAAGATACTGCAATTTGCTTTTTGATATGTGAACAGTACTTTCAGGGACAAATAAAAAGTTTAAAAGTTTCTATAAAGGAAGAGAGTTTCACAACATCATTATGAACTACTTACTAAATCACATATGATTTGAAGATAACTGACACGTGCAGGCACTAATTACATTAAATTAGCTGAACCAAATTTTATTATTCTGGCTATGGAACTTTCTATTTTTCTCAAATGAATGTACAGTGTAATGAAAAATACATCACCCCATTCCATCATTTTCCTTCTTCCCATGACACAGGACAGCTTTCCATATGAAGTTTAAAAGTCAATGTTATTTATCTACTATTTCAGATTACAATAAATAAAGCTTCATTATGCCAATCCAAGTCTTCCTGAAGACAAGGGACAGCCATACCTCCGCATACTATGTACAAGCAAAACAACACATGTTTCATCTGATTCCTGTAAAGTTATGGATAGAATAGTGGAAAGAGTCACAATCCTTTCCAAACATCACATCTTTTGTCTGACAGCAAAAAAAAAAAAAATTATCAGTATTCTAAGGATAACCGTTGTCCATTAAACTCCACTTTATATTGTCTGAGCCAGTCTATTTCTGGTTATATATAACTGCCATGAGGACTACAGAAGAGCACTGATCATTTCAATTAAAGATATAATGAATTAAAGGCAAATGATAACCAAATGTAGCTATTATTCACATGACTGTCTATGAATCCTTATATCGATTCCCTTTCTGCTTAACTTAAAGACAGCATACTGTAGCAAAAACCTTATTAACCTTGGAGTTAGAAAAACCTAAGTTATTGGACTGACTTTTCAATAACTATGAATTCAGACAAGTTCTGAGCCTATTCTCCCATCTAGAAACAGCAGGGAACAGGGATAAAACCACCGGATCTTGTGTCAAAGGACCTGGTTCCGAACCTTGGCTCTGCCTCTCCTGCTGTATTTGTAGATGTGGCCCTGAACAAATCATTTAACCCAATTTGGCCTCCATTCTCTTACCTGTAAAAAGACAAGGTTGGACTAGATGACACCAATGTTCCTTCAGCTCTAAATCTATGATCCCAGGATCCTATTACATCTGAAAGGAGACTAATAATACTGGCCTTTCCTCCCCTAAGTTGTGAAAATCAAAGGGGTAACTTGTGAAATGGAGGTTTGGGAGATGGGGGGAATGGTAATCCTGGTCCTATGATTTCACTGGTGTAGGAAGCTCCTTGGTGAGGAAACTCTTGCTACCAAAGAAGATTAGCAGCTGTTCCATAGTCTTAGATAGTAGTCACCTGAGAGAAGGAGAGGTTACATAATTTGTCCAAGGCCACAAAGATAGGAAATATGTAGGATGTAGTGTCTGAAACTCTACCTCCCTAACTCTGAGACTGGCTCTCTACCCACTAAATCACATTGATTAGCATAAATGTACTCAGAACACCAGAGAGGTGCACTGGGTGGCACAGTGGATAGAATACTAGAGTAAGGAAAACTCATTTTCCTGAGTTCAAATCTGGCCTCAAACACTTACTAGCTGTGTGACCCTCAGTAAATCACTTAACTTTATTTGTCTCCATTTTCTCATCTGTAAATTGAGATGGAGAAGGACAGCAGAGATTATCCAGATTAGATATAACTCAGACTTACAATTTATGTATCCATGGAGCATGGGCTCATGTTCATGAGGGCTGATGTGAAACTGAACTACCATTCAGTTTAGAAATAGGATACTGTTTCATTTGTTTGCCTTTCTATATTTATTGAAATACCAAATTTCTAACAACCCATTAAGTCCAACCTCACCATTTTAAAAATAAGAGAACTGAGGTCAAGTAGGGTTAAATGGCTTGCCCAAGGCTACACAACAGCATCTATATTTTTCATAATGGTAGAATAACAATTATCAAATGTCTGAAAGAATAATTATCAAATTCTGAAAGTACTCTAATATTTCTAAATCAGAAGTACACTGTAGGCATGTGGTATTTCTTACTCTTAGTATTAAAATGCAAGGCTTTGTCTTCTAGTGTGTAAATATGTATAAGCACATGAGTCCAGTATATGAGCCAAAGTCCTGAATTTCATCAGTTTGTGCATGTCACAAGCTTTCTATTAACTGCAACATTCAAAGATATATATTAAATTAAACCTGGTCTTGGAAGGGATTTCTTTCTACTTTAAAATGATACATTAAGGAATTAAATTGTTATTACTAGTCCTTCTAATAAAGTCAAGCCTAATAATTTAGAAGACTCCTTAGGTCAGTGCTCATGTTCCTGGGCTTTTAAAATATGCTTATGAGAATTATATAAAAGAGTTTCTAGCCTTGCTAGAAGTGATAATTATCAGAAGGTAAATTGCTAAACATTTCATTGGACTATCTGTTGTCCTGACTCATGCTTTCACAACTTCGTTTGGAAATAACATCGCATCAAACCACTTTGGGTATCACAACCTGCAGTAACTTGAAACCTGTCAGCTACAGTGACTTGCCACTGTATGTGCAGTTCTACCACCAGAATACAGACTTTAGTTCATTTATTTTATAACTGCTGCCAGGAACTGTTTTAAAGGGAAAATTAATTTTGGAGTTTCATTTTTATCTCAGTTTAAGACACTTAAAACCTATCTCAACAGTATACAAAAGAGAAGTAAGATTGAAATAAGGACTAATATTAAAGTGCCTCAAGAATTTCTCAGTTAAAAACATGGGTAAAAGTTTTGCTGGAATCTAAACAAAATCTCATGATATCTTCTCCTTGGATTTTCAGCAAAACATTTTCACATTAAGCTACAACAAGTCAAAGAAGTTAGTTTTGTTTTTCATCAGTTTGAAAGAGGTGATTGTAAGTTGAATGGAAAAATCTATAACTGTCCAAGGTTGAACAATTTTATGATATTCAAATTAATTTCTGCCTCAGAAGTCATCAGCATATCCTTCACAGTCAAAAGTAACATGCTAGTCAGTAGGAAAAAGAAACACAGTATCAGTAAAATAATCTTCATACTACATGTTACAGTGAGAAACAGAAAGAGGGATCTATTCTTTAAGGTAGAAAGCACTGAAAAGGGAAAATGGTAATCCGTTACTCAAGATTTCCCTTCTAAGCAAACTCACACCAATATAGTTGCAATGTTAAAACATAAAAGAGCAAAAGAATGAAAAAAGAGAGAAAAAAATAGCCTCTCTCACTTTCTGTAGTCAATAAATAGAAATTATTTTTTTTTAATTCTATACACTCTACTAACATTTAGGGGCAGCTTGATATAGAGGATAAAGCCCTGTACTTGGAGTCAGAAATATCTGAGTTTAAATCCCATCTTTGATATTGGGCATACCACTAAATCTCTCTGGTCCTCAAAGCCATTAGCCTCAATGGATTCTGAGACCTCTTTCAGTTCTAAATCTATGCTCCTACATACTTTATTTACTCACTTTATTCTGATATTAGTCATGATGCAGTTAATCAACCACAGTATATAATGTATTTTCCTGTTCCTTTGAAAGCCTGGTGTTATCTACATTTTCATAAGAAAACACACATGGATGTGTGGATCTATAAAATAACAATGATACCAGAAATAGCCCTTATTCATTTCACAATTTAAGGCTGATAAAGTGCATGCCTCAAAACAACCCTGTAAAATAGGTGGTACAAGCACTATGCCCATTTTCTAGGAGAAGAAATTGAGGCACACAGCTAGCTAATATCTGAAGCAGAACTCAAATCTAAGTTTCTTCGCCTCCAAGGTCAGCACTCTCTCCACTATCCCATTTTCTTTCTTTATTCATTTTGTCTCTTGGAGTCTTAAATTATGGAGTCCTTTCTCTGATTGGTGTTTGTGGTCCAAACTCATTTCATGAAGTCCCCAAGCCATGTACACTTAACTGTTGGCCCCATTCATCATTCACCAAACTTCTCTACCTCCATACCAGTAGCCCTGTCACCATGGAGATACCTTGTGGTCCTTTGTTCTGATTGGTGAATCCCTGGTCCAGATCACAATTCTTTGAGAGGCCATGTTTACTTCACTCCTACATTCTCTGGCCTTCTCTCATCACCAGTATCCTTTTCCTTAAACAGATATCCTCATTTTGTCTCCTCCCAACTCTCCTTTATGTGCTATCATTCTCTGGCCTTCTCTCATCACCAGTATCCTTTTCCTTAAACAGATATCCTCATTTTGTCTCCTCCCAACTCTCCTTTATGTGCTATCTTCCCTCATAAGAATGTAAGCTTTTTTAGATAGTGACTATCTTTTTTTACTTGTATTCATATTCACAGAACTTGTAAATACATTGTTCCTGTCACAAAGTAAGCCTTTAATAAATGCTCTACCTAAAATTTTTATCATAAAATTATAATCTCACAATTTTATTTAATTTTGAAGTAGCAAAGATGCAGTCCATTACTGAATACTGCTTACAAAATTTTACTTGTTTCCTATTAATACCTTCATTGTTATAAAAATTTAGTACCAATGACATGTCATTTTAAAGTAAAATATGCTAAAGTGGCCTATTTGTAACATATTCAAATTTTGTGATAGAAATTCTAGAAAATAACTTCCCTTAAGCACTTGTAAAATGCTGATATTGTAATAAAACATAAGAAGACATTTTTGTGGGCTGACACATGTTCAATGCTGATATTCAAGTCTGACATGAATCTGAAGTTTATTTCCAATTTTATTGCCACCTCAAACATATTAAGAAAATGTAAAGTATCACATTCAGGTGTCAAGTATAATTTTCTGTTGTAGTAAATGGATTCAGCTTAAAAGAAAACATATTTCAAAAGTCTGGCATTTTAAGATGATTGAACTAAAACGTTACCTGTGGAGGGTTAGCCAAATAGATCCTCTAAGCTATTAATAAGGGCCTTCTTAAACTGAATGTAATATATAAAGTTATAATGACAAAACAGGAAGATAATAAATGTTGGAGAAAATGTGGGAGAGTTGGAGCACTAATTCATTGTTGGTGGAGCTGTGAGCTAATCCAAACTTTCTGGAGAGCAATTTGGAACTATGTCCAAAGGGCTATAAAAATGTGCATACCCTTTGACCTAGTAATATTACTTCTAGGACTTTATCCTAAAGAGATCATAAAAATGGGAGAAGGTCCCACATTTACAAAAATACTTAATGCAGCTGTTTTGTGGTGTTCAAGAACTGGAAATCAAGGGGATGCCCATCAGTTGGGGAATGGCTGAACAAGTTGTGGTATATGCATGCAATGGAATACTATTTTGCTATAAGAAATGATAAACAGTCAGACTTTAGAAAAACCTGGAAAGACTTAAATGAACTGGTGCTGAGTGAAATGAGCAGAACCAGAAGAACATTATACGCAGTAACAGCCACAGGGTGCAAGGACTGTTTCTGATAGACTTAGCCCTTCACAGCAATGCAAGGACCTAAAACATTCTCAAAGGACTCAAAGCAAAATGCCATCCACATCTAGAGAAAGAACTATGGAATCGGGATGCAGAATTAAGCAGACTATTTTCTCTTGTGTTACGTTTTGATTTGGTTTGTTTTTTTCTCATTGTTTCTCCCATTTGCTTTAATTCTTCCGTGCAACATGACTAATGTGAAAATGTGTTTAATAGGAATGTATGTGTAGAGCTCATATGGGATTGCATGCCATCTCTGGGAGGGAAGGGGTAGGGGGAAGAAGGGAGAGGGAGAAAATTTAAAAGTTATGGAAGTGATTGTTGGAAACTGAAAACAAATTAATTTAACGTGTGTGTACATATATGTGTATATATGTATGTATGTACGTATATAAAGTTATATTTGAAAATAAGCAAATTTTTGGAAAATAATACAAAGAACAGGAGTATGGTAGAAAGAGAAGTAAACACAGGGCACAGGGTGTGAGTTTGAATCCCAGCTTTGTCACTCACTATCTAAGTAACCTTGGCCAAATCACTTACCCTCTGTGGGCCTCTATATCTTCATTTCTAAAACGAGATACTAGATAACTCCTAAGATTCCTTCCAGTTCTAGGTCTATGATATTATGAGCCTATGAAATCTTTCTGTAAGAAGAAACAATAACTACAGCTGTGCTGCACTACATGATGGCTTTACCTCAAACTAAGTGAAATACATGTCTTCTCTTCTTTCATGTACTGAAATGGAAGCACTTTGTTTAATATTTCAGTTCCCTCAGTGCCTTCTTAGTGCTTAGGCAGCTCTATTACTCTTTCAAAAGGTCAGAAAATGAATATCAACTTCTCTCCAGGGCTCCTTGTTGAATTTTCAAATCTCATTTGGAAGGAATTGAGAGGGAAAGTAAAATACCTGTCATTGATCTTGGTCACATTCTAGTTGTTCTTCAAGTGTCTATTAGTAAAATAATGCCTTGTCTTCTTTCCTGGGATTCACTTTTTAGGATATCATTTGCCCCCCTTTTATCTTTTTTTGTGAAAAGATAACAAGAGTTTCCACTTTTAAAATATTCGTTATTTTGAGCTATTAGGAGTTAACTTCTAATAAAATCTCCTAGTTATTTTAAGCCACTGAGTATAAGTTCAAACAGAAAATAATTTTAAAGAATATCAACATGCCGCCTACATACACAATTTTTAATTCCTTTCCACTAATGTTCACTATGAAAATGATCAACATAATGATTTATTTTATTTTCAATTACGAGCCAGGCCATGGACAAGAACATTTTCTCAGTCTACAAAACAAGCTTCTAAAATATTATGCTAAAACATACTAAGACTGAAATCTTACTGCTGTCAGAAACAAAATGTTTTACTCTCCAGCTCTGAGAATTATTTCCCTCATTCAGCCAAGTTACATAATGCTTAATTTTAGCTCTTTAGTGCCACAATGATATATACGCAATGCAAGTATTCGCGTTGGAATTACAACAGCAATTTGTCAATGCCTGTGCTACTAATCAACCCATTTGCTTTCTAGTGTAGAACAGTAAAAGCTTATCTCATGCAGACTCACACATCATTCAAATCAATCTAATTGAATTTCAAGGCCAAGAGCATTGCACAACACGTGATGTGTCTCCACTGGAGTACAGTGCCAGACACTGCAGGCATTACATAATCACATGCTGCTGTTGGCTGGGAAGGACAGCACTCCCAGTCGCCTCATTGACTTGGCAGTTGGTGTCTCCTCCAATCATGCCCTGCAGCTTTAATCTGCACACAGTGTTCACATGTACAGTCACATGTTTCGAGACCTTCACAGCAGCAACTGAGAATGGAACTTTTTGCTAGTAGTAGAAACTGCTCCTTAAAACAAACCCCTAAGGTAAAGAAGACTGTATCAAATGGAGGAATATGTATGATGCTAAAGCTTTAAGAAAACACACACACACGTCCATAGTTAATATTCTTTCCTTTAAGACTATTGCTATACAATATCATGATTTCCATTTTAAGTTTAACTTTAGAACTATAATTATTGGGACAATTTGGAATAATATATTTTCTAATATTACACTTGTGTCCCTTAGTTTCTAACATTAGCTGGCCAATGTTTAATATTGGACAGAAGGAATATTAAAAATCTTTCATCTTGAGATACAAAGCTTATTTAACTGGTCAATTCAGGAAAATATAATTAGTAAGTATCAAGTACATGGTCCTCAAGATTTTCCTTCTTTTTGAAAATGAACATGGATATACACACATGATATAACATTTAAATACATAAATACATGTAGACAGAACCTTTCCATCTCTCTCACACATGCCCAAAGCATAAATCTTATAAGCTATAACTTATTAGCTATGGAAAGGCAAATAAAAACACATGAATATATTTTAAGATTCTAACTTGATTCTATTTTTGCTTTTATTCAGTTTATTTTTAATGTTGCCAAAATACAGGATTTTAAATCCTGGATCGGATCAATGTCCACAGCTTCAATCAAGGAAACAAAAACTTCAGCCTACATAGTATTATCCCTAATGAATAAACTTCTGAATCCAAAGCTAGTCAATAAAGAAAAAATTTTTTCAAATATATAATAAGTTCATCAAAATTTTGGTATGTTTTCCCCTCTCCAAAGCAATGCCAAATTTGGATAAATTTATATTGATAATCAAAAAACAAATTCATTTTCAAGCAGTACTTACAAAGCCCTTCTACCGTGTTTCAGTGATTCTTCTATTCACAAAGTCATGGACTTTGAGAGCTGTCTATATTTCAAAATAAAAACTATGGCATAACCAGCTGAACTACTAGTAAGTTTCTAAACTAAGAGACAAATGTAAATCTCACTACTAGGTGGCACCCAAAGAAATTCACTCTGGTTCAACAGGAGGAATAGAAAAATGTTTTCTTGCCAGTACACAGTTACTTTTCGGGTGAATAGTGAACAATGCTAATTCTTTGTTTCTTAGGCCACTTGACAATGCGAGAACAGGGACAAAAATGTCCTCAATTCAAAATAGGAAAAAAAGGATATCTAAAATGAGTAAGAATGGAAAGGTATACTGCAGGTCCAGTAGGTGTACATTCTTTACAACCATACAAACAAGTAAAATATTATACTAAAAAAAAAAAATCCAAAGTTGTGAATGTGAAGCAAAAGAGTACTAATTGAAATAAAGAGAAAAAAAACATTGTCATTTACATACAGGAGTTCTTTGGTTGTACACTAATAGAGTTACACATTTTGTTGCAAAATATATGGCCCCAAATACTAATCCTGTACTACATTAAAGCATAACAAGAATAAACTGTTCTATGAAAATGAAACATTATATCTCACATAATTTTCTTGTTTTACAAAAAGGGAAAAATAGATGCATAGGAAAAAACAACACAGATAACTTTAAAATGCATTGTTTATTGATTCTGCTTATTTGTTTTTTTAAGGAGAGCAAAATGTAGAAATGCAGGATTTCTAAATTTATGGGAAAAGATCATGGGAGATCTGTATGGATTACAGAACAGAGTTTTCACATTCTCTATTCCCAGATCCAAAGATCAGGTCCATATTTCCTCCTACCAAAAATTTTGTATACATATTCTCCTACCTGAAATTTTGCAATATTCTCCTAACAGATCTCCCTATATCTAATTTATCATCTATTTTATATACTATTGTCAAGTTAATCTATTTAAAATAGTTTAACCCTCCTCAGAACCTTCAACAGTTCCTTCATTGCATTCAGAAAATATTTAAATTAAAACCTCCCACACTCTATATCTTCAATTTCTCTTTTCACTCTCCCTCTACTTGAATGCTCCATTCCAGTCAAACTAGTATACTTCTTGTCCTACATATGCAGTAACCTACTGGGGCAGCTAGGTGGTGTAGTGGATAGAGTACCAGTGCAGGAGTCAGGAGGATCTAAGTTCAAATCTCACCTCAGACACTTGACACTCAGTAAATGTGTGACCTTGGCCAAGTCACTTAACCCCAATTGCCTTATCATGGGTCATCTCCAGTCATCTTGATGAATATCTGGTCACGGGATTCAGATGGCTCTGGAGGAGAAGTGAGGCTGGTGACCTGCACAGCCCTCCCTCACTCAAAACAAAATCAAGTGCCAAGTCATGTCATTATTTCTCTGATGACATGGTCTTCTTCAGCAATGAAGGACGAACACAGAAGACAGTAACCTACTATGGCAATATTATCATCTCCAAGCTTTAGGTCATGATGCTACACTTTTAAAAACTCCCTACTACCACCACCACCCTACTTCTGCTTATCTAAGTCCTACCCTTCATTTGAAGCCCACATTAAGTCTTACTTCACAAAATAACAAAATCACACAATTCTGGAACCAGAAAAGACCTCAGAGCTCCCATTACAACATTCAGATAAGTGGTCACTCAGACTGTGCTTGGAGAACTCCAGTGAGGCTAAAGGCTTCCATGAATGGCATCTTATAGTTTTTTTATAGCTCTAATTGTTCAGGAAGTTTCAAATGATATCAAGTCTAAATTTCCCTCTTTGCAACACTGCTTGCTCCTCATTCTACCTTCAGGGGACAAAAATAACAAGTCTTGCATAAGACAGCCCTTTAAATACCTGAAAAAAAATGTTATCATGTCTGACCCTTTTCTTCTTCAAGTTAAACATATTAACTTCTTTCAACATAGGAACATATAGAATGATTTTGAATGTTTTATCATTTTGGTTCCTATCCTTTCCACCTTATTAAAATCCTTCACAAACTATGGCATCCAGCACTGAACAGAACATTCCAGAAGTGGTCTGACCAGCTCCCCCAGAATAATGGTATGAACACTTGTTTATTGCTTACTTAATGAAACTCAAGATTACATTATTTTTGACTGCCATGACATTGTATTGACTTATAGTATGCTTGCAGTCCACTAAATGCCCAGAACTTTTTTCAAACTACCTAACCATACCTCTCTATCTTGTACTGTTAAAATCATGCTATCTTAATAAATTTATCTCAGTATTTCCAATAGATGAACCTATCATCCAGTGTGTTAGCTTTCCCTCTCAAATTTGTGTCATATGCAAATGTGATAAGCATATCATCTATGCCTTTATCCAAGCCACTGATAAAAGTCTTGATATAGCAACAAGCCCAAATCACTGGGACATACCAATAGAGGCCTTCTACCAAGCTGACACTGAATAATTAATGAGTACGCTTTGAGTCAGGTCATTCAATTAATTCTAAATGCATCTAATTGTGCTGTAACAATAATAGCTATCATTCCTATAGAGTGCTTTAAAGTTTGTGAAATGCTTTCCATGTTAAAAGGAGGAAGAGGGATAAAGAGAGAAAAAGGATCTTGAGCCATACAAAAACAGGTAGTGCACCAGATTTGGTTTGCAAACCATACATTGCTAACCCCTAAACTGAAAACTGAAATTCTTAAAAAACAAAGAAAAGAAATTTGATAAGGAAGAAAAATAGAAATTTTCTGATCAGACCAAATATTTTTAAACAAATCTTGTTTAAAAATACAAAGACTATTCTTAGCTCACTAGCTATATAAAAATGGGATGATTTAACATACAGGCTATAGTTTGGAAACTCCTGATTTAGTCCAAGGTGTACCTATCATTCTTTTAAACACTTGGAAATCCGTTCTGTACAAATTTAATGTACATACCAGGTCTACCCATATTTCTTCTTATCTGTTACAAATTCTAAAAGATACACATCTATTTTCTCCTGAGGTTCCTGTCATTTGTATCTCAAGAAGCATTTCCTCCCTTTTAGTGAAACTTAAGTTCAGTTAGAATTTCACCTTCTTGTTTCCTCTGACCTTTGAAGAGTGAAATTATCATTAAGATAAGTCAAAGATACTATTATCTTACCTTGGCTTGTGACAGAGCTCCAACAAATTTCATTATAACTGAAGTCCCACATTACTGCTACATCATTTTTTGTGATCTGCTTAAATTTCTCATCTATACTCAGATGACAAAATCATTTTTCATCTTCCTCCCCTGATAATCACTCAAAAGTTCTCTAGCATGCCACATTCTTCTGGTTACTTTATTTGCTCATATAATTATATGCTCTTAATAAACAACAATATCCCACTCCTGTCCTCTTCCTTGTGAATAAATTATACTCTTCTAGAAACATTCTAGTTAAGGATTTCATCCCATCAAATTTCAGAGATATCTGTAAGATCAAAATTATCTCATTCCTTTAGAGTTTCTAGTTTATCTTAATTTTTGTCACAAAGTAGCCTTCCCTAAACACGCATAAGTGTATAATCTTTCCTTAAATATATTTGCACTTATAATCTGTTGTTAATTGTTTGGTTTTCAAACTATATAGACATATCGCTGCTTGCTTTTTTGTGCATATGGCCTATCTGTCCGAATGAATTGCAAGCTGAATGAAGGCAAGGGATAAGTTTTAAGTCTTTATTCTCCTAGCTCATAACACAATGCCTTCCTTGTTCATGATAAGAAAAGTGCTAGGAAAGTGCCAGAACTTCATAACATTCTGAAAATAGTACATAAACAATCAGAAGGCAAAAAGCTTCTGATATCACACAATAGCCTACCTGGCTACAGTCTGGTGTGCATCTTCTTGTCATTCAATTCAGTCTATTGAGGATTTTATTCTGTGCATCTCTAATTTAATTGAAGAAGTCCCTGAGAACACAGGACTTAACATTATAAAAATTTGCTTCACAATCAATTTTCACAGGATTCTATTTTGTAAAGCACAGGATAGCCAACAAACATTGTTAACTTCTTAAAGAATTAGTTTAGTGTGTATCATAGCAAGGGAGCTTTCTCTAAATTGCCTTACAATGGTGCCAAAATACTGACTGAGGGATACACTAATCTATTATATCTTTATAATAAATCAATATCAGTTCTAATCTAATTAGGAAAAAAAGTGTATTGAATTTTTACAGAATCATGGCACCTAAGATAGTCAGATATAACCTGGTCTATTTGCCTGTCCAGAACATATTATACCAAGCAAAAAAAAGGTATCTGCCCTCTTGTTCTCTTCTTTAGGGAAGAAATTCTACCACCTTCCCTTCTCCCTCATCTCATTCCCCACCCCACCCCCCCAGCCCTTGGCATCCTATTCTAATAATAATCAGACTTAAAGAAACCTGTCATTATAAACTTACCTGAGAATATCACCTAAGCATGTTCAAAATCACTCTAAAAAGGATTAGAAATATATAATATGAGACTGAAAATATAACATTTTTATTCCTTCAGTATATCCAGGTTTATAATTCTTAAAATTCCTCCTCTATAAATTACAACTACACTTATCCCTCTTAATATTGTTTCCCTTAAGTTTACAAAGTGCCATAGGCTGGTGACTTGCAATAAGAAAAATGGTCTCTGAACTATTATCAGTTGGCTTACCTCCATGTATATATTAAATACAGCCCTTAAGAATATGAATAATATCTTCATCTAATGACTTTTCATTATTTCTATAAATGTATTTGCACATACTGTCGTCACAGTGTTTGTATTCCTATACAAACTCAGAAGAAAAAATAATAAATCAGAGAAGAATGGCTGAAGAAAGTGGAAAAGCAAAGCAAAGATAAGATTGTGAATGGCTGGTTGCAGTAAAAGGAGTAAAGGAAGGAAGGAAGATATAAACTTCAAGAAATCTGGGTGTCTGCGAGTTTTAAGGTGATGGGGAACCTGTTTATACCACTCAGTATCATCCTCTTGCCACTGAGTTGGTGAATGAATGGTCAGAGCCTTAGTCAAGCAAATACTTACTTAGGACTGCTGGAAGAAGAATGGAGAGGACCAAGGTACATTCATACAAGCTTGGTGGCTTCTGACTGGCTGAAATTTTACCAAGATTTTCTAAATGAACCATGAACTTATAAAACAGAATTAGAGCACATCCAAGAGGAGATGGATGGAGAGCAGAGACTGTAACTGGAATGCTAAGCTGGACCGGAAAATGGTCAAATCATTGTGGCCAGGATCAGTTAAAAAACATATAGGAGATATGATAAATGTATAGCTCACAACTACTCAGATCATTATGAGTAGATGTAATCTTTATTTTATGACTTGTATCTTTATTTTTTTTATTTTGGAATTTATTCTTTTCCTTTTTATAGTCCTATATATTCTTGTTAAAAACCCCTGGTGGTCTTAAAAATATATGGCAGAGGAGTCAGGAAAAGGGGAGATAGAAACTTGGTGTAATAAGGATGACAGTGATTTGAGGATTAAGTGTTAATAATTGGAGTATAGCAGAATCTTACACAATTATTAAGAGAATACAGCACTCAAAGAAGTGATACAGAAATTATAATATTGAGTTTTGAGAATGAAGCATAGTCCCTGGGATAAAATTTTTCATCTGGAAGGAATGATCTCTCACATTGACTAAAAAGCAATTGCTTCTATTCAAGACAATGCAAGATACTTGAGTATCATATTGTTTCCTCCCTTCCTGTGTCTGCCACTGTCTAGTGTCTACCAAAAAGGAATGCAGCTGGAGTTACATCTAAGCCTAGGGGCAGCTGGTAGATAGAATACTAGGCCGAGTCAGAAAGACCTGAGTTCAAATCCTATGTCATACATTTACCATCTGTGTTACCCTGACCAAGTCACATAATCTGTTCACCTTCATTTCCTTCACTAAAAAAGTGGAGATTATAATGGCACCTATCTTGTAGAGTTGTAAAAAATCAAATAAGATAATATTTTCAAAAATAAGGCTTGCACCTGGTACACAGTTGGTGCCACATAAATGTTTAATCTCTTCCCTTTCCCTTATGTTGGTCCTAGTAACACTGTTTCTATTTTACCACTGCCAGTTTTATGTTTATGAATTACATTTCTTTTAATTCAGAGAATCATACGCATTAGAGTTAGAAGTAAATATAAAAGATTATCTGATCCAGACTTCTACTTTCAGGTAGGTAAGTTATCATTATCCTCATTTTACAGATGAAAAAATTAAGACCCAAAGAGTTCAAGAAACTGAATTAAAGTCACGTAGCCAGAAAATGTTAGAACCTATGTCTATCTCTTGTGTTGTTGTTCATCTCTGTATTCCCAGCACCTGGTATGCAGTTGGTTAAAATTAATTGAGGCTTTGAGCTCTCTTTTCTGGTGACCTCATAAGCTCCTGTGATTTTAACTGTCCCTGATATGATCATGACTCCTAGACTTATATGCCATTAACCAGTCTCCTGAACTTCAGTCCTGTATCAATGACTACCTAGTGAACATTTCCAACTGGATGCCCTGTAAGCAGTTCAAGTGCAACCAAATCAGAACTTTTTGCCTTTCTCCCCAATCCTTCTCTTCTTCCCAACTTTTGTATTTCGATTAAGAGTACCGTTTTTCCAGACATCTTGGTTAGCAGTGATAGAGTCATCCTGCTACCACTGACACATAGTAAGACACCAAAGATTGTTGGTTCTACCTCCAAAATATATCTTTTATCCATCAACTTCTGTCTACTCACACAACCATGATTCTAGGTCTAGTCATCCTTTCTTTCCTGAATCAATCATTGATTAGCCTCCACTTGATATACCACTCTACAGCCTCTCCTCTTTCCAGTCCTTCCTGTACATATCTGACAGATTGAGATCCAAAAAGCACTAGTCTGACTAGGTCACTGCCCTGCTCAGAAAGCCCTTCTAATAAAGTGAGTGGTTCTGTTTTTCTTGCCTCTAGAAAGAATTCAGACTCCTCTCTTTGGCTCCTCCATCCTTTATAAGCTGTTGCACATCTCTTGCCTTCATGAATTCTGTGTTCTCATGCAACTGGCCTGCTAGATATTTCTCATATGCAGTATCTAACTTCCCATCTCTGGTGAATGCATAGAATGTCCATCATACTGTGAATGCTCACCCTCCTTTTAGTCTTCTGGTAGAACTTCCCATTTCATTCAAAGCGTAATGTGCCATTTCATTTAAAACATATCCTAGCATACTTCTCACATCCCAGTTGCAAGTGGCCTCCCCACCAGACATTAATTAGTAGGAGGGGAGGAGCCAAGATGGCAGAGTGGAAAGATTCACATACGCTAGCTCCGAACCCACAGCCCATAAATTACCTGTAAAAAAAGAACTCCCAACAAATTCTGGAGCAGCAGAAGACACAGAACAACGGAGAGGAGGAGATTTCTGTTTCAGAGAGCCCTGAAAAACCAACACAAAAGGTCCGTCGAGCCCCAGACCCAGAGCAGAGCCCAGCCCTGCCTTGGCCAGCGGCACCAAGAGGAGCAGATCCGAGCAGGCTTCGGGGACAGGATCTCCAGCGGCTGCGCAGGTCCCTGTACCCAGAGGCCCCAGAGGTTAGTGAGAGGGTCTTTTCAGCTTGCCGAGGGGGGGGGGGGGGGTTCCCCATCATTCAGGCTCCCTTGGGAGGCAGCAGCAGAGGCGGCAGCAGACAAGGGCTCCCCAAGCAGGCAGGAGCTTGGATCCATTGTTGAAGGTCTCTGCATAAACCCCCTGAGGGAACTGAGCCCCCTGTGGTGGCCCTGTCCCCACCCAAGCAACTGAACTTAATGTCACACTTAATTGCAGCCCCACCCCTGCCGAAGCCCTAAGGCTGGGAAGAAGCATCTGAATCTCAGACCCCAAGTGCTGGCTGGGCGGATCTGGAGGTGAAGTGGGTATGAAAAGGACACTCAGAAGTCAGGTCACTGGCTGAGAAAATGCCCAGAAAAGGGGAAAAAAATAAGACTATAGAAGGTTACTTTCTTGGTGAACAGGTATTTCCTCCCTTCCTTTTGGATGAGGAAGAACAATGCTTACCATCAGGGAAAGACATAGAAATCAAGGCTTCTGTATCCCAGTCCACCCAATGGGCTCAGGCCATGGAAGAGCTCAAATGGGATTTTGAAAATCAAGTTAGAGAGGTGGAGGAAAAACTGGGAAGAGAAATGAGAGAGATGCAAGAAAAGCATGAAAAGCAGGTCAACACCTTGCTAAAGGAGACCCCAAAAAATGCTGAAGAAAATAACACCTTGAAAAATAGGCTAACTCAATTGGCAAACGAGGTTCAAAAAGCCAATGAGGAGAAGAATGCTTTCAAAAGCAGAATTAGCCAAATGGAAAAGGAGATTCAAAAGCTCACTGAAGAAAATAGTTCTTTCAAAATTAGAATGGAGCAGATGGAGGCTAATGACTTTATGAGAAACTAAGAAATCACAAAACAAAACCAAAAGAGTGAAAAAAATGGAAGATAATGTGAAATATCTCATTGGAAAAACAACAGACCTGGAAAATAGATCCAGGAGAGACAATTTAAAAATTATGAGACTACCTGAAAGCCATGATCAAAAAAAGAGCCTAGACATCATCTTTCATGAAATTATCAAGGAAAACTGCCCTGAGATTCTAGAACCAGAGGGCAAAATAAGTATTCTAGGAATCCACTGATCACCTCCTGAAAGAGATCCAAAAAGAGAAACTCCTAGGAACATTGTGGCCAAATTCCAGAGTTCCCTGGTCAAGAAGAAAATATTGCAAGCAGCTAGAAAGAAACAATTCAAGTATTGTGGAAATACAATCAGGATAACACAAGATCTAGCAGTTTCTACATTAAGGGATCAAAGGGCATGGAATAGGATATTCCAGAAGTCAAAGGAACTAGGACTAAAACCAAGAATCACCTACCCAGAAAAACTGAGTATAATACTTCAGGGGAAAAATTGGTCTTTCAATGAAATAGAGGACTTTCAAGCATTCTTGATGAAAAGACCAGAGCTGAAAAGAAAATTTGACTTTCAAACACAAGAATGAAGAGAAGCATGAAAAGGTAAACAGCAAAGAGAAGTCATAAGGGACTTACTAAAGTTGAACTGTTTACATTTCTACATGAAAAGACAATATTTGTAACTCTTGAAACTTTTCAGTATCTAGGTAGTGGGTGGGATTACATACACACACACACGCACACACACAGAGACAGAGTGCACAGAGTGAATTGAGGAGGATGGGATCATATCTTAAATGAAATTAAGCAGTGAGAGAGAAAAATATTGGGAAGAGAAAGGGAGCAATGGAATGGGGTAAATTATCTCTCATAAAAGAGGCAAGCAAAAGACTTTTTAGTGGAGGGAAAAAGAGGGGAGGTGAGAGAAAAACATGAGTTTACTTTCATCACATTCCACTAAAATAAGGAATAAAATGCACACTCATTTTGGTATGAAAACCTATCTTACAATACAGGAAAGTGGGGGATAAGGGGATATGCAAGGGGGGGGGGGATGATGGAAGGGAAGGCATTGGGAGGAGGGAGCAATTTGAAGTCATCACTCCTGGGGAGAGACAGGATCAAAAGAGAGAATAGAAGCAATGGGGGGCAGGATAGGAGGGAGGGAAATATAGTTAGTCTTACACAACACGACTATTATGGAAGTCATTTGCAAAACTACACAGATATGGCCTATATTGAATTGCTTGCCTTCCAAAGGGAAGGGGTGGGGAGGGAGGGATAAAGAGAAGTTGGAACTCAAAGTTTTAGGAACAACTGTCGAGTACTGTTCTTGCTACTAGGAAATAAGAAATACAGGTAAAGGGGTACAGAAAGTTATTTGGCCCTACAGGACAAAAGAGAAGATGGGGACAAGGGCAGAGAGGGATGATAGAAGAGAAGGCAGATTGGTGATAGAGGCAATTAGAATGCTCAGTGTTTTGGGGTGGGGGGAGGGAACAAATGGGGAGAAAGTTTGGAACCCAAAATTTTGTGAAAATGAATGTTAAAAGTTAAATAAATAAATTTTAAAAAAAAAGAAATTAATTAGTAGCTCACATTTAATTTCCTATAAACATATCTAGAAATACAATGTAAGGTCCTGGAGAGCAGAAATTGCTTTGGTTTTATCTTTGTGTTCTCAATGCCTAGCACATTGCTTAGTACATATTGAGTGTGTAATAAATACTTGTTTTATTAAATTAAACTGAATTACTAATTCTGCTGTCAAAAGCATGACAGAGAAAAAAGAATTGACAGTGGAAGACAAAAAACAAATCTTTTTAGATTGAATCCTTCTTTGTTCAAATTTATATTTTAACTGTTAAACTAGAAACATTTTTAAGTTCTAGCAAAACTGCTAAATCCTAATTATTTTTGACAAAATACAACAAATAGAATGAATTGATCTTATCTTAAATTTCTTTAAAAATTGTAACAAAAGACAATGGTTTTAATGGTATTAAGCAAGTTTTATTTCTGGTTTTAGCTTCCTTGAACTACCATAAATATTCATTGGATTTTGCTAATATAACTCATTATATTCTGTGAACTGAACTATCTGATGCAACTATGAAACACAAACAAGGATGTTGCTCTAGCATATTAAATCTATAAATGACATTTCAACAAATGTCCTTAAAATCATGACAGTCAACAAAAAAATTATCTGAATTGGGGGAGAAGAGTATTTTCAACCATCTATGTGCTATATAGATATTCATGTGCTGTCATGCATAAATATATGTATCAACTTCAGGGGGATATAAAGGCAACCTAAAATAAACCAGAGCTAGAAAGGTTAACACTTTTGACAGGGATGAAAATTTCTGAATTGGTTCCATTTCTCAATTTTTGTGTCACAATTTTAACATTGTTATTATAATTATTCTTTTACTAAAAAAAAGCAGATGGAATTTGTTTTGTTTGACCATGCCTATATAACTAAAAAAACAAAAGACTGCATTTTTTTTTGATAAGGTAGATGAGATGGAAGAGAAATACATGTTTGTTAGTTGAAAAAATAAAATATAATGAAAAAAAGTTCAAAATTAAATCTGAATTTCCAAAGTGTATGTGGAGGGCAGAGAGTTCAATGAGCTCTGGGCTAGCAGTTCAATGTATATCTACATCACTATTCTGACAGGTATGATTTCTAACACAAGTCCATAATTTTCCATGATTGTGTTTTGTAGCTGAAAATGTTTTGCTCTCTCTCTAACTCTTTTAAACATATACACACTTAGAAGCAACCACATCTACCTAAACACAGAAAGAGTACTAAAATGTATCAAATTTCTTAGCCACATATCCTATTAAACCATCCACCCAGGTCATCCCTCTCCTAGCCCTCCCCATTTTCCCAGAATAAAATTCCATTCCCTGGTTACCCCTTGCCTCTGTGTATTATCTTCTCCTATTAATGTATAAGCTCTTTGAGGAATGTCTCTTCAGATGTAACACAGTATTTGGCACACAGTAAGCATTCATTCATTCATGGTCAGACCTGTCACATAGAATGCTTTCTTGCTTTAGAGTACATTTATGAATGAATGAATGAATGAAGCATTTATTAAGTGCTAAATATGTATCAAGAACTGTGTTCTGGATTTACAAAAGAACTTGAGTGAGAGCTTGTTCTCAAGGAACTCACACTTTAAATGGAGATGAACCATAAAAGAAAGTTCAGTTACAGAAGAGACAGAAAGGACTATTTTTTCTGGTCTTTCAATGTCATTATTTTATGACTTACACTATATAGCAGCCCAGTTAAGTAATGAAACTAGGAACTCTTAGAAAACAAAGAAAATTATCCTCTCTACATATTGTACTAAAGGTAAAAATCAAACTATAAATCAAATTCAGTGTTGAAAAAGTAGCTGCTTGAGGAAGTTCAGATCTTTAAGTAGGATAATCAGGTGTTCTATTGGTCAAACGTGGTAAAATACTATGTTCCAAACCAGTGACTAACACAGAAAAGCAAATTAAAGAGTTGTCAAGGGACCATAAAACATATACCTTTGATATGTTTGATTCTTTATTCACGGAGAAAAGAAACTTTTTTTTTGGTCATTGCAAAAAAGAAATAAAGCACACAAAAAAAGAAGAAAGAAAAGCTTTAAGAATGATGCCAAAATACTACTGATTCTCATGGGTAATGGTAGAATATATCAGTTATTGCTGTGTTTGACATTCAGCTTTTTGAAAAGTGAGATATTTGAGACTAGACAACCTCCCACATGAAGAGAACTGCTATATGTATGTTAAGGATGATATTTATAGTTCTTAAGAGGTAATGGAAAGCTAGTGAAATTTTTTCTATCATCATTAAAGGACAGATCTTGACAGAGAATGAGTGTTGTATTTCCTGTGAGACCTAGATCTATGCATTGTATTGCCTGTCAGATTCTTTCCAATTACTCTCTATCAACTCTACTTGCTGTCCACACCATGACTTGTAGCCCCTTGACCCTTCAATTGTCTCCTAGGCCATATCCCCTGTACTAGCCTTTCTCTCTTTTTCTTCCCATCTTGAACCTCAGGTGAACCAATTCAACTCTAAATAATGTATGCTTTTCTTGAGTCCCTCATCTCTATGATTTTGCACATTTTGCCCTGTAAAACTTCAGCTTTGGTTCACTCCCCACCTTTGCTCCTACACATATACTGCTGAACAAAGGTAGAGAAAATCATGCAATAATTCTTATTGAATTTAAGAAAAATTTATGTTACACAACCTCTACTGGACCCTCACCGCTGCTAGGTAGTCTTTCTGTACCTTCCTTATCAACTCCCACTCTTCACAGGGCTCTTTCAAACCTCTTTATCCTTCTTCAAGCCTTTCATGGCATCTTCTCCCCATCTTCCATCTAATCAGATGAAAATTTGCCATATATATGGCAATATATGATAACATATAATACATACATTATATATAATAACATAATAAATAAAACCACTGAGTAAGTGCTCCCCACTTCCTCATCTCATATGATTCATATGTCTTCGGCTACTACCTCTTCCTTTATTCATCTCACTCATGATGAGGTGGCCTTACATCTTATAAAAGCTAATCACTCTATCTGCTCAGGCAGTCTCATACTTTATTCTCTACTCCAACATATAACTCTATACACACACACACATACTTTATCACTTATTTTGAGGCTCTCTCTGTCTCATTTTTCCAAAATGCCTACAAACATGCCCATGTCTCCCCCATACTAAAAAAAAAAAAGAAAACCTCACTTCATATTTCCATCCATGCTATCATCCTATAGCTCTTCTGCCATTTGTGGCTAAATTCCTTGAAAAGACCACCTACAATAGGTGCCTCCACTTTCACTTCTGTCACTGTTCTTTTAAACCCTTACAAGTCAACTTCTGAGCTCATCACTCCAACAAAACTGGTTTCTCCAAAGTTACCAACGACCTAATTACCAAATACAATGGACTTTTCTCAATCCTCATTCTTCTTGACCTCCCTGAAACCTTTGACACTATTATTAATCACCTTCTTCCTAATGCTCTCTTCTATTTAAGTTGCCAGGAAACCACATTCTTGGTCCTCCTACATACCTGATCATTCCTTCTCAATTTCTTTTACTGGATCCTCATCCAAAACACATCCTCTAACTGTGGATGTCCCATTGGGTTCTGTCCTCAGCCCTTCTTCCTCTATACTACTTTATTTGGTGATCTTCCAATGGATTTAATTACCATTTGAGGCAGCTAAGTGGTACAGTGGATAGAGCACCAATGCAGGAGTCAGGAGGACCTGAGTTCAAATCTCACCTCAGGCACTTGACACTCACTAGCTGTGTGACCTTGGCCAAGTCACTTAAACCCAATTGCTTCATCCTGAGTCATCTTCAGTCATCCTGATGAATATCTGCTCACTGGATTCAGATGGCTCTGGAGGAGAAATGGGACTGGTGACCTGCATAGCCCTCCCTCACTCAAAATTGTTTGTTCTGACAATTCTCAAATCAACCCACATTGCTCCAAACTTTCTGCTCACCTGAAATCTCACATCTTTAACTACATTTCTGACATGTCAAACTAGATTACAGTAGACAACTTAAACTCAGAATGTCCAAAATGTCCCTCTAAGTACTCCACAAACATACCTTTCTTATCATTGTAGAGGGCAACTGTCTTCCCAATCCCTCAGACTCACAAGCTAGGTGTCATCTTTGACTTCTTGCTATCTCCCAACCCCCATGGCCAATCTGCTATTTTAGGTATGTTGATTTCACCTTTGCAACATCTCTTGATGTTCATTTTACTCCTCTGACACTACCACTACTTTTCTAGGCCCCCATCACCTCATGCTTATACTACTTTAATAGCATGCTGGTGGGTCTTCTTGCTTTATGTCTCTCCCCTCTCCAATATATCCTCCATTGAGCTACCAAATCTATTTTTCTAAAATGTAGGTCCAACCATATCACCTCCTACTCAGTAAACTCCAGGGGCTCCCTACTGCCTCTAAGACAAAATACAAAATCCTCTGCTTGGCATGTAAAGCCCATCACAACCTATCCCCTTCCTACCTTTCCAGTCTTCTTATACCCACTTATACCCACTGCCACACACTCTTCAATCCAGTGTCACTGGTCTCGTTGCTGCTCCACAACAAGACACTCAACCTCTTGACTCTGGACATTTTCTCTATTTCCAATCCCTAGATTGCTCTCCTGCCTCATCTCTTGCTTACTGGGCTTCCCTGACTTCCTTTAAGTCTCAATTTAAATTCTGTCTTCTACAGGAAGTCTTTCCTACCCCTCTTCCTTATAATGGGTTCCCTCTCTTAATTATTTCCTGTTTATCCTGTAAATAGCTTGTTTGTACATATCTGTTTGCTTATTATCTCTCCCACTGTATTGTGAGCTACTTGATAGTAGGGACTGTTAGCTCTTTTTGTATCCCTAGAACTCAACATAATACTTTGCACAAGGTAAATGCTTGACAGATGCAAATACTATCTTATAACCATTTTTGGTACTATCACCCCCTGCACACACAGAAACATACACACACACACACACACACACACACACACACACACACCAGTGGCAAACCACTTCATATCTCAAACATTACATCAGTTCTAGCTGAAAAGGTCAGAGTTACCAACGAGGGTTCTGGACTATTAAATGTACAAGTAAGGTTGAGTCTAAGTAGGAAAGAGGGAACTAGGCAAATTTTGGAGAAGCATTTCATCCCATGGTATTTATTCAGGTGAGTGATATAAATAAGAATTTTTAAAAGAATGATTCAGGTGAAAAAGAAAAGTTTTTTTTAAATTAAAATTCTTACCATACTTTTAACCTGAAACTTTCACACACTTAACTATTTTTCAGTTACATCATCATACACTTCCTTCAGGATGGTGCAATATGTACAAGAAAAAGGAACGAAATTCCAAAAGAACAACTCATGTATCTGTCAAGATTCAGAGTTTCATATTTATGAAAACAATTGGCAAACAACTTTACATGTTTCAAGAAAGAAAAATGTTGCAGCAGATGTCTTGTCAAGAGGCTACAGACTGCATGCTTTCATCCATATGTTTTATCAGCCCTAAGAAAGATATGCTCAATAGTGAAATAGAGGGATTATTTATAATGCAATGATGAGGTGGGATTTGCAATATCATTTACAAAAGGATAACATATCTCCACATATGAAAACTATCCTACATATGATAAACCATATGAGGGAAGTTGAGTTTTATACCAAAAAAATGCACAGTGAAGGAAGGTGATGCAAATGAATAGGGAGAAAAGACTTGAAATCCAACTTCTTTATAAACTTTTAATGACAACTATATACAACAGAACCTGAAATCTACCAGTCTTTTGAGTTAGAGTTCCAGTATAGAATACAGTCATTGCTACCTTAATAAAGTTAGACAGGTTATGACCAATTTTCCTAGACTGGCATGTCACAAATATATGTCAAGATAAAAATAGAGAGAACACTGAAATCAGAAACACTAATGCCAGAACACTAGTCAAAGGAAAAGGAAAGCACTTATTAGGTGCCTACTAAGTGACAGACAGTGTGATAAACACTTTACAAACATCACCTTGGGGGTGAAGACAAGGTAGTAGAGAAAATAAAGGCATTCACCTGTACTCTTCTGAATTTCCCTCCAAATAACTTTAAATAATGCCTCAAAATGAATGCTGGAGTGGCAAAACCCACAAAAGTTTATGATAAAACAATTTTCTACCCCAAGACAACCTAGATGGTTGGCAGGAAAGGTCTGTTGCACCAGGATGACAATGGAGTGCAGTGCAAGCTGCACCCACAAATTAATAGCAGGCATTGTAGGCAATTGAATCTGCAGCAGTTTTGGCATCTGGAGTTCTCAGCTCACAGTTGGTAAGGAGGCTGGACAACTGGTTGGGAGATTATAGAGGTCCCTTTGCTGCCACCGCATGCAGGACACTGTTGCATTGCCCATCCATTCATCCAAATTGCAGTCCCAGAACCAGGAGAAAGACTAGCACATCAAACATTTTGGATGCAGGGAATCAGGGACCCTGGTCACAGTTCCAGGGCAAAAAAGAGTGCTTAAGGTTGCTCACAGACAAGAGCACACATGAGAGTAATAAACATACCCCTCCTTAGATCACATATCATTGGCAGAATTTAAAACTTATAGAACTAGATTGAAAACAGCTACCCAAAAAACCTGGAGATTGGGACAGTGCCTCCTCCACTCTGTGAACAGAACCTAACTTTAACATAAAGTTAAAAACCAAGAAATAGGCTAGAAAATTAGTAAACAATAAAAAGAATCTTATCATAGAAAGTTGCTATGGTGATAAGGAAAACAAAAAGACAAAAAACTCAGAAGAAGACAACAAAATCAAAACTGCTGCATCCAAAGCCTCAAAGAAAAATATGAATTGATCTAAGGCACAAAAAGAATTCCCAGAAGCGTTCAAAAAGAATTGTAAAAAATCAAATAAGAGAGATGGAGGAAAAATTAAGGAAAGAAATAAGAGTGATGCAAGAAAAAAAGTACAAAAAATACTGTAGAAAGTAATATTTAATAAATAGAACAGGTCAAATGGTTAAAAAAAGGCATAAAAATCCAATGAAGATAAGAATGCCTTAAAAAGCAGAATTGCCAAGTGGAAAAAGAGGCACAAAAATTCACTAAAGAAAAGAACTCCTTAAAAAGTAGAATTATCCAAATGGAAGGGAGGCACAATTATTTTCCGAAGAAAATAATTCTTTAAAAGTTAGAACTGGGCAAGTGGAAGTTAATGACTCCATGAGACATCAAGAAACAATAAAACAAAGTCAAAAGAATGAAGAAAATAGAAAAAAATGTGCAATGTCTCATTGGAATAACATCTGACCTAGAAAATAGATCTAGGAGAGAAAATTTAAGAATTATTAAACTACCTGAAAGCCATGATCAAAAAAAAAAACCCGAGACATTGTCTTTCAAGAAATTACCAAGGAAAATCACCCTGATATTCTAAGGTCAGAAGGCAAAATAGAACTTGAAAGAATCCACTGATCACCTCATGAAAGAGATCCCAAAATGAAAACTCCCAGGAATATTATACAGGAACATCATAGAGCTCCCGGGTCAAGGAGAAAATATTGCAAGCAGCCACAAAGAAAGTATTGAAATATTGTGGAGCCACAGTCAGGAAAGAACAAGATTTAGCAGCTTCTACATGAAAAGACTGAAGAACTTGAAATATGATATTCCAGAGAGCAAATGAGGTAGGATTATAAGCATGAATAACCTATCCAGCAAATCCTTTATGGGAAAAACAGATATTCAATGAAATAGAGGACTTTCAAGCATCCCAGATGAAAAGATCAGAGTGAAATAGAAAATATGACTTTCAAATGCAAGTCTACAGAGAAGCATAAAAAGGACAATAAGAAAGGGGGATTCAATAAGGTTAACCTGTTTACATTTCTATATGGGAAGATGATATCTATAACTCCTAAGAACTTCATCATTATTAGGGCAATTAGAAAGAGTAGAATTAAAAGAGCAAAATGCATGGGTATGAGTTGAAAATGATGGGATAATATCTTTTAAAAAACTAAGAAATAAGAAAGAGAAATGCACTGGAAGAAAGGGAAAATGAGAGGTAGAATGGGATAATTATCTCACATAAAAAAAGTGCAAGAGAGCTTTAATAAAGGAGGGGAAGATTGGCTCAAAAAAGGAAATACCATACACATTCAGAGTACAGAAATCTATCTTACCCTATAGGAAAGTAGGAGGGGGAGGGGATGAGGATAAGGGCAAGGGGAAAGTAATAGAAGGGAGAACAAATTGGGAGAGGAGGTAGTCAGAAGCAAAATACTTTTGAGGATGAGAAAGGTGAAAGGAGAGAGAGTAAAATAAATGGGGAGGGGGAATAGGATGGAGGGAAATAACAGTATCATAACTGTGAAAAGATGTTTATAACAAGTTTCTCTGATAGAGGCCTCTTTCTCAAATATATAGAGAATAGAGTCAAATTTGTAAGAATACAAATCATTCCCCAGTTGATAAATGGTCAAAGGATATGAATGGGCAGTATTCAGATGAAGTAATAAAAACTATCTATAGTTATATAAAAAAATGCTCTAAATCACTGTTGATTAGAGAAATGCAAATAAAAAGAACTCTGGGGTACCACCCTATACCTATCAGATTGACTAAAATGACAGGAAAAAAATGACAAATGTTGGAGTTGATGTGGGAAAAGAGACATTAATTCACTGTTGATGGAGTTGTGAATTAATTCAACCATTCTGGAGAGTAATTCAGAATTACTCCCAAAGGGCCATAAAACCATGAATACATAACTTTTGACCCGGCAATACCACTACTAGGTCTGAATCCCAAAAGAGATAAAAAACAAAAGGGAAAAGAACCTATATATAAAAATATTCTGAATATTTTAGAGCTGCTCCAAGCAGTTCTTTTGGTGGTGGGCAAAAATTTGAAATTGAAGAATGTCCCTCAATTGGGGAAATTGCTGAACAAGTTGTGGTATATGATTGTAAAGGAATACTATTGTACTATAAGAATGATGATCAGGATGCTCTCAGAAAAACCTGTAAAGACTTACATAAGATGGTACAAACAAAGTGAAGTGAGTTGAACCAGGAGAACATTGTACACAGTAACAACAATATCTTATAATGATCAATTATGAATGATTTAGCTATTCTCAGCAATATAATGATTCCAAGATAGTTCCAAAGAACCTATGATGAAAAATGTTAACCATCTCCAGAGAAAGAATTGAGAGTCTGAATATGGATCAAAGAATATTTTTTACTTTATTTTTAATGGGTTGTTATGTGGTTTTTGTGGTCTGTGTTTTCTTTCACAACATGAATAATACAGAAATAGTCTCTACATGATAACATGTACTGCATGACATGCATAAACCTATATCAGATTGCTTTCCTTCGCAGTGATGGGGGACAAGTGAAGAAAGAATGCAGATCTCAAAATTTTAAAAAGCAAGTGTCAAAATTTGTTTTTACATGTAATTAGGGAAAAATAAAATATTAATTTTTTTTTAAAAAAATATACATTTTGAGAATCACAACTACTCTGGGAAGTAGGTGCTATTATTATCCCTGTTTACAGTTGAAAAAACTGAAGCAAACAGAAGTTAAATGATTTGGCCAGGGTCAAAGATCTAGTAAATATCTGAGGCTGGACATGAACTCAGTTTCTCTTGATTCTAGATCCAGGGCTCTAACCACTGTACCACCCAGTTGCCTTTAGAACAAAGTTTCTAATGTTATCCTCACTTCAAAAGTCTTTCAAAACATATCTCATGGCACTTAACAAAATTCAAGGTGCTTTGTTTGGTCATTTTAAAAGAAAATTATTTTTCATTTATGTCTACTAATTGTTAGGTATTTTTAAAGCAATAAATTAAGTTAAAATTGCAAAGAGTATGCACAGTCTAACATAAGCATACATTGTTAGTAGATGGCATAAAGCCTAAAACATCACGCATAACAATATAATTAGACATGAAATTATGACACAATGAACAACACATGCCCTTTGGCTAATCATTGCCTAGAATCTAGAGAACAAATTATTTAGATTTTTGCTTTCAGCACTCATTTTCTTCAAGGGCACAGATCAATAAACATTGCCCTATTTATCTGATATTAGTCATGAGCTTTATGATGTATCTGAATTGTGATTGTCATGTAATTTCCACCCAAATGTCCACGTTATTTTTATTTACAAAACATATAACATGTATTTTTCTTGCTCTTTTCCTAAATAAGTAAATGTAACCCATAACTTGTACAGATTATATAATCTATGATCCATAATAGACAAAAGATAATTAAAGGTTAAGGACTAATGACTGTGTGATCTATGTAAAATTCAAAATGGATTTTTTTTAACATCAGATCAAGATCTGAAAATATTAACATATGAAGAATCTACTGATAATGACAGATTCATTAACTGGTTACTATTCAAAATAAAAATTGAACTGAAGGAAAAATATCTTCTGTTTATATGATTGAACTGGCATTCTGAGAATTTATGACAAGAAAAGCTGTCACTTTGACCGTTATTTCTGAAGCTCTCAAACATACCCCAAGAGGGAAAGGTGCACTCTCAATTACTTTTGTTGGTTTCACAGGCTAAGTTATATCTGGATCTTCATTTAACCACAGATTTGTATTCCCATTGAATCAACCACAACCCTGAAGGGTGGGAAGGATACGTATTAAACATAGCCACAGTGTGAGATGTCTGTGGGAAAAGGAAATGGATACACCACAACTCTTACACTCCTTCGCTTCCTGCCTTGGCTACCTTCCTAGTGGGTCAACACATCAGATGAATACACAGACACACAGGCCACTCATGAAAGCCAGGTGTCTGAGTAACTCACAAAGCTATGCCTTTCTTCACTTGCTGTAGTTTTACCTGAGGAAATTCTTTTCTCACCAATGAATCAAATCTGCCTAAAGATCATATAGCAAGTCTTATATCCTATCATAGGGTCATAGAATTATAACAGATTATAGGATTAGATTATGGATTATAATCATAGGATTATAACAGATATTACAAACTATCTAGTTGAACCAACCCCACTTTAAAGGTAAAGAAATTGAAACTCAGGATGGTGAAGTAATTAAATAGTAAATATTATATGGGGGATTTGAATCCAGGTATTCTGACTTTTGACAACTAACTGACATGGTGGATGGACACTGTGACAATTGAGCCTGGAATCAGAAAGACCCATGTTTCCAAATTCAAATCCAGCCTCAGACACTTGCTAGCTGGCTGGCTAAGTCACTTAACTCTGTTTGCCTCAGTTTTCTCATCTGTAAAATGAACTGGAGAAGGATATGGCAAACCACTCCAGTATCTTTGTCAAAAAAACCCAAAATGGAGTCATGGAAAGTCAGACATGACTGAAACAACTCAACAACAACAATAACAATTCTGACTTTCAAGTTCAAGGCTATATCCTCTAGAGCTGACTAACATTTGACTATGTTGATCATGTTCTCTGCCTCTCTGGGTTTTTGTGATATTTCTCTCTTGGTTTTCTTTCTACCCATTTGACAACTCTTTTCTAATCTTTTAATAGATCTCTTTCTATATTAAGCCTACTAACTATGGGCATTCCCCAAGGTTCTGTCCTGAGTCATTAGTCTTCTTATTTATTTCTATACAATCTCTCTTGGTGAGCTCATCAGCTCTCGTTGACTTAATTATTGTCTCCATGTAACTGATTCCCAGATCTATATATCTACCTTTAGTCTCTCTCTTGAGCTCCAGACCCACATCAGCCCGTGCTCATAGGACATTTTGAATTGGATATTCCCTAAGGATCTCCAACTCAATATGTCAAATATAGAGTTCTTTTTCTTTTCCCTCAAACCCTACCTTCTTCCAAGTTTCCCCCATTACTATTAAGGCTATCCTCCAGTTATCCAGGTTCACAACTTTGGTGTTATTCTCAACTCTTCTCTGTCACTGACCCCACATATTCAATAAGTTACCCATTTCTACCTTCACAACATCTCTCCCATATGTCCCCTTCTCCCCCCTGTACACTGGTTCAGGTTTTCATCATTCCTCTCCTCCATTATTTCAATATCCTTCTAACTGGTTTCATTGCCTCAAGTCTTTCCCTACACCAATCCCTAATACACATAACTGTCAAAGTTATCTTCTTAAAGTGCATTCTGATCATGTCAGCCTCCTACACAATAAAATTCCAATGACTCTCTATTACTTCCAGGATTAAATATAAATCCTTTTATTTGGGATTGAAGGCTCTTCACAGTCTGGCCCCTTCCTACCTTTACTTTCACTTTATTTCCCTCAGTACACTCTACAACAAAACCATACTAGACGTCCTTGTTGTTCCTTACTGTACCTTTTCATTAGCTGATTGTCATGCCAGAATGCTTAGAAACTTAGAATCTCTGTTTTCTTTCAAGACTCAGACAAAATGCCAACTTCTGTAGGAGGTCTTTCTTAGTTCTACCACAGTAGAGCATTCCTCTCTAAGTTTATCTTCCATCTACTCTGTATGTTTTGCATATACCTAATTATTTATTTGTATGTTATCTCTCTCATTAGAATATGAGCTGTTTTGTCTTTGTCCCAGCACTTAATAAGTGCTTTATAAATACTTGTTGATAATGATAACACCAGAAATGATAAACATCTTCCATTTTTTTAACTATCTAAGCCAAAAACTACCTTTATATTTTGGAATTGCAGGCAATTATTCTCAAAGAAATTTTAGTTGCTAATCAATCTTACTTGGTTCTTAACGATTTCTTTAGTTGTTTTATTAATATCCTTAAGATCCTAATACTCCCTTACCTGAAACTCAATCTTGCCCATTTAGGGAAATGGTCAAGGTCTCTGGTAAAATCTTCTAACCAATCCAGGGGAATGGAAATTTTCTACTAATTTCCATCTCTTGTGCTATGAACTATGCCTCTCCTAATATATCAAATAATAACATTCCCCTGGTGCAAACAATATGCTCAATTCAGGCTTGCTTTCTTCAGGATACAAACTTCAAGAGCGAACATCCACAAAGTTAATTTTCATTTTAGGTAATCACCTGTGGGGGAAAAAAACTTTTAAAAGTTCAAAAATCAATAATTATCCTGGGGCTTGAATACTACTTCCATTAATGCATATCATAACCCATCTATAAGTTAATAGATGACTTTGGAGAGTTGCTGTGGACAAAACTAAACTCATAACTCTGCAGGGGAATCAGAACATGAGCCACTATGAATTTATCAAGATGATCCTTTGACAATAGACAACAGATACCAGGACCATATTCAAAATTTTTCATTCACTTATTCATTAATTCAACAAGCATTTAGTAAGCACCTTCTATGTGCATGACACTGTGCTAGGGTTATAAACACAAAACAAAAAGTAAATACTACCCTTAAGGAGATTACATTCTACTTGGGAGAAATGACATTTAAACAGATAAATAAACATAATGTAATTTGAGGAGGACGTGTTCTATGATGAAAGATCTCTCTACAGGCAAACCAAGGAACAGAAACAAGAGAACGGGACACACGTCTAAGCTTGAAAGCTTGAAAGCTCAATCACACACCCCACCACCCCTATTCCAGAGCTTAAGAGACCCAACCTACAGAAATCAACTCCATAGCTCCAGCATAGCAGATCTCTTAATTGTCAGTGCTGGGCAAGGGAATTAAAGAACTGAGGGAATAGGACAGGATACAGGGACAGAACATCATGTATAAGGGTTATGTGGTACTTCCCCAAGGTAAATCAGCATAAAAAAGAACAACAACAACAAAAACCCAGAAATTACCAAAAATCTCAGGTAGAAGAAAATTCAAAGACCTTGAATATAAATAGATTTAACAAGCATGTAAAATATTAACAACTGAAGGAAATATGTCTTCCAGATCTAAGAAATTAGTACAGACATCTAAAAAATAAATCCTGCAAAACAAAGGATAGAGATCCAACACTTGATGAGACAAAAAACTCTGTGGAATTTTCAGAGAACATGGAACTATAACACATTGTTCCTGAGAGGCTTAAAAGAGAAATTACAATTGTGAGAGAGGAATTTATGGCCTGCACAACAAAAATAATGGGTAGAATAGAAAAACTGGACTCTTCGATGGCAAGTTTCACCTAAGAAACAAGAGAAATTAATAATAAATTGAGAATGCAAATACACAGAAATGAAGGCAATTCATGATGGTCTCCAGAAAGCAAAGGGCACAAAATCCACATACACCTATAGTCTGGGACCCTAAGGATAACCTTCTTATTCTCCCTATAACCTGAATGTACAGGTTCTAAACCCTCTTGTTTTCCTACTCCTTCTTCTTTATACCAATAAATGTAAATCTAATCCTTTACCTTTTCATCCAGATGATTATTGAACTAAACTATCAGATCTATTCATTTTGTCAGGTCAGCACAAACCAAACTCCCAGTCAACCAACACTTAATAATTCACTTAAATCCCTGCCAATATTTCAGCAAAATACTAACCCTGTAAATCAGATCTCAAAGGTGTTGAAATGCATTGATATTTATAATTGGCTTTTTCTTTTAATTCTACCATAGAGCCATTGTTTCCTGTTTATAAACTGAATCTAATAAAAGAAATTTACTCATCCTACCTCTGATAATTACTCTGTAACCTTGGGCAAATTACTTAATCTCACCGAGCCTCCCTTTCCTCATCTACAAAATGAGAGATTTAGACTTGAAAGCCTCTGAGGTCCCTTCTATATTTAGATCTATGATACTATAGGATGATTAAAAATTTCAGAGAAAAACTTTGGTGGAGTCAGGGCTCTGCTAAGTTTCTCTTTCCTTCTATCCTTTGTCATGTGGAGGAGACAACCTATTAAAGAGGCTGACAGCCATCAGAATAATAAATCCCTTACAAACAAAGTTAAACAGGTCCAAGTGAGAAGAGGTATGTAATGTCACAAACACCTTCAACTGAATCTACATCGTTTTGCAGGATGAGTGCAATTAATGAACTTATATCTAAGAAAAACCTAGATAGAGCAAGAAAGTATGAGGATGCCAGAAAGAAGTGAGAAGAGTGGCTGAATATAAGAAAATCTGACTTCTTGTTCCATCATCTCCTCATATATGGACCTAAGAAGCTAGGCAAAAGATCAGCCCTGCTTGCCCAAAAGTGAAAGCAGTTCACAGGAGTAGTCAGAGAAGAACAGTACCTAGAAATGTTCTCCTTAGACATGTAGAGTGTTGGGAGACCAAAAGAACATAATAGTCTGCTACAAAGACACCAACAATTTAAGGGACAGAGCTGTCCTCTCCTACAAATATGGACTAGATGGCCACCTCTATATTAGATACCCTCAATATATGAAGATGGATTTGGTTCAATGAAGCTGATGCCCACAGAACTGGCATCAGGGAACTGGCATCAGAGGAGAGAGCAAGCAATAGTGCCCTAGGTACTGAAGATGCTGATATTGACCTCATTAGTAACAGCTTATGCTTATGGGTCCATTCTACCTAGATTAAAGGGACCCCCTTGAGAAGTGACCAAGGAAATTGAGACACAGTGTCTTTCTGTACCAAAATATGGATGCCATGCTACACAATGGGTCACGTTCTAATAATTCTACGAACAACATTTGAGAGAAAAATGCCTTTACAATCTATGAAAACACTAGGACTCTGAGGATTCTAGGATAATAGATTTAAAACTGGGACCTTAGAAATTATCATAACCAGTTCCATCATTTTGTTAAGTAAACTGAGGTCTTAAGAAGGGAACTTTCTTGTCCAAGGTCACATGAGATGTGTGAACATTAGAGTCAGGATTTTAATCCAGTCCTCAAATTCCAGATCCAGTGTTCTTTTCATTATGCCACACAGGATATATGGACTGAGTGATGAGAACTGTCCATATCTGGACTACATTATAGTGACCCTCAAGTTTACTAAGGAAATCACTGGTCAAGACAGTGTAAGCACCTCTGCTTTGTATTTATTTCTAAAGTACAGATATTGGAATGAACTTCAATCTTGTCAGGGTTTAAATGAATACTGCAAGCAGCATTCTGAGACTCAATATCTAAACACTTTGACCACCTATGTATCCTTTTGCAGAAATTTATAGGACAACTTAAGGAAGAAAACAACCCAAGAATAGAGACCTTTCAATTTAGAAGTTCAAAGAAGTCTGATTTGGCTGACTCTCCAGTGCCTGAAAAATAGAAGAGCAAGGAATATAGCAACCTCCTGTTTAATAAACCCAAGGACCCTAGCTTCTGGGATAAGAACTCACTGTTCGACAAAAATTGCTGGGAAAACTGGATAACAGTATGGCAGAAATTAGGCATAGACCCATGCCTAACACCGTACACAAGAATAAAGTCCAAATGGGTACATGATTTAGGTATAAAGATTGATACCATGAATAAACTGGAGAAGCAAGAAATAGTGTATTTATCAGATTTATGGAGAAGGGAAGAATTTTTTACTAAAGAAGAGATAGAAAGCATTATGAAATACAAGATGCATAATTTTGATTACATTAAACTGAGAAGTTTTTGTACAACCAAACCCAATGCAACCAAAATCCGGAGGGATGTAGTAAATTGGGAAAGAATTTTTATGGCTAAGCTCGGTGATAAAGGCCTCATTTCTAGAATATATAGAGAACTGACTCAAATGTATAACCATACAAGTCATTCCTTAATTGATAAATGGTCAAAGGACATGAACAGGCAATTTTCAGAGGAAGAAATTAAAGATATCTATAATCATTTGAAAAATTGCTCTAAATAACTTTTGATTAGAGAGATGCAAATCAAAACAACTCTGAGGTACCACATCACACCTATAAGATTGGCAATCATGACAGAACAAGAAAATGATAAATGCTGGAGAGGATCTGGGAGAGTTGGAACACTAATTCATTGTTGGTGGAGCTGTGAGCTCATCCAACCATTCTGGAGAGCAATTTGGAACTATGCCCAAAGGGCTACAAAAATGTGCATACCCTTTGACCCAGCAATATCACTTCTAGGACTGTATCCCCAAGAGATCATAAAAATGGGAAAGGGTCCCACATGTACAAAAATATTTATAGCAGCACTCTTGGTAGTTGCCAAAAACTGGAAGTCAAGGGGATACCCATCAATTGGGAAATGGCTGAATAAATTATGGTATATGAATGTAATGGAGTACTAATGTGCCATAAGAAATGATGAACAAGAAGACTTCTGAAAGGCCTGGAAGGACTTATATGATCTGATGCTGAGTGAAAGGAGCAGACCCAGGAGAACTTTGTGCACAGCAACGACCACAGTGTGTGAGAGTTTTTTCTGGTAGACTTGGAATTTTGTAATAACGTAAGAACTTATTAAAAAAAAAAATCCCAATGGTGGTTTTCTAAGGCAAAATGCCTTCCACACTCAGAGAAAGAAATGTGGAAGTCATTTGCAGAATGTAGCAGATCATGTTTGTGTGTGTGTGTATGTGTGTGTGTTTGTGTATCATGTTTTGATTTGTTATATGATTTCTTCCATTTATTTTAGTTTGACTACATAGCATGACTATAGTGAAAATGTACTCAATAGGAAAGTACATGTAGAACCTATACAGAATTGTATGCTGTTGTGGGGAGGGAGGGGGGTAGTGGGGAGTAGGTGTAGGGGGGATAAAATCTTAATTTTATGGCAGTGATTGTAAAACATTAAAAAATAATAATAATAAAATAAATTTTTTAAAAAAATTTAAAAAAAGAAAAGAAAAATAGAAGGGCAAGAAAAGGGCAGCAAGAAGACAGATGCGTTCTCATTGTCCAAGTGAAATGTGGGATGTGCCCAAGGAACAATCCATAGAATGTACCTCACTGACTCCTTTTTCAATAGCAATTTCAGAAAATTGCCTTTTATATCCAGAAAAATCTCAAAAAACATCTGAAAGAACTATTGGCTATCATCAAAGAGTCCAGGAGTCTATAGACCTCACCATTATACCATGAGCTCCTTGAGAGCAGACAGTATTTTGCCTTTCTTTGTATCCCCAGTGTTTAGCACAGTGCCTGGCAATAGTAGGTACTTGATGTCTATTGATTTTAACTAACTGACTGGTATGGAAACAGAAGACAAAGATCTGGACATGTATAGATTACTGGAATTAGAATTAAGAGAATTAAAGTGAACCAGTTTAACAAGCTAAGAGTATACTATGTCAGGACTGCTTGCTGGGTAACAGATGAGCTTCCACAATTGGATTTACATAATGAATATCAGATTCGAATGGCAAAAAAAGATAACAAGAAGAGAGTCTTCATCTATCTGACATAATTCTTCTACTTAGAGACTATGCCACAAGGAATCTTGGGAGGCACCTGCTTCTTTCAACAGCTTATAGAGAATGTAGTTGGAGACATGACCTAGCCTATTAGCTCCTTGAGAGCAGGGACTACCTGTAGTCATTCATTGTACCTCCCAGTGCTGAGTACAGTAACTAGCACTTAGTAGGCACTTTTAAATTTTTATTGATTGATTGAATGTGTGGGTATAGCTAAATGATCTTGCTGTTTTTGAAAAAACTTTGGAAGAACATAAGGAAAACCGATGACAGTATTGGATTTATCAGAGGAAACTGATCAGAAGCTTATAGGTATAAACAACTCAAGGTAAGAAAGTTCCCTTTATCAATGTAGGCTGAAGTTTTTCTGCAATTTACAGACTTAAAGAGGTGCCTGGGGAACTGAGAAGTTAAATGAGCTATCCAAGGTCTCACAGAACACATTTGTCAGAGGTAGAACTTGACTCTGAGGCTACCTCTCGAAGAACCACATCAGACTTTCTCTAATTTACCACTTCTTTAAAAAAAACACAAACTCTTACTCACAAGCATTTTACACGGATTGTTAGTCTAAGAAATGGTTGCTAAACTGCTGCTGGTCTTTTTTTTTTAAGTTTATATTCTCACATCTAAATCTTAAAGGATGAAGAATGAACTAAACAAAATAGAAAGTATATTTTTAATCTTTAGGGTAAACGTAATTCAACAATACAGTTTTTGAAACATGTCTCTTCTACTAACACATATGGTGTATATTTAAGAAGAGTATCTTCAATTTATATACAAAAGTCCAAATCGAATCATATTATAGTGCTACTTTTCATAAAAACTAACTAAAATGATAATTACAAGTAAATAGGATTAATTCATTGTAATCATTAGGTAAAGGTGGCTAGTTAAAATAAAACAAATTAAATTAATCTAAATGTATGTAGGTATATTACCTGTACTAACCATATGTTGCTATTTATTAATGAGTACCTGGGATGTCTTAGTAAGTAACACACTAAACAAATATTAAACCATTGTAAATTCATTTGTGCTATACAGTCACATCCTACCTAACACTGATTGTTGGGACTGCAAAACACTTTAGAAACAACAATATTATAGAGACACTTGTTTCTATAGGGACCAAGATAAACAAGACAATACGAAGAATGATTCTCAAGAGAGTTAATGTCACTGGACTGCAAAGCACAAAATCACACTATCACTGTCCATCTGATTTATATCTTGAATATTCAACCAAATGTCATTATAATAGGATTTCAGGATATTACAGTGAAGTATGACTATAACATATTATTAGTAATACAATTGTGAAACAACATTGATCAGGACAATGTTATGTTGTTTATTTTTAAATTTGGTCCAGAAGTCATTTCGTTAGCTTAGAGAACTTCTGGAGTGGAAATTCTTTCCTTCTGTCAATGCAAATCAGCAAATCATATGCAATTTATATTCTTGGAGAATTGGATGGGGCACAGAATCACTAGTCTGTAATCTTACAGCAATTATGTGTTAGAGGTAAGCCTTAAATATAGATCCTTCTGACTCTAAGGACTGCCTTTTATCTACTACATCATATTGTCTCTGTACTTTTAAACATACTATTGTCAAATTCCTCTTTTACAAAATAATATTCTGAATTATTAACAAAACATATATTTGAAAGAAAATATGAAGATGTACAAAAATATAAATACTGAATAAGAACCATTCCCCAAATGCCTCAAAACTGAGGTTAAAATCTAACAATGCATAAAGTCGTTCATAGATATCAAAACATGATCTATGCAGAGTCAGAGAACTCAACACATTCATACATGTGCAATATCTATAATATGCAAAACACCATGATGTACAGTAGATGTAGGTTACTCAAAGCTTACATTGTTTTTAAAATCTAAGCAGGACCAACTAAACCAACTAAATTAGGAATAACATAAAAATTATTACCCAAAATATCTCGTCTGAAAAAAGGTACTAATTACTATGTACTATGGCTAATAGTTTAACAGCTTATAGTAACTGAGAGGTTATTGTACTCTGAGAGAGTCACTATTTTTAACCACTAAGAAGGTAGAAGTACCTCTTCCACAAAGCTATCTTTCTTCTCTAACATTTCTCGTAACGTCTGAAGAATTTTAATGCAGAGCTTTTCTTCTTTTTCCATGAGCTTCTTTGTATGATTAATCAACCTTAAAAATAAAATAAGAATAAATCTTAAATTAGACTCTACATTCTCTCTAACTTTATAGAAATATCAGACAAAGAACAAACTATAGCCATATTAATACTTGAGGAAAAAAAGCAAACAAGGAGCTATTTTTAAAAGCTATGAAAACAAACTCCAGATAACTCGAACTTTTCCAACATTTAAGTAATAAATTATGTTTTATCCTAAAACATACTATTTTACCATTAGTTCATGTTTCATCCTCAGTATCTATAGTAGTAGCTTTCAAATTTAGTATTTATGATTTTCTTTCATAATTTTTCATTGTAAAATTAATCTTTAAAATGATGCTATAAAGATTATTGTTCACATTTTATGGGTAGAAAAACTGACCCATAATGCAACAAAATGACTTAACCATAATGATTTCAACATACATACCTTAAAGTCATGAAAGAAGGTTACTTTCCAATCCATGGGTGAAAGTGATTCAGTCCAAAAACATGTTATTTTACCCTCTTGGACTTTATACAGCCCTTTGTTTTGTAACTCTCTCATGAACTCACCATGCAATATGGAGAATTGTATTTGTTTATTGTCTTATGCTCTCACCTAACAAGTAACATGAGGGCTGGGGTTGTCTTATATAAAGACAATCAAAGAGCTCTGCATAAAGCAAGTGCTATATACATTTTTTTAAGTTATTTTCCTTCACTCATCATTACATGTAAACTTTTAGGGTAAAATACATACAGACAAAATATGAGTATATCCTGAAATTCATAATAAAATGAACAAAGGAATCAAACTATGGATAGTAGGTTAATAATATGCAATATAGCTTTAAATAAGAAGAATTTTAAAAGCCATATGGTATTATCACACTGGAAATTAATCAAGATAATCACTTTGCACAATTCAGCTCAATTTCACAATAAACATTTACAAAACACTTATTCCACATTCCAGTAAATTTTAGTTTAAAAAAGTTTCTGCCTGCCCTTTCCTCAAAATTTAGTTTTATACTCACTTTATTAATATTTTGGGAGTATGAGTTAAAGTAGCATGGAATAGTTGATAGAGAATCAGCCTCAAAGTCCTGAAGACCTAGAATTAATTCAAGGCTCTAACACATACTTTCTACATATATCTGTTCATATCATTTTAACCTTTCAATGCTCCATGAAATTTTATAAGATTTTAAGTTCCACAGCATGCATCAAACTAGACAAGCGGAAGGAGTTTCTTCATGAGGTCTTCTTTACACCAATAAATCAGAAGTCTTCTCCAACAAAAAAAGTTATACTATATAAATTTCAAAGTATGCTATGCATTACTCATTATTATACCTTACTTATTATGAATTACAAAGAAAAAACAGAAACCTAGGGGACATTTTCCAAATAACAATACTCAAAACTTAGAAATAATACCATATGTATATTAACTATATTCCAGATCCTTTCACTTACTTGGACATGAAAGCACCACATCTTATCCTTGCATCACTTCCCTCAGGAAACAGAAGTTCTGGGCTGTACAGCACATCAACCAACACGGAGAATTCAGCCTGCATCATTGGGCTAAACTGCTGCTCTAAAGAACCTACTACATCCTATGGAAGGAAGTGGAAGAAATTGTAGGTGAAATTTCAGGTTTCCTTTCCTTTCCATGGGGTGTAAGACATACAAAGATAATAGGCACCCCCATAGCTGTGTCAGTATCACACACTGTGACCAAGAATTATATTCAAACTTTTACCATTTAAATTATTTTACATTTTGTCTCCCCAACCAGATAATAAGCCCTCTGAGAACAGGTTACCACAGTCATTCCATAACACTGGATTACAGAGTTTGAGTGTATCTGACTCTTGATTAGTTATTCTGTTCCTGGTATTTATTTTGCTATTTTTTAAACAGTTACAAATACTGTAGTTTTGATTATTACTGCTTTATAATTTAGCTTAATGTCTAGAAGCATTTCTCTTTGACTTGTACTACTTTTTAGTGTTCCCTTCAAATTCTAGAGGTTTTTATTTCACATTAATTCATTTATTTTATAGATACATGTGTTTTTGTGTATGAAGCAATCTCTTGGTAATTATATTGGGATAGCAATAGTGATAAATCTATTTAATAATTTAAATAGTATCATCTTGACATGGTCCCAGTCATGACAATGCCCTTCAATTATTTGTTTTTCAAGAAGCAGAATTTTTTAAATTGTATTTATATAAATTCTGAATATGGATTTGTAGGTTGATTACCAGATATTTTATGCATTTTGTAGTTATTTTGAGTGGGGTTTCTTTTTCTATTATTTCTTTCCAGTTTTGTTATGACAATATGGAAATGTTGGCTATTTTAGTGGATTCATGTTGTATCCTGCTCTTTTACTGAAGCTATTAATCTCTCAGTTACTATCCTTGATGATTCTATGAAGTTTTCTGAATAAAAAATATCATTGAAAATACTGATAATTTTATCTCATCCTTTCTCATGCTTATGCCTTTAACTTCTTTCTCGTATTCTTATTGCTATAGCTAGCATTTCTAAAACTGTGTAAAATTAATAGTGGATATCACCCATTATAAATAATGTTACCTTAGGGTTCAGTTATACATATTTTTATCATATTATAAATGGTCCTTCAAGGTTTATGCTAAATTTTTAGTCTTTTTAACATAAAAGGTATGTAGCACAAAAAAGATGTAGTTTGCCTCAAGAAAATTAAAAAAAAAAAAAAACAAGACTAAGAATGAAAGGAAATAGTACTTCCAGATCTCAAACTGTATCATAAAACAAATCTTCTAAATGATTTGGTACTAGTTTAAACAAAGAAAAAAAGAAAAGTTGATCAGTGGAAGAAACCAGATATAAAAACATCACAACAGTGTTCAGTGAACAAAGAAGCCCAATCCCCCTGACCCCTGCATAATCATAATTTCTTGCCCTTCTTAACACCAGTATATTCTAATACTGCATTTCTGCTGCTCCCTACCATCACCACCACTCTGAATGCTGGCCACTCTGTCTAGGGGGGGTATGTGTCATAGAATCCCTCTCCTAGGGCAAAATGCAGTTCTAGAGAGCACATCTGTCACATGGAAAAGGTAGTGTCCTAAGAAGCATGTTTCCTGCTAAGTTCCCAAATGAAAACCCCATCTCACCTACCCTATACCCTGTGGGAATATGGTTCAACTTAACAAACTTTTATTAAATGCACAGTATATGCCAGGCGCTATTCTAGGAGCTAGGGATAAAAAAGATCCTAAAATCTTCCCATTCTGGATCATCCCTCCACCATGCTGGTCCCCTTCTCTCATAGCTAGATTCTTCCCAGGGCCTACATTTTAAAGAGGAGACCAAGCTGACCTACTTTCATTTCTCTCCTGGTTTTCAGACATCAATACAGTCCTCCCCACTTGGGAATCTCCCCTTCCCACCTCTACTTTTCAGGTCCCACCTATATATTGTCTTCTTCTAATTAGAAGGTAAGTTCCCTGAAAGAGTGAACTCTTTTATTTCTTTATTTGTATCCTCAGAGTTCAATCACTTTAAAAATTCTTGCTGCCTTGCCTATTGGAAATCCATTTGGAAATGTGTAACAAGTGATAGAAGACCTAGCTCAGGAGTACTAGGGCTAGATATATGCTAATTTGGGAGTCACCTGAAGAGACACAACAGCTGAACCCATGGAAGCTGATGAGATCACCAAGAGAGTGAAGGGAAAGAAAAAAGAAAATTCAGGACAGAGACTACTCACAGAAGGGTAAGATTGTGGATGATGATCAGGCAAGGAAGGTTAAGAAGAGAATGCCAAGAAGAGAATCAAGAGAGACTTGTACCAGAAAAAAACAAAAAACGGAAGTACCCAGAAAGAGACAGTAGTCAACACTACCAAATGATCCTGAAGTCAAAGGCAGATGAGGACTGAGACAAAGCCATTAAATATGTAAATTAAATATGTAAATATGTAAATATGTGATTATTAACCTTAGGTTAAGTACATCTTGCACATATTTTCTTTGTTTGCTATGTTACTCAACCATTTTCCTACTACATTTCTTATTCTTTAACATAATAAGGAAAAATTGTTCTGGCCATTTAAAAACATGAATGAATGCTACTATTTTTTCTAAAGGCTTTCTGTGTGCCTATGATGCTGGTGTAGAATTTATTTTCTGTCTTGTCAATATGATTCATTAAGTTGACAGTAGCATTCTAAGGCTGTCCCTCATGTCTGTAATGCTTTCCCTCCACACTTCCAGCTCCTTACTTCCTTCAAAACTCTACCCTCTTTTCTTGAATTTTCTCTTTTCTCTACTTTTTCATGGACATTGTTCTCTTAGTTTTTTCCTCCTATCTGTTTGTACACTTTCAGAATGACCAATATAGAGGATATAATAGTAGAAACAACCAAAAGCAGATATTCTACAATGGGAAATCATATGTAGACAACACTAATTAAGTGAAAGAACTGGCCCCCAGATCTCCAAATTATTTGGAGAATTAGAAAAAAAGACAAATTCAAGCAACAATGGTGTAACCACCTAAGAATGACTGGGTTTTAAGAAAATTTAGGAAAATAGGAGAGTCTGTATACTATATCCAAGGAAACTATTAAAGAAGATTTCAAGAAATGGTGAAAGGAAAAGCAACAGTGAAAACTGGAGAGATTCACAGTATCTAAACAAAGAATAGAAACTCAAATTCAACTCTCTTAGACTCTTAGTAACTCTCAGTCAGTAGGCATTCACTGAATGCTTAATATGTGCTACCACTCTAATTTTGATTCATATTAGCTCAAACTTACACTGCTACAATTATATCCTAAGAGGTTAAGTGATTTTGTCCCTTCTACCCTTCCTGACAAATTCATTCTGCTCAATAATACTGGGTCAACTTCCTGTAGAACCACTTGGATTATATCACTTCCTTGCTCAAAAGTTTTCACCAGTCTACACTACTTACCAATAAGTTCATTTTATCCACCATTTTGTACCACAGTACCAAACATCAATGGTGTTATCTCACTATAAAATATAAATTTGAAATATTTACCTGCAACTTTTCAATTATGTTCCTATAATCCCATGCAGGCCCTCCAAGTGCTTCTTTAAAGCGTGGTCCACTACGAGCTGACATTCTCCATCCCATGGCTGCTCTCTGTACCATATTGGAATGGCTCTTCATGAACAAAGTATTGACTTGACTGTCTAAATCCACTGGAATTGCAATGCCACGATTCTTTGCTAAAGAAGAAAAAAACAAATCTTTTCTATATTAATCATATGGAGGTATTTTTTAATACATTATCAAAACAGACCAATATATGCTAGCAAAGAGAAAAGATGACAAAAAGAAAACAAAAGCTAATTTTAAAATGCATTCCAAAAGAGCACAGATATACTGAAATCTGTCAGATAAATCTTATTTTATATCCACTACAGTACACATTCCAACATTTCCTCCACATTCATTCAATCAATCATTCATTCAAATATTTATTAAGCACCTACTTTGTATGTTCTCTTATGAGAAATATAACTATTCAGTCAGAGAATATGATTTACTATGGTTTTAACAGAAAACTGTAAAGAAATTCAGGAATTGCAATGCACACATATACTAGTCACACTATTTTACCATAGGCATTGAATAACTACAAAAATTCATCTGGGTCAGCTTCTGTTCTTGGTAATATTACAGAATGAGAAAAGAATTATCCTATTAGTAATGTAACATTTCAGAGATAATTTAATAATTTATTTTTATGACAATGATTCAGTTTTTTCTTCCATGAGATTTTGAGTGACGTAGCAAGTAGTATTTTGGGAGGATCATTTCAGTTTAACCTTCTATCTAACCCAGAAATGTAAATTCTGGTATACCAACAAACATGGTACTTCACAATCCTGTTAAGTACTGAGAACTAAAAATTGTATTGATGTCTAAGTAGTATTCCAAAACTATAACATCTTCAAAATGTTCAACTTATTAAAATTATCACAGATTTTTAAAAAATAATAAAATAGGACTACTCTTCTGTTCAAATTTGATTCATTTGATTTTATCCACAAAAACTTTGGTGTGTTTTCTTTATAGTTTGAAAGATATTAATCTTTAATAAGTCTTTAATGTGTCGCACATTTTTTAAAAACAGAAAATATACATAAACATTTTTTTAAGTTTAAAATCAAATGTCAACATCCATATTTACTTTTAATTCAGTTGGCCTCAACATATGATAATACTATATGAGAAACTGAATTTCTTTCTATAAGACTAAATCATTAAATTTATTTTAGCAAGCTCCATCACCCAACCATTAATTTGCTATGGCTCAGGATGAGGAAGTTATCAAATTTTCATTTTTAATCCCTAACCAGTAAATTATTCCATGATATTGGTGAAAGCTTTTACCCTGAGAGTACCTTAATTTTCAAGACTAAAGTCTATTCATTAAAAATTCAAAAAGGTATTTGATGACTTGATGATTCACATTTGATAAGTACTTCACAGCGTATCAATATAAAAACACTTAGAAAACCAAACAAATTATTAGCAAGTGTTCAGTTAAAAAAATAGGTTAACAGGTATGAAACATATTTGTCAACTGCAACTTTCTTAGGAAGTTTTACTTTATTTATTACTTTTTGTAATAATCTACATTTGGGGGAAATATAAGTTTATTTGATGATAGTTACATATTATCTCAGAAAAGGAAGGAACCCAGGAGCCATTTAGTCTAACCCATATCTGAACAAGAATCCTCTCTATTAAATAACTGAAAAGTTATCTTTCCATCTTGAAGATCCCCGTTCACTTCTGCATAGTTCTGATAGGAAATTTCTCATTATACCCTTTGCTACTTCTCTACCCATATGCCAATCCTTTCAGTCCCCTCAGATGTAGTTAATCTGAGCCAAGTGATTTGAACTCACCAAGGGCAAGTAGGTATTCTCCTATCGCCTGACTTGAGTATCAGCTGCATATTAACCATTTTTATTCTGCTCTATCCAGTCATAGAAGCAAAATCAGAGATAAGCAACACTACCTTTTCTCTGTTCATCCCATCAACCATAAGTCTCTTTTTTAATCCTTCGTTTTCCCTCATTATAGCTTAAAACCTCATTTTCTTATCTTTATATTCCGTGTTAGCTTCATTTCATTTTGTTCAGGGACAGCTAGATGGTGCAGTGGACAGAGCACCAGTGCAGGAGTCAGGAGTCAGAACTTCAGACACTTGACACTCACTAGCTGTGTGACCTTGGGCAAGTCACTTAACCCCAATTGCCTCATCCTGGGTCATCTCCAGTCATCCTGATGAATATCACTGGATTCAGATGGCTCTGGAGGAGAAGTGAAGCTGGAGACCTGCACAGCCCTCCCTCACTCAAAACAAAGTCAAGTGCAAGTCATGTCATCATTTCTCTGATGGCATGGTCTTCTTCAGCAACAAAGAACACACACATTCATTTTGTTCTAGAAAGTAGTTCTCATACCAAATCACATAAAACTCTTCTATTTTTCTTCTAGTATCTGTCTTTGCATCTATCATAAAATCATTAAAAGGGAAGAAAGCAGGTTAAGTAGGAGATAGGAAAGGAGAAAAGGTTAAGATTGGGAAGTAGAATTTCACATTTCTCATTTTAGGAGGTCATGTAACTCCCAAGAGACTGCATATGGCTAAAATGGGATAGAGAAGCAGGTCACTAAAGCGAAAGAGGTCAAGATGATAGCAGGGTTGACAATATAAATATTGAAGTCCCTGAGGATAACAGAAGACCGTAAACCAGGTACTAAAGTTATTGAGTAAGTTGAAAGTAACCTGTTAAGTCAGAAGATGATAGCAACAAGGATGAGAAGACAAGATGATATAAGCATATTGTATGGATTGAATCTGTATAATTAACAAAGCCCATCAGTTCTATGATACACAGAGCCTCTAAAAGTTCTAAAAAGCTCACAAGTTTCCAAAAACAAAACTGAAAATATCAGGATTTACCAGGGCATATACTCATTAAATTTGCAATAACTCATGATTTCAAAACATTCATTATCCAAGATTTTAAAGATGTGTAGCAACCTAAGAAACAACGAGTAATGAATAACATGAGACTTGTGTCTCAGATATAGCAAGGACAGTACTTTCTGTGAAGGTTCTTCCTCAAACCCCTTATTAACTTAATTCACTTGCTCATTATCTTCTTAAGTTATATAAATAAAATTTTTGCAGTAGATATTTAACATAAGATGAATTATTATGTCTGTCACTGATGTCCTGGAAGATAGCAATTGCATTTAGCTCAATTTGTACTGTGAGGAGGCAGACTTTGGCATTTTTGTATAGTTCATTTCACAATGCAACGCAAATGAGGCTACTGATAGGTGTTATTTGATAATGCTGCTTGCTATGTTTGATGGAACTGTTCTCCCAATTTACAATTCCATCAACAACTCAGTAAACAAAAAGAAAATCTGTTTCAACTTAAAAATTTTAAAGAAAATCATTTACTCTCTACTATAATTTAAACTTTTTTCACTCTGTAATACTATTGTGCTGTAAGAAATGATGAACAGGATGTTTAATAAGAACCAGAGAAGACATGTATAAAGTAATGCAAAATGAAGTGAGCAGTACCAATTATATTATTGTATAATAGTACATTATTATACAATAGGAATGATATTATAAATATAAAGAATTTTAAAAGGCTTAGAAATCACAATTCAACAGGACTAATGATGAAACATGCTACCCACTCTAGACAGAAAGGACATGCACCCACAGTACATGCAGAGGCACATTTTGTTTGTTTGTTTTTTACACGGCCAAAGTAGAAATTTGTTTGGCTTCATTCAGAAATATGTTTGTAACAGGTTTTGTTTTTCTTGCTTTTTCAACAGGAGAGAAGAGTAGGAGGAAGAGAATTTAGAACCAGAATTTTAAAAATAAATTAAATTTTAAAATTCTTATCACTTATGTTAACTGGCTAATTTCTTTTGTTTTACTATGTTTTATTAACATTATACTATATTAAAATATGTTTGCATCTCACTTGCAAATTCTTGGCAGAGACCAAGCCAGCCTAATTACTTTAATTTTAGTCTACAGCTAGCACTGCTGAAGACAAGTGAGTGTCTTGGGAGTGAGAGAGCACAGGGTGATAGAAGAGAGCAGGTAGGACCTAAGATATTGGTAGCATAACATGTAGGAATCTTTCATTGAGCTTAGTGTCCAGCTATCATAACTTCACTCTGCTACCCCATTCTAGAAGAGTCATGATTAACTATAGACTAGAATTCAGAGCTTCATAAACTTTTTTCCCCTGGTGATACCAGATGAGGTCCCACTACCCACAGTTTAAAAAGCACTGAACTAGATCAATATTCATATTTTTATTTGTTGCCCAAAATTTCTAGGAATGTAGAAGTCAACTAAGGTTTCACCTCACACTCAGCAAGTTGGAAAAGAAAACAAAAGATAGGAATAGTCAATGTTGGAGCAGTTATAGAAAGACCAGCAAGCTAATTCATTGTTGATAGAGCTGTGAATTAGTACAACCACTCTGAAAAACAACTTAGAATTATGCAAATAAAGGAAAGATCAAAATGTCTACACCTGTCAAAATTCCACTGCTAAGCATGTACCCCAAGATGGTCATTGACCAAAAAAAAGGCTCCATATATACCACAATATTTATAGCAGTACTTTCTGTGGTAGTAAAAAACTGGAAACAAAATAGATATCCAATGATTACAGAATGACTAAACAAATCACGGTACATAAATGTAATGAAAGTTTAGTGTGCTTTAAGAAATAATGGGCATGATGAATATAGAGAAGCATAGGTAGGCAGATGAAATCATGAAAAGTTAAGCAAGCATATCTAAGAAAAAATATATACAAAACAATTGAAAATTAAAATTTTAAGATTATAAAGAACAAGATAGATAAGAAGACACCCACATCCATTCCTTTGCAGAGGTTGGACAGGGGTGGGAAGGTGTCCAACATTGGGATCAAACATTGCATAAAATTGCAAATTATTTTATGAATTAATCAGTTTTGCTGAATTCTTTTCCCTTCTTTTTTATTACTGAAAAACATATTTCATATGAGAAATGGCATTCCAGGAAGGGGAAAGAAGAGACATGGGGAATATCTAGGCAATATTAGAACAAAATATGTCTTTAAATAATGAATGGATAACACAATGATCCATGAGAATTCCAAAGGACTAATGATGAAAAATGTTATCCACCTCCAGAGAGAGAAACTGATGAATGCTGAGTGGAGATTGAGGTTGTAGTTTTTCATTTTTAAAATTTCTTTCCCTTTTTTTTGCAATGTGGCTAATATGGAAATACGTTCTGCATGATTTCACATGTATAATGGATATCATATTACTTGCCTTCTCAATGGGTGGGAGAGGGGCTAGAAGTGGATAAAGAACTTGGACCTCACAATTTTTAAAAATTAATGTTAAAAATAAACAAACATAATTTAAAAGAAAAAATAATGAGTCAGGGTCTATGCCCCACATAAACTCTGAGAGGAAAATCCTCTACAGAATTACATGGTGACACCAAGAAAAGGGAAGATAATTCTAGAGCTGAATGGCCTATGTGCCGCTGCTCTTCTTGCATGTAGTATCATTCTCTCAGCATTCAGCAAATGTTTAGGCATCTACTATGTACAAAGTGTTACTCTAGGCACTAGGGATGCAAATAAAAAAGAAAAGTCATATAGCGCCTCTCCTTTAAAGCCCTTACAATCTGGTTCCAGCCTGCCTTTCTAGACTTAGTATATATTACTCCTCTTTATAGTCAATACAGCCAAACTGGTCTACTCGCTGTTTCTCAGCCATGAAATTCCATCTCTTGAGTCCATGCCTTGGAATAGAATGTACCTGAATGCAATCTCTTCTCTCTTCTACCTTTTAGAATCCCTACTTTTCTTCAAGTCTGAACTCAAAGGTCACCTCTGACATAAAACCTTTATTAATACCACCCCTCTAACACTGCCTCCCTCATTCCACAAAGTTACCTTGAATTTACTTTGTATACATCTTTTTATATTTTCTTATCTGTGAAGAATGTTGTTTTCATTAATAGAATATATGTTCCCCAATGAAACATACTATTTCATTCTTTGCTTTGTATTCCCAGTGCCCCACACATAGCCTGGAACACAGATAGTGCTTAATAGATAATAGTGTGCTTATTAATATGCCACCAATATAGACATTTGGTTCTACAAGTACCTGAGCTTATTTTTCTAAAAAACTACCTTGCTTACATACTTCCTTTAATCATGTAAAGACTTAAAAAAAAAAACTTTTCTACCACATTAACATTTTCTACTTAATCATAAATTTTTAGCCAGCAGAGAAAGTTTGTATCTTGATAATAAGTATTATGCTGCACTAACAAGTTACCACACATTTAAAATCTCCAAAGACGTTATCCCATGATATAAGAAATGAGTTTGTCACACAATATGTATGCATTCCTAAAATCAGACTTCAGATAGCAAGCACAACATGAAATCTAACATGTGATTCAGTGTTCTTAATTTCCCACTTTTTAAGTACTGCTGATTATCAGCATGCTCTCCATGCAGTGTTTAAGACCATATGGTAGATTTATCTCCCCTACCGAATTCAGCTCATTAAGGGCTAAACAAATATTACCAGGTGCTATCATTAAAGTGTAAAATACAAGGATGTATTTGCTAGGTGATCTTGTATTTCCAGATCTAATACCTACAGACAAAATATCATCATAACTGTCAATTTATACTATATTTCAGAACTGCTTTTGAAAAAACTACTTAAATTGGTTTAAACATAAAATAGTTTGTGGTAAACAGCACATAGATCTCAAACTCAACTAGTTTTTAGTAGTGATATCAAGGTTAAATATTTTGCCATCACATTAGCCTAGGTGTAGGCAGCCTGAAACATGCGTGTAGAAGCTGTTACAGTTCATATTTTAATAGCCACATAAACAAGTTGCTGCTCTGCTGCCTTTTTTTTACTTTTTGAGAAGTGCTACCACCAGCTTTGAAAGTCTGCAGTGCTGCCCTCTTTGTCCTAGTGAAAATAGTTTGACTCACAATCAACAATTTCTCTTCTGCTTTCTCCAGTTAGTAAACAACTAGAAGAAAAAGCAACAATCACAAAAAGCTGTCTGGTTCCAGCAAAAAACAGGTCATGCTGGACTAATCTTGTTTCCCTTTTTGACAGAGCTATTATTACAAAACAAATGCTGTAGACAGAGTTTGCCTAGATCTTAAGAAAGTGTTTGATAAAATATTTCTGGCTATTAATGTGGGAAAATATGAAGGGATGTGAGCTAGATAATAGTATATTTAAAATACTTTGAACATGATTGAGTAGCTAAATTCAGAGAAGAAATGAATGGTCTAATGACAACTTGGAAGGAAGTCTCAAGTGAAGAACCTCAGCATGCTTACAACTATAATGACACAAGGCCTACAAAGTTAACACATATAATGACAGAGTCCAGAACCAAAAAACAGGAAATCTAATAAGATGAAATTTAAGTAGGAATAAATGTAAAGTCTTACTCTCAGAATAAAAACACTGCCTTCGTGAATACGAGTTGGGAAAGACGTGGCATACAACAATTTGTTTGACAAAGGTCTAGGGGTTTTGGTAGACTACAAATTGAATATCAGTCAATAAATTAAACAAAAGGTAACATAGTCTTGGGCTGGACTAAGAAAGAAGATAATAGTTCCACTATACTTTGATGTGTTCAGACATTTGGAATTGTTTTCAAATTTGAGAGCCACATAAGCTAGAGAGTGACCAGAGGAAAGCAACGAGGATGATCAAAAGTCGAGTCCATGATACACAATGAGCAATATCGTTCATTCTTTGTTTTCAAAAAAGACTGATATCTTGACTTGTGCTTGAATTGGATTTAAGTGAGGTAGAGCTGCACAAAATCATCAGCCTCGCTCTCTCTTCCTGAGTCATCAGAGTCCAGTAGCAAGACAAAAGTCAGGATGACTGGTGATGGCTCAGGATGCAATGGATGGCTTTGGCAGATGTCTGACCAAGCTCTAAGAGCTCCAAAGCACCTGTTTTAGCTGCATCTATGGCCATTGGAACAAATTGTTTTCATTCACCCATTCTACCGAGTAAAATTTTCACATGCGTGGGGTAGACATCTGCCTAATTCACTAACAGGTCTGAGGCCTATTGGTTGTCCTCAACCTGGTTTAGCCCATCTACCAAGACAGTTTACCAAGACGTGGCCACTGCACATACTACAGCTCCTAGGAGCCACAGGTAAGAATTGAGTGAAGGTGGACACCAAAGGTGGAAAAGAAGTCCTGAAAAGGCCTCAGCAAGCTGTCATACTACAGGTGCTGGTCCTCCCTCAACACCTCATACACCCCATGATATATAAAGACTAGTTTAAGTGATAATGTTTGTGTTATAGAAAAGAAGATTCAAGAGAGATTTGATAGCTATTTTCAAGTATCTGAAGGGCTGTCATGTGGATAAGGAATTAAATTTGTTCTCCATAGGGTATAATGGTCAAAATTTGCAGAGTTGCACATTTGGATGTGATATAAGGAAAAATTTCCTTCTAGTTTTCCTTCTATAATTTTGAGCTATACAAAACAGTAATGATATTCTTTAGGAGACAAAGGGTTATACTCCCTGGAAGAAAAGAGTGGATTACCATTTATCAAATACCTTGTGATGGTGGTTCTTTGGTTGCTGAAGTCCCATCTAACTAAAAATCTGTGATTCTGTGACCATTTAACATAGGATAAGAGTATTACAGGTTTAGAGGTGGAAAGAAGCTTAGAAGCTATGTAGTCCAACACCTCATTTTACAAATAAGGAAACCTACCCCAGTATCCCAGGAGGTTTTGCCTTGATAGAATATTTTGGGGGGTTGATAACCCCTGAAACAGACCATGAGATCCTCAAGGTTAGGAAGCCTACCTTCCACTTCCAATTTGTCAAGTCCCTAGCATGCAGCAGCCCCTCAATAAATGTTGCTGATGAGAAACAAAATACAAAAACTAAAAAACTTTTTAAAGGACACTAACAGATGGAAGTATAATTAAATTTGTTCAACGGAAAAAACAATTCCCTAGTAAATTTTAAGATAGAAGTTAAGCTACCCTCCATAAAATCTTAATGAGATTTTGGTTTAAGGTGATGAAAGACAACATTGCAATTAATTTTAAATCTAAATGCAGAAAAAAAGACCAATATTCAACCTCTGACCCAAAAATGATACAGAAGAGTAAAAAGATTACTTTTACTATAATTCATTTTCATAAAGCTAACCCTACCAGCAGATTTCCCTATTATTAAACTACAGAAGAGAAAAGCTGTTTTTCCTGTCCATTAGCTCCAACTAGAGCCACCTTAGATACACATAAGAATAAGAAAAACTTGACAATTTAACATACCCACTTCAGCCAGTGTTTTGATACATGACTCCACTGAGGCTTTCTGTACTGGGTTTAACCAGGTACAGTTGTAAATTCTAAAGGCAGACTGAAGCAGCTGAATAAAAACCGGCTGATGAGTCTAAAACAGAAGGGAAAATGCATAAACATGTAAGTGAACCTTTAAAATATTAGGCATAGTACCTTGAATTTTCAAAACCTTCATCAAATTGCAACTAGTTCTTTACCTTGCACTATTATCATAAATTGAATCAGGAAAAATATAACTTTCCTTAAAACTAAATATGTGGACTGAAAAAAAGAGTATGTGTGTATGTATATATATATACATGCACATATGTACATACATATATATATACTAGACAGAAACCTTAAAATATTAAAATATCTATTATCTTAAAAATACAAATTATTTTCCTTATGAATAGAAATGTTTTTCACTTAATGGGAAAGTAGAAAAGATAAAATGGGAACTATATTTAATAAATTTTCTCTAAAGAGAAAAAATTTAACATGATACATGTATGATCATGCCTATTGATTTATGGGATAATATCATTAATATTATCTTTTAGCAAACAGACTAAATTCAGTCTCCCGATTCTCATGTACATGAAAATGGAGAGTGGGGATGGCCCTCCCTCCCTTTTCATTGGCCCTTTCATTTACAAAAAAGCCTAGCAAACTCATACAGGCTAATAGTTTGTACTTTATATAGAAATGGCTCTCTGACAAAAGCAAATGAATGAAAAGACTTGTACTTCAAAGAGGATTAATTAGCTTTCTATTATAAAACTTTTGCTTGACTTACCTGAAGGCTTGTACTGTTGTCTGAGAAGGGAGAATTAAAGAAGCCACTAACAATATTCATGATTGGCTCTGTTACACACTTTTCTAAAAAGATGTCTGCATGCTTTCTATCTGTAGTTGTGTTACAAACCTACACAGGAAAATAAAAAGAGGCCACAATGCTTGCACACAATATTTCAATAACAAATCAACATTTTATTATATAAATATATACTCCACCCAATGTATTTAAATATAAAAGTTAAATACAAATATTTTTATTGTGGCATTTAGTGTTCCCCCTAAAATCCCAGCCTGCCATACCTTTCATTTTTCTGAATTTTCTTCAAAATACACTATAATTTCCTCCTTGAAACAAATTTCTTATATACCACCCATCTATTCCTTTCTCACCAATATCCTTCAGCCTGTTTAATTCTTAGTCACTCTGCACTCCACTAATTAAATTGGTATTTCCAGAAACATCATTTTTCTTCTATATTTCAGTATTTCAAAGTTGAAGAGTGCTGCCTCTACTGATGCAGATCACAACTCTTCTGCACTCAACAGACAACCTTTTTTGAATTCTTATGACAGGAAAATTCATTATCTTATAGCCAACTTAGAATAGAAAGGCTGGTCCTCCAACTCCAGATTCATACTTCAAGGGGCTTTCTAGCATGTATTTTGCTAGCATGGCCTTCCGTCTCTACTTCTAACTCCACTTTGTATGTTGTCTCCTAGTATTAGGATAAAAACTCTTTGAAGATAGGGACTGTTTTACTTACTTGTATTTATATCCCCAGTACTTAGCACAGTGCCTGGCACATGGTAGCACTTAATAAATGTGTTTGAAGTCATTTTTTTCTTTCAAGGCTGCCTCCATATTCATGATGAGGCATTATAAAGGATTTACTTCTAGAAATGAGAACATGCTAAAATAATAATATGAATGATATAAGAGTAAAAAGAATTGTTAAATATGACTAATCGCTATTTTAATTTCTCTTCAACTTCACCTAAAACATCTAGGCTATAGCAAAGCACAACAGAAAAGATTCAATTAAGAAAGGAAGAAGAGACTATTAGAATTTTTTTTAATTCTGAATTTTCACTCAACATAAATTTAATTAGTGTCTACTATTTGCAGAATATTATCCTAAGCACCAGGGTGGAAGTGGGGAGTAAGTGATAGAAATTCAAACATAAGTAATAAATGATTGCTACCCTCTGAAATTTACAGTCTAGTAGGGTGGACACAACACAAATGAAAATAGCTACAATTCGAGATGAACTGCATGAGCTAAGGTATGAAAACAGGAAAACATAGAACATGTTCAGGGGACAGAAAACTGAGACTCAGCACAGACTATTGAGGATAGAGGGTTTAGTGTGAGATGAGGCTAGGAGGGCCTTGAAAACCAGGAGACAGATTTGTACATAGGTAATATTGAGCCAGAGGAGAAGGAAGTGGTGATCACATCTCTGTATAATGAAAGATTTTCTTTATTGCAATGTCACTTGATTGGAGGCAGAGACACTGTAACAACAATAACAATAATAATAATAGTAATAATTTGTGGTCAGAACTTTTGATTGCATCAGTGCAGAGAATTCCCTATATAAAAACTCCATCCACAAATGCAGATCAACAACTGATCCTTAACTTACAGACTTAAAGGAATGTTTGGAGCATCAACTGTCATACTCATGGTCACATAGCTACTGTGTATCAGAGGTATGTAAGACAAATATTTATGTAACACTTAAAAGACTACAAAAGACCTTCATATGTTACATCTGACAAAAATCCAATGAAATACTACAGCTATTATTATTATAAATGAAGAAACTGAGACTCAGAGAAACTGAAATTTGACCAGTCACACAGCTACTAAATATCAGAGGCAGGATCTAAACCTAGATCTTCCTGACCCCATGTCAGTTACTTTATTCACTGTACTATGCTGTCTTGGATTACAATAATCCAGGTGGGGGACAATAAAGGCCTGAACAAGTGTAATGGGGCTATGAATGGAAAGCCTGGGGGTAGAGAGAAGGTAACAGTGAAAGTAGAAAATGCAATCAAGCACCTACTATTAAATACTACTATGTGCCAGGCACTACATTAGGCTCTGGAAATAGAAGAGCTTACATTCTTTTATGGGCAACAAAGATGTACATGTGAGAATTTATATAAAGCAAATATAAGAAAGTTTGAGAAGGGGTGGGCACTAACAGTTGAGGGGAGCAACAGGAAAGGACTCATGTAGGAGGTTATGGCAGAGTTCAGCTTTGAAGGAAGCTAAGAATCTCTACTAATATGTGAAGATAAGGAGGGAGGGCATTGCATCCACAGGAAAAAATCAGGCAAAGGCATTGGGAGGAAATGGGATATATGAAAAAGTAAAAGTAGACCAGTTTTGCTGATCACAGAATCATAAAATAGGTAAAGCTAAGTAATGTATAATTAGTCTGGAAAGGTAGATTGGAGGCAGGCTGTAAAGACTTTAAATGTCAAATAAAGGAGTTTGTAGTTGATCTTAGGGGCAACAGGAAGGCCATTAGAGAACTTTTTGAGCAGGTCAGACTGCTGATTAAGGCAGAAAAGTAGATTATAAAGGTGAGAGAACTAAGTCAAGGAGGCCAATAAGGAGCCTACTGCAACAGTCCAGGTAAGAGGTAATAAGGATGTAAACCAGAGCGGTGACTCTGAATGGAATCTCATACACACAAGTATGAGTAAAGTATCATGGAAAATTATAAGGGCAGTTGCCAGAGCTCTAAATCTGAAGGAATTTAGAAGAAACTTACGGGTAGGGCCAGCAATAAATAATTGAGCATAAAAAACATGAATGTTTCTAACAGAAGAACTAAGTATATTGTATTGAAATAAACCTTTATCTTGCTTGATACACATTACTTAGTACTGAACAACTGCAGCTTGAACCCCAGACTTTGTCTCTTGGTAGCCACCTCCTAGACCTCATAGTGATATCTTGTTTGGACCCTGCTTCCACTCTGTCACTTTTAGTTCCAAGAGTCTTCTGCCAGTTCTTAGCCTCAATCTTCTTTCACTTCACTGTTCATTCTCATCTATACATGAACCTTTTTTACCTTCTCCTTCCCTTTATCCAATTCAGAGTAAATTCAGTCAGTCTTATGACCCCCATTCAATCATAGCTCTTGACAGGCAGGGCCAAGGTAAACAACACAGAAATGGGGAAAAGGATAATAAGAAGGTTTCAAAGAAGGACCCATCCAGAAAGAATGAAAGCATTTCCATATGTATTTAGAGTAATTAAGACAAGAAAAGACAATATTAGAGCTGAAAAGTGTACAGTAAAAATCCAAAATTGGAGCTACCTGCTCCAATCTGAGAACTAGGTAGAATAATAGGTAGAATGCTATGTCTAGATTCAGGAACATCTGGATTTAAATCCAGCCTCATACACTTCTAGCTATGTGACCCTGGGTAAGTTGCTTAACCTGTTTGCATCAATTTCCTCAACTATAAAATGGGAATGGTAGTAGTACAAAACTCCCAGAGTTGTAAGGAGAAAATGAAATAATATTTGTAAAGCACTTAGCACACAGTGCCTGGAACATAGTAAGCTTTAAACACTAGCTATAAGTATTAATAGTATTGTTATGACTATTATTATTCATTGTATACCATGAAACATGAGGTAAAATAAAATGTTTATTTTATTAAGCAAACTCTAACCTTTCAAGGGAAATAGTGAGTAAATTGCAAAATTCAAGAGACATAATAAAGGGCAGAACAAACATAAAATAGTCACAAATTTATTATGTTTTCAAGTATCTGTTACTCTGGCCCTTGGCAAATCAAGGTTAGTTTCTGCTGGCAAAATGACTAAACTAGAACTACTCGAAATGGTGCCAACAACAACAGGTAAACTGGTCTTCCAAAGAGAGCTCATAATTGTGACTTTTAGTTTCCTTTTTTTTTTTTTTTTTTTAGTTCTCAGTGACATAATAGTGCTTCATATATAGTTATATTTAATGATTTTGTTACATTAAAAACTGACTAGAATTTGTTTCTCAAATTATCTTGACAAAAGTGATTTTTTTTTTATAATTAAATTTATTTATTTAACTTTTAACATTCATTTTCACAAAATTTTGGGTTACAAATTTTCTCCCCTTTTATCCCCTCCCCCCCCAAACACCAAGCATTCTAATTGCCCCTATGACCAATCTGCTCTCTCTTCTATCATCCCTCTCTGCCCTTGTCTCCATCTTCTCTTTTGTCCTGTAGGGGCAGATAGCTTTCTATACCCCTTTACCTGTATTTCTTATTTCCTAGTGGCAAGAACATTACTCGACAGTTGATCCTAACACTTTGAGTTCCAATTTCTCTTCCTCCCTCCCTCCCCACCCCTTCCCTTTGGAAGGCAAGCAATTCAATATAGGCCATATCTGTGTAGTTTTGCAAATGACTTCCATAATAGTTGTGTTGTATAGGACTAACTATATTTCCCTCCATCCTATCCTGTCCCCCATTACTTCTATTCTCTTTTGATCCCATCCCTCCCCATGAGTGTCGACCTCGAATTGCACTCTCCTCCTCATGCCCTCCCTTCTATCATCCCCCCCACCCTGCTTGTCCCCTTATCCCCCACTTTCCTGTATTGTGACATAGGTTTTCCTACCAAAATGAGTGTGCATTTTATTCTTTCCTTTAGTGGAATGTGATGAGAGTAGACTTCATGTTTTTCTCTCACCTCCCCTCTTTATCCCTCCACTAATGAGTCTTTTGATTGCCTCTTTTATGAGAGATAATTTGCCCCATTCAATTTCTCCCTTTCTCCTCCCAATATATTTCTCTCTCACTGCTTGATTTCATTTTTTTTTTTAAGATATGATCCCATCCTATTCAATTCACTCTGTGCACTCTGTCTCTATGTATGTGAGCGTGTGTGCATGTGTAATCCCACCCAGTACCCAGATACTGAAATGTTTCAAGAGTTACAAATATTGTCTTTCCATGTAGGAATGTAAACAGTTCAGCTTTAGTAAGTCCCTTATGACTTCACTTTGCTGTTCACCTTTTCATGGTTCTCTTCATTCTTGTGTTTGAAAGTCAAATTTTCTTTTCAGCTCTGGTCTTTTCATCAAGAATACTTGAAAATCCTCTATTTCATTGAAAGACCATTTTTTCCCCTGAAGTATTATAGTCAGTTTTGCTGGGTAGGTGATTCTTGGTTTTAGTCCTAGTTCCTTTGACTTCTGGAATATCCTATTCCATGCCCTTCGATCCCTTAATGTAGAGGCTGCTAGATCTTGTGTTATCCTGATTGTATTTCCACAATATTTGAATTGTTTCTTTCTAGCTGCCTGCAGTATTTTCTCCTTGACCTGGGAACTCTGGAATTTGGCCACAATGTTCCTAGGAGTTTCTCTTTTTGTATCTCTTTCAGGCGGTGTTCTGTGGATTCCTTGAATATTTATTTTGCCCTCTGGTTCTAGAATCTCAGGGCAGTTTTCCTTGATAATTTCATGAAAGATGATGTCTAGGCTCTTCTTTTGATCATAGCTTTCAGGTAGTCCCATAATTTTTAAATTGTCTCTCCTGGATCTATTTTCCAGGTCTGTTGTTTTTCCAATGAGATATTTCACATTATCTTCCATTTTTCCATTCTTCTCTCTTTGTTCTGTGATTTCTTGGTTTTGCATAAAGTCATTAGCCTCCATCTGTGCCATTCTAATTTTGAAAGAACTATTTTCTTCAGTGAGCTTTTGAATCTCCTTTTCCATTTGGCTAATTCTGCTTTTGAAAGCATTCTTCTCCTCATTGGCTTTTTGAACCTCTTTTGCCAATTGAGTTAGGCTAGTTTTCAAGGTGTTAATTTCTTCAACATTTTTTTGGGTCTCCCTTAGCAGGGAGCTGATCTGCTGTTCATGCTTTGACTTCATGTCTCTCATTTCTCTTCCCAGCTTTTCCTCCACCTCTCTAACTTGATTTTCAAAATTCTTTTTGAGCTCTTCCATGGCCTGAGCCCATTGGGTGGGCTGGGACACAGAAGCCTTGATTTCTGTGTCTTTGCCTGATGGTAAGCATTGTTCTTCCTCATCAGAAAGGAAGGGAGGAAATGCCTGTTCGCCAAGAAAGTAACCTTCTGTAGTCTTATTTCTTTTCCCTTTTCTGGGCATTTTCCCAGCCAGTGACTTGACCTCTGAATATTCTCCTCACACCCACCTCGCCTCCTGATCTTCCCAGCCAGCGTTTGGGGTCTGAGATTCAAATGCTGCTTCCAGCCTCAGGGCTTTTGGCGGGGGCAGGGCTGCTATTCAGTATGAGATTATGTTCTGGTGCTGAGGTCGGGGCAGGGCCACCTCTCAGGCTCAGTTCCCTCAGGGGGTTTATGCACAGACCTTCCACAATGGATTCAGGCTCCCGCCCACTTGAGGAGCCCCTGTCTGCAGCCGCCTCTCAGCTTCTACCTCCCGGGGGGCCTGAATTATGGGGGCACCCCACTCCCCTCTCGACCCGCCAAAGAGACTCTCTCACCCACCCCTGTCACCTGTGGGTGGAGGGACTTGTGCGGCCGCTGGAGATCCCGTCCCTGAAGCCTGCTCGGATCTGTTTCTCTCGGTGCCGCAGCCGTGGCCACAGCAGGTCTGGGCTGGGCTTTGCGTCTGCAGCGCGACGGACCTTTTGCGAGAGGTTTGCAGATCCCTCTGTGGGTGGAGGGACCCGCGTGGCCGCTGGAGATCCTGTCTGTGAAGCCTGCTCGGATCTTTTCCTCTCGGTGCCGTGGCCACTGCAGGGCTGCCCTCAGCTCCCAGTCCCGGCGCCCAGTCCGACAAAAGTGATTCTGATGATAAATTTTAGTATGTTCCCACACTCAAAACAGATTTGTATTTCATTTAATTCTAGGACTTGGGGTGCTCTACAGATCATTTCAGTAGGCAGCTGAGACTATTCTCCGGCTTTAACAGCAGTGTGAAAACTCCAGTTGAATCCAAGATTCCTTTGTCTTCTCTAACCTTCCACCCCCTCCCCCAAACCAGTAACCACTGCTTAGAATTTCAAATATTTCTTAAATGCACATACATTTAGGAACCAAAAAAGCAACGTGTAAAACACTGGATCAAATATGAATACTGTTTTTTAAAATGTATCCTAAGTCTCAATAAATAAATATGTGAGTTAGTGATAAGTGATAGGATTCTACAAAGCAGATGAAATCAACTATGTATTTTGAATTTCTTTCTTTTCTCTCTAACAGAAGCTCTACTGAAAGTTATTATGGCTTCCAAAGGGACTCTGCTTAAATGGATCATCCAGTATTAGTCATAAGCATCAAGCCAAGGAAGTCTTTTTAGTCCTATCACATGAAAAAAAGGAGATATGTTTCAAATTATGAAACATCTATTCCATAATTAAGCTACGTATAACGAGAGAATGGCTCTAGTCATTTGTCTGAAAATGAAACAAAGTAATTATCCTAGTAAGCAGTGACATATTTTACAAACCATGTTATATGAGCTTCTTAATGGGCATCTGGAGGTACATTTCAGTGCTGCCAATATATCACTTAGAGGTGGTTTTAGTTGTTATCAGATCTCAAATTTAATGACAAAATTGTGTACATCTTCAAAAGAAAAAGAAATCTAGCCCATGAAGAATATTGCCCACAGTGCATTGGTGTGCTCTAATAATAAAAACTCAAAGCACCAGACTTACCCAGCACTGCAGTTATAATAGCCCAAAGAAAATCATTTCCCACCCTCAAAACATCTCTTTTTAGGTGCACTGAAACACTGAAGATCAAAAGGTACTGTCTGCAAATGATCTGAAAGCTATTTAACATCTTTTTAGAGACTAAATAAATACAGTAAATCATCTAGATTTGGACTACCAAATAGATAATTTACTAGCAAGTATGGTATGGTTCCTTTGGTGAGAAAAGAGGGAAAAAAAGAGGTAAGAAGGGAGATAGAAACTGGGACATACAGAGACAGATAAGACAGATGAGAGAGAGAGAGAGAGAGAGAGAGAGATGGAGACAGAGACAGAGAGACAGAGACAGAGAGACAGAGACAGAGAGAGAGAGACTAAGTTTTTAATAAAATGGCTAAGTCTTATCCAAACTTCTGTCCCCAGTGCCTAACACAGGGTTATATACATAGTGTATCAGATTATAGGTAATAGGGCTGGAAGAGATTTCAAAGGCCAATCCCTTCCTTTTACAGATGACGAAATTGAGGTCCAAGAAGGTAAAATAATTTTCCCAGGACCACACAGTATCTTGCTTACTAAATGCTTGTTATTATTGCTATTGAGTCTGACTGCAGAATGGGTGACATTTAATATTCAATTATTTTCCTACTTACTTGTATTGTATGCTTTCCAAGTTTTCAGCTAGACCTAGAGTCAAGAAGACCTAGGTTCAAATACATCATCAGACACTTAGCAGGCCATGTGACCCTGGGCAAATCACAGCCACTTTCTGAATCTGTTTCTTCATCTGTAAAAGGGGGGTGACAACACCTATTCCCCAGGTTGTAATGAGAGTAAAATGAGGTGTTTATAAAATACTTCACAAATCTTAAAGCACTATGTTAATGCTAGCTGTAACTAGCTGCATGATCCTTGACAAGTGCCTTCCTCTCTTGGAGCTTCAGTTGCCATACCTATGATATAAGAATACTGGGCTAGGTATTACCTTCCAACCCTAAAATTATGTGGTTCTATGATTTACATAGACATACATACAAATATACTACATTAACATATATAGATAATACATATAGACATCTGTGTGTTTTGTGTAGAAAAAGAGCCAGAGACAAATAACTTCTTCAAGTCTGAAGATATTGCTAATGATAGTGTTTTATCCATGTGGTATTGCCATTGAAAAGACCCAAAGTCCTTTTCACATTTACTACATATTGAGTCTTCTCATGTATATGGCTGTACAGAGCCCCACTGTTTGCAAGGACGGTTAGCTATTTACAGCTCTGCTGACTGAACAACTAGAACCACAGTGTTGATTAATCTCTGTGCTAAGTAGAGTGCCAGAAGATTCTGCCCTTGGCTCTGTCCTATTCAACATTTTTATCAATAACTAAAGTTCCAAAGCTGGAAGATATAAGTATGCTATGTAATAAAATGGAGAATCAAAGGTATCTCAATAGACTGAAATACTGGGCTAAAATAGAAATGATGAAACTTAATAGAAATAGGAGCTTAACACATAAATACTAAATGGGGGGTTGTGATGCTGACTTACAATCTATTGATGTGAAAAAAAGAATCTTTGTGCTTTCACAATATCTCAGAGCAAGAAGGGATCTCAGAGGCATTCAGAAATGACATCTACCTGTACACAAATCTGCTCTACCACACTTAAAAGTGTTCATTCAGACTTTGAAGTAAAGGAAAATCTACTATCTTCTGGGGAAGTCCATTTCACTTTAGAAAAGCTCTAATTCTTAAGTGTCTTTACAGAAAGTCTAATTTTCCTCTTTACAACTTCAACCCCTTATTCCTACTTTTTTCCTCTAGAGGCATGAAAAACAGCCATCTTCCATATGATAGCCTTTTGAAGGCAGCAACCACCCTCTTCCCCAAAGTCTTCCCTTCTCCAGTCTAAGTATGCCCAATTCCTTTAATGACCTTCATACAAGCAAAAACATGAGACCCTTTACCATTCTGAATACCCTATTCTGGATACTCTATAGATCACTACTATCTATCCATGTACTCTGTATCTTGTATGTACCTCTGTTTACATGTTGTCTCCTCTTTCAGAATGTAAGCTTCTGGAGGGCAAGAACATATATTTTTCTTTAATCCCTAGAATGTGGAGTGCCAGATACATAATAAGCACTTAAATACTTGTTGACTGACTGGCTTCCTAAAATGTGGCACACAAAGCACTGAACATAATTCTCCATACATAGTTTGACTTGAGTAGAGTACATACAGTAAGACTATCCATCATGATATATATTCACTCTGAAAATAGCCTGAGACTGGTGACTTTCATGGCCTGACTCATACTGAGGCAAAATATAAGGACTGATCTTATATTTTGATATGAGCCAACAATTATGTGACTATTTAAAATTCTAATAAAAACTTAAGTTACTTTTAAAATAGTCTGTAGTCTAATATGGAAATATATTTTGCATGCTGCACATGTACAATGTATATTAAACTGTTTGCCTTACCTTCTCAATGGGGAAGAGAAGGAGAGAATTTGGAACACAAAATTTTCAAAAACAAATGTTAAAAATTGTTTTTACATGTAACTGGTGAAAAGATATAATATTAAATTAAAAAATGACTTAGCCTTTGCAAAAAAAAAAAACAGGGAAAAAAACTAAAATAATCTATATTGTGGAAGGCAATAATCCCAGTATACTTTGACCACGTTGTCCCTTACCTAATACAAGATGGCCTTCCAGAACCAATTTTTGTTGCTGGACTATCACATATCTGAAATGAGTTGAAAATCACTAACTCTTTTTCTCCCAGTCAAGGATCCTGGCATTACCATGTGCCCTGCCTATCTGTCCTTCAGACCCCTGGCACTGTTATCTAATCTACTGTGGTAATTCAAGGAATTCTACACTTTTGCCATCCCTTAGGACTAACAGTCTTTGGAATCTGCTCTACAGCTCAACTTTCTTTTGCATGTCTCCATCAGTTAAGATTTTTAATTCAGCAAGGGTAGCGACTGTCTCAACTTATCTATTTATATCTCTAGCATTTAGCACTAGGAGATATAAATCCTTAACTAGTGCTTGGCACATAGTAAGTGCTTAATAAATGCTTTTGATTCCTTCATTCTTTTAATTGTGTAGCACATGTAAATTCTCAACCTCATTCTGTGGAACATTAGACTGCTTTCTTCACATCTAAGGAAAGTCTCACAGCGATCATACAATCCCCAGGGTTTAGTAGTCCTTCTTTCTTTTATCTTGGTGACATTCTTTTACCCTACAACAATGGTGAGGATTCTCTTCTGTCTCTTCAGATGATTCTTATATTTTGTTTTCCTATTGTTATACTTTTCAAGAAAAATGTCATTCTCCCCATTAACCTAAGAAGTACAGAGGCTTTCTTCAAGACTTCTCACCTTCTCTTCTAGCAGGAATACCATCTGGAATTTTGTTCATCATTGTTGTTGTTCAGTCATTTCAGTTATGTCTGATTCTTCATGACCCTACATTTGGGGGTTTCTTGGCAAATACACCAGAGTGAGGTTTCTCATTTCCTTTTCCAGCTCATTTTATGATGAGGAAACTGAGGCAAACAGGTGACTTCTTGGCCAGGGTCACACAGCTAGTAAGTATCTGAGGCCAAATTTGAACTCAGGTCTTCCAGACTCCAGGCCTTGCACTCTTTTCACTGTGCCACTTAGTTGTCTGAATTTTATTCATATGTACAATAACCATTATTTTGTACTGGCAAAATTCTGGACTCAATTGTGGGTTTTGCATTTTATAAGAGAAAACAATAAAATGAAGTCTCTAGGAGAGGTAGACTAAAATGATGACGGGGTTGGAGGCCATGCTCATTTAAAGGAACACTTGAAGGAACTGATATTTAGCTTAGACAAGTGAAGACTAAGAGAAGTCATGATAATTGTCTTTAAATGTTCAAAAGTATCTAATAATAAAATGGACAGAGGCTAGAGATTTTAAGTTATTTATTACAGAAAGTATGAAAATGTTTCAGGAAAATGTTCCTGCAGTGGATGGAGGACTGAACTAGATGACCACTACCATTAGACTCAAAGTAGACTCCTTTAACTCTGCTGTTCATGGATATTTTTAGCTCATACAATGTTAAGTCAACCAATAAGCACTTACTGTATGCCGTCATCATGTTAAGCAATAGGAATACAGAGAAAGGTAAACAACATACATCTTTTATCAAAATGATGAATACCTCATCTGAGTGCTGCAAGTCATGATAGCTGACTAATTGATTGTCCAAGTATTCCACAACTCTTGTCACATGTGAAATCAATGCATCTTACAGTAACATATTTGACTTGCTCATTGATGAGCTGTAACATCTGAGCATTACTTTATTGTTGCAAGACTAGGCATATGATGCACTTTCAAGCCATGTAATTAGACTGCATGGCACAGTGAGAGGACCTGGGCTGCCTTGGATCCAGGAAGACGGTTTAAACCCTTGCTCTGACATAGTGGTTATATGCCCGTGGGTAAGTTGCTTAGTCTCTCTGTGCTCTAGGTAGTTTTCTATGACCCTGTTTAGAGACGATGATGATCTGCATTGGTAGACGGAGTGACTAATACAATTTTTGTATTAGTCTTTCAACTTCCTATAGAATTTAAGGAACATTAACAAAAATAACTATCTTCCAGTTTTCCGGTAAGGTGACCTTTATATACAAAGTAAAAACCCGCTTACAATTAAACCTGTTTATTCATTAATATACATCTGAAAATTTGAGTTGTACTCCTAAAGAGTACCTTTTGAGAGGCTCTAGTTAAAGCTAAACATTGAGGAGACACTATAATAAATTCAGATTGCTTTTCTTTCTCTGCCACAGAAGGGAGGAAGTGGAAAAGCTGCCCTTATTCTCATGTTACCCCCCAAACTCCATTAATTTCTTACTTTCCAAACTCTATCAATGGTGGATTCACTTGGAACACTGCATTATTCCTGAAATTTCATAAATTCAAGACCTCAGACAATATATTTTGTTAAGTTAAACAATAATTAAATTTCTAGTTTATCAAAAGAGCTAAAATCAAGGTTCCTTGAATATTTATGAGCATAATATTGAATAAAGGATACTAATTTGGGAGAAGCCGTGGCAAATATCAAATGAAAGATGCCAAGGAAAATCTTTTGTTGTATGTCCTACTTTCCTAATAGAGATTTATATGTGACCTTGATCTTTTTAAAATTTATCTTCAATTCATAGCACTGTGCTCACTCTGCAAATCACTCTGTAATCTGTTTAATGTCTTCTTGCAATTCAAGAGCACAGTCATTAGGATGTATCAGCTAAATATTTTTGTCTCAAGGGTCTTTCATGATGTTTATAGCTAGAAACACCTCTATGAAGGCAACGGAGTATTTGGGGGCTACATATTTGGTCCATTTCAATTCATTTTATTTTATCTAAATGTGAGTCAATATTCCACAGGATACTTAGAAGCTAGAGCTAGCTCATAATTATATAAAATAGATTGAATAAAACTGGATCTCACATGCTAATAACAAATCTATAGATATGGTAAAAATCTAGATAGGATGCCATTAGTGATATTTAATTAAATTCTGTAAGTCTTTTTAATTTTCTACTATGTGAAAGTGTAATAGGCACTGGGAAAAATATGAAAAACAACATTATTCAAATTTAATATTGAGTTGTGTTATAAACAAATAACTATGACACAAGGAAAGGTATAATAAGCTTAAGACAAAAGTCCAGGCAAATTTCTGTGGGAAATCTGAAGGAGATATTACATCCTGAGGAGGGAGGACAGGTAAAAAGACTTTATGAAGGAAACATTATCTAAGATATGTCTTGAAGAGAAGGTTTTCAACAGAGATTCTGGATATGAAGACAAACAAAAGTACAGAATAAGGACAAGGTAGAAAAAAGGATGAGCAATAGAGGGTAATTAAAAAAGACACAGTAAGAGAAATTTATTAAATTTTGTATACCCTTTGACAGGGGACAGCTAGGTGGCACAATGGACAGAGCACTGGGCTTGAAACTAAGAAGATTCCTTGCTGAATTTAAATCCAACCTCAGACACTTAACAGCTGTATGACCCTGGGAAAGCCACTTAATTCTGTTTGCCTCAGTTTCCTTATCTATAAAATGAGCTAGAGAAGGAAATAGCAAACCACTCTAATATCTTTGCCAAGAAAATCTCAAATGGTATCACAAAGTCAGACACAATTGAAATGACTGAACAATAACACCCTTTGGCAAAATGACAGTTCTACTAGGTCTGTCTATATCCCAAATATATCAAAGAAAGAAGAAAAGGACCAATATGTACAAAAATATTTATAGCAGCTCTATTTGTGATGGCAAAAAATTAGGAACTGAAAGGATGCTCATCAATTATGGCATACCTGAACAAGTTAAGATATATTAATGACAGAATATTATTGTTCCATAAGAAATTACAAAGGGGATGGTTTCAGAGAAACTTGGGAATACTTCTAGGAACTGATGCAAAATGAAATGAGCAGCACCAGAAATTTTTATTCAGTAACAATATTTCAAAGACAAACATATCTGAAAGACTTGGGAACTTTGATCAATACGATGACCAACCACAATTCCAGAAGACTCATGAAGAAACATGTTACCCACATTCAGATAGAAAAATGATGGACTCAAAGTGCAGTTCTAGACATTTTGTTATTATTATAATTGAGCATGTCCAACGAAGGGAATTTGTTTTGCTTGACTATATATGTTTGTAACATAGATTTTGTTTTTCTTGCTTTCTTAATGGAGGGGACAGAAAGGTTGTGAAGGAAAAGAAAGTATCTTTCATTTTTAAAATGCAATTCATTTTTGTTAATGACTGAGAACAAGATCAGGGATAGATGGTAGGATGGTGGTGTCATAGAATAAGAGAAGCTATGATGAAGGACAGATTTTACAAAGATTAAATTTAGCAAAGTAGAAAAATGTAATAAGAAAGTTTAAGGAGGACATCTTCAATCTATTCAATAAAGTAAGAGGCTAAGAAATATCCCAAAAGTAATAGGAGAATTGTAAAGTTCAAGGGCAAAGCTGAATGAAATGGGAGAAGTGGAAGGACAGTAAAATTGTATTGAGAGAGGAGAATTTCAAAGTTCACAATATTATAGGTGGAATAGGAAAAACCACCAAGTTATGATGACGCCTTCATTGTGAAAAGCTTCTCAGACAACTGAAACATAGGGAAGGGAAACATCACAAAAAGCTGAACTGTCAAAGGAACTTTGAAAACTAAATATTGAAGCTATTCAGAAAGGAACTATTGAAAAATAAGATAGGAATCACTGATACCATTTCTTAATGGGAAGGATAAGATGTCATTAATGACATGACACAGTAAGTCATGTTATCATGAAATATCATTAAGGCACTGCAGAATTTTTCTGAGTTCAAAACTGCTTCAAAGTTGCCCGAGATCCAGGTTTTTAATTATATCAACTGAAAATGGAATGACTTATTCACGGGTACAAATCTAACATAAGCAACTGTACAGAGGTAATAGGATGACTTTGGGCCTCGTTAAACAAAAAAAGTGGAATAGTAATGTGACTCACTTAAAAAGGCTTCCTATCTATTCAAAGCAAAGATTATATCCATTTTACAATGTAACAAATTAAAGAATTTCATTTGGAAAATCTTTAACTTTGCATTTGGACTATAATAGTAAGATAGGTAGCTAGGTCATACAGTAGAAAAAACACTGAACCTGTACTCAGAAAGATCTTAATTCAGACCAGCCTCAGAAACTTACTAGGTGTATGACCCTGGAAAAGGCACTTCACCTCTGCCTGCCTCACTTTCTTCACCTGTAAAATGGTGATAAATGTCGCACCTACCTATAATAATGGTTGAAAATCACTTTGGAAACCTTAAAATGCTATATAAATCCTAGCTATTATTAAGATATTTATGATTTTATATGTTAGTTATCTGAAGGCTGGTTCTAGCCAAAGTTCTGAGAAATGTTTCAGGGAATAAACCTAAAAATAATAAGTTTTGGATAATTCACCTAATTCCATGTTCTTTCTGTTCAAACCTTCACACGGTCGGGAGAGGAAGATTGGTATAGCGACCTAATTGAGGCAGAACTTTATATACAAAGAAGTAGCATGCAGAAGAAAGAATAAGAAAAGATTTAAGACCAAGTCAAGATAGCTTGGGGACTTATGACCTGAAAATGCTAGGAAGTAATCTTTCTGTTATATTTTGTATTGATCAAATCTAGTCTTAACTGTGGAATTTTTTAAAAGACATATAGGGAAACTGAAAAGGGTAAAAGAGAGACAAGGGAGGGAGAAAGTGCCAGTCTATACTGTTAAAAGAAGTTTCCTCATCCATTAATTTTTCCTTATCAATGAAATCACAGGTCCAGTCCCTATCGCTACACATATATTGAACAAAAATCAGTAATCTAAACTAAGAAAAGGTTCTTCCCATTGGACCTTTCCTCCAACCTATTTAAAATGACCAGACCAACTGCTATGTATAAAAATATCAAACATCCACATGAGAAATGGGAAATGTAGATAATTAACCAGTTAGTTTGCTGTAGTTTTTTTATTCTTACAAATAGAATTGATTACAGTTGTCATTTTTTAATTCAGAAGCTTAATGCTTTATAGACATATTTTTAAATTATGAAAAGACAAAAATAACTACAGCTATTATTAAATACTTCCACTTCTTGGTGAAGCATAATTAAATGTTAATGCTTTTTAAAGTTAGGGCAAATTCTATTACTAGTTCAATTATCTAAATTAGATTTCAAAAGTCTGTTAGAATACTTACCCTTGCCATATCAACAAGAAAGTTCTCAAATAATTTCCAAATGTGGTTACTAGTATAGATTTCTTTCATTTCCACTTCAGTATCCACATAACAGTGATTAACAAAATTCACATATGCGATCTTAACCTGCAGAAGTATCAAATACACACCCCCAAAAAGTTATCTTTTTCTGACTCACAGTCAACAAAATAATTTAACAAAAGGGCAATTAAATGTTCTTTAATTACCATTCAAACATATTTGTTCAGGAGAAACACATTTTGAGGATAAAGGTTTGTTTTTATTATTTGAAAAGGCAACAAATCCTGCGACAAATACATTTAAGTTAGTTGTCAAAAAGGCATCAGAGGCATGAGTCTCAAAGTGCTTTCAACATTTCTCAAATCCATAGAGAATATGAGATAAAGTTCATGCTCTCGGGCCCGAATTTACAATGACAATGTTATAATATTTAAGGTACCTAAACAAGAGAGTTGAGAAACAAAGCCTCTTCTCTGGAGAGGAAAGGGCTACTGAAACTAATGTACTTTTTTTTCCCACGTACACTTTTTAAGCTTCATGATCATCTATATCACACTATTTTGGCTCACCAGGTAACCTACTACATAACTAACAGAGATAGCGACTATATTTTCTTCCAGGAATCTAACAAATAGATACTTTCAAGTTCATTCCTATACAAGGCTATGCATGACAGTCACTTTTTGAATTACCAAAATTAGGGAAACTAAATTTTATGTTGTAGATACTACATGAGATGGTAGTTTGCTCACCACATATTCATTATATGAGTAATGTATTAAAATACCTAAGTCAATTTTTAGTCTCAAGATGTAGACATTCCTTTTAAAAGTCAAAACTACAGCCCAGTTATAAAGGCCCAGTCTATAAATTTTTTCCATGTCTTCGCATAAGAGATCTACTAAATGTGCTGGATGATTCCTGGCTCTCCCTCTTGAAATCAGGAGGGTAACAATAGAACCCTCAGGTTATCCTCAGCTTATCCCTCACTCTTATGCTGGGCCAGATAACTTTTTATTTTGCATTTCTTTGATAACATACTTTTCCACAGTTTTTATTCATAGATTTTTATTATGTGTTATAATTGAATTGCTTATAATCTTCCATTAATCCTTCTCTGAAAATGACATTAGTTTACTCTAATATTATAAAAATGACAAGACTTTATTCTAAATTACTGTGTCCTTATCTATTACATCTCTCTATTTGGCAAGTAAGGCAGGTGACATTAGTAGTTACTGGGGGACAGGGAAGGGGTTGTCCTTACTTTATCAATTGATGACAGGATTACTTTGTGTTCAGCAATATTTAAAAAAGGAAATAATTTCAATATGCACTTTGGAAATCTTTGGATTAATAGCACTGACCCAGCAGTTAAGCAACTTTGGTGAACACATAATAAAGTCAATGTCTACCTGCTCTATCATCAGAGTCAGATCAAAATTGTAGGTTATTGGCAATGAAAACCCAAGAAAAGATACAAATAGTTGTGTAACAACTAATTATTCTGTATTTTTAGGGAGGTGTCAGTGCCATAAAACAAAGTATGCTTTGTGTGATAATAGCGAGCATGTATGTAGCACTTTAAGGTTTACAAAGCACTTTCCATGTTATCTCATTTGATAATTACAGTTCTAGGAAGTAGGTGCTATTATTACCTCCATTTTTCATGGATTAAAAAAAACAGGCTAAGGGAAGTTGTGACTTACCAAGTTCATACAGTTACTAAGTGTCAGAGGCAAGATTGGAACTCAGGTTTTACTGAGTCTACTTTGCTGTGTGATTCTGCTCTAATATGCTGTTAATTAGTAAGTATTTGCTGAGTAAATGGTATGTACTTGGAATTGTACTCCAAGCAATGAAGAATAAAAAAATTGCAGACATAGAAGTTCAAGGAACTTATAATATAGCTGGGAAGACAATGTTTAAATGCAAGGAATGATTACTATAAAGTACTCATAAAATATTTAGGAAGTTACCTGCAAATTAAAAAGGAAATATCCTTTTTCCCTTTTCCCATGGTGACAACTTTCTCAACTCTGGTTCCCATTATGGGTTTAATCTTGACATTGGGAGAGGTGGATAGCAAAGAGCCCTTTCTTAAAGTTCTCACTAATTTGTCCAACTAATCCTAACTTTCATTCATTTTCCTTTTTTTATTTTCATGAACAACCATTGAGAAAAAGAAACTATTGTTTAGTTATAATGGGGCCAACACTGCTTGGCACTCTTAGGAAATATAAAAATGACAAATGACATGATACTATCTCATAAAGAGCTTATTATCTTGTTGGGAAGATGACTGTTATAAAATTAGAAAAGAATATCTAACAGTCTATAATGATATACTAAAATATATGCTTTAGACTATATTTGTTATATTTCAGAGAATATTAATTAGGACTAGAATTTTATAGAAGAAATAGTTGAGCTGAGTCTTAAAGTACAGAAAATATTCTAATCAGTATTATATCAAAAGATAGCCAAAATTTAAAAGCTGATTTCTGAAAGGAAAAAAAAAATCCATACAAAGTTGGCAATGAGGTGGTGAATTTTTTTTGTCTGCAGCAACTCAAAATTCTACATTAACGAAAGAAGGGAAAAGATCTCTATTGGCAGAAGGAGTCACCCTCACTGACTGAGATTATAGCTTCTCTAACATATATCCCTTAATGATGAAATTACATAACCCTTATATCTGAACAAAGATATAAACACTCAGAAGAATAGCATAAACTCAATCTGCTTTAAGATAATTTTTGGACCTTTGTATATAGTTTATAATTCTCTGTTATTTCTACACTCAGGTGCTACTACATAAGTAATATCTATTTTGTATGATGCAAAAAAAATGAAATCCAAATAAGAGCATCTATTTTTCTATTTCTCAAGGCAATGTTTTAATTTTACAAGGAAATTAAAGGCAGACTGTCTGCCCGTGTTGTACTAAGGAATCCTTAGAATTCAAGAAATTGACTTAATAGCATAATATTTAAAAAGTACAATCACTATTACATAGATCAATTGTCACTGACTATATTACTGAAGAGCAAACTATTTTCTAACAATCTCAATGATTTCTTTATGTCAATGAAGAACAAGCACAATATAGTAAGAACAAATATCCTGAGTGACTTTATTCTTCTACAAATACTACCATAGTTCTAAAAGTATCCTTTTTTTTATTCATAATAATTCTTCAGCCTTCTAAAGCTTACCTCAGGAATGCAGTCATCATGAGCTACTACTCTCACTATGTCATCCAGGGGCAGAAGAGAATTGCACTTGATTTCAGTATATACATTTTTTCCCTCAGTACATGCTGCCAATAATTCCACAAGTGTTACATGGTAAGCTAAAGGTCCACTATCATCTCCTCGGTCTCTCTCAGAACACATCATTTGAAGAAGGATGGGAAATGATGCTCTATCATTGTAAAATATCAGCACATCTTCACCTCCATTTATTAGCTGAAATAATAAGATTTTTAAATTTACAAAAAATTTTTAAAGACAATGTTCTCTTTAGTATGTAAGACTCTTTGTAGCAAACATAGGCAACGTTATAACATCAATGAACTAAGTAAACAAAGTTAAAGACAAATGTTATGTAAAAGTACATTCCCATGCAAAATAATGATGCAAATTCCAACAATTTACACTGACAGGGAGCAGGGAGGAGTTGGCACAACTGACTGATATATTGAAAAAGTATAAAAACATTTGTAATATATAATTCCTGTGGATCTCCCACCTCTGCAAAATGATAGGTTGAGGGTATATTCTCATCTCTTCATTGACTCCCACTAGATATTTATAATTTTGTTACATTTACTTTTAATTTGTTGGTGTGTCATCATTCTTTTCATTTAAATTGTTTTACTTATTGTGTATACAGTTTTATCAGCTCTGTTTACTTCAATTTGCATCGGTTCTTATAGATCATTTCGTACTTCTTTGTATCCATTACACACATTGTTTCTTGCAACACAGTAATGTTCCATTACTTTCACGTACCACAAATTGCTTAGCCATTCCCCAACTGATGGACATCTATTTTGTTTATAACTCTTCGCTGTTACAAAAAGTGCTACTGTAAGTATTATTGTAAATATCATTATAAATATAAATTCTTTTGTAGTATAATTTCAGTAATGGACTCTCTGGTTCAAAAGGTATGGATATATTAGGTCTTTTATTTGTGTAATTCCAAATTGCTTTCCAAAATGTTTAGATCATTTCACAGCTCTACCAACAATGTTTTCTAATTTCCATTCCAACTTTGATTGTTGCCATTTTTTGTCATTTCTGCCCATTCTCAGAGAATGAGGTAAAACCAGAGAGTTGTTTTCATTTGCATCTTTCCCCAATTTTTTTCAAATCAAAAGTCAGTGAACTAGACTTAAATTTCTTGTAAAATTCTAGAACAATGGATAACAGGATCATGAATTTAGAACTGGAAGGGACCTTACAGGCCACTGAGTATACCACTTTCAGTTTACATGATAAAAATGAGTTAAAGGGAAAGCAAATAACTTGCTGGATTAGTAGAATAGATTAGGTACACAAGACCAAGTGGTAAATGACCATAGTAATCTAGTGTTTTATAAACCTAAAGACTCCAGTTTGGGGGACAAAAAACTTACCATTTGACAAAAGCTGTTGGGAAAACTGGAAAACAGTATGGCAGAAACAAGGTAGACCAACATTTTACACTATCTATCACAATAAGATCAAAATGGGTATATGATTGAAACATAAAGGGTGATATCATAAGCAATGAATACTTTACTTGTCAAATCAATGGAAAAGGGAAGAAATTATGACCAAACAAGAGATAGAGAACATCACTAGTTGTAAAATGGACACTTCTCATTATATTAAATTTAAAAGTTTTTGCACAAACAAAGCCAAAGCAAGCAAGATTCTCAGAAGGAAAGCAGAAAGCTGGTAAACAATTTTTATAATGTATCTCTGATAAAGGCTTCATTTCTAAAATATATAGAAAATTGAGTCAAATTTATAAAGATGCAAGTCATTACCCATTTGATAAATGGTCAGAGGATATGAACAAGCAGTTTTCAGATGAAGAAATCAAAGCTATGTATAGTCATATAAAAAATGCTCTAAATTGCTATTGATTAGAGAAATGCAAATTTAAAAAACTCTAGGGTACCTCCTCACACTTATCAGATTGGCTAATATGACAGAAAAGGAAAATGATAAATGTTGGAAGGGATGTGGGAAAATTGGGACATTAATACACTATTAGTAGAATTATAAACTGATCCAACCATTTTGCAGAGCATTTTAGAACTATGCCTAAAGGTTATCAAATCATGCATACCCTTTGATTCAGCAATACCACTACTAGCTCTGTATCCCAAAGAGATTAAAAAAGAAAAAAGAAGAAAGGACCTATTAATACAAAAATATTTATTACCAGCTCTTTTTACAGTGGCAAAGAATTGGAAATTGAGGGGATGCCCATCAATTGAGGAATAGCTGAACAAGGTGTGGTATATGATTGTAATAGAATATTACTGTGCCATAAGAAATGATGAGCAGAATGATTCCAGAAAACCCTAGAAGGACTTCCATGAACTTATGCAAAATGATGCCAGCAGAACCAGGAGAACATTGTACAAAGTAACAAATACTGTATGATGATCAGCTGTTAATGATTTGGCTATTCTCAGCAATACAATCATCCAAGACAATTTCAAAGGACACATGTGGAAATATAGCTACCTCCTTAGAAAGAACTGATGGCACATGAAAACAGGTCAAAGCATATTATTTTTCAATTTCGGTATTTCTTTTGTGTTTTTCCCCCTTTGGGTCTATGTCTTCTTTCACAACATGACCAATATGGTAATATGTTTTGCATGACTGAACATGTTTAACCTATATCAAATTGCTTACTGCCTCATGGATGGAGAAGGAGAGGGACGGAGGGAGGAAATTTGAAAATCAAATTTTTTTAAATGAATGCTAAAAATTGTGATAACATGTAATTGGAGGAATTTTTTTTTTTAAGTTGACTATTGATTAAAGTGCATCACCTCTCAGGCCTAGGATATTGCTTGGATACTAGGTCAATGTGGCTCAGCATCCAGTACAGGTTAAAAAAAATTTCATTATGATGAACAGGACAAAATTTAGTAAATAACTGCCATTTACCACAGTTTAACACTGATCTTAACAAGGATTTTTGAAGAGCATGAAGGAAAATATTCAGCATATAACTATTAAATCACTGATGGCACTGCATTTGCCTCATTCATAGTTTTAAAGATTATATGGTTTTACAAATAAGACAAAACAAAAATTATTTTTTCGAGGGCAGAATTACTATACTTGAAACATTAGAGAAAAGCCAGGGTTCAAGTACCATTGTCATCAGTGAAAAAAACTACACTGAAAAATCTGTTTGGACTGCCACTGGTCTCATGTGGACTCCTAAAGTTTTACTATGTTTTACAATACAAAATTTTAAATGAACAAAGAATAATCATTTTCATAGAAAGCAGGGAATCAATGCAAAATATATTATCCTATGTTAGATTGATGACAAATACATGCCATGAAGTGTTTGCCATTTTGAAATAATCCTTTTTTATAGATCAATAAGACTCAGTGTTTTCCTATGTTAACAGAATTAACACATATTAAAGATTGTATGAAGCTGATTAAATATAAATGGTGAACATACCTCTGTCATTACCATATCTTGGCATTTTTTTACATATTTGCCATCTGCTTTTACAATTGTTTGCAAAAACCTCAGGTATTCTACATGACGACCATGTGTCTCAATACAGTGTACAAAGTGCTGCACCACTCTCTCACTAATCTCATTGCACAGATGGTAGTTGTTCATGAAGATGTGTCGCATTGTTTCTGCTTCAAGAAGCTAACAGACAAGGAAAAAGGACTTGTAATTCAGCCATGATAAAAAAAATATAACATGCATTTATATGGTGCTAGACTTAGATTATCTTATCAGATCATCAAGATCATTCCCATTTTATATATAAGCTCACTCAATGAGTTGAAATCCAAGTCCACAGAACTTTCTAAAGTGGCAGAGCTGGAACTCAAAACAATTTCATTTAAGACTAGGGTCCTTCTACTGCACTGCTCACGGCTTCTCAATAATCACTTCTAATCTTACTCCTTTTCCTGTTTATGTGACCATTTTAGTTACTTAATTGGATGGACTTGTGACCTCATCAATATGAGTACTCTCTCAAACAGTCCAGTTCACAACCCATGTGCCTCTTATGCATCTTTCTACCAGGTATCCACCTAAAGTTCTGAAGCTTTTCTTTAGGTCTACTGAAATTATATGAGTCCTGTGAAGTACATCTTTTACTCTCTTATTATATCTTACTCTCTCCCTCTATGACTGGCTCACTTACTTCTCGGGTTATATATCAATTTAATGATCTATATATTCTTCATTATGTTCACCATGCCTGTTTCCACTGTCCTTTGAATGACCCATAATCATGATTTCTTTTTGAGATTGTGGCATCCCATAATTTGCAGAGGAATAATACTGGAGTTCAAAACTGGAGTTTTGTTTTGGGGAGAAACTTAAGGTCATTAAACATGCTGTAATTTCTCAAATTCAATTCAGTTACTCTACTATTCCTATTTAATTCTTCATTTATTATCTGTCTACAGTATCTGTCACACACACACACACACACACACACACACACACACACACTCTACCAGGCTAATTCCAAAGGTTAGCCATTCAATTAGGCATCATAGTCTGAACAACAAGAATTCATCATCCATTTGGTTTTTCCCAAACGGGTAGTTAGGTCAACCTATTTTGACTGATTATGAATTTCATTTAGGCAGTCTACAGTGTTCTAAGCCTTGAAACAATCAGCAAAATGTCTTCCATAACCAGGAGCATCTGGGGTACCTCACCATCTATGTGGAGCCCCTCCTTCCTAACAGTGGTAAACACCTTTGGTGAGCATATCTCTCTGTTTTATGGCTTGCTTGTTCTTTATACAAAATCACACTAATTTTCCATGTAGGTCTGTACAATTCAACAAGATTGCTAGCCATAAAAAACTTAAATACATAAAGTAATTTGGAGGAAATAACATTGCCTGACAGAAGCAGCTGGTTTAACGCCATAAAACTTGGCAAGCTGACTACACTATTATTGAGATTCATTTAGCTTCCTATATTACAAATTTAGTTTCTGTTTCCTTAATGGTCAGTGGACATACTTAACAGAATAAGCAAATATGATACTTGTAACCCTTCTATATCAATTTTACTTATAGCAGTTTGGGGCAAGTTCTTTATTATGGCATAACCTTTTTATAGAGGCAACAAACTCTGTACATGTGAATGAGGTTGCATTTGGCCAGGTAAAATTCATACTATTTTTCTAATTTTTTACATTATTTCTTTAAACAAAATGAATGCAACTCACATTTATTACTGAGAGTTGATGGAGGACCTACAAAGTAAAGTCCAAATTTGGAGGCAATAAAATTAGTAGATTTAAAATAAAGGCAGATAATATTTTTCCTCCTATTCCTCTACTGCTTTTTCCATGAACGGTAAATTTACTTTTAGACTTGGGACTTCAGTGATATTTTAAGAAGTACAGTATACTAATTCAAGTTTGGCTCAAAATGAGGGAACTGAATTAAAATTATGAATATTTTGTGTCATATGCTAAATGATCTGAAATTATAATTTCAAATATGTTAGATTATATTACTTTACTGCCAAATATCAAATGACTAACCTTTTCTAGGTCTCATTAGTTATCTGAGCCTAGAACAGTCTCAGACATACAGTTCTATATTCTAAAGGTATTTCAACCCTGAATATACTGTAGCATGGTACAGCAGAATTTTGACTCTGGTTACTTCCATTCAAATATTGGCTCTGCCACTGGCTACTACTGTGTTTGCATGGGTACAGTATTGTATCTTGCCTGACCTCAGTTCCTTCATGTAATATGAAAGGGCTAACCTAGATGACCTGTAAGATCCTTTCTGCCTCCAAACCCAATACACAATAAATACACTGATACCTTTACTAGACATCACTAAATACTTACACCAGGAGTTAAAAACAAATTGAGGTGTTTGTGGAGAAGAACTTGATTCTGAGGATTTCCCCGACAGAAATTCTGTAGAAATGTATGGGCTAAATTCATCACTTCATTCATCTTTTCATCAGACTGTAGATTAAAAGGTTGAAATATAAGGAAATATATAATATTTATATGTAAGGAATAAGGAAATATATTATAAAGAGAGCAGCATTTGATTATATCTATAAACTATTCAGTAATTAATCAATCAGTTAATCAACAAGTATTTATTAAGCCCTAACTAGGTGCTATGGAGTACAAAGAATAGAAATAATCTTGCTTGCAATGAGTATACATTCTAATGTGGAGAAAACAGATACATATAAAAACATAAACTACATCAATATAAAGTTAATAAATACAAACACATACAAAGGAGTTAAATGCAAGGTAGTTTCAGAAAATGAGGGCAACACTACCACCTAGAAGATCAGGAAAGACTTTGTGTAGATGATGCCTAAGCTACATCCGAAACTCCAGTGACTCCCTATCACCCCTAAGATGAAATATGAAATTATCGATGTAGTATTCAAAGTCCTTTATAATCTGCCTCCTACCTTTCCATTCTTCTTATGCTTTACACCCACCCTTCCCATACCACTCCCACATACATAAACTTTATGATCCAGTGACACTGGTCTCCTTGCTGTTCCTTGAACAAAACATACAATCTCCTAGTTTGGGGTATTTTCAGACTCTCCCTCATGCCTGGAATTCTCTCCCTCTTCATCTCCATCTCCCAACTACCTTTGTTGTTGTTGTTCAGTCATTTTTCAGTTGTATCAGACTCTTTTTAGTACCATTCAGGATTTTCTTGGCAAAAATACTAGAGTGGTCTGACATTTCCTTCTCCAGCTCATTTTACAGAAGAGGAAACCAAGGCAAACAGGGTTAAGTGACTTGGCCAGGGTCACATACTGTTAAGTGTCAGACACTGGATTTGAACTCACAAAGAGGAATGAATCTTCCTAGCTCCAAGTCTGGCAGTATAATCTGTTGCACTACCTAGCAGGGTCCTTACTACTTTGGCTTCCTTCAAATCCCATTTAAAATTCCACCTACAGGAAAATGTTCCCAATCCTCTTAATTCTAGTTCCTTCCCTTTGTTGATTATGTCTAACTTAACCTGTATGTATCTTATTTGTATATAGTTGTTTGCATGTTTTCTTCCCTCATTAGACTGTGCGCTTTTTGAGGGCAGGGACTATTTGTTGCCTTTGTATCCCTGCCATTCAGCACAGTGCCTGGCATATAGTCGACACTTAATAAAAGTTTATTGACTGAAAGACTAATTGTATGAAGTAGATGCAAAGAAGTTGTTCATTCCAGTCATGGAAGATGGACACTCCTTCCTGTATGAGGAAGAAAGAAAAGGCAAATTTGGGTGGATCATAAAGTGCAGGAGGGGAATAATGTCCAATAAGACTTTAAAGGTAGGTTTGGGGCCATGTGTAGTGCTTTAAAAATGAAACGAAAGATTTTATAATTTAACCTGGTGGCAAAGGTCACCGAGTAAGTGATTCAAACAGTCAGAATTACACTTAAGGAAAGTTACTTTGGCAGTGATGTACCTATTCCAGGAAAGACTGGATTCATGAGAGATTTCAGGTAGGGAGACCACTTAGAAGGTGGTTGTAATAATCAGTGAGAGAAGTGATTGAGGGTCTGAACCAAGGTGGAAACTGTGTGAGTATAGAAAAAGATTGTGAGAAATGTAAGTAGAACTGGCAAGATTTGGCGACTAATTACATATGAAGACTATGATATAAGTGCAGGATCTATTTTTGCCATAAGGGAAAAAAAAAGGACTCCATCGTAGTCACAGGTAGTTCTTCATTGTTTATTCACACTTTTCAAAGGCCTTATGACCTGGACAGGTGTCTGTTAATCCATAACACTATTTACTGGAACAAATTTGGTAACACAACTAGAAATCTGAAGAGAAATTCCAAATACGAATAGCTACGAAAATGAAAAAAATTCTTGTCAAATATGTAGGCCATCAAAAATAGTATGGTAGCCAGAACAAAGTACCACATGAGGAACTTATGCTACTATTTACAATGTTGACCATTTGTCAGAGATATCTTAGAAAGTATTCCTACATTGGTGGATCTAAATTACGTCCAAGAATTGACGATTTTGTTTTTTTACTATTATACAGAGAACACAGATTCCATAATGCCATTTGCCAATACTAAAGAGAGATTAATTTCACAAATCAATATGCTGAATTCTTAAGAATCTTTTAATATAGGAATTTCCTTATATGGGAACTCCTTCTACTAACCTAGGGAAACTCATGGGTTAATTCCTAGGAAGTTACCTGAGGTGAAATGATTTATCCAAGGTGACAAAGCTATTGAGTTCCAGAGGTGGGATTTTAACCCAGGTCTTCCTGACACCAAGTCTTGCACCTATACACTATTCTGCCTCAAATTAACCTCAGTAATCAAAAAGCAACAACAAAAAATGTCCATAATTCCTCACTTTAAAAAAGAAAATCCCTTATCATCTCCTCTTCCACTATTCAGTCTGGGCTCGTTTAAAGTGCTCCATAAAGCATTTCAAATACTCATTATGAATACATACTAAACTCCTACATCAGTCCCAAGAGCTAGTCCCAGAACGGTAGCGCCTGACCTCAAATCTCTTCAATAGCACAGTAGCTTCTTAGAAGAAAACATCAACTCTCCTCTGATACCTGACATTTCTGAGAGCTTTATTCATCATTTTTATTTTAGGTGCTTTTGTCTCTAAACAGCCCAATAGTAGAAACTAAGAAAAGTTTAAAGTAAATGGCTTTAGAGGGGTGAGAAATGTAATAGATAAACACTGTACCATATATCAATCCCTCTGCATTGCAGACTTAAAATGGCATGTACAATAAACACAGGTTAACTTTTTTAATTTCCATTTAGAAATTTTAGTTTAATCATCATAGGATCAGGTTGGGAGTAAGATACATATACACACTCATATATGTTGCCATAAACAACTGCAAACTAACCTTTTCATATGGTATCTGTAGAAGATCCAGCACCACTGAATGAGCCCCCATGTTTTTAAGCAAACGTTGATGCTGATTTCGACACTTTTTATTCTGGACACAGAGTTTACTTAATCTGATTAAAATCTAAGGAAAAAGAAAACACCAAATGAAAATTAAAGTAGAGAACACAAATGATAATTGTAAGCTGTTACCAAAGTGTGACAAACCAATGTGAAAAATACATCACATCTACAAACCTCCTTCACAATCTTGTAATTGTTGCTCTTATTACTGTCAATCTGAGGTTTCTTGGTTCCATCTTGCACTGGACTTAAAATATTTGATTCCTAGGATAAATAAAATATATACTTTTATACCAAATGTTCAAGATTCATGATAACTTTAGTTTTTTATTTTTTTTACTTCATTCAACACACACACACACACACACACACACACACACACACACACACACACACTGAAAGAAATAATGCAAATTAGCACTGGTCCCATAGGTTTGATGTTCAGAAGAACCTATAAAACTGAGAAATAACAGAAAATATTACTCAAAGCATTATTAGCAAATGTCTTTATACTACTGATAATACATGATTGTTTTTCAAACTATATTATGAGTTAAAGACTACTAAAGATTTTAATCCAGTAAAAATATTTAGGGGGGCTTCAAATTTTTTTTTGACCTAATGAAGCAAAACACAGTAAATACAGAGTAAAAGAGCACATAGAAATAATTCAAAATACTCCAAGAAAAGATAAAAAGTACAACTTAACCTAAGATTTCTCAGCCAGGTTACCATGACACCCTAAAGAGTCATGACCTGCAAACAAAGATACATCAGCAACATTTTTTTTTTATTTTTTATTTTGGAGTCAAGGACCAGAACACAAATATAGAACAGAGAAAAGAAAGAAAAACATATCATAAACTTAAACAATGGAACTTAAATACAAAGTAAGAAAGAAAAAAAGCATATCATGTGCACAGCAGAACATAAGAGAAGATTCAAAATAAGTAACAATAAATTTTCATTTGAAGAAAGCCTGTATGATGAATAATACACATTGTAACGAATATTATCCATCTATTCTTTGCTTCCTCGTGAGTTTTCTTTTTTTCTCTGCTATGAAGTTTTTTTTTACTTCATTCTTTTGCTCCTCTCCCCCGCAGAAGGCTACAATAAACTTTAGATATGTTTCTCTATAGCTATATATTCATATACATATATACATACATATATGGATGCATACTTTCCCAAAAACATTCTACTCCTGATCTTTGTTTTTATGTTTGTGCATATCTCATTTCCTATCCCTCCTGCCTCCTCTGCTTTACGTCTACCCACTACCTTACCCTCCTATTATTTTTCTACTCCCCTCTAAGGATCCCACCCCTATCCTTCCATTCCCATAAATCTAAACACCCTTCTATACCCCCCTGTTGTGTACTCCCTCACCCTTCCCTCTAAAGTTCCCTCCTTTGACCTCTCTCCCCTCCCCATTCCCTGACCATTTTTTTTCTCTGAATTGAGATTTTTATATTCTTCTAAACATATACATATTGTTCCCTCTTAAACCCATTCCCAATGAAAGTTAGGTTACCAGAACTACCAGCCCTCCTCCCCATCTAATTCTTCTCTATCAATTCTTCCTCTTGCACCTCATTTGAATAAAATAATTACTCTATTAAATTCCAGATTTTTTAAACAAAGTCTTGAAAGTCTGAGAGTTTATAAAATGTCCTTTTTTTTTTCATTCAGGATACTACTTAACTTTCCAGGGTATGATATTTTTGGCTGGAGTCCCAATTCTTTTGCTCTTTGATATATTGTGTTCCAAGACTTGTGGTCCTTTAACGTCTCTGCTGCTAGGTCTTGTGTGATTCTAATTGTGGCTCCATCATATTTAAATTGTTTTAATCTTGATGCTTTTGATATTTTATACTTGAGTTGGGAGTTTTGGAATTTGACTGATATTCCTATGAGTTTTCCTCATAGAATCTCTTTTTAAGTGGTGATCAATGGATTTTTTTCTATTTTAAATCCCCTTCCCCCTTGTTCTAATGCTTCAGGACAATTTTATTTAATTATTTCTTGTATTATTGTATCAATATTCTTTTTTATCATAACTTAATTATGTTAAATTAGTCTGATTATTTTTATATTTTCTCTTCTTGATCTATCCTCTAAATGTTGTTTTTCTTGTAAGATGTTTCACTTTCTCTTCTATTTTTTGATTATTCATATTTTGTTTAATTATTTCTTGATCTCTTATAATTTCAGTGGCTTTGCCCAATTCTAATTTTCAAGGTGTCATCTTCTTCCTTAAGATTCTGGATCTCCTTTTCTAATTGGTTGAATTTCCTTTCATAATCTTATTTTTCTTGGATTATTTTTTTTCCCTCCATCTCTGTCATTTGCTTTTTAAAGTCTTTTTTTAAGATCTTTTATAAATTCTTTTTGGGAAGGTGACCATTTGACATTATACTCTCGGGGTTTCTTTGCTTCAATATCCTTCTCTGAAGATGAACCCTGGCCATCTCTATTCCTATAATAATTTTCTATGGTTGGATTCTTTCTCCTTTGCATGTGCATTGTTTTTGTGGTAACACCTTAATTTCTGTAATCACCTCTAACACTGGAGTATGGGAAATGGTGCCTCTTGCACCAGATCTTCAGTTCTCCCCTCTAACTTAAAACCAAAACCAAACTCCAACCTCCTGTAAGTGCCCGCAGTCAGAGGCTTTGTGCCCCATTGCTTCTGCACTCTCTAGGCCTGTGCTGATTCCTTTTTACCACCGCCACCACACCCTCCACCCCCACTCCCCACTCCTGTGGTCCCCCATCCCCACCCCACCCCCCTCTTCGCAGCACAGCTGGGTCTGACGCTCCTTATCAGCAGAAGTTCCCTCAATCTTACCAGGCTCAAACACCCAACTCCCTCCACTAAAAAAGTTAAAAGTTCCTATTGCTGTGGCCAAGGCAGCCTCCAAAACCAAACTGCTGTTTGCCTGGAGGTGTTTGCTCTTCACTGGGACCAAACTGAGTCCTGGGATTTTTCTTGCAAACTTCCTGAATTGTCCCAGGAAGACCCCTGTCATGCTGCTATTCTTATTTATCTCCATGTACACTTTGTTGGCCCTAAGGTGCTCTTTTATGGGGGAAAATCTTGAGAGCTTGGAATTTTCTGACCTACTCCACCATCTTCCCAGAATCCTCTTCATATCAACAACATTTACAGAACAATAAAAATATAGAATATTTTTTAAAATATTACATACATTAAAAACATAGAAATCTTCAAAATTTAATTATTTAAAAATACTAAAAATTAAATTATTAGTGAAAATAGTAATGACATTGAAAATAAAAGATAAAAGCACTATACCTATTTCAAATATCAAAAAAATATAAAAAAAAATTAAGAAAGAATATAAACAAAGGGCTAGAAGTCTCAGGTTTTAGTGCCATCTCTGTTGCTAACTACATGACCTTGAACAAGTCACAATCTTGCTGACTTGGGCAGATATATAAGTAGCAGAAATGAGACTAAAATTTAGCCCCAAGCCCTTAATCTACATTTGTTAAAATGAGGGTGATAATACTATCTCACTAGTTGCAGTGAGAAAAGTATCCTGTAAAGTTTAATGGACTATAGAAACATGAGTTACTTATCAATCACCTACTATCCAGGCATTTAGCCCTTTGCTAGTAGCTATAAGGGATACAAAAGTTGTATAAAAAATGGTTCCTGCCCTGTGTATTAAAATCCAGCTGTGCAAATAGCCATGAAATGTATTAGAGAAAAATGAAACAATAAGAAAAGAGTTAATACTAATAATATAAGAAAAGTGTTTATATAAATTCAGAGATGGGAGAGATTAGTAAGAACTGGAGTAATCAAGGAGGAGGCACTTGAGCTGAACACTGAGGAATGAATATATGATTTGGATGCATATAGGGAAAGAGGAAAGGTCTTCCTGACAGAGGAAATGGCAGGAGCTTAGGAAGGAATGGACATACAGTATGGAGAGAATGGTGAGCAGTCCAGATCAGGCAGTGAAAATTCCACAGTAGTAGGAAATAAGGTTGATAGCTAGGGTGGGTTAAGATTATGTACCAATTTAAGTTACATAAGATAAAGAGAATATAAATTTATAAATTTAAAGTTTGAGAATGAAGTGGAGTGGTCAGGGGAACCCATTGAGATCAGCCTGGAGCCTCGCCTCTCCCATGGAACTGGCCATTAACTCTGGACTCTTGCTAAAGGAGTTCATGACCTAGCAGCTCCTAGTTGGTTGGTCCTGTGATCCCCATGTCAGGGGTATTGACTCAAAAGTGATTTGTGACTGAGTCAGAAATATTTAATCCCTCACACACACACATCCGTAAGAATTATAGGGGGAAAAACCTATATCAAATGTAGAAAAGTTGCTGACACTACTACCAACTATACTAGTTTAAGACTATTCCTTTAGGATTATGCAAGTTCTCCCTTAGTCTATTCAGCAAAGGAAAAGAGGAAGAATTTCTCTCCCTTCTGTACCTCCAGAAGTAATACCATCTACAGACACATAGCAAAGAGAATATGGGCTTGCCTAGGAGAGCATGAATTTCTGACATTCTTCTTCTGCCTCTGTGTTTTCACCCTGAGCACATGATCTGTGATGATTAATTAAAGATACTGAGAGATGGATGTGTCTTTTATAAGTTACCCTGGAGGTTTCCCAAGTAAATATTGACATGGCAATGGGAGGTAAACTATACTGCTTCTCAAAAAAAGAATATGACCATTAACAGGATACAATCATTAACAGAATCATCCAGAACCATAAAGGACTAAAGAGTCATGCCTGACTGACAGATCTGGGTCATGGAAGCTGCCTAGACAGTACAGAATTGAGGTAAATGTGAAATATATATTCAGCAGTTCTGTAAAGTTGCCTTTTCTGCTGAGAGAGCACAGTAAACATGATGCGCTATTGTTTAGGGTTTTAAGTATTTAATGTGCACATATAAGTCTTTTGTGTTTTAAGCATTTATCCCCATATCTGGTATCACTTTTGTACCCTGAATACCTTTCTATAAAGTACACTGTTAGTTCCTTTTGGGAAGACCCAAAACAAAAGACATACCTAAGCTTTATTTTAGAGATATTCCTCAGAATTTTGGTTCGGGATAGGGGTACAATTAACCTGATGTCACAAGAAAGCACACCACTGCTCTTTTAACAGTCAGGCCTTCCTCAGCATTAAACCTGGTTTGTGTGAGTCCAGGATTTAGCAGAAGATTAGTAAATACAACACTGATTTTTTTTTTAATGTCCTGGAATCCTTATCATACTTATGAGAATTTCAGTTTTGTGTTATTTTCAAAATATAATTATTCACAATATTAGTCAGCTTGGGAAGAAATAAGGTATTAAAAAAATGCTCAGAGAACTGTCAATCAACTATACGATTACGTAAGTTTATCAAAAGGTTATTTACTTCAAGTTATTTCCCAAGAAAGAGTGAACATAATTACAAAACTATAGTAACCACTGAAACAATTCTGATTTAGTCTGTTAGCTACAGAAAGGTAGTTGTAATAAGTCAATAATCACTGATATCTTTAATTTCTTCTTTCCTTTCCATTCCTTCTACCACTAAGCTACTTCAAGCCTTTATTATCTGTCACCTGGACAGGCAATAATCTCCTAACATTTCTTTGCCTCCAGTGTAATTCAGTTTTACAAGCATTTATTAAGCTTCTGCTGTGTGTAAGAAGATATTGTCCAAGATGCTAAGAATACAGAGATGAAAAGACTCATGCAACCTCCAACTATTTATCTCATATAACATTGCCAGTTTAATACTCTTCAAGCACAGATTCGATGCATTCCTCTGCTCAGAAAGAAAATTGCAATAGCTCCCACACTGCCTGAGAAGTAAAGTAAAATTTCTCATATTGGAATTCAAGGACCTATAGTAAACAGTCTGTCTTCTGGTCTATCTGCCCTTCTGTTCTTATTTCCCATTTCTGACAGACAGATAAACCAAGTGCCAAACTCATATCCATGGCATCTTAAAAGAGCAAGAGGTCTCCAATACGTTTGCTAGATCTTCAGTGGAGGGTTTATGGAAGGCTATTGAAAAGAATAACAAAAAGTGAGAAAGCATGAATTGTTTTGCTATTTGCATCAGAAGAAAGACTGGTCCTATGTCAGAGAGAAGTAATGACAGAGGAATATAATAGATACCTGTATTCTATCCTGTACTTTGCCATTAACTAGCTATGTGATCTTGGGAGCATCAGATTCAGTCTCAGCTCCCTCAGCTATAAAGTCAGATGTTTGACCTAATGATCTCCAATGTCTCAACTTGCTTTAAAATATTAAGATTTGATGAAAATATTTTTAAAAGTAATCATAAGAGTAATCAAACAAAATAAAGTATGTAAAATTGTTTATAACCTTAGAATTATAAGCTATCCTTATTCTTCTTTACAGGTAGGAAGTAAAAATGAAGAGGAAATAGGAAGGATAAAGATAAAAGATATGAAGAGTCCAAAAAAAATCTCATTCAATATTAGATTTACAGCAAGAGAACTGAGAGATCCTTGTTTATAACGTTAAGAATGCTTTCCTCTCTGTCAAGATTTTTTTTCATCTAGAATTAAATATTCCTCCTCCATCCCTTATCCTCTACAACAGTGGCATAAGAACTCAAATAGAAATGGGGCCGCTATGGGATTAGTGCATTATGGCACTATGGCATTAATCCCATACATAAGAATCCCTCCGTGCCACATACTGACATTTTAAAGTGTAGTATTATCTACACTTTATTGAATTTTTATATTGGTAAATACTTCCCAATTATATTTTAATCTGATTCTGGCCAGTGTTTTACACCTCTGCTCTATATCACCACTTTCAGCCCTTCTTGAGGATTAAAAGCTTATAATTACACATGGATCTAAAACTCATCATGACTGTGTACTGTTTACAAGAGACCAGTGAAAATAGCTCCCCCTTGAAAATTAAAGGATCATTGTTCTGGAGCTATATGAAACAGATCTCAAAGGCAGTCAGGTTGAATCTCCACATTTTACAGATGAGCAAAGTGAGACCCTGGTAGGACAAAGGATTTAACAAAGATCATGCTGGCAGAAAGTGGGAAAACACGAATTTGAAACCAGGTCTTTTGGACTCCAAAGTCAGAGCTCCTTCTACTGTTCTATGCTGCTTCCCTATGGTTTCACGTAAAATAAAAAACTAATTTAAACCACTCATTTCCCTGAAATATTTCTCTGAGGCAGTATAGTTCTTATTCCCCTCCTCCCACCTTTCCAGTGTAATAACACCTTAAAGTGTTTCTGCCCTACTCCCACTCCTCTACTACTCTGTAATCCAGTAACTGGCAGTCCTTGCTGTTCCTCAAACAAGACATTCCATCTCCCAACTCCTAGCATTTTCCCTGGTTGTCCCCTATGAATAGAATGCTCTCCTTCATCATTTCCACCTCCTGGCTTCCTTGGCTTCCTTCAAGTCCCAGCTAAAACCCTACCTCCTACAAAAAGCCTTTCTTGAGTCCCCTTAGCATTAGCTAGTACTTTCTATCTGCCAATTATCTCCAGTTTATACCACATATAGCTTGTTTGTATGTAACTGTTTACATATTGTACCCTACATTAGACTGTGAGCTCCGTGAGAGTAGGGTAAATAGCAGAGAATGTATTAATAAATATTAACTACTGATTGTTTATATAAGAACTTTAACCCAAGCATTTCTTTCTAGAAGTGTTATTACACATATTTGGAATTCCTGGAGAGTACTTAAAGGGTAAAGAAGAAAATAGCCATTTTTGACACTGAGTATACGGAAGCTACCAAAGTTTTTTTCAATATTTTACCAAAATAGCATGATTAACACGGCCACTAGTCTAGGGGGAGAGAGGACTGAGGAAGATGGACACTGAAAAATATTAAGCATTAGATTCAATCATGAGAGATTACAAAGCAAAACCAAGAGTTTAAAAAAGCATACATAAACAAAATCAACATGGGGAATACACAGATGATAGCCCAACTGGCTAGGATAAATGGAACTATTTACAAGCAAAAGGAATATGAGATCAGTGAATGAGATAACCGAGGGTATGCGTGTGTGTGTATGTGTGTGTGTGTGTGTGTGTGTGCAGGTACATGTGATGACAACGTGAATTTATTTATGAAAAAGTAGAAATTGCAAAAAAATTTGAATTTTCCCTTTCATGCTCACATGGATGAATAACTATTATCAAAAAGCATACTTTTTTCTAGAAAATGAAATGAAAAAAACTCTATTATTGGAGAAAATGGAACTAAGAAATTACTAAATCTAAAGAGACTATTAAGAATCCTTATATCAAGAGAAGATATATCTGTTATCTATCAACTTTCAGAAAAATGATTTTTAAAAGATTGGCAAAGGTTTGGCAGACATATTCAAGTCCATCTGTCTGGTAAAGATATGAAGAAAAGCTGTCCCTTTGTTTTAACAATAGTGGCTTCTGGTAAAATTTAGGAAAATTCAAAGCTATGCAATACATTTCAGAAATGAGAAAATGTAGAAAATGCTAATCTTCATGAGAAGGGAAAGAGGAAAAAAACTGACTTTGATAACTGAAGATGGTCAAAATTAATGATGAGTTTATAAACACTCCTAAAGAAAATAATAGCTATCTCTAAGGAGTCATAAAAATAATTCATCTTAACTCCTGATAATTCAGGTTGACTGAAGTGAATTGAATCATATTACTACCCTTCACACAGTCTCCACTGCAGTCAAACTGGCTTCTCTCTTTTAACAGCAGGAACTGTTTCATTTTCGTCTTTATAACCCTGGCACCTGGCATGGTTCCTGACACATAGTAGGCATTCAATAAACATTTTCAGAATTGAATTGAGTTCGTGTATATTGAACTGACATTCTGTCTCTGTGCTCTTATACAGACTGACATCAGTGCCCGAAATGTATGCCTTTATTGCTTCTACAACTATGAGTTCCTAGCTTCCTTTAAAGTATAATTCTATATACATAGACATATCAGCTATTATCATCTGGATGAGTTTATGTTTCAAATACTACCCAAGCTGCTATTTAGATCAACTGAAGCTTGTAGTTATTTCCTATTGCTTTGTATAAGAAACAGCTATTTGGGGGATTACATAAAAAAAAGCTCATGAGCTAAAATGTGTTACCATGTGGCCAGCTTGAAAAGTTTTAATACATTTGAGGCTAATTAGGGGCTACTAAGTTATTAAAAGTAAGTAGAATTGATTAAAAGATAACCATATTATCTATCCTACATACCATCTCTCAGTGCTACGATAAGGGTCTAATTACTTGGATGCATAGACAACTATTCGGACCCAGAATAACATTACTATTAGGGTCACTATTCTAGGAGTCTGAAGACACAAAATCAAAAATGTTAGAACTAGAAGAGACCTTGGAGATCATTTGGCCAAACTCCTCCCCACCCCCACCTCCCCTTTACAGTTAAGACCACTTAGGTCCAAAGAAGTGACTTGATTAACAAGAAATATAAGTACTGTTTAAAAAGGTTAACTCCTTATAGAAGGTTGGACTTCTTTATATTTTTAGTCTGAACCATTTATTCAGAAATTACAAGTTATTTTGTGCTAATTTTTAAGTTAAATTTTATTTTTAGCTTGAGTTTAATCATTCACAAACATTCACAAACACATACTTGTAAAAGAAACTATAAACTTGTATGTAGTTATATATATTTGCATTTATAATTAGGTAGTGATAAAATTGCTCTGGCTATAGCCCCTTCTGAACTTTTAAAATTTTAATTCTGTGTTTCTTTTTAAATGTTTTATTGATTCTTTTTGTGTGAATGTATAAATCACTGGCCAGTGTTTCCCCCCATGTAGTCCTCCCTTGTAATAAATATGTATAGCTCAGCAACACATTAGCCATATGTGAGCTTGTATATCTTATTCTGCATGAATTTTTAAGCAATGATTAATCAATGTATTTCAAGTTTGTATACGCCATTAAACCAGTCTACAAAGTGCAGTGACTGCACTCTATCTGATATTGATACCGTTGGACAGAGGTGTAATAATCAATAACTAAATTTAAAAGTATACAAACTATGGATAGGCCACTTGCCTATAACTCCAAACTGTCCAGTTCAAATAAATTCTACAGGAGCACGTCCATACCTGGTGATGACAATTATATTGTTCTGGCATTCTAGTAAATCAAAAGTAAAATCTGGCAAGAGATAAATAGGCAAGGTCAATGTGAACTCTGTTTGCACTGTGTAGACAAGCTAGTGATAACTGAGGAAACAAAAATTTCAAGAATCTTTTGTGGAGAAATCTCTTAAGTTAGTCAGTTCATAGATGCAAATTAAAGAAACAAATAGGCAGTCCTTTAGCAAGCATGTGTCAAGTACTTACTATATGCCAGATACTTTGCTAAGCATTGGGGATACAAAGAAAGGCAAAAATTGTACCTAACCTCAGAAAGCATACATTCTGATAGGGAAGAAAACATGTCAATAATTAGATATGTATAATATATGCTTCTATGTATGTATGTGTGTATACACATATAAACATATAATAGATGGAAGGTAGACTGAAAGGAAAAGATACTAGCAGCTGGAGGAAAGTCTTCTTGCAGAAGGTGGATATTTTTGTCTTACTATCATAGTCTCAAAGGACTATCAGGTCATTAAGTTCATCTCCCTCATCTTACTAACAAGGATATTAAGGTCTGCAAATGGTAAATAACTTGCCCAAGGTCATACAGGTAGAAAGTAATAGAGACAAGAACTGAATCTGCCCCCAAGTCTTGCCTCCAGATGAAAGGATCTTCCCATTGCTCTTCTCAAGATAAGAGAGCAGGTGGCTTCTCTTGGCAATAGTGATTTCAGTGAAGCCAGTCTATATTTTCTTCATAAGACTGTGCTGAATGAATAGATTTGGACCGTAATGACAAGCCACTATAACAAGGTTTCTAGAGTTACTCTCCCCTTTTTCCATTAAGAAGCTGACAAGTATTCCAATTTGATGAATTAGTAATTGTCCCCTGTGCTACTGGTATAATATCCAGTTGTCACACACTGGCCTTTGAGTTTCAAATCTTTTAATCTGAAACAAACACTAGTATAATCTCATGATGCCTTGAAAGATCAGTTTAATAAAGAGAAATGCTATAAATATAACAGGTCATATAGAAGCTGGGGCTACAGCAGACCTATTAACAGCCAACTCCTTTCTCCTTCCTTACAGATAAAGAGCAAATCAACATGAGGATGGTGTGACCCCTGACTTTAAACTAGAGTATCTGGGATTTAAGGGCGTAAATCAATAAATGTACTTTCACCCCTACCTTTTTTTCCCACCCTAGACTCACAACCAAGAACAAGTCAGTTTTTATATATTTTTGGAAGTGTTTTCCTTAGGGCTGAAATAAGGAATTACATTAATTCTTTCTGCAGCCCTTTGGTTTCTAGGCAAGCACAAAGCTTGACCATTATATTTAAAAACAATGTCAACAGTGTTGGGGGTATAGTGTCTTTGCAATGGTTTGTTAACAAAACAAAGGATTACTATTTGCGTAGATCTGTTAGTATGCACAATGCCTGCTTCTTTTTGTTTCCAGTGATATGAGATTTTTTTTCCTGTTGGCAGAAACTTAAAATTACCCTTTGCTACTGGATCAATGAAAATTATTTTGTTATTTATGAGTTAAAACACCGGAGTGTTCATTGGCTCTTCACTATAATTCATTTGCTATAAACAATCTGTTACTAAACAACATTTTCCTTTTAAAGATTGCTTGGTTTACCCCTTTCTCTCATTCCAACTGTCAATGTCCTCACACAAGCTTTTACTATCTCTTACTGAAATGGACTGACCGAGACGAGCACAGGCAAGAGTCAATTGAGAATTTGGGAGCGTCTTTATTAGCCGGCGGCTGTCCACAAAGGAGGTAGCCCCGAACAAAGGTGTGTGTGCCTTTTAAGCATCTTACCCCTTCCCGGTACAGCCTTGCGGTTCCAATAGCACACATTTTTCACAGAACAGTTTTGACAGGGGTTCCTAGGTACTGCTAGGCAAGGGGGCACAACAGAGAGGGGGGCCCAAGCAGCTGTTATGCAAAGGGGTACAACAGAGATGGGGGCCCAGGCAGCTGCTAGGCAAAGGGGTACAACAGAGATGGGGGCCCAGGCAGCTGCTAGGCAAAGGGGTACAACAGAGATGAGGGCCCAGGCAGCTGCTAGGCAAAGGTACAACAGAAAGTGTAGCCACTAATAGAAAGTGGCTTCTAGGCCCAACCCTGCCTAGAAACTCAACAGACATTATCTCAACCCAGGGGCTCCCGAGGGGGGGGGGGGGGCGGAATAATGTCCATTTCACTTACATGAATTCACATAACAGCCTCTTAACCATCGCTCTATTCTAATCTATCCTGTATATACCACTACCAGATTAATCATCCCAAAATTATCACTTTTATCATGTCACCCCTCTCATTCATGAATCTATACTTCCTTTCTCCTGCCAATCATACCAAGTACAGACTACTCCCACTCCCACCCATTTTAATTTTTTTTCATTGGTGACCTCTAGGAAATTTTTTTAGTACCGTGATTATTTCTTGACATGGATCTCTTCCAAACTACCTTAAAAGAAAAAAAAACCCTTCCTTTGAAAATAAAGAAAAACAGTCAAGCAAGACTAACATTAATGCCTGCACACACAAGCTTTGGTATACATAACCAACCTCATAAAATTAAGATGTAAGAGGAAATATTTCATCATCTGTCTCTTGGAACCAATATTGTTCATTACATTCAATCTAAGTTCAGCTACCTTTTAATGTTTTTATCTAAATTATTGTACCAGATAAACCATTGTCCTGGTTCTGCTTACTTCTCTATGAATTAGTTCATTCAAGTCTTCTTGTTTATATTCATTATTTAATATAATATAATATCACTCCATTACATTTACATATCACAATTGCTTCAGCCACTGCCTGAATGGTACACATTTTGTTTCCAGGTTTAAGCTACTACAAAAAAAATGAAGCTAGGAATATTTTTGTATCCATTGGTTCTTTCTAGCCTTTACTTCCTTGAAATAAATATCCAATAATGGAAGTAATGGATTAAAGGATAACAGTTTAGAAGCGCTTTTTTTCTCAATTCCAAATTGTTTTCCAGAGTGACTGGACAAATTCTCTGCTCCATCAAAAATATATTAGTGTACCACTCTTTCAACAGCTTCTCTGGTATTGCCTATTTTTGTTTTTTATCACCACAGTCAGTTTGGTGAGTGTGTAGTAAAAACTTCAGGATTGTTTAGGTTGTTGTTTCTCTTATCAGTAGGGATCTGATGCATATTTTTTTATGTGTTGATGATAGTTTGCAATTCTTTTGAAACTATTTGTTCATGTTCCTTCCCTGACTAGATTTCAGGGCCCTACCTACTTTATCCCCATCCTACCTTTTCAACTTTACTTCCTATACTCATTATAGATTGTCTCCTCATTGACCCTTACAAATAATACAAAGAGTCATTTCCTACTTATCTTTGAAAGATCAGCTCAAAAGTAGTCATCTCTCTGACTTTGGAAAACTTCAACTTTTCTTGCTGTGAGTTTCCTCTTCTGTAAAATGAGGTGGAAAGAATTAGATAAATCTCTAAAATTCCATCCAACTCAAAGGTATATCCTTATAGACCCACCTTCTCAATAAAGGCTTCCCTAGCACTTAACACAGTGCTTAACACATGAATGCCTGATTAATTGAATGATTGATTGATTTCCCAACTACTTCTGCCCACTGTGTTCTTCTCTTTCATCTAAACTCTAATTCTACTTACCGGCACCATCCAGGAAGTTAGATATTAAACTTTTGTGTTTATATAATTATTAGACGGGGATTAGTTCTATCTCATCATATATGCTATAAGTTCTTCAGAACAAGAAGCATGTCTTAATGTTCTCTTGTATCTATCACAAGGCCTAGCATAGTGCTGCCTACATAGTAAAAACCCAAAAATAAATGATTGCTTTATATCAACATGAACAATACTTGTAAGAGCACTCTGCAAACCTTTGAGGTACTATATAAACATGAATTTCCTCTCAAAACAACTTTGTAATTCACTGATTCAACAAACATTAGTTAATTATCTATAGTACCATGCCAAAGTAAAGTCAAAAACAAAATGGCCTGTTTTCAAAGAGTTTAAATTCCTTTAGAAGAATACATATCTAAGTGGACTAGCGAATTCCCTACCTTTCAAGTAGGGAGAAACAAAAGTGGTCTAGGAAAATTTAAGGAGAGATCAAGAACAGCTTTGTAGAGGGGGTGATAATTGAACTGAGTCTTACAGTACGATACAGCAAATCCATATGGAATAGGGGTTACATTTATGAATTCACTGCTATAGAGAACCACTCCACCCCAACCCCTAGATAAAGAAACTTGCCCCCACCAATGCTAGTCAGCACTTCCTCTCCAACCTGGGGCATTGAAAGGTTAAGTATGTTAAGTATACCTAGTCACATAGCCAGCAAGCATTAGAGGTACAACTTGAACCCTGCTCCTACTCACTTTCTAGTCACTATGCCATATTGCCTCTCATAGAGATGCCATATGACACATTTATTAATGTGAAAGGGATAATCAATAAAGATGACCTTCTATTACATTAAAAAAAATTGTAAATTTTTATTATACCTATAAGAATCTCAGGGAAGTGGTTTTCCTGAGATAAAAAAAACCATTGGAAGATTGGAGACACCTGGATACATATTAAGCCTGGTTATAGCCCCATGACAGACATTGTCTATCATGACTTTCCACAGGGGCAATGAAATCATACTGAAGATAGAGAATTCTGTTATTTCTTGGATATCAGCTGTCTTGTTGGGTGGCACAAACTTCTTTAGAAGACAGATTGCATTTTTCTTAAGGTTCATTCAGAAATGCTCTATATTTAGTGAGGATTGAAACTTTGACAGAAACAATATCAATGACTGTCACTTTAATCTTATAAAATATGTCTAATAAGAAGGTTTCTGAAATAAAAAATAATTGACATATTCCAATATGCAAGATAAATAGAAGAACACAATGCGTCTCCAATATTATATAGTAGCATAACAGTAATCAGATTTTTTTTAAACTGGACCTGTAATTGTACTGCTGGTATTTTATTGTTGTAATTTCTGACGAGAAAAAATTTTTCCCTACCCATGCAAGTCATCCACCTATAGTCTTAGACTTAGTATCTAAATACTAAGAGGTCAAATAACTTAGCCAAGGTTACCAAGCTAGTATTTGCTAGAAGTGAGACTAGATTCTTGGAGTAAGAAGGATCTTCCTGTATTCACTGTACTCACAAAGTACTTTCCACTGTAATGATACATACAGATCTATTTAGCTTATTCCACTAAATATCACTTTATGGCAAAAGCTTTCCAAAGCTTAAACACAAAGCAGATTTCACATTTTCCACCTTACCACTAAATCTTGCTTGAAAAGAGGGTCAGTTTGTGTCTATCCTCATTTCCCAGCACTTATACCACAATGCCATGCATTTAATAAATGATCATTGAATTAAATTTGTATGGATTAATACATTGTTTTTATTAGACTGCCAGTTCATTGAGAACAGGGATTTCATTATATTTCTTTATGTCTTCCCTAGTGCCTAGCAGTATATTACACATAGTAGGCATTTCATGAGTGTTCCTGAATGAACTAAGTAAATACTATTTTCCCATAAATTTCTATTTTAAAACCAAAAGTATATTCATCTCAACAGAAAAAAAATTTCATTGATTAAATTGAAAACTTGTTTGGAGATTAAATGGTGGTCAGCTCCATGATAGGCTATAAATTTATTATGCCAGCAGTGTAACATTTTTCAGAACTTTGTAGTATTTTCCTTAATTTATAATCATTATAAAGCCTCTAAGAACACATGGTTTGTTTGGCTGTTTTTTTTTAAATAAGACAATCTTCTGATTTTATACTTATATGGCATAGAATTTTGCTTTTTTTAATCTGATATCTAAAATAGTTAATACAGTTGGACTATGATAACTCTTTTTGCCTGTTGACATTGAGAGAGATAATATACATATGTTCTTGTATCAAAATAAGCTCAAAATTTGAAATGATATAAATTCTTTTCCTAGACTATCAATAGGTATTATGACTTAGAGGCTATTCAAGCCAAACCTCTCATTTTACAGATGAGTAAAGGAGAGGGCCAACGAGGACAAGTGACTTGTTCAGGGTCAAAAAGGTAGTTAGGAACAGTCAGAACATGAACTTATGTCCTCAGATTCCAAAACTAATTCTTTCTATTCTGCTGGTCTCATCACTTGCAAAATGGAGATAAATACTTCACTGGAGTTGTTGTGAGGATCAAATGAGTTACTATATATAAAGCACTTAACAAAGCATTTTTTAAAAGTGATAGAAAATGTGTTATAATATTCAAATTCTAAATATGAAATGCCAAATTAAACTGAAGCTTTGATAAATTCTGTACTTCTATTTATAGCTTGATTTTATATATATATATATATATATATATATATATATATATATATATGTTTGCATGTTGTATCCTCCATTACATTGTAAGCTCCTTCGGAGCATTATTTAGCATAGTGCCTGGTACACAGCAGGCACTTAATATTGATTGATTGATTGATTAGTGTCCAGAGCTCTGTTCCTGCTTGTGTGCAAGAGAGTGATGTGTAAATGAATAAAGACAACAAGTTACAAGATTTACTAGTAGTTGTGAGTCTCAGGGCTTCCCCCCCACATCCAACCAGTTCTTTCTTAGAAGGCTTCAACTCTTACTCATGTTATGTGCCACTGAGCTTTCCCAATAAAAGAGTTTATTTACAATGGCAAGGTAATAAAGTATACACACACATATATATATATATATATATATATATATATCAAGGAATCATCTTAAATTCACCTCAATCAAATATAATTGAGAAAACAATAAAGAAAATTATTTTTTCACAGTTAGGTTTTGAAATCAGAGAAACCCTGTCTCTGTAAAGCTTTGCTGCACTAAAATGTATTAAGTGAGTTGCTATTAAGAATTGGCTAAGTTTTAAAATAGCTTCATATGTCATATAAGAGCTTGGACAATCATTCTATTGAGAAGTTATTCCTTGAAGGCATTTTTGTACTTTCCTTATTAGTAATAAGAAATTTATATGAAAACAAGATCACATTAGCCCTTAGGTGACTATCTATTTCTAATGCACATCTATCATCTGAAATTGCAATTTTCTTTAGATTCTCAAAACAACAATTTTTGGTGAAGAAACAATAGCTGTGACAGTCAAACTCCAATACAACAAATTCCTAAATTTCCTTCAGAAATGATGATAATGATGATGATTGCTAGTATTTATATATCACTTTAAGGTTAGCAAATCATTGTATAAATATTATCTCATGTTATTCTCACAACAACACTGAGGGATAGGTAGTATTATTAACCCTATTTTATAGATAAGAAAACTGAGGCAAACCTGTTAAGAGACTTGCCTAGTCACACAGCCAGTAAATTACTTGAGGGAAGGAAAAAATAGCTAAAAGCACAAGGGAAAACACCATAAAAAACATAAATGATATATGACATGAATTACTTCTGAATAGGAATTTCAAAAAAATTTCTTTTTGATTTGTCAAGTAGGAAGTTGAATTTGAGATATTTATCTATTTATGTATTCTGAAATACTTCTTATGAAACAATAAAACACTAACATGTGTCTACAATGAAGACTCAAAGTAATACCCAATTAATCTGGTAACCAAGAGGAAGAAACTTAGATGTATATTATAGATTGAATACTTAAAATATGATCCCCAATCATTAGAATGAAGGAGTGTATGAATTTTAGGTGCATTAATTATATACCACATTGTTTTTATAGTTATACATTGTTCAATTCTTACACTTTAACCTGTGAAGATAACTGGAATGTAGGCATGAAACACTGCTAACAGGCCTACTCAACTGGGTCCCAGGAACTCCTGGGTTATTAGCCTTCCATTTACCACTATCTCTTTCATTCTCATTAATCAACAATGAGCTGATAAGGAAATAAGAAAAAAGAGTCATTAGGGCAAAAATCTGTCTATTCTATCTCTTGGTTATTGCTCAACCCTATCTCCCTTTCACTTCCAAGAACACTAGTCTAAGGACTGTGCACACTGTCAAGTGGACAGAAAGAGCAAATACATTAGGTAAGCAGAATCTCACAATATCTACCCCGGAGGGAGCTCAAATGCCATGTAGTCTAAAGCATATAGATCCATTTATATCATTTAAAACATTCTTCAAAGGTAGTCATCCAGCCTCCTTTTGAAAAATCTTCAGTGAAGGGAAATCCACAATCTGCCAGGACAGCTCATTCAGCTTTCGTATGGCTCTAATTGTTTAAACTGAACCTGCCCCACCATCACATCTACTCATTGTACAGTACTGATTCAGGAAATTTGTGGATTTAGCATAAGCATATATTTTCATATTCTACTGCAACATTTCACAAACTAACTTGGTCACAAAATACTTCTGAGCTTGAGACATATTTCCTGAATCCATAGATGCTGGTGCAAGGGTATGGAAACATGTCATAACAAGATTTGGCAACAGTTAGTACATGGGAGGTGAGAAAGAATGAGCAAGAATGACCCCCAGATTTCAAGTTTGGGTGGCCAACAGGATGATAGTACCCTCAACAAAAACAGAGAAACTAAGAAGGCTCATGTAGGCAACAGAAAAGTAGTTAGAGAGATTGAAGATAAGTGAGTTAGCAGGAAAGATAGAGGGAGCATTCTGTTGAAGAGAACAGGATAGAATAGGATTACTTGTACATGTATAGGGGGGGGTCTGCTTTAGCACGAAGAGCTACCTCTTCATGTGAGACAGGAGTGGAGGAGATCCTAGGAGAAGCCATCTGAGTGATTTGAGATGAGGAGGAGGAGATAAGTAGGAGCTCTCGGCAAATAGCCTCAATTTTTTTCAGTGAAATATGAAACAAGGTTCTCAACTGAGACAATAGGGGAAGAGGTACCATGGAAAGTTTGAGGAGAGAGACACACAAATACACACACACACACACACATGCGTATACACACAGTCCTGAAAGCCCTCTTTTGACTGTTGTAATGTGAGCCAGTCTGAAGAAACACATTGCATTTCCTATCTAATTAAAAGGCTAGTAAGATTGCCTATTGAAATTCCTATAACCTATCCTAAAGTCCCAGATATGATATCTGGACAAAGGGAATAATTTGTCATGGGAATAAAACAAAAATTCTGAAAATGGAAAAATGAAAAGAACCTAGTAAGTCATGCGTGGGAACTTCAAAATGGCACATTTCCAGGAGCCTAGATATCTTGGAGTGATTCTGAGACTATAAAGCAATAAAAGAAGCTCATGAGTTACCAAGGCTATAAAGTTGGTTTGAAGCAGCCTGGTGTGGAATTAGGACTTCTGAGTAGGGATTCCTTATTTGTCAGAGAGGATTCATCTTTCTTGTATCTATAAAAACCAAGTAGGAGAAAGCAAAGAAAAACACTTCCTCCTCTGACTGGAAAAAGTCAAATGGCAAACAATGGCAAGAATGAATTTTTTCAATCTATAGTCTAGGTATATGCCAGGGTCTTTGCAAAGCCTTCTTCATCATGGAATGTGGGTTTTATGGAAATTTGCTTCTTTACCACCACTACTTAGGGGATGTAAAACTGATCCCCACAGAGATGTCTAATATTGTTTCACTATTCCTTTGACAATTGAATTAATCCCAATTAAACACTTTATTTTTGAATTGTGTGTTCTTTGTGCTGATATATCAAAAATGAGCTATAATCAAGCTCAAATGATCAAATGAAGTTTTCACTGTATCTAGGATAAAGGCTCAAGTCAAATTACATCTGCAATGAAATTTGTGGGAATCCCAGAGTGAGTGAAAAGTGGGGTGTATTTTAGTCAGTTAATATTGAGGTAATGCTTTCCAGAGTGTCATGAAACTTTCTGACTAAAATTATGCAGCTTGCTCTAAAATAAACACTATCAATGAATGAAAATTTTAAAACAAACCTCATTTGGTTCTTCTCCCCCTTTTACTTGATTTTCACCCATTTCGCCACTTTCATATGTGCTACTTTTCTCAACCCACAGCTCAGATTTTTCAACAGTCAGTCGTAGTTGATCTAGGTCAGCTTTGATTTGTTTGTAGTTGTCTACATCTTGATTAGATACCAATAATTGTACCTAAAATACAATAATTTTATCTGTTAACTTGTTTATGTGTTTTTCCCCAATAAGTTCCTTGGGAGCAAGGGTTGTCTTTCTTTTTCCATGCATAGTCCCAGTCAAGTGAAGTACTGGGCACATTCCAAGTTTTTAAAAAATGCTTTCTATTTACTCATTCATTCATTTTTTGGAAATATCTGGGAAATTAACAAAGTTTCCAGACCTCTTTATTTCTTTCTTTGTAATATCCCCTATGCATGTGTCAGCATCTTTGAACATATCTATAACCAAAAGTATTGACTACTTATCTAACCAACATATTCCTTAAATACCTCTATGTGCTGTTTCCAAGGTTTTTTTTTTTTAATAGAATATTCTTCAATACTTAAATATTCCTTCATAGGTCCTTTTTTTCTGGACTGAAACCTCTGATTTTATTGGTATAGAGAATTCCTTATGAGTAAACTTCCCCACAATGCAGATCGGACCCTACTCTTAAACTTATTACCTTAGCAAGCTTCCTGGGGTAGCAAAGGTTAAATGACTTGCCCAGAGCGATACAGATAATATGTGTCAGAGGAGAGATTTGAACTAGATCTTCTTGACACTGTCTGGATTCACCATACAACACTGGATTATTAGGAGAAAATGTTTCTGCAAACTCTTGGAACTATAGTAAATGCCTCTAACTTGTACTTAAGACCTCAATTAAAATTATCTTGTGAAATATGTTTATTTGGGATACGCTACATCTTGAAGCTAAACAAAATTCCATCATTTGTTCTTAAAGGGCAGAAGGAAAGGTGAATAAGTCTTTACTAACACAGCAAATAGTATGATAAGATGGTGTTAGGACAATGGGCCTGGAGTCAGGAACACATACATTAAAAATGTACCTTAGGCACTTAGTTCTGTGACTTTGGGCAAGTCACTTATTCTCCCTGTGTCTCAGTTTCCTCATCCATAAAATGAAAAAGTTGGTCTCAAAGGTTCCTATGGTCCCTTCTAGCACTAAATGTATGTTGTAGTATGAGTAACATGTGTAGAGCTTCTCCTAATTGATTCAGTGGTGTTTGGTTAATCTTACCTGTTTAAAAGCCTGTAAAACTTCTGCTCTTTGACTGAAGTGCTTAAATAGCAACTGCAGGGCTCCTGATAGCAAAGGAGGGTAATCATGCATGATCAGATGAATAAGAACTCGCAAAAATGTCCTTCCTCCTTCATCATCAAGTTGTACTGGATTTTTTTCTTTTCTATGAAGTCAAACATAATTTTTAATTTACACAGTACTATTTCTAATGAGTTTAAATCTCTTCACATAGGTTATTTCATTTGACACCACTATTTCTTTGCTTAGAAGGTGAAGAGACATTTATTATCCTCCATTTCACAGATGAGAAAGCTAAGATGTGAATAAGAGCTTTGTTTTTTGGCACAAGTATGGTACGTGTGGTAGGAACTAATATTCTAAAATTAAGATGATACCGACTTTCAATGAACAAGGAAATACTTTAATGTGAAAATACTGATGCAGTCCCAAGCTATATCAAAAAAACAAACAGAATGAATTGTTTATTTGAAAACAAATCCTTAATACTGAATTGCAGACCCCTAAAAATTTAGGACAGTGAAACTAAAAAGATCTCATGTCAAAATCTATAGTAAAACACATATAGGAAATACATTAATACACTACTATTTTTTAACTACTATTGAAATTTTCTTCTAAAAAATGAACTATAAAAAAAAGAATAAGTTTGAGGCACTATATTTTTGGAATCAAACCTATGTAATCCCAATGACAAAAAAACAGATTTATTTATCACATATCAAAACAGAGATAACAATACAAGAAACTATTTTCTAAATTCAAATTTTAAAGATATAAGAAAATAACTCAGAAAATAATTTTCTGAGTAGGGTAAATTTTATAATAAGAGAATTTAAGGGTAATTTCTTATATTATAACTGTTTGAGAAAATTTAGGTAAAGCATTTGGGGAAAAGCACAATACATCTATCTCATCTAATTCTTTCCTCATGACCAAAAAGAGCAACTATTTCTCTTTACATGAAAGTTGTAGCCTCTTTTCTAAATGAAATTATATTGTGCAGATATAATTGATAGTCTAGAAAGAAGGAAGGAATAAAATACATGAAAATAAACAGAACAGTATTAAGCATTACTATTAATCTAAATAAAAAAAGATCTCTTCACTATTAAATTGTTAAAAAAAAAAAAAAAGAGCAACTTTACCTCCCAGCAAACATAGTCTCAGCCTGAGCTGCAATTTCATCTATATCAGGAACAATAGCTGCAAAGATAAAGCATAGAAAATTTATTCTACTTTGGAGTCATAATTTGTTTTTAATATTATTTAGGTACCTATTAATATTTCCTATTTTTTAAAATTTCCCTATGCAACAAAATTATTAAACTGTATGTAAAGAGGGTATTCAATATAACTAAATATCTTAAACACATGAGAAAATTTAAAAACAGAATTTTAATTTTTACTAATTTTTTATTAAAAATACCTATTTGAAAATATTGCTATATGCCAGCTGCTACTGTGACTAAAACTTAAAACATTGCAAATGTGCAAAAACATGAAATTCTTATTCTTTTTTTTAAGCGCAAAATTATTTTATGTTCTACCTCCAAACAACAGGGTCTCTTGACAAAACTGAATTTTTACAATCTACTTATCCATTACTTTTTTCAATATAAACCAATCACAATAAACATCTCTATGCATCTCACATGGGTAAAAAAAATAATTATGATAATGAATTAAACTTTGTAAACATTTTCCTTAATTTCAGGCCATGAATTCCTCATCTTCAAAAAGAGTAAAAGAAGAGAGAAAATAAGAAAAACAAATGTTATATTTCATAGAAATTAATACTATTTTGACAAAAGAAATAGATAAATCAACTTTTCTAGAGGTAAGGAAGCAAAAAAAAAAAATAATCATAGATGTTGCTAAACCTTTCTACAGAAGCTCAGAGTCTGGGATCCAACAAGAACAAATCAAACTTATTGCAACTGTCAGTCAGCTTCTGGTGCTGCCTTGTTATTCTTGGAAATTTTGTTTCTTTACATTTCAATGCTTTAAGAAAATATAAGAACAAATTTCATAGGAAACATGCCTGCCAAAAAAATGGCTTTAAGCTTAGGCAAGCTTAGCACAAGCTCTAGTGGCATTTGCTTTAATATTTATTTGAGTGCTCTCACTTGTCTTTATTGGCTGTCTAAACTTCTTTCTACTCCTTTCCTTTTCTCTTCCTTCTTGACTTTACTTTGGAAGAGACCAAGGTTCAAGATGTGATTGTGGTTAAAAGACAGATGCCAGAACACATAAATGCTACAAACTTCATTCCCTGCACAGGGACTGTATTAATTGTTTAATTGTTACCAGTTGTCTATGACTACCATATGTTCAACAAGCAGAAAGCAATTTTCTGACACTTCTTTGTATTTATGTAGCTTTCTAGATTTGTAAAAGAGTTTGCAGTTTTATTTGTGGGCCCCTCTTTTTTGTTCTTTCTCACAATATCCCCAGGAGACAGATGGATATCCTACACCTACCTTTTCAATGTGAAAACTGAGACATGAAGATACTAAATGATTTGCTCTGGTTCTCAAAGCAAATAATCTTTTTTAAAGCAGATTCAGTTTTACACACTTAGTGTTCTTTGTTGTTTTTAATAAGTCAGGGACTTTATAAGTACCATCCTAAAAATTAAAGATTTTGAAGAATGTTTACATAAAACATTACCAGATGAAAGTGGTGTGTCAGGGGAAGTAGTAGTAGAGTTTTCAGGATTTTCACTGTTGTCTCCAAATTCTTTCTTGTAGATGGACAGCATATAAGAGATTCTATAGTCTAGTCTAACGCTGAGAATAAACTATAAGACACAGATTGAAAATAAAATATAGTTTTTCATAAACTTTTTTATATCACTCATCATTCTATTTAATGATGCACATTTATTTAGTTCACTTCTGAAGCCTAACAACAATATAAAGTATCAGAATGCTAAATAAACTAATTTGAGAGCTTACTTTTAAATATTAATAGTTCAATTCAGTAAATGTCCATCATTAATATTAAGACTTTGAATGCCTTTATTGCCACAAATACTATAAATAGCATGCTGACTGGAGTCAATAAAAATTGAATGCATTTTCTGGGAAATAAGAATATCTGGAGTGTATGACTTTCCAGTTATCTTCCACTGTAGTATCAAAGCACACCTGTTTGGTGAAACTTTCCAGATGAAGACACTGAGTTATTCTGCTTCAAGTGGTAATGATGTCATATTGTCACCTAATAACATAGATTTCTCCTTGAGGAACTATGATGATAATCAAATCCCTCATTCAGGCACAAAAAAGGCATGACTTTCAGCTATAACAGGTACAAAAGATCTGTATGTACTCCCAAGTTTTGATGCCAGATATATCTATGATTCACCCTGGGAGTCAGGACCTATGTTAATAGCCTAAATGGAGCAGTTTGCTGTCAGGTACATGTAATATAGCATTAAAAGTATCCGATAAGAACAAGATTTGATGAATGTAACTAGGATTTTTTTTCATTTTTTCTACTTTAGTATTATGCAAAAGATCTATTTTTAAACTGATCCATTGACTGTAGACATCAATCAACAAGTATTTATTAAGGATAATATGATTATCAGTTTAGAGCTGGAAAAGACATTTAAAGACATTTGAAGCAACTGAGGACCAGAAAAAAAAATAAAAGATCTGTCCAAGATTACACATTACGATAGAGGCAGGACTCACACTCAAGACGAAAAACACAAACAAAAGCAACTTAAAGAGAAAAAACAGTGCCATGGGTACAAGGCTTAAGGAGAAACACAGTGAGAGGCCTTCGAACACAAGCATGCCCCTTAAAAAGACAAACTAACCAAAGGCAGAGGGGCTGCAAGGTATTGCTGTCCATTGGTTCATATATAAATGATTGCTTTCAAAGTTTAAATGATATACAGCTGCTTCTGTTACTTAATATTTGCATGAGCAAATCACTCAACCTCTCTGTTTCCTCATACGTAAAATGAGGGAGTTGGACTAGATGCCAGTTCTATATCTATGATCTATAAATTAGAAATCAAAGAACTATCTGGAGACCAAGAAGAAATTGTATGTTATCTGTTTGTGCCCTATCTGATAGAACTGTTTCTCAACCTGTGTTAGGGATCAAACACTACTCACAAGATGTCCTGATCTGAGGAAATAGTATTTATCAGTTAACCATCAAGTAATGTGGCAGGCATTGTTCTAGTCACAAGTATAAATGCAAGTACAAAGAAAATAACAACCCTTTCTCTAAAAGACCTTACATTTCAATGAGGGATACAGGAAATATATATAAAAATACAAACAGAGTCAGGGTCTGGGGGCCACCCAAGCCCCAACTAACAGTTACCATCCCAAAAAAGCAACTTCTGAAAAGATGTAACCTGGCAACTGCTTCTTCAGGGGTTAAAGTCATTGCCTCCTCAAAAGGCAACATCTATTGAAGACTCAGTAAAGAAAGTCACTGTCCATGAGCTTAAAGTTAAAAACAAATGTGATTTTATCAGTGAAAATGACTATTAAAGAAGATGCTTCACTATCTGCTTTGCTGCTATCCCCTAACGGTCATGGAATCTTTTCATTTGACTTGCACCAGATAGATATGTGATGCATCCCCCTATTAGAATGTGAGTAGACACAGAAACCCTGAGAAGAGATACTGTCTCCACCCTTCTATTTGTATGCTTTAAACATAGTAAATTCTTAATAAATGCTTATTCATACAGTATAAATCTAAAACTGATAAATGCAAATATATACAAAGTAGTTAAATATAATAGAGTCAGAGAGGGAGGGTACTAGCAACTGGAGGAATCAGGATAGGTTTCACCCAAAAGAGGGTGTTTGAGCAGTGTCTTAAAGAAGAATGGGATTCTATGAAGCAGAAGTAATAAGGGAGTACAGACCAGCCAGTATAAAGGCATGAAGTCAGGAGACAGAGTTTCATGTGTAAGGGAAAAAAAATAAAAGTCCAGTTGGCTGTATTGCAAAATGCAGGAGGGAGAATAATGTCCAGTGAGGTCAGATGTGTTAGCTACCCTCCCAGTTTTACATTATCTACATCAATAAATAAAATCAAATGCTGTCAGACATAAATTATTATTATAGACTTAGAGTTGTCATGGGCTTTCCTTGCCATCAAATAACTCTTGAATTAAAAAATAATAATAATAATAAAGTGTGTCATATCTTAAATAAAAAGGAACTGACATAATATTGAATAAAAGTTAATGCCATTATGAGACATACCATATTCACAACAAATAAAATAAACTATATATGAGCATTTTTTATATGAACTTACATGTAACAGGTGGCAAGTTTAGGGCAAATGTGAGGAAGAAAGGGGAAATGGCAATGAGAATAGCTCTTAGTGTTTTACAATTAACAATGGTTTTCTTATTCTCTATGATCATCAGACCAACCTAAGTTGAGAGGGGTATTTGCTAGGTTGTTTTTATCAAATTCTTTACCTGTAAAATTTCAATTATTTTTAATTTTGTGTCCATAACAGTGATGTCCTCATTATCAGTTGTACTTGCTTGCTTGATTGGATGGGTGCTAGGCTGTACATCAGGGACAGACATTGGAAAGATAGATCCCCTACTGAGGACCATTTGGGTCATCATCTCTCCAACACCATGGATAGTTCGCATAACATTATTTCCTAGAAGAAGAAAAGCACATAAGCAAGCACATATAGTACACAAAGAGTTATAACATCCATCAGGTAAATATACATTTAAATGTATGACAAGAATATTAAATGTCATTAATAATCATATTTTTATGTGTGTATGTATATATATATATATATATATATATACAGTATGTGTGTGTGTGTATACAAATGTGCTGGCAAAAACTGATATTCCAATAACAACTCAAAAATCCAGGTAAATATTTTATTAGCAAATTCATTTTTTTCCAAGAAGCATTTTAAATAGAATACTAAAGTTGTCTGTTATAGATAGTTCTGATGACATTCAAATGAGGTCCTCATGAAATAAAATTTTACCCATAGTCCAAGATTAATGGGAAATTATGATTTCTGATCCTATCCTCAAGCAAAGGTTCTATTTTGCTTCTCTTTGCAAAAAACAAAAGTTATACTAATTATTGTCTATTTCAATGACTTTTGGTTTTAAGAAAAAATATACTATTTGAATTGAAAACTACTATTCCAAATTCACAAAACAGCAATTGTGTTCAGAGTAATTACTGGAACAAGTTAGTGACAAATATGATAATATTCAATTGAGGGCTCACTTCCCATTTATTTCTTTCTTCTGTGTATGGTTCCACACTGGTATATTTGTTGGAAAAAGACAAAAATCCCACCGAGTGCCAACAATTTATTCAGTTCCAACAATTCACATGTACTTCTCTATTCTAGAGCTCCTGAGGTAAGCAAGTTTGTTTCAAATAAATGATTATGTTTTCTTTGTAGTAATCTTAGAGTAAATAGGTCAAGGAGTCGGGCTCTGGGCAAACATAAAGGATCCCCCTGTTTTGGTGAATTATTCTTTGCCTAAGTAATTCAGGGGAATAAACCAAGAAGAAAATGGAAATACTGCAGCATGTAATGGAACACTCTTTTCAAAGCGATAAAAAGAGTGGAAACATTCAAAAGATGGAAAAGTGAAGAGAATGAAAATAATTTCCAGAAGCATTAAGTGAATCTTGATGGTTTCTTCCAGACTCTCACGATCATAGGTTTCAAAACTAAAAACTTGGCGGCCACTACGCCCGTTAACAGTTGGTAAAAATGAATCCATTCTGTTACACCTTTCGAGAAACAATGTATCTGCAGAAGGGCAGCATTCCAAAGAAACATTTCAAAGAATCCATAAGCAAGCCTGGGGGATCACTGTGACAGACCCGGGACAAAGGAGGGGTTTGGAGAGAGAGGCTGGAGGCAGAGTGAACACACCAATAATAAAGATCCGCCGACAGAATGAATGCCTGGTGGGCAGTGGAATCCTACAGCCCCCGACCCCAGCCCACCCCCAGCACACCCCCACCCCCACCCCGCGCTTTACAGGAGATGTTGGCCGGGGGGGGGGGGGGGGGGGGCGATGAAGCTCAGGCAGAGGCAGACAGACACAGACAGACACACACACACACACACAGACACACGTAAAAACAGAGACGGAGAGCAAACGGAGAAAAAAAGGTCTCTGGTTGGCAGAGGAAAGTGGCGGGAGAGGGGAGGAAGGAGAAAGCGCGCCAAAGAGAGAGAAAGCCGTCAGTCTCACGGCGGGAAGAAACTGGACGGGTAAGCGGAGAGCAAGGGGAGAAGCCAGGGCGTAGGTGGGGCTAAGAGCCACTGCAGGCTTCCCACCCCTTCCGCGGGCCCGCCAGTGTGCACATGCGCATTAGGTACACAAGGCGGGAGCAAGAGAGCTGGATGACGACAAAGGGGGAGGGGTCGTCCCTTCCGCTTCAATCGGTTCATCTGCGCAGGCGCAGAAAGCGGGCAAGTCCTGAGGACGCTGGGAGCGGGCGGGGTTGTCTTCCCCCGGCACTTCCTGGGATTACGAGCATATCAAGCGCACCAGGCCGACTAAGAGCAAGAAATACAGAGAGAACTGGCTTCACCCTGCTCGTCGGGGGCACGCAGGAGGCAGGCGAGTACTGGAATCGGGGGGTTTAACTGGAGTCCCGCCTTTCTTCCTGCAAGCGCGCGCACACGTATGCGCAGAAGCGCGCGCGATCCCGCGCACGGCGCGTCTCGCGAGACTTGACTAGAGCCCGGGATCCCGCTGTTTGTGTTTGTTCCCGGACCCCCCATTGCCCCGGGCCTGCCTCCCTGTCCCCGCCCCCGCGCTCTCCGGTGCTGCAGCCCCGCATTGCATCGCCATGGGGTTTCTAAAACTGATCGAAATCGAGAATTTCAAGTCATACAAGGGCAAGCAGATCATCGGGCCCTTTCGTAGGTTCACAGCCATTATCGGGCCTAATGGCTCAGGGAAGTCAAACCTTATGGACGCTATCAGTTTTGTGCTGGGCGAGAAGACCAGCAATTTGCGCGTTAAGACTTTGCGGGATCTGATCCACGGGGCTCCCGTGGGCAAGCCAGCCGCCAACCGTGCAGCGGTCAGCATGGTGTATTCTGAGGACAGCGGTGAGGACCGCACCTTTGCCCGGATAATTGTGGGGGGCTCTTCAGAGTACAAAATCAATAACAAAGTGGTCCAGCTGCTTGAATACAGCCAAGAGCTGGAGAAACTGGGCATCCTCATCAAAGCTCGGAACTTCCTCGTGTTCCAGGGTGCTGTGGAGTCTATTGCCATGAAGAACCCCAAGGAGCGGACAGCCTTGTTTGAAGAGATCAGCCGCTCTGGGGAACTGGCCCAGGAGTATGATAAGCGGAAGAAGGAGATGGTCAAGGCTGAGGAAGATACCCAGTTCAATTACCACCGGAAGAAAAATATTGCGGCTGAGCGCAAAGAAGCCAAGCAAGAGAAAGAGGAGGCTGACCGCTACCAGAGGCTGAAAGATGAGGTCGTTCGTGCGCAGGTGCAGCTACAGCTATTCAAACTGTATCACAATGAGATGGAGATTGAGAAACTAAATAAGGAACTGACTTCCAAGAACAAGGAGATTGACAAGGAGAAGAAGCGCATGGACAAGGTGGAAGAAGAACTAAAAGACAAAAAGAAAGAACTAGGCAAAATGATGCGTGAGCAGCAGCAGATTGAAAAGGAGATAAAGGAGAAAGACTCAGAGCTTAATCAGAAGCGGCCCCAGTACATCAAGGCCAAGGAGAATACTTCACACAAAATTAAAAAGCTGGAAGCTGCCAAAAAGTCTCTGCAGAATGCCCAGAAACAGTACAAGAAGAGAAAGGGTGATATGGATGAACTAGAAAAGGAAATGGTGTCAGTGGAGAAGGCAAGGCAAGAGTTTGAAGATCGCATGGAGGAAGAGAGTCAGAGCCAGGGTCGGGACTTGACTCTGGAGGAGAACCAAGTGAAAAAATACCACCGGCTGAAGGAGGAGGCAAGCAAGAGAGCTGCCACCCTGGCCCAGGAGCTGGAGAAGTTCAACCGGGACCAGAAGGCTGACCAGGACCGGCTGGACTTAGAGGAGCGAAAGAAAGTTGAGACAGAGGCCAAGATCAAGCAGAAACTTCGAGAAATTGAAGAGAATCAGAAGCGAATTGAGAAGCTGGAAGAATACATCACCACCAGCAAGCAGTCTCTGGAGGAACAGAAAAAACTAGAGGGGGAACTCACTGAGGAAGTTAAACTTGCCAAACAGCGCATTGATGAAATCAACAAAGAGCTGAATCAGGTGATGGAGCAGCTTGGTGATGCCCGCATAGACCGACAGGAAAGTAGCCGGCAGCAACGCAAGGCAGAGATAATGGAAAGCATCAAACGCCTCTATCCTGGTTCCGTGTATGGCCGTCTCATTGATCTGTGCCAGCCAACACAGAAGAAGTATCAGATTGCTGTGACTAAGGTGCTGGGCAAAAATATGGATGCCATCATTGTGGATTCTGAGAAAACTGGCCGGGACTGTATCCAGTACATAAAGGAACAGCGTGGAGAGCCTGAGACCTTCTTACCACTTGACTACCTAGAAGTGAAACCAACAGATGAGAAGCTTCGAGAACTGAAGGGGGCCAAGCTGGTGATTGATGTGATTCGCTATGAACCACCACACATCAAGAAGGCCCTCCAGTATGCCTGTGGCAATGCTCTCGTATGTGATAATGTTGAAGATGCCCGGCGCATTGCATTTGGTGGCCACCAGAGACACAAGACGGTGGCACTAGATGGAACACTTTTCCAGAAGTCCGGTGTCATCTCTGGAGGGGCAAGTGACCTCAAAGCCAAGGCCCGCCGCTGGGATGAGAAAGCAGTTGACAAACTGAAGGAAAAGAAAGAACGTCTGACAGAGGAGCTGAAGGAACAGATGAAGGCCAAGCGGAAGGAGGCTGAGCTGAGGCAGGTGCAGTCTCAGGCTCATGGCTTGCAGATGAGGCTCAAATACTCCCAGAGTGACCTGGAACAGACAAAGACCCGGCACCTTGCACTCAATCTACAGGAAAAGTCCAAGTTGGAGAGTGAGCTGGCTAACTTTGGCCCACGTATCAATGACATCAAGAGGATCATTCAGGGCCGGGAACGAGAGATGAAAGACCTGAAGGAGAAGATGAACCAGGTAGAGGATGAGGTGTTTGAGGAGTTCTGCCGAGAGATTGGAGTTCGCAATATTCGTGAATTTGAGGAAGAGAAAGTGAAGCGGCAGAATGAAATAGCCAAGAAACGCCTTGAATTTGAGAACCAGAAGACCCGCCTGGGTATCCAGCTAGATTTTGAGAAGAACCAGCTAAAAGAGGACCAGGACAAGGTTCACATGTGGGAGCAGACAGTGAAGAAAGATGAGAATGAAATTGAAAAGCTCAAAAAGGAGGAGCAGAGACACATGAAAATAATTGATGAAACTATGGCCCAGCTGCAGGACCTCAAAAACCAGCATTTGGCAAAGAAATCTGAAGTGAATGACAAGAACCATGAGATGGAAGAAATCCGTAAAAAGTTGGGTGGGGCCAACAAAGAAATGACCCACCTGCAAAAAGAGGTAACTGCTATAGAAACAAAGTTAGAGCAGAAGAGAAGTGACCGTCACAACCTGTTGCAGGCTTGCAAGATGCAGGACATCAAGCTGCCCCTGGCCAAGGGCACCATGGATGACATCAGCCAAGAAGAAGGGAGCTCCCAAGGGGAGGAGTCTGGGAGTGGCTCACAGCGAACATCCAGCATCTATGCCCGTGAGGCCCTCATTGAAATTGACTATAGTGACCTGTGTGAGGACCTAAAAGATGCTCAGGCTGAAGAGGAAATTAAGCAGGAAATGAACACGCTGCAACAGAAGCTGACTGAACAGCAGAGTGTGCTGCAGCGCATTGCAGCTCCCAACATGAAGGCCATGGAGAAACTGGAGAGTGTACGTGACAAGTTCCAGGAGACATCAGATGAGTTTGAGGCAGCTCGCAAACGGGCCAAGAAAGCTAAACATGCCTTTGAGCAGATTAAAAAGGAACGCTTTGACCGCTTCAATGCCTGCTTTGAGTCTGTGGCCACCAACATCGATGAGATCTACAAAGCCCTATCCCGCAACAGTAGTGCTCAGGCTTTCTTGGGGCCAGAGAACCCAGAGGAACCATACTTGGATGGGATTAACTACAACTGCGTAGCTCCTGGCAAGCGATTCCGGCCCATGGACAACTTGTCTGGTGGAGAAAAGACTGTAGCAGCCCTTGCATTGCTCTTTGCCATCCACAGCTACAAACCAGCCCCCTTCTTTGTCCTAGATGAGATTGATGCAGCATTAGATAATACCAACATTGGCAAAGTTGCCAACTACATAAAAGAACAGTCAACTTGCAACTTTCAAGCCATTGTCATTTCACTGAAGGAAGAATTTTATACAAAGGCTGAGAGTCTGATTGGTGTCTATCCTGAACAAGGGGACTGTGTTATCAGCAAGGTACTGACATTTGACCTTACCAAATACCCAGATGCCAACCCCAACCCCAATGAGCAGTAGGGCAGCCCAGGGAAGGGGGTGGGACCTCAGAGCTGTAGGCCAGGGTTAGTTGCCTTAACTGTCTGATTTAGTAGAGAATCATGTTGCAGGCCTACCCAAGATGCAGGACATCTAACCTATTATAGAGAATCATGATTTTTATGTCATTTAAGAAAACATAAAGCAGTATATGAGAGGCAACAGGGTGCATCTCTGCACTGGGGTGGGGGAAGGTGAGCCTGGTTACTTCGCCCCAATCTCAACCCCCCCATGGTCTCTTTCAGAATTATGTTGGAAATCTTTCTTTTAGAATAGGGGTTCTTAATCTGGTGTCTGTGAACTTGTGTTTTTTAAATATTTTGATAAATGTATTTCAATATAATTGGCTTCCTTTGTATTTTATTTCTATTCATTTTATGCTTTTAAAAACATAATGTGGGAAGGGGTCCCCAGGCTTCACCAGCCTGCCCAGGAGGTCCTTGATGCAAAGAAGGTTTGGGTCCTCTATTTAAAAGGAGAAGAAATTTCCAGTGTCTCCTGGGCATATGGCTGTTGGCAATGTTTATGGGCCCTCTATATTCAAATCCTAAATTTATCTGAGTTTTGATTTAAGTGTTCTGCCTTCAGAAGGTGATTTTCATCACTAACACATAACAGGCCCTTATTATTTTTACTACAGATTCTTTCAAATCTTTGTTGATCAATGTCTGTATCTTATTTAGATTTGCATGGGATATAATTACCTAATCAAAGTTACATTCTCAGAAAATTATCCCAGACAACTCATTTTCCAAAACACAAGTCCTGTCACTAAGAGATTAAATAAAACCCAGAGGCCAGAACTAAAATAATATATTATCAGTTAAATTAAAAGCTTCTTTACTCTAGTAAGAAGGCCTTAGTTGTTGGTGATGAAAAGCAATGTGGTATAATAAAAGGAGCACTGAGATATAAGTTCCAAGTTTTCTTATAGATAAAATAGGGATAATGGTATAGGATGTCCCAAAACTTCTCAGTGCAGTTTTAAGCTACTGAACCTCAAAAGTTCACTAAGACTTCTGGGCTTCCCTGTACGTATCCATACATTATCATAATGCTGTCTTTCTGATCCTACAAAATGGAAGTTTTTAAACAGTAAACACTGTATAATTATTATAAGTTGCTTAAAGAGTAGAATATTACATAAACATAAGTAGTCATGAATCACAGGCTTAATAGTCTGCCATTGCTTCTCTTCCATTCCTAGTGATTGTCATTACTCCTAAATAAATGTCAACAGTCCTAGAAACTACAGAAGGGTAAAATTTCACGTATTTCTTTTCAGTTGTACAGTAAAAAGCCTTGAAAAACTCCAGATGAAAAAGCTACCTTCAATATCAGTTACAAACAACAGAAAGACTATATAGTCATAAAAAATATTTTGCTGTGTTTACTCCAAACTCAGCAGCAAATTTAAATTTAGGAGGATAAAAAAGATAAGTAATGACTATGGAAAATAACAATACAGCAGTTAAGGATTTGGTATAGGAGGACTTGAGTTAGGATCTACTACTACTTAATACCCATACAATATCTGGCAACTTCCAAAGCCTCTCTAGGTCTAAGTTTCTGCAGTTGAAAAAGGAGGAGTTTGAACTCTGTGACATTAGGGATCTTTTCCACTTCTAAATATATGAGCATAAGAAAAGATTTAGAAATTAGAGACCAAAATCTCATAATTATGTCATAATAAAAATCCAGTAAAAGTTTCACACATAGAAATTCTATTCAAAGTTAAGTAGAAAATGCGCAAAATGCCAGGGAGTCAATCTACTAGATGATTCCCAGACTAAAAGATAAATTACAAATAGTCTGAAAAAATAAAGGATGACAAATAATAAAATTCATTTGGAAGAATAAAAGATATAGAATCCAAAAGAAATGGAAAAGTAGAAATGAAGGGTGAGTAGTACCTCCAAAACTTATAAAGCAGTAAGTAGTAGATCTGTGAAACAGACTATATAAAGAAGAATCAGAAATAATCTAACAGCCAGTATTGAATAAATCTGAGACCATAAATTACTTGAGAAACAACTCCCTATTTGACATGAACTGCTGGGAAAATTGAAAGGCAGTTTTGCAGAAATTAGTTTTAGGCCAACAGCTTACATAATGTAACACAATAAGGTAAAAAATGAATATACAAACTTGATTATAAAAGTACACCCAGTAAGAAAAAGAAGATAATGAAATCAAATATACCTCACAGTTGATGGTTAAAGGGAATATACTTTAAATAATGTATACAAATGACTCTAAAAGATAAAATAGTAATTTCATTTATATTAATTTGTAAAACTTCTGTATGACCCAGCTAGAAGAGAGAAAGCATTGATTAGGAAAAAGATGTTTATGTCAAATAGCTCTTATAAGTATATGATCACCAGCATATGTTGTGAATTATCAAATGGGTAAGATCAATGGATAAGTGGTCCAAGCATATGAAAAATATTTCAAATGAGGAACTACTGGTATGTATTATTAACCATATGAAAAATAGTTCTAGTTCCTTAATAATGAGTAAATGCAAATCAAACAACATTTTACCTTCTATCCAGTAAATTGGCAAAGATAGGGAAATAGCCTATGTCAGTGGAGATGTGAACTGATCCAACCATTTTGGAAAGTAATTTGTTTACTAAAAAAAATGACTAAAATATCTATATTCTTTGACCTAGAGATCATACTGTTTGGCATCTGCCAAGGAATTCAGAAAAGGGAAGATTTCATGTAACAAAGACCTAGAATCAAAATAAGTCATGGTAATAAACATAATGAGTTGCCACTCTTCAATAACATGATGGATATCAAGAATTAAGAGAAATGTGAATATTTATATCAACTGGTGTGGAAGGAAGTAAAAAAGAAGGTGGAGAGAAATGTACACAAAAGTTATGATGTAAATGAAAAATACTAAAATACCCTCAGAAAACAAAATAGTGCAACAGTTTTATAAGAAACAAGTTTGCTTAAAAAGAACTAAAACTAATGTACTTCCCCCCCTTCTTTGCAGAGGTATGGGATGACAGATTGCAAAACTATGTATTGCTGTCAAACAAAATTGATATGCAATTGCTTTTGCTGGTTTGTTTTTTTCCTCTTTTTAATACGATAAGGAATGGCTTCATGTTTGGGAAGGAGTAAGAGATATATTGGGAAATGGTGTTCTTAAAAAAAATCTTAAATGCCACCAATAAAGTGATTTTTTTTAAAAAAGATAAAGGGAAGGTAAAGATAAAAACAAAAGCACTTGTATGTAATTGCCTAACTTTACTGAACAGGTAGAAGTCTTTTTTTATTAGTCACAATTACCCCCAAAAAAATGTCTAGAAAAATCAGTGTCCTATACTTCCATTAAGGTAGATCAAGAATCGAACACAAAACTCCTTACGATAGCCAAAACCTAATTAAAACGTAATTGGGAAATGTCTAACAAAATATCTAAAAATACAACAACCTAGGTAATACTAATCTGTCTTTTTCTGAGTCAGTATGCTGCCTGCAGGTTTGATTTTGATACCACTGGTATCAGTATTCTCTCCAGAATTGCACATCACAATCCCCATATATCTCAAGAGACCTATCGTTAACTGTGAACAGAAATTTTATCATCTACAAACTGTCAGGTATTGTATTGTAAACTTTAATTTGGCCAAAATAGAGAATGATTTGGCTGTTTTGGTTAATTATTATTCCAGCAGGAAGGAAAGATGAACCAAAAGTAGAACTTTAGATAGACTTTTAAAAAGGACACAGGATAAAAACATTTTAAAAATATTTGTTGTTAATTCATTTGGTTCTATACTGTGAAATTCTAAAGGCTTTATGTAATGTAATCTGTATTTAGCAGATGTGTTTTATCATTTTTGTTAATAGCAATTATATTTACAATAAAAAGCAATTTAAAAGCAGCATTAACTCTACTTTTGTAAAAAGTAAATTTAGTATTCAAGATGTGTAAAAAGTAGTTACTTGAGACTTACAGTTAATTCATTAAACTCCAGATTAAAGATAAATTTACTCTAGCTTCATTAGTTTCTACATTTATGATCTTAGAATTTTGTGATTTTATTTAATGATTTAATAATTAGGAGAGATCTTTGTGCAAGTCCTTTGGCATCTGTCATTTTTCTTCATACAGTAATGATAGTGACACTAGTGGAAAGGAAGCAGAAACCTTAAAACCAACTTCTCTATTTCTGTCAAAGCTTTTCTCCCATTTGTCCAGTGTCTCAGGCTCATAGTTTTGGCATTATCCTTGACTCCTCACACTCCCTCAACCCAAATACGAATCAGTTGCCAAATCTGTTTTCTACCTTCACAACATTTGTCACATTCAGTCTTTTCTCCATATTCATACTATGCCTGCCACCTTCATTCAGGCCTTTACCACATCTCCCTTAGATTATTGGCAGTAGCTTCCTAATTGGTTTCACCTCAAGTTTCTCAACACTTCTGTGTATCCCACACACTGCTACCTACCACTGTACCTTTCCAGCCTCATTGGACCTTATCTCCACCTCTAGCCCCATATACTTTTTAGCTCGGTCAGAGAGTCTTTCTGTTTGTTCACTTACAATATTCTGTCCCTTGCCTCTGTGTTTTTGGACGGGCTGTCCTCTACACCTGGAATGTACTCTTTCCTTACCTTCACTTTAGAAGTCTCTTCCTCTGAGATCTAGGCTAAGCCCCATCTCCTGCATGAATACCTTCCAGATCCCTACAGCTTCTCTTTCCTCTCTCTGGGGCTACTTTGTGTTTACTTTATAAATTTACCTTATAGTTACTTTGTATATACCCTTTTGATGCTGTATATATTTTCTATATGTACTTATCTCCCTCATTAGAATGTGAGTTCGTTGAGACTAGGAGTTATTTCCTTCTTATATCCCCAGCAGTGACACACAGGAAACAATAAGTACTTGTTATCTAAAGTCAGAGTTGTAATGGGCTTTTAAGATCAACTAGTTCAAACATCTCATTTTACAAAAGAAAAAATATCTAAGGTTCAGAGAATTTAAATAAATCTACCAAGGAACCTAGGGCAGCTATAGAGTAACAGGTCTGGAGTCAGGAAGACATGCGTTCAAATCCAGCCTCACACACTTAGATCTGTATGACCCTGGGCAAGTTACTTAACCCTGATTGCCTTAATTTCGTCATCTGTAAAATAGCTGGAGGAAGAAATGGCAAGCCACTCCAATATCTTTGCCAAGAAAATCCCAAATGGCCTCACCAAAAGTTGGACATGACTGAACAACAACCACCAAGGAACCTCAGATGTCACCTGGCTCAGTCCCCTCACTTTACAAATGAGGTAACTGCAGCCCAGAGGTGAGTAAACTGCATAAGTAATTAGTGTCAGAGCTAAATTTGAACCTGTGTCCTTTGAATCCAAATCTAAGATACTTTCTTCTGTATCATGCTATTATAACACTTGGGTTTAAATCCCAGATCTGCTAACTTACTGTGACTTTGGTAACTGTAAGCAATTTACTTAACCTCTGGGCTGCAGTTATGGCATTGATAAAAAGAGGGGATTGAATTAGATGATTTGTGAGGTTCCTTGCAATTCTAAATCTATAATCTTAGGGTTCTCAGTGAAGTGCAAAAGTACATGAGAAGTCTTTCTGTTTCCCCTATCCCACCACTTGCCCCCTCCTCTCTCTCACCCTCTCTCTCTCTCTCTCTCTCCCTCCTTCCTTCCTCTTCTTACTCCCTTTCGCTCTCTCTCTCTCCCTCCTTCCTTCGTCTTCTTACTCCCTTTCGCGCGCTCTCTCTCTCTCTCTCTCTCTCTCTCTCTCTCTCTCTCTCTCTCTCTCTCTCTCTCTCTCTCTCCGTCTCCCTCTCTTACACACACACACACACACACACACACACACACACACACACACACACACAGGCATATACATACGCATATCTCCACTTCTTATAAATACATGACTTGCTGGAAACAGCACCTTCTTTTAGACAAAAGCAAAGGTTTTCCTTTCAAATCTTCCATGAAAAAGTTTTCCATCTTAGTGAATAACTGTTTCCACTACAAAAGGGCTTCTCAGCATGCAAAGTTAACAGAGAAGTAGATATAAGCAGAGCTAGAATTAAACTGTCAATAACATCTGAAATATCCCCAACTAGAATCTGAGTAGCTGCCAAATGTCAAACTCCAAAGTAAGATTTGCTCCTGATGAATCAAATCTAATTATATGCTCCCAGATGATTACAGATTAAAATCTTAAAAGTTTTTACATTAAGAAGCTTTTGAATAACACCCTCATTTCAGAAATCAGAAATCCAAGGCTCAGAAAGATCATGACCTGTCCAAGGTCATAGTGACCAAACCTGAGCTAACTTAGGCCTCCTGAGTCCATTCTGACACTCCCCATCATACCACACTGCTCCCTTAAAATCCATCTGCTACCCTACCATCCTTGGTGTTCCTAGCCCTGAAGTAGAGTCACCTGTTGAACTTAGCACTTTCTTGCCTTCCCTTCACAGCTACTTAGCACCATGTGCAATGAGAAAACCATACCAAATAACTTATGTTTTAGAAAACAAGAAGCCTGAGTTAGTCTTGAATTCTGCCACTAACATTTTCTTTTTTTATTCAGTAGTCATGTATTAAACAGGAAAGAGTTTAGAAAATGTACTTTCTTCCTCCCATCTTAGCAAAGCTTGAGGTTTGGAATGTGGAATGTTATGTACACTGGCAGACAAGGTTGCTGTGTTTTGCTGTTCTACTTTTTTCCTCTTGAAGTCGTTGTTAAAGGGGATTGCTTGCTGGGGAAAGCAGGGGAAGGATATTCTTGGAAACAAAAGGCATCAATAAAAATAAGAATTTTTTGGAGAGAAAATAATATCCTTTCCCCCCCAAAGAAAACATTTCATGTTTTTCCCATATAATTTCCACACAAACACTGTTATTTCTGCTTTGAAACAGCTACTACATGGTCTGACTAGGCTTCTCTAGGCAGAACATATTTTGTCTACCACAGCAGACAAGTTAAATTAAAGAAATTGACTGGCTGCTTGCTGCTGGCTAGGGTCATGGGAGAGTAGAATTAGTCAGCACGCATTGCTTTAGCAGCTACAGCTTAGGTTTAGGCCCCACACTCCTGCCTCCCTCCTTATCTCTGTCTCTTTCCTCCTCTAGCTTGAGAATGGTAGACTGTGAGTCATACAGCATCTTCAAGGGTATATGAGAACATAAGCACAATCAGAGGCTTGGCAGCTGCCTGGTTCTTTTCTATCTTAGACCAAAGTTGCTTGAACCCCTAAATCCAAAAGAGCAGACACCTAGTCATCCTGATATAGACATGTTAATAAGATTTGTGAAGAATCTTAATTTTGGGCAGTATGTTCATTAATCATTCCAGAGGGAGAATTTTTTTTTAACATCATTCCTAAATTCTGGGAAGTAAAATATTTTTTTTAAAGGTTGTGCAGTGTGGTATACTAGAAGAATACTAGGCTTAAAGTGAGAAGACCTGGGTTTGAATAATAACTCTGATAATCTCTCATCCTTTTTTTCTCATCTATATCTAAAGGACACTGTATTTCCACTACTTACTCTATAGGCAGTTCTAAGGAAAGGACTTTGGAAACAAGACATAAATGGAAGTTATTCTGCTTCACAACCAAACACCATAGAACTGTGTCCCCTGTGTAGATAAACCTCACTATAACTCTTATCGACAGTGGAATAGTGTGGTGGTGGCCTCTCACGGAAACTTTGGTTCCAGTCTGCCTCAAACACTCACTTTCTGTGTGACTCTGAACAATTCACTTGACCTCTATTAGTCTCAGTTTCCTGTAAAATGAGGGTAATAATAATGACCTCACAGGATTTTGGTGAAGATCAAATTAAATAACGTAAAGTGGAGGTGTCAAACTCACTGTCACAAAACTCCCTAGTACAGCTCAAACAATATTAAAATATATTTGGGAAATGTTTAACAAAATAAATAAAGATTCAATACAATATAGATAATATTAATTTGTTGTTTGCAGAGTTAATATGCAGCCCATAGTGTTCCTGTTTGTGTTTGAATTTGACAACATTGAGGTAAAACATCTTGCAAAACTTACAGCACTATACAAAAGCTAGCAATTATTAGCCCCAGAGTTGAGTCTCTGTAAGCTTATCATCAATTCATCATAACCATTTGTTTTCTTTTATGGAGTCACAGCACACAAGAGTTAAACCTTCTATATGGCCCATAATTTCATTCTTGCTTGAACATTTAACTTTGAACAATTTTACATTGCTTAATTTTTTTATACAAAATGTCACTCATTTATGAAAGATTAAGGACTAACACCTAAAAATATACATTTTACTTAAATTCTTTATTACTTAACACTCTTTGTAAGGAACACAAACTTCCTGTAAGTCTTATGAGCTTTTATAGTCTTCCTGCAGAATTTGTCATAAAATATACAGAATGCACCATAAACAAATGATTTCAGCATTTGCTTTATTAAAGCACATTCTTCTGCTAAGCAGCACCATTAATTCCATTATATTCTCAATCAAAAGAAAAAAGTATAAAGGCCAAAAGAAAAAGTCTATAAGAAGAATTGTTGACATGATTTCTCCAAAAAGACTTGGAAAGTATTTTGCCCAAATATACACCCAAAGAACCAACAATTTAAAGAAATCCATATTTACAAAAATATAAAATACCCAAATTAATAGAACTAGATAATTAGAGGAAGAAATTGAACAAACCATAAACTTCCAAAGGGGGGAAACCCCCAAACTCCAGGACCAGAAGAATTGAATGAAATGAATTCTATCAAGCACTCAATGAATAATTCCAATATTACATAAATTATTTATAAAAATATCCAAAAAAAGATCCTTTGAAATTTCTTCTGTGACAAATACAGTCCTAATATGTAAGCCAGGGAGAAGCAAAACAGAAAAGGACCAATATTCATAATGAACATGAATAAAAAAAATTTTAAGTATCAGCAAACAGGCTAACACTATCATAAAGATCGTAGATGATTTCAAAAAACATGGAAAGACTTCTGTGAAGGAATAGAGCGAAGTAAGCAGAACCAGAAAAATTAAACTATAACATGAGGATTGGAAAAATGAACAATTTTAAGGACTTATAAGCTGATGAAGAAATAAATTAGCAGAGCCAGGAGAACAATTTATATTGTAACAGAACTGTAAAAATGAGGGGCATAGCCAAGATGGCGGAGTAAGAGCAGGGACTTTCTAGAGCGCCCCGCCAAGCCCAGCTTGTAAAAAATGGTTCTAAACAAATTCTGGAGCTGCAGAACCCACAGAATGATGGAGTGAAGCAAATCTCCAGCCCAACACAACCTAGACAATAGGCTGGAAGTGTCTGTCACACCATGCAGGGGGCAGGGCGCAGACCATTGTGGGCTGCAAGTGCACAGACAGGACCTGAGCACTGAATCTCCTGCACCTATGGCAGTTTCCAGACTTCATGACTGCAAAATGCTGAGGATAAATTGGAAGGTCAGTGGGAAAAGTCTGTGGAACCAGTGTGGGAGAGTGGAGAGGTCTGGCCCCAGCCCCAGGGTGGCAGAGTGGGGAGGGGGCAGAGGAACCTGCAGTAGCCACAGCAGCAGGGGCAGCTGCAGCCACTGTTTCTGGAACTTTAGGCCCACGGATTGAGGGGGAATTGAGCTGCTGACAATACACCCACCACCCCCACCGGAAGCAGAGAACTGCCCTGACAAAGAGCTCAAAAATCAAGTAAGTGGCTGGGGAGATAAGCAAAAACTGGAAAAAGAATCAGACTATAGACTCTTGCTTTGGTGACAAGGAAGACCAAAGCATGCAAACAAAAGACAACAAAGTCAAAGCTCCTCCATCCAAAATCTCCAAGAAAAATATGAATTGGTCTCAGGCCATGGAAGAGCTGAAAAAGGATTTTGAAAATCAAGTAAGACAAAACTGTAAAAACAATTTTGAAAACTGTAAGAACTATGATCAGTATAATGACCTTTCATGATTCCATTCCAATGATGAAACATGCTATGTAGAAAAGTTATCAGTTTAGGGTGCAGAACGAGACATATACAGTCCCTTAACCAATGAGGATATTCATTTTGTTTGAATACCTTATATGTTGCAAGAATTTGGCCGGGGGGGGGGGGGGGCTCTAATAGAGTAGGAGGTAGGAAGGAGAGAATGGATTTCTGTTAATTTTTTTTTTTTTTTAATAAAGGTGGGGACAGGATGCTACAGATGTGAAATCTTGCATATACTTTCAGATGAAGTCACCATATTATTAGTTTTACTTTGTGGCAAGAGACCTCTTAAAACGGAGAATAATCTATAAATATTTGTGATGTAGAAACAAAACACATCAGTCAAACAGAAAGACGAAAAAAGACACAAATACTCATCAAACTCTGAATTATACCTCTTCCCTGGTCTACAGGCATATGGTACCTCTTGGTCTACAGGCACACGAAAAAGATATTATGAAGAAGAAGTGCAATCACCTCTGTTTTTTTTTATTCCATAGATAGCCTCCTCAGGGCATAATTTCATCATAGTCCATTAATCATCTAATCTTTCATATTTAAAAACACCCTCCTTGAAGAGAGTACACTGATAAACCTTTAGGTTCTTCCTTTCAGCTTTAAAGTGAGATATTTTATATGAGGATCTTAAATACTGAAAAGCAGCTTAAGAAGCTCACTTTTTAAAAAATTTTTTTCAAAACAAAAAGGAGTGCAATTTTGAGTACAAAAATTGACTAAAGTAAATCATTTTTATAGACAAATGAGCTCTAAGGAACTCAAATTTTTTTTTTTTTAAGCCTCAAAACCATTTCTTCTCAGGTTCCAGTCCTTCACCTACCACTACATGCATTTAAATTATGTTCTTGATCTATTAGTTAATCATCACCACTGAAAAAATAAATAAAGCAGCCCTTACCATTTTATGTACTTAGTGACTAGGTGCTTAATTAATAATTATCTATGATAAATAAGGAACCTAAGAAAAAGTCAGTGTTTATGAAAAAGCACATTTCATTGTAGCCACTGAGTAAAATCACCAAAATTTCATAACTAGAGAGTTATGAAAAGCTTAAACACTAAAATGAACAACAAAATCAGTTCTCTTCTGATAGCTCTTCATAGTTTGCAAAGCCCTTTACATCTTATAAACTCATTTGATCCTCACAATCCAGTAAGATAAGTGTCACAATTATCCCCATTTTACACATAAGGAAATTGAGACAAAAGGATTAAGTGACTTGCCCAGGATAAACACAGCTATGGGGTGTGTGAATCACATTTGAACTCAGGTCTTTTGGACTCCAAGTCCTAAAGTCCTGTACTCTCTCCACTTCCTAGATGCCTATTTTGATAGGTAGAAAGGAAGAAAAGAAGGCATTCTGGGTAAAAAGAATAGTGTGAGAAAAGAAGCAAAGATTTGGGAATAGCAGTTAGACTGTTTGGACTGGAGTAAAGGGCATGTATAGGAAGAGAAAGAAAAAGGACTGAATAGGTAGGCCAAGACACAGCCAGCTCTAAGGATTTCAGAAGTATCTCAGACACCATGGCCCTCTTTTGGATGTAGTTTCTGCCTTTTCCAAGGAGGAAGACAAGAGTTATGAAATGATGTCAAGTTGTCCCCTCTGGGTGATGATTCTGCAAGCTAGAATTTAATATTCAAGCATACTCCATATGAGACAAGCAGATAGTAATAAGCATGACTGCATAATTTTTTTTAAGCCAAAACATTAACATATTTTCATCCTGTGCCAAGTATTCTGCTCTGGCCAAATTTAGGTTCAGCTGTCAATTAAACTTTGACTTGAGAGCTGGGGAGAGTACAGTCCCTTTAGCCTGAGCAAATCTGATTCTGAAATCTATGCTTAAGTTAATAGATCATATTATACACTCAATTTATGTTTGTGGGATTTACTCTGTCTTCCCTGACATGGGCTCTTTTTTCCCAGTGTCAGAAATCAGACCCACTCCTGCTAACAATAATATCCTAACATACCCTCTCCATGAGTGAGTGTTATCAATGTAACAAATTCTTCCAAGTTGTACAAAAACTTGTTATTTATGATTTTTACAAAAGGGATGTTTGCAAAGCATCCAATAGTCACAAACATGCCTTCTGTTTGCTAGAGTCTGCATTTGCTTTCAGCTTTTATCAGCAGCAAAGAGATACGCTGCTTGACATAATACAACTATCCAACAGATCAATTACAATAAAAGATGCCTGTGCATTTTAAATCTGCTCCAAGAGCAAATGATAGGTATTAGGAAAAGCAAATTGACTCAACAACATAGCATGCTGCGTGTAAGCACCCTTATTTGGAAAAGTAATATTTTTATTCTCAAATGAAATTTATAGCCAATGAGTGAGGCCAGCTTCATATTTGCACAGATTAGCATCTTCTGTTTTCCTGCAGAACAGGCAGAGGCAGTGTTCCCTCCCTGTGTTGCTCTATTATTGTGCTTCAACAGTTTTCTGAGTGGACCACCTCTAGAGAACAAACAAAAGATCAGGCTCAAAGCCCAGTAGTTTCTGTGGAGACCACCAATTAGTAATAACTGTGATGGTGAACAGTCATACACTAAGAATTAGACTAAGACCACCAACCAGTGCTCAGATGATGGCAGCTTCCACCTATACTCATGGGGTACGGGCTGAATATTAACCAATGACCCAGAAGGGAAGGAAAAAACTTTAATTGCCAGTTTCCTGAGCTATTCATTTTCTATTGCAGCAAACACTAATTACTGACATTTAAACCTATGGCATTGGCCATAAAACCTCTCGAATACTGTCTGTGCACATCCTATTTAAAGTTACCACCTTTGAGGTTGAAACAAAGCAGAGCCCCAGGAACTGCAGTCCTTTTCCTTCCAGTCATGCCTCTTCTTCCAACCCACCACATCTGACCTGCCATTTCACCAAGAAAGGGGGAAAGAATTTTTCTCTGAAAGCTGTACCCCTACTGTACTGGAATAGAATTAGTATGAGGAAAGTTTGTGAGGAGGCTAATTAAAGTCCTAATTTACCAAAAAATAAAAAAAGAAAAAGAAAAGAAAGAAAAGCTAGTCAGGCACAAAACAAAAATAATACATGTCAGCAAAGAGGTTTTGTGAACCAAACCTAGGATATTTGAAACTAAGAGGCTAGACAGATCTACAAGGCATGAGAAGACTAGGCAATCAATAAAAGTTCCAGAAATGATCACTAGGAAGAAGTTAATATGTGTATATGAACATCAAGAAAGTACAATAGTAGGAAACAGGTGAAAGTCCAGGCATCAGAAATGGTAAATAGTAGGGAGCAGGGAGGCATTCTGGCAGACAAGCAGAGCATGATCTCAAAGTGATCTGGCAATTTGCAATAGGACCTCAAACAATGATTGGAAGACAGGACCCATTACAGAGCATGGGGGACATCTACAGTGAATGGGCAGGAAATGTATGAAGGGCTAGAAAAAGAGACAGAGAAGAAGCAGCCAGCCAAATAGGAGGAGAAAGCGTAATATCTTAGATGTCATTCGAGTAGAATGAGTACTGGAAAACAGCCATCAAATTTAGCAATCTAAAAATCATTTGGCAACCTGGTAGGATGCAGTTCATTGGTGGGGTTGATTGAAAAGGATTGGTTAATTAGTGTAGAGGTAAAAAAATTAAGGCAATGAGGGTAAAATGAGCTGACTAAGAAAGGAAGAAGAGATACACAAGACAATAGTTTGTGGAACTACCATTGAATATTATGGAAAGTAGTTTGTCACATAGATGTATAAATAATATTTACATATCAGGTATCCATTCTATTGCCAGCAAGCAGGTAGAGAGGGCAGGGCAAGCAACTGGTTCTTTTAACTATCAGGGCTATTTAGATCCTAACTGATATTCAATGGCCAACTGCTGAGTACTAATCAAGATACTACACCCAGGATTCATTTTCTAATGTCTTCAGATGCCAGACACCTGATGTTCTCAACCCATAGCCCCAGCCAACCAGTCAGACATCTGGGCAAAACAAAATTGCAGGATTCTGAGAATTTGGAAGTGACCACGGAATCCAACCTAAATTTGAGTCATCTCTATCACTTTCTTGCCCTGTGACCTCAGACACATCATTTAACAATTCTGAACTTCAGTACATTCTGCAAAATGCTAATAATGAAAGTCATAATACTTATCTCATAAGAGTATTATGAGAAAAGTGGTTTTAAATTATAAAGTATTATATAAGCATTATATTCATATCCACAAAATATGATCACACGTTAAAGGATTTTAATCATTCTTCTCCAAATAGCCAGCAAGAAAAACCACTAACCATCATCAAAGATTTTTTTATCATACTTATTGTTTTCTCCAAATTTCTCACCTCCATCTTGAAATTTGCTTAATCTTTCAAGGTATGATGACATAGGTCCCTGTACAATATCCAGAATAGCCAGAAGTGTTCTTGTCAATCTTAGCAACTCACTGAAACTGTAAAATCCAAAGTAAATAAGATTTCGAGCCAGGTGCACCACCTTTAAAAAGGGAGAGGAAAAGAAAAACTGAGATGAATGTGATGAACATGAAAATACTAAACATATTCATTATTTTTAAATATTTCTCATTCTTTAAAGACTAGTAAGCATATTCCATACTAAAGTTAAACATATAAATTCTGATTTCCCCCAAAGCTGGATTTGTCAGAATGAAATCAATTTACTGTTAAATTTAGAAAATAGATAAAATTTTCTGAGGCAAATTCAGGTTGATTAGATAAAGTTAAAAGGTAATTATTTGCATTTTTGAAGTGTATTAATCAATTTAGGCCTGTCTTTTAACAAATGACTATGTCAATGAAGTAAATAGAACCCAAGGATTTTCACGAAAAAGAAATGTGGTCTATTTATTTCTGGCCAGAAAATGTTACTTCCTGTGCTTTGTTATCAAGTAGATAAAACATGATAGAGCAAAGATCCAGCGATCTAAGAACCTCTCTGACTTTGTCCTAATGTTGTCATGTAATATGGCAAAGCATGAATAAATTCTAATTCACTGTGAAAAGGAGAAGACACTTGCTACAGTTATGCAGAAAATTGTTAGATCACAGTGATCTGTATACACAAATGCCTAATGAAGGTGATTCATGAAATTGTTGTGTTAACCATAAGGCATCAAGATTTAAGAATGGAATCAAAAAACAAAAGAAATAAGTAGCTGGTATAAATATGAATTTTAATCAAAACCAGATAAAAGACTCAAATCATCATATTTTTCATCAGCTTTTTAATTCTCTCACCTAACAAACTGCCTTCTCTCCAAAAGGTCACTTATTGCTTTCTTTTTTAATATGAAGAAGTGTAAAGTACCTCAAATGTAAGCTTGTTTTTCTCTTTATCCCCAAAAGGGAATGGTTGGTTTACAACCTCTTTCAAGTATTCTTCAACAAATTCCATTGTCAGTGCAAATTTCCTCTTCATATCATTTCTTGAAGAGTCTGTAATAGAATCATATCTGCAAAGATCGACAAAAGGAATCAAAATGAAATTGTTCCAAAGATTGGTTGTAGACAGGTTTTAAAGTTCACAAATATACACTCAACTATTGTTTTAGATTGAGGCATAAATGTGGAAACTGGCCTTTGTGCAGTTTTCATTTTAAATAAATCTGAAATTTTCAATTTATTTTCTAGAAAGTCTCTTCCATTTCTTTTCCTACTACTCTCTCTTTTAATGACAGTGCTTATTAAAAGTAACCTTTACCAAAAATAACAGAGCTGTCCAGATATACTTTGACCCTAATCCACTGGTAAGCATACATCCCAAGGAGGTCAATGACAAAAAGAAATGCCTGATAAACGCAAAAATATTCATAATAGCTTTTTTTTTTAGTAACAAAGAGCTGGAAACAAAGCATATGATTTTGGCTAAACAAGTTGTGGTATATAAATGTAATAAAATATCATAGTGCTATAAGAAACTATGAATACAGAGAAACATGAGAAAACTTATATAAACTGTTGCAAAGTGAGGTAAGTAAAACTAGGAGATGATATACACAATGACTAAAATAAGGTAAATGGAAAGAACAATAAAACAATCAAAATGGAATGATATGAAATTATACTGGCCAAGCTTGGCCTCAAAGGAAAGACAAAAAGCCCCCCATCCCTGTTTCTTTGCAGAGGCAAGGGACTGTGAATTTGGAATGCTTTAAAATATGAGACCTTTTTGATAAGTTGGTTAGGTTTGCTAAACTGCCTTTTTTTGCCCTGGTTTTATGCTTTACAATAAGATTGCTCTCTGGGAGAGGGAAGGGATAATGGATTCATTAGGGAAATATAGGTGATATAAAAACAAAATATATCGACACAAAAATCTGTAGTGATCTTGAACCAAAAAAAATAACGTTTGAATTTTTAAAAAAGACCTTATTCATGAAATTTTCATCAGAGTTGCAGTTATTGAAGCTTTTGTGAATTTTATTAGACTTACTCATATATTGTGATCTTAGTAGGTATTTCCGTCCAAAGTCTTGCGTAGCGAACAGGAACTACTGATTCTTGAGGATCTCGGTCCACATGCATGTGAAGCATAAGGCGACAAAAAGAGGCTCGCAGATCATATGGCAGGCTTTCATCTGACATACAGCGCAAGATCAAATCTACCGAAAGCTGGGTAGAAATCTGGTTTATGGCTAGATATTGACGATCCAAACACATCCTTGCAAAGAGGTTCAATTGATACCTTAAAAACATTAACCATCACATTTTTTGATTCATCATAGGAGAGTTTCTTAAATAGATTAACATGTTAGCATTTCTCATGAGTTCCAGTCCCATATTAACCAATTTAGATTATTCCAACTGATTAGATTAGATTAGATAATTCGATAATTCCAACTGATTAGATAATTCCAACTGGATATCCCATAGGTATCTTAAAGTCAGTGTGCTAAAATAGAACTCTATATCTTTCTTCAAAAATCTACCCCATTTCCTAACTTTCCTATTTCTGTCTAGACCAACCCATACCTGAATTGTGAATCTCCTCTATAATTTCCAAGTAAAAATCATAAGGGAATTGAATTCTTATAATAGCAAATAAAATATCCAAATTAATTCAACAGTAATTCAAGCAAACATGTATTGAGCATCTTAATGCAAAGCACCATACTAAGTGCTGTAGGTATAAAGATGAGGTTGTAAATTCAAGATAATTGGAGAGGAGAGTGAGAGAGAAAGGTGATGGGGTAGCAGATGGTGGGGGAAGGGGGGAAAGAATGCAATAGCTAACAGAATCAGAGAAGTTTTCCTAAACACAGTAGTTTACAAGCTGAGTCTTGAAACAAGATAATATGTCAGGAAGGTAGAGTTGAAAAGAGATTGAATTCCAGAGAGACAGTTGCTACTGCTGCCCTTTGTTCTCAAAGCGGACCATGACATCAGGGAGGTGATGCCATCACATGTAAGTGAATTGGATTTAAGTGAGGGAGGGCTGTGTAAAGTCACCAGCCTCACTTTCTCCCCTGGAGCCATCTAGGTCCAGTGGCCAGACAGAGAGACAGTAAGGCACAGTAGGAAGAGCCCTAGAATTATAGGCAGAAGTAACCCACCTATTCCTCCCCCAACTCTATACAAACTATTTACTTTGTATGTATTTTGCATTTACTTATTTTTATGTATCTATTTTTCCTCTAACAGAATGTAAGCTCCAAGATCTATTTCATTTTGACCTTTGCATCCCCCAGTACCTAGGATAGCAAATCATAGAAGCTTAATAAATGTTTATGGACTGAAAGAACAAACCAACTTCCTCATCTGTAAAGTGAGGATATAATAATACCCATAGTATCAACCTCACAGATTTGGGGGGAGGGGGGGGGGGGGTTGAGGCTTAAGTATAATTACATATAAAGTGCTTCTAAATACTTTAAGGCATTGCATAAACTTCACTTATTATTATTATTCCAGGCAAATTGGGGTGGCTATGTGGATGTATGGAAGCAAGAGATAAAATGTTGAAATCCTTCAAATATGCAGTCAATGGCCATACTCTGTTAATGGGGAGTAAAGTAAAATAAAGCAGGAAAGGTTATTCCTGTATCCTTTTAATTTCATGTTCCCTTCCTTATTACTTCACCATTTGTGGCATTAGAAGCACCATAGTTACAAATTGCCTGGGATCTTTAAACATTGCTAATACAGTGAAACTGAAAGCAATATATATTCACATTAAAAAAAAAAAACCTTGTGTTTTACACAATAATTAAAAACTTTTAAATGATCAGAAAAAATCATGCGAAACAATTTTGTTTTTGTTTTAAAAGTTTTAAAATATCCCATGCACCTTGACCTCTACATTTTTTCACAATTTTTCTCAAATATTTTAATCAATTCTTAAATACTTTAATATTTTAATTTATTTTTTTAATCCATGAGTCCGATCAAATTACCAATAAATACTTGAGATCATGAGTTCCAGTTCTTTACAATACTTAACCTATAATAGGTGAGGACTTCCAAATCAGCCTTTGTGCCTTCTTTAGCCTCTTGTGCAAGATGCCTGATAGCTTTGCCATGAGGTTCCTTATTGCTGTCAATCCAGTAAAGCCAGACTTCTTCATCATCAATATCATCTGGGAGGATGGAACACTCCAAAGGATTGTCTATTTGCATGGAAACCAGCCTTCAAATAAGGAACACATAATAAAACTATTAATAAACTCAGTTAACAGCTGTGCTAAGGACTATTGTGGAGCTGAATAATAAGCTGAAAAGAATATTTCTATTATAAATACTTACTTTGTTTGAATGAGAATATCAGCATTTCCTGGACTCAGCATAAATTTACAAATGAGTTCTTGAGTTACTGGTATAGCAGTTGTATTAGACACACACAAGTCTGACAAGTAATCCAAAAATCTGATCAAAAAAGAAGATAATGTTGAACAGAAAACAAGGAATTATATTAATGAAATAAATTGCAACAAATTCATTTTTACATTTGTGTGCTTCTGTAATCTTTCTGACTTAACATACTTTGGTACTATCACTGGGCCCTACTCTACATTTTGGACTCGTAGAAGTGATCCTGGGTTCTCAAAGGCTATGCTCCCAGAGTATAAACTCTATGAGATTGTGCCATTCTAAAAAGGCTTTGAGGATTGGTCCCAGCAAATGAAAGAGATAAATTTCTGAGGAACCATTCAGCCAAATACAGAGAGGCTCACCTCCAGCAGGCTGCCCACTGAGTGATGAATTTTTTTGGTGGGGCATGGCAAAACCAAGAAACAAGGGGAAAGTGCCTCTTAGTTCTTTACATCTTGTGCTTCTGTAGGAACAATGGCAAAGTGGTGGAAAAGAGGACAAGGGATTCTAAGAATCACACAGGTTTAGGTGCATTTGGGGGGGCGGGGTTTGTCAGTTGGTACTATAAATATGATATACTTGTCCAATGACCAGTGAGTGGACATACTGACAGAGGAGCTGAATTGTATCAATCTTGACATTCTCTCTACAAGTGACATCAGAAGGGAATTTCAGCTAAATGAAATGAAGGGTCATGGGTATCCCTTGGAGAGGCAAAAACAAAAATAAGTTGGCACAGTTATTTTTAATCACACAACCAAAGGCAACAAGAATCACTTTCATGGAATGTCTGGTCATCTCAAAATGCAGGCTGATGATAAGAATTTGCAGAAAGTCTCTCATGAAAATAATTGCAGTTTATGTGCCAATATTGGTTACTTAATGTAAAGAAATAAAGAAATTCTACCAAGAACTCTATAAGAGCCTCCAAATTAAATTGATAAATAGTCTAATATTTGGTACTTTCAACACAAAGATGGAGAAAGGTGAAGATGACAAAAAAATGTTTGAGAAAACATAGTTTAGTCAGGGGTGGGGAACCTGCAGCCTGGAGGTTACATGTCCTTGGATGCATCCTTTTGACTGAGTCCACGTTATACAGAACATATCCTTTTAGTAAGGAGATTTGCTCTGTAAAGTTTGGATTCAATCAAAGGGCCACACTTGAGGACCTAGAGGGCCACATGTGGCCTCGAGGCCTCAGGTTCCCCACCCCTGGTTTAGGTAAAAGGAATGAGAAAAGCCAAGACTTACACATACTTCAAGAAAAGAATTGGTAGTCAGTGAATATAGTGAGCAGCAAATAACATTAACGAAAAGTGGGATCGATTATACTCTAAGTTACTGATGTGGGAGTTATCCATAAATTAGCTACCTGTGTTTACTCCTATCACCAGTTTATCAGAGTAAAAAAAAAAAATAGAATTAGTATAAAGCAAGAGGAAAGAGTAATAATGAAAAAATATGGCATATAACTAAAACAACTCAATTTAAACAAGTAATCAGCAATAAGAAATGGGAAGTGGACAACAGAAATTGCATAAATACTGATTTGCCACAACCAGAAGACCAAAAGAGATCAGAAATTACTTTAGTCAGCTCACATAATCACCTTATTGTGAAACAGAGAGATGGAAGACAAAAGCTAGACTGGTTTAAAATATAAACTTGTCCACAAGCATTTATTAAGTTCCTACTACATATCAGCACTGTACTAAGAACTGGAGATAAAAAGAAAGCATGGTCTCTGGAACCTCAAGGAACTCAAATTCCAATGCAAGAGGCAGCATGAAAAATAACTGTAGATACAGGATATATATTGAATGTACGTGGAAAGTAATCTCCAAAGGCAAGCACTAGGATAATTATGAGCAGTGAAGAATAAAACCAGATTAAAAACAGCTTGACAGGAGAGTTAACCATGTAATATCATATCAGAGTAAGACAAAATGAAGAGATGATAACCAATAGAAGGTAAATAGAAAAAAATCTGTAAAGACTGGATAACAAACTATTCACCATTAAGTACAATAAGACCACTGTATCTAGATCCATAATAGATGTGCTTATAGGGAAGGTGAAAAGTCATACTGGGAACAAACATGGGGAAAGTAGCCAGATTGGACCAAATGTTTGTAAAGAAGATCCATGCTGGATCACCATTTTGAAAGTGCTAAAGATTGATATACAAACCATCTTAAAGAAGGGAAGATATTAGAAGTTGGAAAAGATCAAAGACCTAATTAACACCAAAAAAAAAAAAAGTCAAACAAGAAAACATCAATTACTAGATAATATACCTACTTTCTCACCTACAGAAAATCTTGAGCAAATCATATATACATGAATTGATGGTATCCTCAAAGGTGGTGTTAGCAGGAACAAGCAGTCTTCCCCAAATAATACCATTAATGAACCATATTTCACCACCCAATCATTTACAGCTACATCACCCTCAAACTGGACCTCCAGAAAACATGTCAGGGAAGAGTTAAGTCACTCTGCTTAGCACTCACTGGAGCCAATGCAGACCCATCTTCACTCTGGCTATTTTTTACCCTGCTGCCTAAGGTTACTCTATCTTCTCAACAAGACCTGTCCTGACCATGTTAGGAAGGATCTAAATCACTAGGTGTGGCACTTCGTCGAACCATGAATCTACTCTCTTTTCAACTCTTGTGTCCTACCCTGTATCCTATAATTCCTCACCTGCATCTATCTGAAAAGAAGGGGGACATCTAGCCTCCTGTGCCAACTGGGGAATGCCTTTGCACTCCCAGCAACCTCTCTGACTTCATAAAACTCTACACTGGTTGCCTCCCTCCTCTAATCTAGCCACATACCTGATGCACTGGGACAACTCCAATAAGAGGACTAGACCAAACCCTAATAAAGATCATAACCTACATAAATTCATTCCTCAGTATTTAACATACTCCTACCCCAATGCTCTTCCCATTCCAGGGATTCTGAACCTTCTGTTACCATTGTCCAAGCCTTTTTCTCTGTCTCCTCACTGACTGCTCCTTTATTCCATTGCCTTCAACCAACCCCACAGCAACAATGTCCCACTCTAAAGCTAGCCACCCCTTCCACTGCACTCTGGAAATTCTTGTTCCATAGGTAACAAACTTGCTTTCGTCTTAAACCTTTTCCTTTCTCACTCTTTCCTCTTGCACTCACTGAGACCTGACTCCCTCATAATGATGTGGCTTCCCTGGCTACTATTTCTACCACTGGACTGGCTGTACTTTCATTCATACCCCCAGATCACTGGTCAAAGTGGATGAATAGGATTACTTCTTGCTCCTCATTGCCTCTTTTAGATTCTCCCCCTACATCCATCACTAAGAAATATGTCTTCCTTTGAGGTTCATTCAATCCATGTTTATTACCCAATCAAGATTCTAGTAGCTGTTGTCTATGGACTTCTAGGACACTCTCCTTCTTTCCTTAACAAGTCCAGTGCCTGACTTGTCTTTCTCTCCTCCCCAACTCTTGCCCTCACGCAACATATATATTGATACTCCCTGAATCATCCTAATCTCACAGTTCCTCAAATTACTCATTTCATATAACCTATTCCCACTCACCTCACCCCAGCTACATACAGAAATGGTCATACCTTTGATCTTGCCACAAATAAGTGTTATACTTTCATATTTATGAACTCTTTCATATTTAGAACTCTAATTCTATCTTTCCTGTTTTTAACTCGTACTCCTGTTTGTCATTATCACCATGATCCCTCCTCCACCCCTCAATTCTTTCCCAGGCCATCACTTCTGCACTAACTACATTCTTCTTCATCTCAACCCCTTGGTGAATCCACTCAGCTCATCTCGAGTCTCTGCTTGAGTCTTCTTCTCCTGTTCCCTCATATTACCAATCATGCCCTGCTAAGCCCCAACCTTAGATTATTTCAACCACCCACTGCTTTTGTTCTTGCTTACATACTGCTAAAAGATGACAGAAAAAAAAATCACAAACCATGCTGATGAGATCCACCACAAATTCATGTTCCACAAATCAACCAGGCTTCACTGTGGCAAGGCAACTCTTTTACACCTCCATTGTCACTATCTCACTGACCACACCTGCTTTTCCAAAGCTTTTCTTCTCTTCTCAAAACCACCATCTTCTTCCCTCTACCCTTTCAGCTGAAAGTCTTAACTCATACTTCAGCAAAAAAAAAAATGAGGCTATGTGGCAAAAACTCACTCTTAGCTCCTCTTCAACTCCCATCACTCATATGCCTCCAGCTACTACTTGCTCCTTCAACCCTATCTTACATGAAGAGGCAGCCTTTTTTTTTTGCCAATGCAAACTCATCTCTAGGCACAATTGATCATATTCTATTCCATCTTATCCCTTAGATTGCCTGTTCTATCATTTCCATTATCTCACCAACCTTCAGTCTACTGGCTGTTTCCCTACATCATTCACCTAAAACTGTTCACTCTAATGATCTCAAGTATCAAATCTAAAAGCATTTTCTCACACCTCATCCTTCTTTACCTCTCTATAGTCTTTAACATGGTAAATCATTCTCTTCTTGATTCTCTTTTCTCTCTAGGTTTCTGTGACTCTACTTTGTCCTGGTTCCCCTCCTGTCCAATCACTACTTCTCTGTATCCTTTGCTAGACCTTAATCTAAGTCACACCCACTAACTGCGGGTGTCCCCCTCTACTGCAGGCTCTCTCCTATTCCATCTTTCCATTTCCCTCTGTAAATGGTCATTTCATAAGCTCCCAGATATTCAAATGTCATCACTATGCAGATGATACTTAGATCTATTCATTCAACCTTAACCTCTCTCCTGACTTCCATGCTCATATCTCCAACTGCTTCTTGGATATCCCTAACTGAATGTCCTGAAGACATGTTCAAATCAATATATCCAAAACTGAACTCATTGTCTTTCCCCAAAAAACCATCTCACTCTTTCAAACTTCCCTGCTATTGTTGGGCATTACCATCCTCTCAGATACTTGGTATCATCATCCTTGACTCCTCATTCTCTTCCAATCAATTGGCAAATCTTGTCAATTCTGCCTTCGTACCATTGCCCACTTCTCTCTGACACAGCTGCCACCCCAGTGAAGAACCCCATTACCTCATGTCCCAACTACTGTTGTAGTCTTCTGGTTAGTCTCCTGATTCAAGTCTCTCCCCACCCCATTCCATCCTGCACTTAGCTGTCAAATCTTTTAAAAGTGCAGTTCTGACCATCCCAACCCACCTTTTCAACAAACTCCAATCATTCCCTATCACTTTGAGGATAAAAAATTCTTTGTTTAGTTTTCAAAGCCCTTCATAACCTGACCCCTTCCTATATTTCCAGTCTTTTCATACTTCAATCACTCCCACATGCTCTGTGAGCCAGTGACACTGGGCTCCTTACTGTTCTTCACACAATATGCTCTACCTCCTGATTCCAGGCATTTTCACTGACTGTCTCCCTAACTAGATTTCTTAGATTTCTTTCCAGATTTCTGTCTCATGACTTTCTTGTCTTCCTTCATGTCCAAGCTAAAATTCCACTTTCTACAAGAATCCTCTCTCAATCCCCTTTAATTCTTGTGACCTATAAGATTATCTCTACGTACTCTCTCTATATATGTCTTGTTTGTACATAGTTGCTTGCATGTTGTCTCCTCCATTAGAGTGTGAGCTACTTAGTAACAGGAAGTGTTTTTTTTTAACCTTTCTTTGTATCCCCAACTCTCAGTACACTGTTGGGGATACAAAGTCTGGCATGTAGTAGGCACTTAATCAGTGTTTAATGATTTTATTTGCTCTGAGAACTGTCATCAAATCAATGCTACGATTGACTCTGGAAAGAGCATATTAATTGATTGCCTTACTCTTCTATTCACTGTCTTTGTGACTTCCCAGAATACAATACTAGTCCATGGCCACTACTCCCTTATATGTGTTGTCTCTTACATTAGAATTAAGCTTTTTGAGAGCAAGTGCCACTTTCATTTTATTTCACCATTACTTAGCACAGTGTTTGGCACGTAGAAAGTGCTTAACATATGCTTCTTCATCCATTTACCTGGGTAGGTACCTGGTTCAGTGCATAGAGTACTGAACTTGCAATCAGACCTAAGTTCAAATCCTGCCTCGGAGACTTACTGTATAACTGGGCAAGTCACTTAACTTCTGTATTCCTCACTATCTTCCTCTGTAATATGCACAGACCTCCCACAGTTCTGAGGATAAAATGAGATAATATTTACTAAAGCACTTTGTACACCTTAAAGCACTATATAAATGCTAGCCACTGTTATGATTCATTACCATTTGACAACTGATTAACAGATGTAGAGAATCTAAATTATGCGCACTCTTTGTTGAGTATGCAATAGCATTTGACATCAAGGAGCAAAATGTCACCTTAAAGTTTATTTTGCAGCATTTTATCTCTCATTCACATGTCAAAATCAATGAAAATTATTTGAAGGAGAGACAGTGGCAGCTAAGTGGTATAGTGTCTAGAGCACCAGCCTTGGAGTCAGGAGGACCTGAGTTCCTCAGACCCTTACTAGCTATGTGATCCTGTGCAAGTCAAGGAAGGAAGTAAAGAAGGAACACAGAAAAAAAAATCCTGTTTTATGCCTCACCTATGTTAATGACCTTATCATGGAATGGGATTATTTCTGTTGTATCTTTCAAGGAATCTTGATTGGGAAACTTCTTGTTAAGATCTCTCAAGGTGGCATTTTGCTCTGTGGTATCAAATTCTTTTTTTCATACTGAACAAACAACTAGCACAATGGGTTCTAATATTCATAGCATATTTGCTAATTATGCCAATTATTGCATAATCATAAACACAAACGAATAAGAAAGCACTTATTTAGCATTCCATATGTGCCAAGCACTGTGCTAAGTAAGTCTTGAGGATACAAATACAAAAGCAAGACAGTGTACTCTCCAAAAGTCTTTTCCATTATGATAAAGGACATCCAGTGCAGAAGCCAAATTGGAGAGGATTTCTCTGTGGATAATGAAGTTCTACAAGATACTCCTGTCTTAGGATGGCATTGCACTGGTTGCATCAAACCCTGAAATGTTCCAAAGCCTCCTGCAAGGATCTGCAAATACCTAAAAGTGTCTGACCCGACTTCCTACATTGAAAAGGTCAAGCGGATGAATGGTGTCTATTGCCCAGATTAAGTCATATGTTTGAATGGAAAGCCTGTAGAACTTACCAACTGGCACATCTACCTAGGATAGACAGTATAGATGGAGTGTCAGCTAAGAGGTGAACAGGAAGCTAGATTGCTCTTAGAAACCTGCAGAGTTCCTATAATGAAACCAAGTTTTCTATGAAAACAAAGGGCACTTTTTAAAATTTCAGAATTCTACAAGTGTTACTGTCTATCAATGAAACATGGAATATAACAGTTTCCAAAGAAACAGTTAGAAACAGTTTCCAAAGGGTAGCAGAGAGGCACATGGTACAAAGGAGCATGTTGCAACAAATTACTGATGATAAACTTTCAGAGATGAACAGGAGTAAAAGACGTCAGTGAGGGAAAACATAGTAGGAAGAGACAATGGTCTGTGTGGTGAGGACAAAGATCAACAGGTATATACTCAGATCATTCCACATGCACCCTCATAATGATGGGAAAAAGTGAGAAAGTCCTCCAGCACACTGGGTGGATTCCCCATGGCAAGCTTAGTGAGAAGTATCACCCAGGATAGGCAGGCATGAATGAATTGAACTGAAAGCCCAAATGGCAAGATCACAGACCATTTTGAGGAGTTGAGCATACTTTTATAATTTTATCTCTCACCAGTTTTGACTCAGTGTACTGATCTTTTCTGAATGAAGAATCATATTATTGTACTACATATCACCTGAATATATTCCATAAATTTATGTAGGGCATTCTTTTTCTTGTACTGTGCCTGCCTCTGATCAGGATATACTTTACCTACCCTAAAATGGTAAACTCCTGGTCTGTGACTCCTGGACTGGAAGATTAAGATCATGGGCCAAAGCTGCTAGAACTATACCATACAAAAAAAAAACATCTGCATTCACCTCAGGTGAGGAATGTTGGCCTTATAGAATCAAAAAAGACAGAGTCTCACCCTCTACAATTGATTTTCTATACCAAGTAGTATAGTCATTTTAAGCAGTTCAATTAACCTTTCCACAAGTCATTTATCCCATATATTAAAAGTGTTTAATGATAAAATATTGTACACTTGAAAAGATCACCTAACTTAGAGTTAGAAGAGGTCAACTTATTAAGGTTCTGCCTCCCTTTTACTCACTATAAGATGAGGAGCAAGTCATTGAACTCAGCCTCAGTTTACTCATCAGTAAAATAATAGCATCTATCCTATTTTATCTCACAGGATTACAGCGAGAATCTAACAGGATAATGTACATAAAAGTGGTCTGAAAAACTAAAGTAGGCTACAAATACAATTGATCATTATTCTATCTGGTATTAGTCTACTCAAAGGCTGAGGAAGTCACATATAATTTTGTAATGGACTTTAATCACCTATGATAGAGCCACTTTTTAATAAGACACTGATAGGGAATGTTTCTGTAATTCCATTAGTGAAAGGGTGCCTAAGATGAAGATTTCTTCTACCCACGCAGGTCTGCATCTTCTCTGCAGCTTACAAATCTTAGAAGGCTGCCTAGAGCACTGAGAGAGGATGACTAACTTGCCAGTCTACACAGCCAGTATATGCATTCTTTGGGGATTAGTATCAGTGGTGATATTATTATAAACACAACATACTTTTTTTTCCAAAACAGGAAAGGTTGACAATGTAGGAAAATTCTATATCACACAAGTTCTAAAAATAAAACCAAAAGACACTCTCTGTAAGAAAATAACATATAACATGAACCATTTCAAACCTTGGCTCACGGTTCCTCCTGAGTAAATTAACAAATGTTTCAATTTCTTTTGCTGTGATATGTTTTTCTAGTAGTTTTCTGTTGTTGTGCAACAAAGCTGTGATGGTATCCTCTGCCAGAATATCATAGCCAATCTGGGACTGCATGATACAGAAGTTCTTAGCGATATATTCCTGCCAAAAAAAAGGCCCAGGATAATCTGTTAATGCAAATCAATTCACAATAAAAATTATTAAACACCTACTAAGAGAAAGGTACTATGTTAAACAAGGTTAAGTGATAAAAAAAAATGGAGCCAAGACATAATTCATAATGATGATAGGTTAATTTATTCAAATTGAATAAAAATCATCTTAAAATGTATTTGAAGGGAGCAGAATTGAAAAACTAAGTAGCTTAATAGAGAAAGCAAAAATATTAATATAGAGTTGAAATAAAATTAAAAAGAAAAATCTTATAAAATATAATGCTTAAGTATCTTATTATCACTAAATGCTTGTCAGGGAAAAACACACTCTAATTATAATTAAATATTTTATGTGATGAGGCACTTCAAGAATTGCCTGACATGACTCCAACTGCTGGTTCAATTGACTATTATTTATTTTATTATTTACCATAGGAGACCCCAAAATTAGTCTTTTTAGCTTTTCCCCTAAAGTGATAGTATGGCTATGATAATTATTTTGCATAATTTTTTTGTTGTTCAATTATTTTACACAATTAGAGGAGTGGAAATGGTTAACCAATATACAGGGTCTTTGTTCCTAATCTTTAGGTACGTGCATACCAAGTGTGAAATGTCATATACAAGATCTCAGATGGATTTGGATGTTTTGGGGTTTGGTTTTCAGTAGGTATAAAGGCACAATCAGTTAGGAAGGGAGCAGCAGGATCTGATATCTTCAAGTTTTTAAAAATTATATTGAGTAAAATGTCATTATTGTTTAGTTCTTAATCAGACGTTCTTTGGTCATAATCTTTGTTATTTCTTCATACATATGCTCCCATTTAATTCCTCTTTAGCTCTAAGTTTGGGCAAACTGTGCCCAAATTGACCAATTCTAATTGCTCAGGTTCTACTAATAACTGAGATATTATTGTCTTGGAAAAGACATCCCAATATACAGAATTTTCCTTGTCCTGCTCTGAAAAAAATGCACAAGAATTATTTCTTACAAGTAAATTTAATGCATAAAATTTGTAATAGAGTTTATAAAGCAGGAAATTACTATACTTTATGTTTCATAATCTGAAGCTTCAATTTTAAGAAAATTGTAGGTCATGTGGAAGTCAGTGGAGGTAACAAATTGTGCCCAGCTCAATAAATATGGCTACAATTTACTTACTAGATGCGTTCCTGAAAAGTTACATGCAAATTTATTTTTCATAAATCAACCACTGTTTTAACTACACTAAGAGAACCCATACTTTAAAAGCAATATGTAATGAATCTCTCTGTAAAGCAAAGAATCTTTTTGGTAATGTGAAAAGTCATTCCTCATTTATATATTTAGGAATTTGGAATTTTTGCACAAGAGATAGTCTTAAGAGAGATATATACCTGTATCCAGACAAAAAGGGGTAAGGAAAAACCTAGTAAATACTAGTTCAAAGAGAGAAATTCATTTTGGTACATTTAACATCGTGGTATAACAATTTAGGATCATAAAATTTAGAACTAGTAGAGCTAACAGATGTCATTTAGTTGACCTCTTCTTGGTTTTTTGTCGTCGTTGTTTTACAGATAAAATCCAGAGAGTTTACCCGACTTGCTCAAGTCACAAAAATATTAGTTAGGATTTCAACTCATGTCCTTTGACTTCAAATCCCAAGAATGCTTCTGAGATATTTGGATTTTTGTGAAATATTTAAATTCAAATATTGAATTCCTACTTCTGATTAATTTATGTCATATAATAGTAGCAAACGTCATTTTGGATTTCACATAAAAAGTGAAAATTCATGGAGAAGTTATCTAGAAGTCTAACCTGATTTTTCCGATAGTCCTGCTGAGAATGTCTAAGAACTCGATAACAGAGCCTCAACATGTACTTGTAGGGAGCATATCTCTGGTCCCCCAGATCTTCAAGTCTCAGCATTGATCCTTCTCCCCCTTTGTCCTTAAAGGGAGCTTTAAGAATACCAAATACCTATCAGGAATAAAGATTAGCAGTTTACTAAACTTGTACAGTGTTTTTAGACAGCTAGCTGTTACCACACTAAATTTTATCAAGAGAATTTTATGATATAGGTTTCAATGAAGTATCTAAGTATTGCTAAGCATTGCAATTCTACTGCTATTACAAAATTTTCAGGGGTCAAATAACAAAAATCATCAGTTTAACAGATGCCTTGTATATATTTTGTTCCAAGAGCATGTAAGAAAATGGCCTTTTATAAAACATGCACGCACAAAATGTATGTGATCCTGTGACGCTGTAAAACATAAAGATATATACAACTAAGAATATATTTTTCATCTCACAAGCTATTTAAAAACCATTATTTATAAATTGTTCTCTATGAAGTAATATAAAAGAAGTCCTGTGTTTAATCTGGTACCTCACACACATATTTAGATATATAGCGATATATACATGTATATGTATTATGTATGTATATATATACATATACTCACACATGTTTATAAGAGAGTTTATTTAATTGTCATACACAAAGATAGCATGACTGAAAACAGTCCCTATTTCATAGGCATGTACTGAGAAAAACAGTTTCCACATATTATCACATGAAAATAGTCCTTTGGCTTAAGACTCTAACTGCTCTTTACAATACGAAAGGGTTCATGAGGACTAAGTAAAATCACTGGCTAGAGTTTTGAAACTATAAGGCGTTAGCAGTGCTAATTTAATACAGTGATGTGCTTCTAGCAATACTGATTCAGCCAGATTCTCAGCAGATAAAAAACTTGGGGACTCTGAAAGATTTATCTCAGCTCTTTCAGGACAATCCATTGACATGAGGAATACACTACCAATGAGAAAGAACTTTGAAAAAAGAATTTTTTATTAGTTTAAGAGATATATTCCTGATGGCAAAATAAACAAATGCATAATATATGAGCACTAAACGTTAAAGGCTATTGAATTCATTATACCTATGATTTTGAAATAAGATGTGTTAAATACATTAACAGGCAGTTTAGGTGGCACAATGTATAGTGTTCTGGGCCTGGAGTCAGGAACACCGGAGCTCAAATCTGGCCTCAGACACTTACTAGCTGTGTCACCCTGGGCAAATCACTTAACTATGTTTGCCTCAGTTTCCTCATCTATAAAAAAAAAAGAGCTGGAGCCAGAAATGGCAAACCACTTTAGTGTCTTTGCCAAGAAAACCTCAAATGGGGTCACAAACAGTCAGACATGACTGAAAAGACTAAACAACAAATATATTAACAAATGTTAAAAGGCTACGTAAGCCCTCAAAATCAATTTTATTAAAATAATAGGAATATTAATGGCAAAAATTACTTTTATCCCAACTAATTTTTGCAATCCCACTTCTAATTTTTAATTGTATTCACTAATACAAATATGAGTTTATAGAAAATAGCTTTACTTAATAACAATATATAAACTCCCTACTTTTTCCAAACTATACAAAATTGCATGTACTAGTAACTATCTTCACTTTCATATGCCTTCCTTAGGTTTATATACATGGATCATGACAAAAGAACATATTTCATTAGTGAAAAGCTATTAGGTGAGGAAAGAATGAATAAAATATTAATTTCTTTGGGTATACATTTTTATTTAGATTCACATAAGAGTTGAAAGAAGGAGGTGGAAGAGTTAGGAATATGAAAGTGTCCTCATGAACCTGGAAATTATCTAGTAGCCTATCCAATAAAAACTGGGTCAGTGAGCACAATGGAGAAGATTTGACCTTGATGCTTAGTCACAAAGATAAAATATTCTTGCATATAAAACAACTCACTTGTGCCAATATGTTCTGCTCCCTCATTAATTTTTGCCTTTCCCTATTTGGCTTGGTAACTACCACATCCAGAACATCCTGTCCATTATTAGGTACATCAGCAACAAAGAAAATGAGATCCTCCAATAATTTTGTTACAAATCTATAGAAAAAAATAGAGAAATGTTATTGTGTGGCAGGCTTAACTTAGGGAAATAATTTTAGAAAGGAAACGCCTGATACCATAGAAACAAAATCAATGCAAACCACAGGTAAGAGAATATACAAAAGTGAAAATGTTGGGTCAGCAAAAAGTGGAAATCTAATACAGGGGTAATTAGGAAAGAACACAGCAATGATTAAAGATTCATCATTACTCTTCCCCAGCTGAAAACAACAACAACACACACAAACAAACACACACACACACACACACGTACTTAAAACATGGAGATACATGCAAGCCTATTAGGCCAGTCGAGTTGCCAAAGTAACAAATACCAACATGATGCTTTGTGTGATGTCTCTCTAGTGACGTACCACAACTTTGCTTAGGGGAGCTCAGTTATTTTTCAGAAACTTTGAGATTGAATCCTAGTTCTGCACCTGACTCGTGACATTATCTCTTCATCCTCTCCATAGCTTAGGTTCTTCAACTTACGGAATAGGGAAATGACGACTGACTTCTACCAAGAAACTTACTGTAAACAACTGATCAATACCTCTGAACCACTTCTGAGTCTAAAATGATGCATAAGAATGCAATGTTTCAAAGGCTTCCTGGGAATGTTTGTGATAAACATGGTCAATTTAAAGGTACTTGAGTAAAAATAGAAAATGTAGCTTATTTAAAAGACAACTTCTCATGAAAAGGAAAAGTCTCCATAGGACCACAGCACAAGAGCTGGAAGGGACCTCAGAGGGCATCTCAGCCAAAACTCTCATTTTGCAGATGAGGAACCTGATGACCAAAAAATTTGAGTTGTCTCACAGTCACTCAGGTAGTGAGTGTTCAAGCTGGGATATGAACCTCTTTCCTCTGGGCTCTTTCCACTATACCACTCTGCCTTCTTCAGAACTATGAACCTATACATTATAGGTCATAGATCATGGATCAAAAGACCAGAGATATAGAGCTAGAAGGGACCTCAGAAGACTATCATTATATAGGGATATGAAACAGAAGTCCAGGAAGATTATGACTTACCCAAAGTCATGCAAGTGTCTGAAGTGGGCTATAAACCCAGGTCATCTGACTCTAGAGCCAATATTCTTTCTACTAGACACTGCTGACTCCTAAGAGTGTTGGGGGAGCTAGGTGGTGTAGTAGATAGAGCACTGACTCTGGATTCAGGAGGACCTGAAATCAAATCTGACCACCACTTTACTACTGTGTGACCACAGGCAAATCACAACCTTGATTGTTTCCAAAAAATAAAAAATTTACAAGGGTACTGATACTGAGATTTCTTTACAGAGAAAAGTTATGAAAAGTGAATGCCTGGAAAACTAAAACCAAAGCCAATAATCACATAGCCAAATACCTACAGCCAGTGACAATGGAAATGTTTAAAAATGCCTTGAAAGAAATGACATATGTCATCCTGCAAATAATGACACAGGCAAAAAATAAGGTCATCATTTCCAAACATGGTGGATAGGAATACTGGAAATTCTCTATGATTCCTAAGAAGGTCTTAAGTATCAGGAGATATTCTCATTTATAGAATCATCTGTATATACCTCAAAAAAAAATTAGACATCAGGAAAATGAGAGTGAGTAAATAGAATGAGGAAGAAATTCTATAGAGAGAAATACAAGTTCACATTCATTTCTAAGAACATGGAAGAAAATTTGAAGAGCTTAGCCAATGTGGATTTTTTTTAAATTTTTGAACAAAAAGATTATGAAAAAGAATGAGGATTCAATCATTTACTCACATAGAAGTGACCTGTGACAAAAATGAATAACTGAAGAAGTCAATGTCCTAATTCTTCACAGACTTTATAGGAAAAGTTTCCCTAAAGGACATGCCACTGGCAATATAAATAGTGAGTACAAATTCACTTAACCTACCATATTTATCAAGCTCCTATCCATGTCGTGCTTTCCATATCACTCAGCCATCCGTTCAATTGCTATCTACCTTGCCCACATGCCTTTCTTCCTTTCTACTTCTTGCTCTAGGTCCAATTAAATCAACACTACCATTGCATAAGGAAAGAGCCCTGTGAGTCACTAGTTCTTAGAATCCCCAAACCAAAACTCCTTTCCCTGTCAATCATTCCTTGATATGTGGTCTCTCCCATTAGAATATAAGCACCTTAAGATCAGGGATTATTCACTTTTGAATAATTTTGAATTTGAATTCAATTTTGAATTTGAATCCCTGATACTTAGCACAATTTCCTTCTCCAGTGGATTAAGGCAAATAGTGATTAAGTGATTTTGCCCAGGGTCACACAGTTAGTCAGTGTCTGAGGCCGGATTTGAACTCAAGTCTACCTGATTCCAGGCCCAGTGCTCTCTCCACTGAGTCACCTGGTTGCTTAAAATTTCTCTTTTGTTTAGTCATGCATTCATCAGAAAAGGCTCTGTCAGGCTGACACCAAGACAACAAAAATATGTATAAACATTTATGTTAGTGGGTTTAGTTTACAAATGATCATTTAAATAACATATCTATGTTAGAATCATTACTTCTGTATGTGTCTATATCATGAAACACCAGCCATATAGTTAGTAAGTGCAAAAGATCGTTTTTGAACCCAGCCCCTTTGATTCTAGAACCAATGCTCCTTCCCTTGAACCATGCCATCTCCTCCTAAAATTACCCAGGAACTAAAACTAGCATGGGGCTTGAACCACTGCACTGGATCCAGAAGAATACATTACAAACTTTTTCAATCTTTCCTAAAACTACAGCCTTCCTGAAATTCTGCAGATAAAACATGTATAAGGTGATTGCAGGATGAGAAATCTTGAACTGAAAGGAACCTCAGAGGTCCTGGAAACTAACTGCACTTCTCAGAGAGGGAAAAGCAGACCCAGGGAACTTGAGTAACTTGCCCAAGGCCATATGGTAGCAGATATCAGAAGCTGGTTTTGAACTCAAACCTTCTGAACCAAAGAAGATACTTTATCACAGGAAGGAAAGTTAATGTGCCACAGCAGAGGAATCACCATGGTATCCGACAGATTCCGATTCAAGTACTAGATCTGAGATCATGAACAAATCACTTCACCGCTCAAGGCTCCAAGATTCGAAGTTGGTGATAGACATTATTGGAAAAAGTTCCCACACAAGCAGTTCCCCTCACCAAGGAAATCACACATCTGCATCAAAAAGGGGGAAGAGGAGACCTAAGAGCGAAGATAAGTTTCTTGATCTGAGGAAAGGCACCAGCATTAAGGAAAACAAAGAGAGCTTTCTTGAAGAATGTGAAACGTTAGCTGAATTGTGGAAGACACTACAGAAGCCAAGAGGCAAAGATGAGACAGGAGAGGGTTCCAGGGATGGGGGATGGGGAGAAGCTGGTGAGGATGCTTGGAGTCCAGAGATGGAGGGTTGTGATGTAGTTTATGAAAGACTCACTGACCTTCTTTCATTCTGAGTTATTGCTCCATGCTCCATTTTTTTAACCGTGGATGCTAAGACTTTATTTGCATCATTGGCAAAATCTAAATCCCGGACTTCAGACAGAGGGACTGACACAATGGCAAAAGCTTCTTTGTCTTCTTTTGTCTGGCAAGTTCCGATCTGTAAATGTGTGTTGTCATTGTTAAGGTCAGTTTCTTTTAGTTACTGCAGTTTTCTCTGGATTAAAGTTCATTTTTCAACCATAAAAATCAGCGATGGATAATCCTAATTCAAGATACCCACATTAAATACTTGGGGACAATACCCTCTTTTCCTCACCGCTCCTCCTGCCCTCTGACCAACGCATCCCCTCTCTGCACCCTACTGCTGATTTTCAGTAGGATTCCAGGAGATGTACTTCTATGGTAGTTAGCCATTTAGAGAACCTCAGCTTTCCTCATCAGTAAAATGTGGCTGATCAGCTTCTACCTCACAATATTATTATGAGGATTAAATAAGATCATGTATGTAAAGTGAAACAGAAAATTTCAAGTGCTATATAAATGTTCCTAATAATCATTACTATTATTCTCTTCTCCCTTATAGAGCTAAAACTTCAAGAAGTTAATTCAATGTCACCTTTTTTCTTCTATCCATTTTGGTTTTAAAAAATGCAGGTCCTTTAGGACCAGTGCTAGGAGCTTTGGAAAGTTTGGGGATCTAACTTGGGAATAGCAAATTCATTCACTTCAACTCTTGTAAGAGAGGACGAGCCTAATTTTGTATTTGAGTTTCAGAAATCATTAATAATGCTGAAGATGGATTATAATCAGCAAACTGACCATCTTTTGATCCAGTTTACCCATTGTGTGACTGAAAATAGAAAGAACATCAGTATTATTTACCTTCAGCATCACAGGTCTCTCTTCATCAGTGTCTATAGGGATACTGGTGCTGGTTACCCATGTATTAGTGCATAAATGTCTCAACCGAACATACGAGTTCCTAACACCAAAACATAAAGTAGCATGTCCAATAAAACTTTTAATTCATTCACATACATCAAACAACATAGCTAAGCAGATATTACAAGTAATTTACACTTTGCACATACAGAGGGTCCCAAAATTCTTGGTGCAATTTAAAGCTTTAATGGTTTGGAACTGCACTGAGACTTCTGGGGCACTCTTTGTATTCTAAGGAAATCTCAGCAGTTCATTTTAATTGGGACTTGGATGACCCAGCATCTTCAACAACAACAAAATCCTAATTATAGGATACTTTTAAATAAAAGCAGTTTCTTTACCTTAAAATAAGGATAGAAATAAGAACTGAACCTGTGATTTCACTGGTATAGGGAACCCCCAGGTAAAGAAATTCTACCAATATATCTCCTCTGCTATTTGAAGTCTTACAATTACCCTTACAAGGAGATTTTAAGTGATTTATCCAGTTACACAGCCAGTATATGTCACAGGAGAGACCCGAATTCAAGTTTTCCTTGCTTCAAAACTGGCTATCTATCCACTATGACTATACCAAGAATAGTCATATACTCTCTTTACCTTAAAATACATACAGTAAAATTAAGTTGTTGAATGAAGATTCTTAGTTATAATACTTTATATCAATATCTCTCTTATGGTTAAAAAAGCCCTCATATTGCAATAACTCTGCCCTTAAGAGATCTGCTTTGATTAATAGATACAAATGATTTGTAATCAGTATTCCAACTGGTTAGAGAAAAAATAGAGACTTCTAAAGTGTTTAAAGGTCCATGAAAAAACTCTCTTTTCCTCCCCATACTCTTTGCCAATGAGGCTGGTGTTGGAGCTGGGCTCTGAAAGACATGGGAAGGAGGATGGAGCAAGGGAGGACAAGGCCCTACAGGCAGAGCTGCTGGCTGCATCCTACAGTCAGCCTAGTCAGATGACTGGGAAGAGATTTTATTTTCCTTCTTTCTATAATTCTCCATCCTCTTCCAGTAGGGGAGGTTCTTGTTAGCCTAGAAGGATGGTGGGGATTGGAGTCAGATGGAGTGGTGACAGGGAACTAAGCTAAAATCAACAGCTGCCCCTGCCTCACAAAACATCATTCTGTTGCTTCTAATTAGAAGTGTCCCCTTTCCCCCAATGGGGAAGAGTGACCCTGAAAGGGAAGGGATGGGCACAACAATATGAAGTAAGAGCATTATGAAGCATTAATCATGAAGCATTCTTTCTATCCTTTAAATCTTAAGTATATCTCAATTCATTTTAAAAGTTAATTAATCTGTTTATAATGGCAAGATCAATGTTTTTTATACTATTTGTTTACTTATAATTACATCCTGATCTTAATTCAATAAAACTTTTTTATTTGGTTTCTTTACCACTCAGTGGTACACTGCTTTAAAGAAACCTCTTTTATCCTTCCCCCCTCCTTTTTTTTTCACCTTGGCACTAGGCAATCAGCTCTCTGAAGAGTAGTAGCATCTAATTCAAAGAGCGATGCAATGTCATTTCCATGTGGTACAGAGACCAAAGTGTACATAATCTTCTCCCCTGCTTGGCGTTTCTTCTTTGAAGTAGGAAGGTCCCCATCTCTCTGTTGATAAGGCACAAGGGTTATTTGCTTTTATCAGGCTTCGTTGTAAAATCTCCAATTAACTTGGAAGGAAGCAAGGAATCCACAGATTATTTCACATAAGAGTACAAAGGTGTCTGTTACAGAATAATGCACTCACATCATCCCAAAAAAAAAAAAGGGTTCCTGGGCCCTGACACACTACCTTTGAGACAACAGTAGTAGGTCTTAAGCTCCTGAGAGGTGGTTTGATCCAGCTACATTACTAAGGCAACAGTAGTCACAATAATATACTATAATTTGGGGTCACTTCCCTTCCATTAGATATAATTACAAAGTAATCTTGATCATACTATAGCTTTTTAATATAACTTGGTAAATAGCTTAGGTTTTCAAAAAATGAAAAGGCAGGCAGAGATGGTTTTCGAGAGTTTGCTCCTATCCCCCAGGACTGGCCATCATCATGACATCTACATTAAAAGGAGAGAGATCAGCAACTCTACTTCATTTGGTCCAGTAAGAAGCAAAAATTGGAGGTTTGGGGGAAAAATAAATCAAATGCTATTAAAGTTCTAAAATAGGATATACTTGATTGAATCCATTAGTTCCTTAGAACATAATTGTAGAAAAGAAGCTTGAGGGAAGAGGATGACATTAAAGAGGCAAATGCAAGGGCAAAAAGAGAAAAATCTGACAAATATTTAGAATGAGATTACGTAGCTGTTAAAAAGTAGATTCAGACCCATGCAAAACCTATGCCATTATTTCCTATGTACCCTATGCCAGGCTAATTATTACTTGTTTTAACTACCAATAGTTGGACTTAAAGGGTCAAAATTTATAGAATTAAAGACAATATGAAATAGTAGAAATTTGAAAATGAATCAAGCAACATGGTTCTATCAATAAAGGAGTTTGGAAAATGTGTTTACAAATGACAAACATATTGAGAGATTAATATGTGACTATCATGCATTAATGGCTATAATTGTGAGATAATAATACCATTTATGTAGCATTTGAAGGTTTTCAAGTGATTTATAAATATTAACTAATTTTATGCCCACAAGAACTCTTGGAGGTCGTGCTATTATTATCCCTGTTTCCCTTCTGAGAAAACTGAGGCTGACTAGGTTAAATGATTTGCTCAAAGTGACACATGTGTTTAAGGCCAGCTTGGAAATCAGGTCTTCTTGACTCTACGTCCAATGGTCTACCCATGGAAATACCTCACTACCTCCATCCCAATACTCTCAACTGCCTTATTTTTTCCAGGTTATTTTTGCCTTTTCCATTGAACCATGGAAGCTTTTGATTTTAAAGATTTAGGAGATTTTTGGAATTAAAGGAACAAACTGGTAGCCCCACTATGTGTTGAAAAGGAAGAAAAAAGCAAGGAATCTGTTGGAACAGAGCTATGATCTGCTAAATGTATCTAGAATAGGACAAGCTAATAGTATTTATCCTCTCTGACATATTTACCTCACGAGAAGCCAAATGAATTATGGATTCAACTACCAAATATCACACTGGCCTAAGCGTCAATATTCTGATCACCAAATTATTTGTTTCTAATTCATAAATGTGGAAATTGGTGATTGTTTACATAGGTAGACCAAGGAGATTTGCTACTGGTAAGAAAGCTAAACAAAACCCCATATTTTATTCTTAACGGGGGCAGTTTTTTAAAATAAAGGCAAGAATTTGAAACAAAAAATGGAGATAAAAAGCTCCACTAACTTCATCTGAATCGAAGGTTCTTAACCTGAGATGCATTTTGTATATGTGTTTTTGTACACACATGATTTGTGTGTATATATATGTATATATGTATGTGTATGTATTTATACATATATAACTATATGTCCCGTGTACATGTACATGCACATAATATATATCTGTATACATGCATGCATGCGTTTATATACATATACATGCATATATGTGAATTACATAAGTATTTTGATGTAATTGGTTTCCTTAGTGTTTCCTTGGTGTAATTATATGTACTTTTATTTTATGCACTTAATAACATGACACCATAAAGGCATTCATAGACTCTACCAATCTGCAAAAGGGGTCCATGAGACAAAAAAGATTAAGAACCCCTGATCTAAGTTTTTCTTGCTCTCAGGGTTGATTTGTATGGCAACTGAGAGTTTTATGGGGGGGCTAGGGAAACCTCCCAAACCCAGCCCCATACCACTTCTTGGTAGATTTGTTGGGTGTAATCACTCAAATTATCTTTTCAAAGGATATATGCTGAATATTGGGAATCTAAAACACATTACCAGAAATTCTCTAACCCCAAGTTAGATGGTTGGTGGGTTCCAGAAACTATGAACAGTAGCCATTTAAAAAAAAAAAAGCCAGGTTTAATACCAGCCTCAAGGCTTCTCCTGGATTTTTCCAGCTGCTTGAACAGGTGCTCTAGAGCTATGTGAGCTAAAACAGTTTAACCCTTCTTTGCAAAGGAGAGGCTTACCAGAAGCTACATCCCAGCAAAGGGGAGCAGAGAACAGCAGATGGCTGAGTAGTTAGAAACCAAAAGATAGCTGTTGAGAACAGTTCAATGACCAGATCAGACGACAAAAGGGGAAAACAAAGCAGAATGCCTAGAATCATAATACCTTGAGGTGAATAACATAATACTATCACAGAATCGTGCTTAACACTATCCACTGCCCCATCTATACATGTGCATTCATCATCCACATGTCTTCTACATGTGCGCCTCCTCTATTCCTTTTCCCTAGTCATCCATGTTTCTTCTGAATGGACCCTTGTCACTGGTGCTGTGGTAACATGAGAATGTACTCCTATAAGTCTGGGGGGAGTGAGGGAATCTCATGTTTTTTTTAATTTATTATACTATTTGATTAAATATCATGTGCTCTGAACAAATATGTCCTTTCCCATTAGCTTAGTAAAAGTAAATGCACTATTAGCTATGGTTTTAAGTGAAGAAACTCAAAATTGGATAACCCTCTAGGGGTCCATGAGTAAGAGGGAGCTACATTTAGAAAAGGAAAGAAGGAAATCAAATTTTTCTGGATATGTTTTTCATTAAATATCATTTCCTACCTCATATTATAAAGCCCTGCAAAAATGTAGAAAAAAAGAAAGTATGGAGATAATAACCCAGCCATTTAAATTTACACAATAATAATAGCTAACATGATATAGCACTTAAAGGTTTGCACAGTACTTTACACATATTACCTTACTTGATCCTTCAGCAACCTTGTAAGGTAAATGCTATCCTTATCCTTATTTTACAGTTGAGGAAACTGAGGCAGGCAGAGACAAAGTGACTTGTTCCACATCATTCAGCTAACAGATGTCTGAGGCTAGATTTGAACTCAGATCATCCTGACTCCAGGTCCAGCACTCTATCCACTGTGCTACCTAGCTACATTTGAGAATTAATTTAGAGGTCGTTAATAATCTTGAACAAAACAGTTCCAATAGAATGCTTGATGATAGAAACCAGATTATGGTGGAATAAGGAGTCAATTAGTAGTCAAGAAGTATAGAATTCAGGGAGTACAAGTCTACATTTTCAAATAATTAAAGAATCAAAAGCAGTGAGTTTACACGTTTTATCAGGAAAAAGAGAAAGAATATAACACATTAGCTTGAGAAGGGAGCAGGGCAGCCAGATGACACAATGGATAGATCATCAGGCCTGGCATCAGGAAAACCTGAGTTCAAATCTGACCTCAGACACTTACTAGCTGTGTGACCCTGGGCAAGTCACTTCATCTCTGCCTCATTCTCCTCATCTGTAAAATGGGGATAATAATGACTACCTTACAAGTATGTTGTGAGCAGGAAATGAGATAATAAACATAAAGCACTTAGCACAGTGCCTGAGACATAGTAAATAGTATAATATAAATGTTAGCCATTATCATTATTATTACTCATTTGTGTTCTTTTTAAGGATAGAAGAAACCCAAGCATATTTGACATCAAAGAGAGAAATTGAAGGTAGGGACTCAAGGAAGAGCAAAGTATGAAGCAAAAAACAAAAACAAATAAAAATGTTTAAAAATAACCTAAGTAGAAGCCTTCTACCTACCTTCCTTCACTTACACATTCTCTCCCCATTTTCTTCTTGGATTAATCTGTTCCTCTATTGTCTCCTATCCATGTCATCTATTCTCTTCAATAACACTTTTTTCTATCCCATGCTGTCAAACCCACTTACATCCTTTGTGTTCTTTCCCTCAAGTAGGAGAGAGGGGAATAGGCCACATCTGATCATTCAGAACCAAAGTCTAATGATCCAAATTCAAATCAATCATTTTTGTTGGTACGCCGGGTCAGTTAATGCCATTACAGTATCACTGCATTTGCATTTCTTTTTTAAACTTAAGGTGATGAATTTTACGTTTTGAAACAAACTTTACATGTGTGCATGTGTGTGTGTATATATATAAATATCAATGTGTATATATAATATGCATGTATACGTATAGAAACATAGGTGTTGGTATGCATGTGAGTATATACACACAGAGATATAAAAATCATTCTGCATCATAAATCAGTCACCTCTCTCTGGGAGGTTCAGCATGTTTCTCATCGGTCTTCTGGAATTATGAATGCTCATACAGATCACAATTCTTAAAATTTTTCATAGTTGTTTGGTTTCACAGTGTTGTTATTGTATATATTATTCTCTGAGTTCTGCTATTTCATTATTCACTAGCCTATTTCCATAGCCAGAATGTAATGAAGAAATTTCAGAGGAAGTCATAGAAACTGCTCAAAAAACACTTGATAAGGAGCCCAGTTGTTCACCATCAAACTCAAAAATTGGTTTTTATGAAAAAAGCTCATCACCCAATTTTGAGAGAGAAATGAGAACCAAGCTAACCAAAATTAATGAGCTAGAGCATGTAAATGCTGAGGAGAGGTTATAATCATCTGACCCTCTGAAGGCAGGCATGAGCTCATAGTTATGAATTTTCCCTAAGGCAGGTAAGACTGAGAAGACTCAAAACACCATTATAATCTCAGTACTTTGCATCCATCACCTACAACTCTAAGAACTAAAGTTGGCCTTGAGGGCAAACAGAGTATTTGTAGGTGGTCAAAATTCTTTTCCTGGGAAAGAAAACTGGTACTGTATAAGTAATGATAGGTCTTACCTACGTGTTATGAGTTAGGGGTATGCAAAGGGCCTTAGTGCCCTCCAAATAACTCCTTCCTTAGTCTCTCATACTGAAATATGACTAGTACCTATTCATTCTTTTTAATGAATAAAAAGATCCCTTTAATGAAGGCTTTGGGTTTGGGACTGGAAGACTTTTAGGTTTTTGAGATTTCCTTGAGAAAATGAAAATACTCCTAGGAAGTGAAATTTTTGACTATTCCTAAGCAGTGCCTGATGGTGGAATGAATTTATTAGATGCAAAACATTTTGCCTAGTGCTAGAGTTATGGAAGACAAGATAAAAACTGATCAGTAACCTTCAAGAAGCTGTACACTGAGGTCAGAGAGCAAGACCATACAAGCTGGACCTCTCATTGCAGTTGGTGAGAAAGACATCAATAGGAGAAGCTGTAGGGTACCTACTTTCTTTCATAATTTTACTAAGGGTTGCCAGAGTCTCAAAAATCAAATTCTTTTGCCTAGCATTCAAGGTTCTCAAAAATATGGCACCTCTGTTGGCTCATATAACTCCTTGCCATGTGTATATACTTCAATCAAATGGGTAAAATCTCCATTCCCCCCCAATATACCATGCCCTCTTCCACTCTTTCCCATCCCTTTTGCTCATGCTGTGTGGCCTATACCTGGGTACGATGTCTTTCACTCTCCTTCCCCTCTCTACTCACTGAATTCTTATTCAGCCCTTTAAAGACCATTTCAAAAACCAATTCCTCCATGAAGCTTCCTCTGTTCTCTGACACAAACAACTTTTCTTCTCTGACGTGTCTTTGTTTTACAACTTTCTAATCCATTATCTTTTCCAAGATAGCATGAGACCCTGATGTTGGGAAAAATTGAAAGCAAAAGAAGGGGATGGCAGAGGATGAGATGAATAGATAGTGTCATGGAAGCAAGAGACACACGCCTGGACAGATTTCAGGACATGGTGAATCATAGAAGGACCTAACCTCTTATGGTCCATGAGGTCATAAAGAGTCAAACACAAATGAATAACAATCCACTTACCATCTAATAATGTGTATAATAGTTGCCTCTATTTTCTTATTCTCTATAAGAAAAACTCCATAAAGGTCATAACTCCATAAACTTATCTATCCTTTTACATCTCCTTTAGCACCTACCTCAGTATTAGGCATACAGCAATATGCCTCCTAACTCCATTCCTGTGGGCTCCTTCTCCCACTGGTAAGTTCTTCCTGTAACCTCCATTTGGAGGGAAAGGGCTAGAACAGCCATCCTTTATTCTCTGGACTTCTATTTCATTCTTCAGTGGCCCCCTAACTCCAATCCTTCCCAGTATTGTTTTCACATTGGTGCATACTTCAAAGCACCTCTTTCATAAATGCTTGTTGATTGTCTGACAATGGGTGTGATACAGTGTGGCCTAAGAAAGTCTCTTCCCCTCAGAAACATGTGGAATAAATAGTGAATCTGTTAGTGTAAACCCAGAGACCTAAGGAACTTAACCACCCCCTATGGATTTCTTCATCGATCTTACTCATGACCTGTATAGAATTCAAAGGATGACTAGGATCTATTTTTTACCCTCGATTATACCATATGAAAAGGACCCCAGATCCTTTTTTCCAACCACAGTACAAAACAGAGTTAATGCAAACCTTGTGGTCACTCAGAGCCAGGCTATCATTCTGGGCAAGGTTGGTTTCCTCAAACTACTATTGAGAGCTAGAACTTGACTGGATAACAAAACTGATTAGCATATGCACCTTTTTTCTGTACACCATAGTGATCTGCATATTATCAGTAAAATTAGCTATTACCAATAGGATGTGAAGCTATGTTTCTGTCACTTGAGAAGCATTTAAGTAGTTCAAAGGGTTTAATATGTTTTTTGAATGAATAAATGAAATCATACCATGTAAAAAGTGAACTTTACTGGCTGACCACCTCCTCCTTTACCTGAACCTCATTTCCTATACGTACTACCCTTCACACAATGGAAATCAACTATGAAATGATGCCAATAGCAAATGAAGCTGTTACAACCAGATGCTGATGTCAAAACAGTTTTCCCCCAAAGGCTCGGGGATCTGTGATTGTCATAGATTGTGCTATGTCTATATTATTGTATTTCGATTTCCTTAAATGAGAAGTATACGTAGTACTATATGCAATATGCTGATAATGTGGATTATAGAAGGAAAAAAGAGGAAAACAGTAACCTTCTAAGGGCCTATATAATCAAGGAAATTAATACCAGCTACAATAACCAGAAAGTTCTATAAAATATATAATTTAAGTGAATATAAAATAGAGTAGAAATTCAGTGCTTTTGGAACTAACAAAAAAAGAGCTTTCAATATGATACAAATCTTTTCAAATACAGTAAAAAAAATCACTAATTTGTATTAACTACATATGATCTATCAGAATTCATGGAAATCTGAATTATTGATTTTTTAGATAATAGCAACTTTGTTACTATAAAATAGAATGAAAACTGCTTTCAGAGAACAGTAGGCCTAGTAAAGTTCCTTGGGGGAACTGGCATCTTTTAGAATTTGTATATCAATTGCTTATATGCCAATAAGGACTTCCAAATTATGGAAGGATGCTTGAAAATTATGTTATCTTAAACTACCTTTATAATCCTGATTCTATTGTAAATTTCCTCAACCAACTCTTCTTTCATAATTTTTTTTTATTTGACATTATTTTGCTCCATAAGGTAGACATTCCAGCTATCCTACTAGCTGGTTTCTGAATTTGACATGCTATCTCTCATCTCTGCGCCTAGTGCCTAAAATGTAATTCCTTTTACAACAGAGACTAAGCAAGAATTAGATTTAATATCAGCTGGAGTTTAAAAAAAAAAAAGACATGCTAAAGTATGGTAAATAGCAGAAATACAAGCAGAACTTTTGTATGATAACCTATTTTAGTGGGTTCTTAAAAGATCAGGATTTTCATGTGGTTCTACTGGACCCAACTTCAGAGATTATATGAGTTGAAAACCCTACATGAAAAGTCAGAAGAGTAAATTCATGGCTGTCTTTATTTCTGAATATCACAGTAGGGTACCAGGCAACACAAGTTATCTTTCCATAATACCTTCACTGTTGACTCATTTGTGAGTCATCGCATTTTATGCAAAGATATCACATTGCAATTCTGCTGTTAGGAGCCAGAGAGACATTCTGTAAGAAACAATGTGTGTGTTTTCAGAGCTGATTCAGACTTGTGTGCAGGAGCCGAATAATAACGGGCCAGCATCTGTCTCAGTCCCAAGGAAGTCTCCTATCAGGTGGTCTGTTGACTTTATATAACCAACGACACTGACATTTTAAACAAACATTTAAATGAGCTTTTTCTCATGCCATGCTTTTTTTAATTAAATAGTTATTGTTGAGGTATTCCTAATCTAGCCCCTTTTCTTCCTTTTCATGGGGACAACTTGGGCATGTATGGTTAAATTTTTAAATAAGGAAAATTTTGATTTGGTTTTTGTTTCATCTAATTTCATCATCTAATACCTATAAAGGAAACAGTGTATAATGGAATTTTCAATTATGTTTCTGCATGGCTGCAAAGTTTCTCTGTGTGTATAATTTTGCATTATATTCCTGTGAATCATGTGAATATAGCTCAAAAAATCATCAGTTTATACATAAATTTAGTAATACTTAGAACTTCAGGGGACTCAGGGCACAATTTGAAAAGATGACAATAATAATAATTACTATTACATAATAATAACAGTTGGCATTTACATGGCTCTTTTATCATCTCCAAAGAGCTGTACAAATATTATCTCCTTTTATCCTCACAACAATTCCAGGAAAGAGGTGCTATCATTATCCACATTCTACCAATGATGAAACTGAAGCAAGCAGAGTTTAAGTGGCTTATCTAGGATCATGAGGTTTTGCTGAGACTGGATTTGAATTCAAGTCTCCCTAGCTCTAGGTTCAGTACTCTTATCTAATATGCAACTGAGCTACTTCAACCTGAAAGGACAGTCTTTTGTGAAGGAATTAATGAATTTCAGGTTCCCAGCTGTGCTTGACATTGTTCCAATGTTTATAGGGTCCCTGTGGATGCTGTACATTTGTGAAATTGGAAATAATAGACTCCTTTGCAACATAAATATACCAATTTGCAGTTAACAGGAGCTCTGACACATAATGCTACGTTTTTGATGCATTATACATTAACCTTTCAATTTTCAAAACTGGAAAGAAGCTTTTTGGTCAAGGTTTCAGATTTACAGGAAAGCCTTAACTGGGTTTGGAGGGACAGTAGAGGGGAAATTACATAAGAAAATATTTGCATGTTCACAGTGAACCCAATGTTTCTGGAACTGAGACCTGAGATTTATATATTCTCAGTTAGGAAACATATTCATGTTTCACTGACCGAAAAGAGTCTGTGAATGTTCCATTGCTTCTTTAGCACTAGACAATTGTAGGTAGGTGGCAAATGCTCCATAAAGTAAGAGCTCATAATGTTAGTTTTATGGTTTCCCATTCCAAAACCTGCTTATATTTAAGCTAGGGATTTTGGAGGGAGGGAAATCAGCAGTGCCCAGCTGTGCCTTTGTCTGTGATGAGAGCCAGAAGGCAGTAATACAGCATTCCAAGCTATAGTAACAAGAGTAGATCCAACAATGGGGCACATCTCTGAAATACTGGCATCCTGCCATAGAAATCTCCTGTCTCCATACTTTCCTTTCTCAGATCTTAAAAGTGAATGAGAGGAACACAAATGTATACAATGACTACAACAATAAAAATGGAAAGAACATCAAAAATAAAAGCTGAACCTTCTATAATTATAATGACCAACCCTGACTCAAAAGAAGGTACATGAGAATGTACCTCTCATTCTTCTTTGCAGAGTTGAGGGAATACAGATGTGTCCATTAGATCATGAGTTCCTCAAGGACACTTTTGCCTTGTGTGTGTGTGTGTGTGTGTGTGTGTGTGTGTGTCTAGCACTTAGCACAGTATCTAGCACATAGTAGGTTAGTTAATGTTAATTGGTGTAATACTGCATACAATGCAAAACTCTGGCACATAGTAAGTCCTTAATAAAGATTTGTTGCCTAACTGATTAATTAATGCCCTATTTAGTTTTGCTGGACTATTCTTTTTTTTCCCCATTTTTAAAAATAAATAAACCTTTCTTTTACAAAGGATGACTGGGAGGGCATGGCAGAGAGATACTGAAAATTAAAGGTGGCATAAAAATCAAATATATGAACAAAATTTTTTTAGAAATGAATAAAAAAAGTTTTATGTATATTTTTTTAAAACTGTCATCCTTCACTGAAAGGCCAGATGAACAAAAAGGAGTGAGCTTTCACCATAGTCTTATTTTACTCTTGGTTGTACATAGAATCCACCTTTATATATCCCCTGAATTCTCTGGACCAGACCATCAGTAGTATCACTCACTGGAATTAAAACAGAATGAGGGAGGCAAAATAGTATAATAGAAAAATACAGGATTTGGAACCAAGATAACACAACAACACTATTACTACTACTACTACTATTACTACTTCTACTATTATGACTACTACTTCTACTATTATGACTACTACTTCTACTATTGCTACTTCCACTGCTACTGTTACTCCTCCTATTACTACTACTACTACTGTTACTGCTACTGTTACTACTACTGCTGCTGCTGCTGCTGCAGCTAGCATCTGTAATCTCCTTGAGGGCAGGAACTATTTTTGTCTCTTTTTGTATCCCAGCATTTAGCACCTAGCACTTAATAAGTACTGATCAATACCTTTTCATGGTTTACAAAGTGCTTCACATATATTATCTCATTCAAATCAAATACTTGGGTTACTATTCTAGTTCTAGTATTTATTATCTATGTAAATTTACCCAAAGCACTTAACCTCACAAAATTTCAAATTTCCTTGTCTGCAAAATGGGGATAATATTTGTACTACCATGCAACAGCTTTTTTATTGGGAAAAGGTACTTTGTAAAGTGCTATAGAAATGTAAACTATTATAACTTTTGCTGACAAAAGAAACAACAATGCAAAATCCTAGAGCTTAAATATTATAACATTAAAGTAATATCTCACATTTGTAAATGATGTTTAACTTTATTTGAACATATTTTCTATAATCTCATTTTATCCTCTAAATATGTCATAAGTTAAAAAGAATAGACCTAATCACCTTCCCTGTACAAATAAAGGAAATGAGAACCAGGGAAGATTACAGTATGTTTGTCCCAAAGTGATTCGAGTTGGTGATTGTTCTGGGAATAAAATTTAGATGTCAAGTAATGATTCCCTGCTAAAGATACAAATGGAGTGATCAGAATCTAAAAATAATAATCATGAATTGCCTACCAAAGGCTGATTAACCTTATCCTCTACTTCCACTTAAGCTTCATCAGTCTTTCCCATAAGCAGAGTAATTGATATTACTTGTGTAATGCAAGCTGCCCCTCTCCCCAATCTTGAAGCCTTACTTTCAAGAAGAACAATGAACAGGTAAGAGAGACTTGGAGTAATAAGATCAAATATGCAAATAAAAATTCCAATCCTCTCCTGTTAGCCTATGCTATCTATACAGGGTCATTATGATACACATCGAAACGGTCCATGAATATCATAAATTGATCATTTAGATTTATTTCTCTATTAGACTCTAAGTTTAATGAAATTAAGATGTTTCTTATCTAAACTTTCTATCTCCCCTAATATCTAACATCAAGGACTCTGCCTTTTCAGCCTTGTTTGACTCTTCATGACCCCATTTGGAGTTTTCTTAGGAGAGAGAGTGAATGATTTGCTATTTCCTTCTCCAAATCATTTTACAAAAGAGGAACTGAGGCAAACAGGATTAAGTGATGTGGGCAGGGTCGCGTAAACTCAAGTCTTCTTGATTGCCCAGCCCTCTCTATCCACTGCACCTATTTATTTGCACAAAGTAGCCACTTAATAAATGTTTGAATTTAATTAAACTGGAAAAAAAATACAGATCAGAAGCAGACTGTTCTGAAAGATGTTTAGTCTCAGATCAACATAACCCATAAATTATTCAATCTTTAATTCATTAAATATTTATTGAGAACTTACTGTGCTAGGTGCTTTGTAGGATTCATAGATATCAAAATATATTCCAAAACACAATAGTCATTTTTTATGTCATATTCTGACTCTTTCTATTAAACGAAAGGAGTTTTGTTTGGGAGTTTTATAGCAGTTCTTGCCAATTCCAACTTCTTTTTCATTCACTTATTCAACATGTAAGCATTTATTTTGTATTGGTAAGTGTAAAAATGAAATATAGGTTATCTATATATCATCAAAATAGGAATCAATTGAGTCAGAAATTCAACTACTTATCCAGAGATTTTATCTTCATGACATGAATAAAACTATTTGAATGACGAGTAAATTTGACAGATATTTTGGGAACATGTAGGCAGCTAAGTGGTGCACTGGATAAAGTGGGGGGGTAGGGGAGAAGAGGGGCCTGATGTCAGAAAGATTCATCTCTGAATTCAAATCTGACCTCAGACAATTACTAGTGGAATGTGATTCTAGGCAAGTCATTTAACTCTATTTGTCTCAGCTCCTCATCTGTAAAACAAACTAGAGAAGGAAATGGCAAACCACTCCAGTACGTTTGCCAAGAAAACCCCAAATGGGAGTCACAAAGAGTCGAATACAACTGAACAAGCATAACAAAGGAAATGTGAAATCATATTAAAAAAAACTTTTTAGTTTTTCTAGAAATTCTAAAAAATAATATTTCTCTGATCTTAAAAGTCCCTTTCTAGACTTTTCCCTTTGGGAAATTGGGCAGGACAAAAGGCCTTTCATGGGGAATTAGAATAAGGATAGTAACCAAATCATAGAACAAAGAATAAATCTAATTTCATGTAGGTCAGCTGCCTTCACCCACCAGAACTGATTGGATCCATCTAAAAGCAGTCTCCTCAATGTTATTCCCTGAAGCATTTGGCTCAAAGACTCACCTTTCTCCATGGAGAAAAGATTAAGCTATTGAAGGCTCAGAGGAGGTCCCTTTGTTTATTCTAGAAGGATATGTAAAGGGATTGTTCATCTAAAGAACAAAGAAGTAACTATTGTTTTTGGAATATTGGCCCGCAAATTTTAATTTATTGTATTATGATCTTTTCTTTGTTCAAGATTCCTATAAATGTCACCTCAAATCATCTTAGGGGTAGAGACACGAAAGAGGGGATGGGGGATATATGCCACTTTAGACCTCTCCTCTAAACCAGAAATGGTTTGACTGTTGGAATAACCTTAAAGTAAATAAAAAGTTTTCTTCCCAATATAGTATGAATAGTTTTTTAAACACATAAATAATACTTAAATTAAAATTAATTTCCCAATAATCTAAAAGTAAAGGTTATTATGTCATATTATATCATAGGCAGCTAATTGACACTGGATAAAATTCTGGACCTGGAGTCAGTCAATCAATAAATATTCGTTAAGTAGCTACCATGTGTCAGACACTAAACTAAAAGCCAGCTGTGTGACCCTGGAGAAGTCACTTAACCTCTACCTGATTTGACAGTAATAGCACCTACTGTCCAGGGGTTGTGGGGAGGATAAAATGAGGTAACATTAGCAAAGCACTTTGCAAACCTTAAAGCACTGCATAAACGCTAGCAATTAAAGTAGGGTAGATTACAACAATTCATTTAAATAAAATCATCTAGTTCCTAACGGCCTGTTAACTGGTCTTCCTGCCTCCAGTCTCTCCAGGTCTTCTTCCTCATCGCAGTCTAAGAAATGTTCCTAATTTTGCTTATGATCATGCAACTACTCTACTCAAGAACTGTCAGTGGCTCCCCATTGTCTAATGAATGAAGGTGAAATTCTCGACCCTACTGTTCAAGGTCCTCCACAATGTATCTCCAGCCATACCCAATACTACTTATTCCTTTTCACTCTTTTTCACCTTAAGTCCTATCTCAGATGCCATTTTCCCATGACACATTCATTACACACCCCATCCCCACATACTTGAACAAAAGTTATTTCTCACCTCACATTCCTCATAGATGTAAAGGTACCACATCTATGTGGGCTTTATAAGAGAGGTTGTTGAATGAAGTTACAGGGACTAGAGCAGTATGAGGTCAATTGTTTGAATATGGGAGAGGTCCTGGACGATTCAGATTTGGGTGAAACACTGCCTTGTCCACATACCCATCAGAAACTACTGGAAGATACAGTTTACAAAACCTATAGACTTTCATTTTCATTTTTAGAACTAAAGGCCTTGCCTAATTTGTACCTTATATCATCTTTATGTGAATATCCTCATTACCTCTCTGTTAGCTTATAAGCTCCCTGAGGACAGTCAAATAACATGTTACTTTTCATCTTGGTATGCCCAGTAATTAGTGCAGTGCTTTGTTCATATTCTTGCATGGATCTGTGATTTTATCAATGTGGATACTCCCTCCAAAAGTGCAGATCACAGTCCATCTGCATCTTTTCAACCTGTATAATTCTTGTCTTTGTTTTGCCATCAAATCCTCCAGAAGACGTCCACACAACATACTGGGGACCTTCCTCTAAATCTCTTGACATCACCTAAATACCAATTTAGCACACAGACTGTTTCATTGGGAGTCCAATAAATACTTACTAATGGATTAAATCTATGGGCTATCTTTTCAACTGTGTATTGTATATGACTGAAATGCAACTGTACTTCAACAAGCATTCTTCATTCACTTTTCCATGTGTGGATGGTGAAATTGAACTTGTGAGAAATTTTGGTTACCATTGATAATTCATAAATTTAGAGTTGGAAGGAATCTCAAAGACATCTAGTCCCTCATTTCACAGACGAGGACACTGAAGCTGAGAGAGGAACTTGCCCAACATGACACTGGTGATAGATCTGGGGAATTGAACCTAGGTCCTTTGATTTCAAATCCTGGACTTTCTTTCACTCTGCCACATTTGCTGTCTTAGGAGATTCTCCATGGTGTCCCAAGGCTTCATGCAATCAGGTCATTCACAATTATGAGTATCTGGAGAACCTCATTCTCTGTCTCAGATTTCTCTGAGCATATAATAGTATGCTATTATATAAGAGCATATCTATAATACGTTCTTATATAATAGGATATGCTCGTATATAATAGCATATCTATAATGGCAGCACAAACCTTTAGTGAGCCTAGCTCTCTACTTCTATGTTCCACATATTAATCAAAGGATAGTTAAACAAAGTTTTATCTATTGCTGCATCTATCAAAGAATCTTGTATGATCTTAACAAATTTATAGGAGACATCATGATGAAAGAGAACCTTCAGGCTACATTTTGCTATGTTGAATACATTTTTTTATAATCAACAAACAATATGCATAGTCAATAAGTACCTTTTCAGTCAATTGTGTGACTATATAAAGATGTGGTCTGCTCTCAAACATTGTTTTCAAAAACCTGCCTATTCCCTTTTTATATTTTCACTAAGGAAAATCTTAATACCCATATAAATTATCTCGGAGATTTTGCAGAGATGAGAAAGTAAGCATATAGGTCAGAGGGGAATGAAATCTTTTTGATCACTTTCTTTTAGTAGCAATAATATATTGATTTTTTTCTAATTGTTCAGAATCTTTACAAATCTTGACAATCAATCCCTCAGTGTCCTCCAATTTTTGTTTTTTGCCTTCACCTTGGATCTCCTATCTAATGCAATAACTTTCTAGGTTTGATTTTTTTAGATCCCTTTGTATTTTCTTATATAATATATTACAGATTGTAGTGTCTACAGCCATGCCTATATCTTTCCCATCCTCAGAAAAACCTTACTTGATCATTCAGTCCATCCTTGGTAGCTATCGTCCTGAATCTCTCCACTATTCTGTAGCAAAACTCCTTGAGAAGGCCATCTACAATAGGTGTCTCAACTTCCTTTCTGCTCACTCTCTTAATTTTTTGAAGTTTGACTTCCCACCTAATCATTCAAATATAAATTGCTAAATCTAATGACCTTTTCTCAAACTTCCCTTCAGTCTTTGTCACTGTTAATCACCTTCTCTTTGATTTTCTGTTCTCTCTAACTTTTCATGACACTACTCTCTTCTTTTTTCTCCCTTTACTATCTTATCTCTCCTCTTGAAGATTACAAAGAGATTGTCCATGATAAGAAGAATCAGTCTTCTGGAGAAGATGGGGATGGGATGAGCTCAAGGATTCATGTAAAGGAATTTTTCTTTCCTTGGTAAGAGGGACCACCTCTTCACAAAAGAAAAGGATGAAGGCAGAGATAGTGGGGAAGTCATCTGCATGGTATGAGATGAGGAGGAAGAAGAAAGAGATATTATTAAATAGTTTTACTTTTTCAATGAAGTATGAGGCAAGGTCCTCAGCTGAGAGGGTGGGGGAAGTGATGTCATGGGAAACAAGCAGGGATGACTAGGTTTATAATAGCCACTGGGGAGGTACAAATGGATTAGAGAGCTATAAAATGATTTGTTGTAGCTAGGGTTTAGGTGAGATTATGTAACATAAATTTATCATGTACCCATAATTTCCTCCACCTCCATTCAGAGGCTCATGAATAGGAGTGGAAGATGGTACGAAGAATCCTAGTTTGGAGTTGGTGAGGCGTGATTGTCAAGCACAGAGCTTCCCAAACTTATATGCCCTACAGCCCCCTTTTCAAAAAAAAAAAAATTACTCAGCACTCCTCCGAAAATCTACTTTCTTTAACCCTTTAATGTTTTTTATTTGCATCATTTCAAAAAAATGTATATTTTTTTGAAATGATACATCTTAAATTTAATAATTTATTATAAATTTGTGGGGGTTTTCTTGCATTTAAATTTTGATTACTCAATATTGTGCCATGTAACTGTATAGTATTGTATTGTAAACAAATTATTACACACACATATTCCTACCGATGCATAATGGACTTACTGATAATGCACAACATGCTTGCCTGCCAACACTGGCTTGTTAAGACTTGTTGGGGGACTTGACCATTGATTGGCTATAACTTGCAATTTGTGCATTTATTTGGAAAATAAGGCAGTCATGACACCTTTAGCTGTTACACAAGAAGAGTTTTTCCAGATTTGATCTTCTCTTCTTGCCTTATGCTTCCACTGCTCCTTTATTTTTATTCAACCCTCCCCAATTGCAACTGAGGCTATCACCACCCTCCAGATCACTCCAGCACCCTCAGGGGCAGTAGGGCCCACTTTGGGAACCTCTATTCAAGAAGATAAGGAAGCAAGCATTTGAGTGTAGCTAACACCATGGAGTTGAAATGATTCACCAAAGGGTAGAGATAGAAAGGGAGGAGAGCTGAGATGGTGCAGAGTAATGACCTGAAAAAAGAACTGAAGGATAAAGAGACTAAAGATCACATTGAGGATGAAGGGGAAAAGATATAAGGATAAAAGGTTATAAACAGATAAAGAAATTTCAATACTATGTATACGCTAACTGGGATGGGTGCTAAGAATACATGCTCTCAAAGAACTTTGGTTTAATACAGATGATAGATTAAGAAATGGCAGCTGCATCAGTGACTAGCCTTCTCCTGTCTGTTAGAAGAAATTAATTTTATTTTTGTGATATTACTCAATACTCACCAGATTTAGTCCCTCCTAACTCTCTCTTTGAAAAAGTGTTCAGGATTATAGAAGTTTCTTCATAAGCTACCACCCTTGTGCCTCTTCTGTGTGCTGCTACTGAATCCTATTTACCATTCTTCTCTATGCCCATGCTTTACTGTAGTCGCTGGGCATTAAAGGGACAGTCTTCTCGCTGTTCTTCACACATGACCTTTTAACTCCATTCACTTTCGGTGGCCATCTCCATGTCTGGAATTTTCTCCTTCATCATTTCTACCTCCTGAATTTCCTGGCTTCCTTCAGGTCCCAGCTAAAATCTCACCTCTTGTAAGAAACCTTTCCCCCATTGCTTTCCCTCTGAGTTTACCTCCACTTTATCTTAGGTAACTCTTTTACGTACATAATTATTTGCGTGTTGTTTCCTCCCATTATTATGTGAACTTCTTGAGGTTGAATTCAGCATTTGGGCCTCTCTCTGTACCTGGCACTTAGCATAGTGTCTGGCATATAACAGACACTTAAGAAATGCTTGTTGATGTATTGACTTGACAAAAGTTCATTCAATATGAGTGTCATTCACTTCAGAGAATTTTTCTGTCCAATTTCTTCATAGCATTTTCCTGCTGCAGTTATTGTCATTGTGGTCCTTTTTGTTGTTGATTGGATTTCTTTCACACTCCCCTGCATAAACTCTACATTCCAGGAACACAGGACTCACTTTTCCTCAAAATTGTTCTGTGTCCTCTCACCTCATTGATTTTTTAAATTTGATTTTATCTTATTTTCAGTTCTGAATTCTCTCCCTTATTCTTTCCTCTCCCCTACCCAATGAAAAGGCAAAAAAAAAAAATCCATTACAAATAAGTACAGTTATGCAAAACAAATTCCTATATTAACCATGTCTCCCTCTTTCCACAAAAAAAAGAAGGAAGAAAAAAAGAAAATATACTTCAGTCTGCACTCCCCTATCAACTTTCTTTCTGGAGTTGGATAGCACATTTCATCAAGAGTCTTTTGGAATTGTTGTGGGTCACTGTATTTATCAGAGGGGTAGGAGAGTGAAAAGGTGGATGTTGGTTGATAAAAACAAAATTTATGTTCACATGTATATATATGTGTGTGTGTGTGTCTGCGTGTGTGGGAGTTTGTATAAATGTGTGTGTATATATATATAAAACTCGAAACTATACTCAACACAATGAGCAGCCACAAATTTCTGAGGACTTATGATTAAATACTGCCCACCCCCTGAAAGAGAAGTGGTACACTCAGAGCACAGACTGAGGCATACTTTTTTTAGACATGACCAATGAGAAATTTTGTTTTGCTTAACTATAAATGCTTATAAGAGGAATTTTGTTTTTCATGCTTTCGCAAAGGGGCAAGGAGGAGTGAGAGAGAGAAAAGGCTGATCCTTGTTTGAAAATAATATTTAATTAAAAGTAATAAAACTTTCTTTAAAAAAGGGATATATCAAGCGTAATAAAATATGAGGCAGCTAAGAATCCCATGAAGTGTCTGTTGCTTTTGGAAGATTATAAGACCAACTCTGCCAATTAAGTTGTTTCTTAAAGTACCATCTTCTGCAAGAAATCTTTCCTGCTCTCCCCAAACAGTGCCCTCTCTTCTAAACTATCTTGTATTGAACTATATTTACATGTGTGTGTATATATGTGTGTACATACATATACCTACATATATATATACATGTGTACATACATCCACATATACACACATATAAAACATACTCTGTGTGTATTTTATAAGTACTTATTGTCTGCTCAATTAAAATGTCAGTCAGTAAGTATTTATTAACTGCCTACTATACTCAAAGCACTGTGCTAAGCACTAGGGATACCCATACTGAAAAAAGAAAAAATTCCTGCCCTCAAGGAGTCAACTAATCAGGGGAAGACAGTACACAAAGGCAAGGTGAAAGGTAAAGGAGGAGGTACCCAATAAAGTATCATGGCGGAGAAATCACCAAGACCCAAAGTACTATAGGCAGGTGGGAAATAAGGAGGTATGTCTCCTGAGTCCCCTTCTACCATGGGAATTTGGGAGGTCAGAGCTGGGCCCTCCAATCAGAGGGCAATGAGAAGGGATGATTTCCAAGAGTGATTCGATCTTGCAGGATGATTCAGGTCTCCTGATGAGATCTCCTGGGGCACTGGATGAGTCAGAGAAGTTTCAAAGGAACACAGAAAGGTGGGAAATGTAATGAGGGTAGGAATTGTTTCATATTTTGTACTTGTATCCCTGGGGCTAACACAGTGAGTCTGGCACATAGTAGATGTTTTAAAATGCTTGTTAAATAATTGACTGATACTTTCATTTACCTGCAACTCCCTTTGACTTTCTGGTTTAATTTATAGCAAGAATGTTAATATTGGCATGGTTTAGTAGTAGCAATCTTCCCATTCACTAATCACTCACTGGACAAAGATTTCATCTTTACAGTACCAAGTTAATTTAGCATTAATGAATGTTTTAGATTTGTGGTTCTTAGCACCCTCTACCTCCATTTTCTCCTATATTTCCATTGTTACTGCAGCAATGCTGTCCTTTTTTTTCCTTCATGGTTGCATTTTCATGGCCAAAGAATTCATTCTGTAGTGACTATATTTCTGGGGATGAGCTTCTCTGTATTTAGCTAGGTTGGTTCACAGGCAATGCAGTTTGCTGCCAAAACTGCATTTGAACCCTCTCCAGCATGGCAGAATCTGCCAGAGGTTAGGTTCTACTGGCATAATCTTTGAACTCAGAATCCCCTCTATACCATGTTGAGGTTTCAGAGTGGGACAATTATTTTACCTTGCACATATGAGTCATTTAATAAATATTTCTTGGATGTTGACTACTCAGTGAATGCCTTCAAAATCAGAAATTATTCACAGTCATCCTTTAAACCACTGAAAAATTTCAAAATTGTGGAAAATCAGGGCCATCAATAATGTCAATGCCTCAGTTTCACACTGCAGAGAAAGAGTACTGAAGTCAATTGACTACCCAAACATCTGACTTTCTACTAAAAGAATATCATGTCACATGACCTTAATCCTTTTCTTCTCTCTCCCAATCCCTAAATACTCCTGGGGGAAAGGCCTTGAATCCCGCCAGCTTCAGTTGCTTCCAGCTCTCCGTTATATCTGTTCACAAACAAAAATGAGCTCCTAACTGCCAGAATCTTCTCAGTTACTGAAAATCTTTCCACAGACCTGCGTCACATCCTAATCTTTTCCAACCACACAAACATACCTTAGTCCTGTTCTGCCAAGTAGACAGACTTCAATTTTTCTGCTTAATATTTCAAGACTAATATTTGCAAATGTAAAAAAAAAAATCTAAACTATATACTTGCTTTATTTTTTAAAAAGCCTACTTACCGCCACTTTTCCTTCATTATTGGCATCTCGATAATCAGGATTGAGCTGCAAAGAAAAAAAGACCAAAAAAAACCTTATTCAAATTTTAAATTAATTTTAAATCATTCATCAGAGTTGTTCTGCCCAGAGTCCAAACAATGGTTTCTCTATTGGTAGGAAGGTCTCCAAATGCTCCTATTTACTGATAAAACTATACTAATCTCAAAGAACTCCAGAATACACCAAAACAAAAGTCCTTAAATAAATGCAAAGAAATTCAAAATAGATTCAATTAATCATTCTCATAGAAGAAGCAGAAATAGACAGAGAAACATAGGATAGAAGATAGAGAGCTAACCTTAGAATCAGAAAGACTTAACCCTGGGAAAGTTATTTGACAGGAAATTTTACTTTAAAAATCTGTAGTGAAATATGAATTCCTAAACATCCCACAGGATTGATACAAGTAATCACAGCACTGAATATCCTTGAAACTGACAATATACTAATAACTCAGGCAACTGCTTAGGGTCTATCTACTTGCCTAGGGCAAATGAATTTCACTAGTTCACAAAAGTTGATTGTTTACTTTTCTTCAATTATTTGATAGCAGAAGGTAAAATGAGGGGGTTGGACTGTAGTCTCAAAGTCTATGATCTCATGAGCCCAAGAGCTCTTTATCAGAAAAAGGAAAGTCAATTTTACAAAGTAATCACTTCTTAATTATCCCCCTTTTAAGTAAATGAAATGCTATTGAGGATCAGATGAAATCTGATGGCTATATTTTCCTTCAAATGTCAGCAAAGTCCAATATTTCATTGATAGATGGCTCTAACTTGAAAGCAATATAGTGAATCTCATAAGATGTCTCAAGAGCAAAACTTAACTTGCTGAGGATGATTTTTAACTGCCTTGTGTTATTCATATCAACAAAGTTTCCATCCTTTTCAATACTTTAGGACCCCCTGTTTCCATGGTATAAGAGTAAATATAGAGGTTTTGCATGGAACCATAGTGGGTCCTGAACAAGTCCTGATCTTTATTCCACGTAGGGTTAAGAATAAAAACTTATCCCACATTACATCTGGGGATGAGGTAATGGGACAGTTTTCTGAATGAGGAGACAGGAGACTTCTGAGGAAAAAAACACTAGTTAGACCGATCTTATTGTTATAGCAAAGAAAGAGGATATTTTCCAACCTTTAAAATAGAAGTGGATGAGGGATGCAGTGGACAGAGAGTTGGGCTTGAAGCCAAGAATACCTGAGTTCAAGTCTGACATATCAGCTCCTACATCCTGGGATGTCATTTAACCTCTTAGGAGACCAGGCAATTCTGAAAGTCTGTAAATTGTAGAGAAAGTGGGGACCAGCATTGATACTGAGAGTTTCCTCTTCCTGGGGTCCTCTATATCAATGAAATCCCAATTCTAGTACTTCTCCGTATAAATATAACATACCTCTTAAAAAAATGGACTTAATGTACGTATTTTCTAGATATTATCTTGGTCTACATATTAAAATTGCTTTGAAATAAAACAGTTGGAGCAGTTATTTTGAAATATTAATATTTTGTTTACATTTCAGACATATTTTTTAAAAAACATTATTTTAAGAAAGAAAATTAAACTGTCATTTTTTTGAAAGCTCAAACCAGTTGCTGTTGATAGCACATCGTAATACTAAGAGCCATAAATTGAGAGTACTTGTAAAACCCTTGACTGCCCTGTGTGACTTTGTCCTTTCTTCCTAAATCCAAGGGGATAACTGTCAGTAATCCCAACTTCCTTCTTTTATCCTCCGTCATTGCCCTTGGAGTCAAAAACACTGATTTTTGTCTTTCCTCAGTAGTTGCTGACTCTTCAAGGCCCCAGTGGGGTTTTCTTGACAGAGATACTGAAGTGATTTGCCTTCTCATTCTCCAGCTCATTTTACATATGGGGAAACTGAGGCAAACAGGATGAAGTGACTTGTCCAGGGTCACATAGCTAGTAAGTGTCTGAGGCAAGAATTTGAACTCAAGAAAATGAATCTTTCTGAATCCAGGCCCATCACTCTTTGCCATCTACCTGTCCTTAATGGTACTAAAATGGTACCATGTGAGAACATAGTCCTTGGAACCCCAGAGTTCTGATCTGAACCACTATCTCCACCCCTACTCCCTACCCCCACCACTCCTGGTTTTCCACTGTGTGGAAAGAGAAAGCTGCACCAACACACCCTGGGCACAAAGGCCCAAGGGAAAGACAGTGGGGCAGAGAGGGAGGTACATTACCCTGATAGGTAAATAAATGCATGACACAGTATCTAGCTAGCCTCAGCCACACTTCAGATTCTACCCTAGTCCCCTCCAGAAAATCACATACTTTCATAGCTCCTGGAAAGGGTGTGGAACTAAATCTCCTAATTCTCTAAATTCCATACCAGTGACTTCTCAAAATAAATCACCACCTTCCTCCCTAGCCACTAAATCAACAACAAGCATTTAATTAGGCGCTTAATTTGTGTCAGGCTCCAGAAGGAGGAGCACAACATGAAGACAAAGGATGGTCATCAAAATAAATAGTGCTTTCATAATCTTCCCAAGGGGGAGGGAACTGTCTCACTTTTATACTTTTGTATAAAGTATTAAAGCAATTAGCACATTTCTTTAGGAAATAAGTAAATGCTTTTCCAGTCTTTTGTTGAAGCACCAACCTCCATCACCACTGGACCCTAGAAGGTACAGAGCTCAATCAAGTGGTAGGTATGGCTGCTAAATTTGCACTTCTTGCTCCCGGAATCCTAGACATTTAGAGAATCTGTCTCCTACAGAGAAAATCTCCATCTTCTGCACTCTCTTAGTACTTTCATACTCCTAGGATTACTCCTTTCATTCTTGGGGTTCAGTCATTTTTCAGCTGGGTCCAAATCTTCACGAACCCATTTGGGATTTCCTTGGCAAAGATACTGGAGTAGTTTTGCCATTTCATTCTCTGGTTCATTTTACAGATGAGGAAACTGAGGCAAACAGGGTTAAGTGACTTGCCCAGGGTCACCCAGCTAGGAAATGTCTAAGGCCAGATTTGAACCCAGGAAGAGGAGTCTTCCTGATTCCAGGACCAGCTCTCTATCCACTGTGCCTTCTAGCTGCCCATTCTGGATTGTTAATTGGGTCTTCTTTCCCCCAAGTTTTATTAGAGTCCTTTGTTTTAATAACACAATTTCTGAATACACTCCTCCAATCCCTACCCAGGGGTTGAAACTAAAAATACATAAGCAAAATTAAATAAAACACAACAGATACCAACATCCCATTGCTCATAATCCTACATCTCTCCAACAAAAAGGAGGGAAATGCATTACTTCATCTCTTCTCCTGGGCTACCCACTTAACTACCAAAAAAAAAAAAACCTTCTCTACATCCTCAACCCCTTCTTTTCATACTTTCCATCTTCTTACACTGAATTAAATGTGCCTCTCTCTAAAAGACACTGTATCCATGTCCACCCTTTCCAGTAATTGATGCAAATATTTTAATTACTATAATTTACCATAATTTCTCCTATCTGTGAAAATGCAATTTAAATACAAATAATTATAAGTAGATATTATGATTTTACTTTGAAATAAAAAATTTCACTCTAATATATGCAAATGCTCCTCAGTAATTAACTCATCTTGGTCCTTCAAGATATACTTAAATTCTAGTCCTCTAATGAATGTTTATTCTCTTAACCAAATAGAATGGAAATTCTTTGAGGGCAATAGCAATTTTGCTTTTGTCTTTGTATCTCCATTGCCTAGCATAGTCCCTTGCACACAGCAGGCTTTTAATCAATGTCTGTTTGCTGAATTAATAATAGCACCTTACATTTGTATAGGGTTTTACAGTCTTCAAAACATGTATCAGTTTTCATATGCATCATTTCATTTGATTTCCACAGTATCCCTGAGTAGTAGCATAGGACAGATATTAATTTCCTCATTTTACAAGTGAGGTAACTGAAGCACAGAGAGGTAAATGGCAGATCTGTGACTAGAACCTGGACTTACCAGATGGTAAAGTATCCACAGCACTGGATCTGAAATCAGGGAAATCCCAGTTCAAATTTGCCTCACACACATCTAGGTCACTGTGTGACCTGGGCAAGTCACTCAATCTCTATTTACCTTAATTTCCTCATCAGTAAAATGTAAATAATAATTGCACCTACCTCCCAGGGTTATGTGAAGAACAGTGTCTAACACACAGTAAGCACCATAAAAATGTTAGCTTTTACTATCTCATGCATGTCTATATGTATTTATGTCTCATTCTGAGCCCTAAATTCATTCTGAACCCTTTCTTTCAGAAGATAGAGTATTTCATCATCATTCCTCTGAAATCATTTATGGTTATTATATTCATCATAGTCCTTAGAGCTTTCAACTAACACCACTTTTGTACAGTATTAATTCTTAGGAAGTTTATCCTTACATGAAACCTAAAATCTGCCATTTGCATCCATGGTTCCTAAAAGGTTTTACCACATAAAACCTAAATCTGACAATTTTTTTGCAAATTATACTTACTACTCCTAGTTTTCTCCTCTGGGGACTATCAGATAAATTATACACATTTACAGATGAGGAAACTGAGGCATCAAACGGTCATGTGACTTTCAAGGGTCACACAGTTAAGTTTCAAAGGCTGGATTTAAACTCTTTCTTCTTGATACCAGGTCTAGTGTTCTATCAACTATGTCACCTAGCTGCTCTATAGACTGACTCGGTGGGCTGTTTGCCTAGATGTATGTCATTGTCTGCATAATATGTATTTTTCAGCTTACAGAAGAAAGGTTGCTACACCCGAAGTTAGGAGACCTAGGATCAAGTCTTGGCTATGAAACTTGTTAACCATGTGAACATGGGCAACCCAATTGACTTTTCTAACTCTGTTGCTTCATTTGTATAATTTCAAGACAATGGGAACACAGGTGATATTTTCACCATTGCCTTTAAGGCAAAGGATTCAGAAAAGAACGGCACATTTGGTTGAAAAGATGGTGTCCAACAATGCAATATGGATTTCAGGACCATAGGTTAAATTATAAGGATGTTAGACTCCTACAAGTGACAGGGTACAACCAGAAAGGCAGATAAAAACATATTTGTCTACAGTTTTGCAAAATCCAAAAGGCTTTAAACAGAAAAAGGGAAGAGAAAGCCACTTTTGTATAACCTCCATTTTGGAAGAAATAACACAAATGCCCAATAATTCAGAGGAGAAAAAATCCAAGAAAGAAACCTTCAATAAAATCTATCGCCTCAGATATAGAAGCAGATACATAAAATATAAGGATTAAGCAAAGTGAGTCAGAGATCTTATGGCAAGGAGGAATATGTGACCTTGTAGACATCACTAAGCTTTGGTAGTAAATGGCACATGACTCAAATAAGACTCTGGAAGATGAGATCTTATTCAAAAGGAACAAGTTGGAGGGGGAAGTAAGAGGAAGCAACACTATAATATTAACAATAGCTAGCATTTATATAGGACTTCAAGATTTGCAAAGTGCCCTACAAATATCTCAGAGGTGTTATTTTTAACCCTATATTACAGATGAGGAAACTGAGGCAAGTATTCGTTAAGTGAGTTGGCCAGGGTCACAAAACTGGTAACTTTCTGAGACCAGCCTGGAGTTCAGGTCTTGCTGACTTCCTCACTCCAGGTCTAACACTATATTTTATCTACCATGGTAATTAGCTGCCTAGTGTGTCTGCCTCTAGCTATCTGGCATGTTAAATTAATAAGACATGAAAGGAAACATGGGAATTTGGGGGGTGAAGCATGGTGGAGAGCATTTGAGTAAAGAACAACAAAGACAGAAAGCAAAATACTATTGGCATCTGAGTATGCTCCAGATGTCTCAAATGTAGACAGGAAATGGGTGAAGGGTTTAGAAAATATACCACAAGTTAAGCAGGGCGGTGTGATTGTAGCAAGGTAGGGCTTCAGTTAAATCCACACATCTGCTGGAGTTCTCTCGGCATCTTCCAAAAGCAAAGCAGAAGATAATTTCTTGACTTCCCTTAATGATCATTTCATCCTCCAAAAGATGGAAGACCCAACAATAGCTACCTTCCTGGCCTTGATTCTGACATACAAGAAGGAATTGATTGATGAAATGAAAATGATATGAACCTTGGGAGAAGGGGAAGTAAGCATTTCATCCTTCAGTTTAGGATAAAGGAGGAAAGAGAGGAAAGCAAATTATAATGTGACGTATATCCTAGATTTTTGGAGGACATGGGTTTAAAAAAAATGTAGCTAGGATTTGATATACTAAATATCTCTAAAAGTAAGACCAGGAGAAATGAGAAGGTCTCTTTAAAAAAGAAATTCTAGTGGGGGGACAAAGAGAGAATTGACTAAAGAAATTAGCGTAGATGTACTAGAATATTACTGATACACTAGATTTTTAAGACATCTGAAGAAGATGAAGCAGCGGCAGACAGGACGATGAATATAAAGCATAATACGGTTCTGTAATTACAATGTCAGGAATGCTCAGGATGGGTTGAGGCTGGCCAGGAGAGAGATAAGGACAGCAAAAAGATGCTGCAGTTTGCAGACACATGGAGGGAAAGAGGAAGTTGAAACAAAGGAGAGGAGGACCACTGTGTGGGATAGATGGAGAGGACAAATGACAACAGGGAGAAGGTTAGAGCTGTTCAGTTCCTATTTGGCTCCTTTTTTCTCTGCCAAGAAGAGTATTTTTTGGATGGGAAAGGATAGCACAGAAATAGCTAATGGGGAGTCGAAATACAAGATAAGTAGGAAGATAATGAGAGAGCAACTGACAACATATGATGATTTTTAAGTCATTGTGCATCCCAGGGTACTGAAAAAATTCAATTGAATTCAACAAGTATTTGGTTAAATGCCTGCTAGGAGGAAGGTACCAGGCTAGGAATGCAAAGACAAACTAAACCAAACAGAAAAGAAGTTAATGCCTTTAAGGAGTTTAATACCCTACTTGATACAACATTTACCCCACTAGCTAAATAAAAGTCAATTTGAGGAGGCAGAAAAAATGAACAACCAGGAGGGATCAGGAAAGACTTTCAGAAGGCAGCTCCCCAAAACGATCCCTTGAAGGAAATGAAGAATTTTAAGAGGTGAGGAGGGAATACATTATACAGGCAGGAAACAGAGACTGAAAACACAGATGCACAATAGGGAATTTGGAGTTTGGAGAATTGCAGGAAGAGAATTTGGTTGGAATGTAGATTGTATGAAGGGGAATAATATGAAATAAGTTTGGAAACAAACTAGTGCTAAGCTGTGATGAACTATAAATGATAAAGAGTCTGTGATTCTAGATGCAATGAGTCACTGAAAATTTATTAGCAGGGGATTATAATGATCATATCTGTGCCTCAGAAATATATGTATCTATTATATATATGTAGATACACATATGTAACCTGAATATATGCATATATATGCACATACATAAACATACCTGATGACTTCCCCTTTATATCTTTTACCTATCAATAGACAGATATAAATATAAAGGTAAGTAATAATAATGATATGAAGATATATCAGGTCAGATAGGAATACTAAAGATGGAATAAAGAGAAAAGAAAATTAAGGGAACAAGGTCCCAGAGAAGATGATAGAGGACAGAATTCAGGATATAGGGCTTAGAATTAAAAGGAACAGGGTCACCTCTCCTTCCAAACAGAAGCTCCCTAAGGCTCTAGCCTATTCTCTCTTTTCTCTTAATATTCTCTCTACTAGAGATGTCAATTATCCCTGGGGACCATCTCCAGTCATTCTGATCTATGTCTTGCCACTCGACTCAGATGGCTCTGGAGGAGAAAGTGAGGCTGGTGATGTTGCACAGCCCTGCCTCACCTCAATCCAATTCACTTGCAAGTCATGGCATCACCTTTGTGATGTCATGGTCCTCTTTGAGAATGAAGGGCAAACGACAACCACAATTATCCCCACTGCTTCAGTTATTCCATCTGGGTGACTCCCAAAACTTGAGCACCCCCTGAACTCCAGCCTCATGCGTTCAGTTGCTTCCTGGATGTCTCTGTTTGGGTACACAACCAGAGCCACATCCTCCCTGAATTCCAAACATACTCTTTTTTCAGTGAATGGCATCACTACTCTCCCAGCCCTTTAGGTTTGAAATCTTAAGAGTCATCTTTTTTCCTTTCACCACATTCACTCCTTTGCCAAGTCCTATTGATTCTATGTCTACTGTGTCTCTTGGCTCCATTCCATCCCTTTTTTTCCATTCATAATGTTATTACCCTGTTTCAGGACCACATTATATACTGACTGGCTACTTAAGTAGTTTCTTAATTGGTCTCTCTTATTTCAATTTCTCCGTATTCCAGTCTATCCTATACAATTCTTTTTCACCTCAATATATACCCCTGATTAGTTGTTATTCTAGTGTTTAAGGCATCTCAATAAATCCCTATTGCCTACCAAATAAAGCCCAAATTCCTTGGCCTTTCATCCAGCCATTCACGTTCTGACTTCAGCCTACACTTTTACCTCTTTTTCCCATCCTACTCAGCTTCATACTCACTATGTTCTAGTCACTCAGTCAATAAACACTGATTAAGCATCTACTATGTGTCAGGCACTGTGCTAAACATCAAAGATACAAGAGAAAAAGACAGTCCCTGCCCTCAAGGGGCTCACAGTCCAATGTGAGAGCAACATGCAAACAACTATGTACAAACAAGCCACATCCAGGACAAACTGGAGATAATCAGTAGAGGGAAGGCACCAGAATCAATTCCAGCAGCATGGAAGTAAGGTGGCTTGTCAAAGAAGATAGCCTGCTTTTGACTCAGGAAGACCTGTATTCAAGTCTTCCTCTTATACATACTGCCTTAACTTCTCAGTGCTTCCACTGACAGATCTCTAAGACTGTAAGTTTCATAGAAGGCACCAATCTGCATGAGGAGGTGTTCCTTCATTGGTAGGTGTCTATACAAATGAAATCATGATCTAGTCTCATCTACTGTTTCAGCTAGATAGGACCCAAACCCATCTCATTCTTCTCATATCATTTCCTATTCCTATAATATCTGTATTTCCCTACTCCTTCTTATCTATTAAAATTTTCTACCCATTCTTCAAAGCCTAATTCAAATGTTGCCTCCTCCTTTAAATCTTTCCTGATTCTATAAGCTAGAAATAATAAGCAAACATTTATTACGTGCCTGTTATGTACAAGACACTGCACTTCTTCTGCATACTTTTCATATTCTAGAATGCATTTATAAGGATTTGTTAACATGTCTTATCTCTCTGAGGTTCTAAGTTTCTTAAGAGCAGGGAGCATGTTTTTTATATCTCCCATAGCCTAGCATAATGGCATTCACAAAAAATATGATTAATAAGTATTTGGTCAATTGAACAGAAAACAGAAAACAAGAATGAGAGAATAGGTAAGATAGAGATATCTGGAGGTTGTTTTTATTTGTCCTTCGTTCTTGAGGAGGACTATGTCATCAGAAAGGTGATGCCATGACATGCAAGTGAATTGGATTTAAGTGAGGCAGAGCTGTGCAAAGTCACCAGCTTCACTCTGTCCTCCAAAGCCATCTGGGTCCAGTGGCAAGATATAGATCAGAATGACTGGAGATGGCCCTGGATGCTATGGGAGACCTTGGCCTTTTTAAGCTAAGGTCTTTAACAGATCTCAGTTTGACTGAGGCAACTCCATTCATTGGTTGATTAAGGCTAGGTAAGAAATGAGGCAGAGGATGGACTCTTTCACTTGGTAAAAAAAAAAAAAAATCAATCTGGAAGGGGAAGACCCTCAGGATTTCTCTGGAAGTATGGAAGAGGGAAGATAGGGAGCTCAGGACTCATGGTTTCTATCTTCTTGTTTACTAAGGAGACACTATCATTTGCTGAAGCATTAAGAACTGAGAGCTGGAAGGGAAGGGAGATGTTGGAATCATCATTGTGGGGAAGCGTGTGCCAAGAAATGCAGGGGTAAAACACCTGGCCAAGTAGCAGTAAGGGCCCAAATGAAATAAGAGCATGAATCTGTCATGGGCCAAGTCATACATTTTGGATGATGATAACTAGATGCAACATGTATGTGCTCCATCACAGCACAAGTTGCTGGGTTTAGCTGAAAAGAATTTCACTTGCGTTTAACATCAAACTAACAAATCCAAGGACAACTGTTGTTCATTAAAAAATTGGACTTGAGGTTCCTGATTGTAATTTTTATTTATCTTCCGCAAGGAGAGATGCAAAGTGAGGAAAGCACATAGGGATAACAGACAATTTCTCTGGGGTTGCTAACTCTAGCTGCGATTTTTGTGATGGGTAAAAGAACAATAACCAAGAGTAGTAAGGTATACCCCAAAAAACAAACAAATAAACAAACATTTAGCAGGCGAAAGAACAGTAACCAAGAGTAAGAAAGTATACCAAAACAAAACAAACCAAAAAAACAGCTAGCAGCCAGGACTGCAAGTCAATTTAGCCAATTAATCCATTCATTTGCAAGTGATCAGTCTGTATGGACAGTGTATTAAATAGTATTAGATTCCCTACCATCAGTATCACCTTCTATGCAACCAGCTGGATGGATGGACCACTAGCTTTTCGTCTACACATTCAGAAGAGCCTAAGATGCCAGAGGGCCTTTCTCCAATAAGATTCAGTCAATTGTCCTCAAATTCAGGTAACTAACACAGGAAAGGACTTGAAATATTGACAGGGAGAGGAAAGGAGCAGGGGAAAAAGCTTGAAATCTCTTCCTAATTTTGGTGACTTAAACTCTGCTAGTGCTGAAGCCACACTTGGCTGACTTCCAGTTTGACAAATGCTGATGATTCAGCAGCACCTCCTGCAGGGCCAACAGCAGCTCCCAGTACTTTTCCCACAGTACAATGTCAGCTGCCCACCAGCTTGTGCTTTAATTTTCCCTATTGCATATGCAGCTTCAGAAACCATCCCACACAGGTAGCATCTTTTCGAAGTAGCAAACATCCTGTGTTAAAAACCTAAAAATTATTGTTCCTCCAAAGATTTCTTTACAGCCAATCACCTCAGAGTTCATAATTTAACCCTTTTTTAGAACATTTCTAGATGGAAAATAGCTGCGATATCCCATCTAACATGATAGAATCAAGGCAAAACAAAATAAATAGATCCAAGGCTTTTACTCTTGTCCCATATTTTCCATTTTCCTTATAGAAATAATGCTGCCTTTTTTCTGATGAATTGTTTTGTAGCTTCCTGTAGTCATACAAAATTGCCTTATGTATTTTTAAATATAATTTATTTGTCCTTTCAAAGGGCTAGCATTCTAGATCCTAATCCCTTTGATCTTAAAAGCAGCCAAGAATAATGGAAAGATCACTAACTCTGGAGTCAGAAGTACTGGGTTCAAATCTGACCTCTGGTGATCACTGACAAGATATTTAACCCTCCTAGACTTCAGTTTTCTTATAGGTACAATGAGGTCCAGGAAGGACCAACAACAAAAATGTAAAATGAGGGTATTGGTGTAAGTGGCTTCTGAAGTTACTTCTTACTCTAGAGGTATAACGCTATCACTAATTATAAGACAACCAGTCCCAAGGTGGAAAGAATCAAGAAATCTCTGGAGTCAAGGGACCCAGATTTCAATCCTGACTCTGCTACTTACTTATTATCTGTGCTGCCTTAGGCAAATCACTTCCACTCTCAACTCCAGTTTCCTCATCTATGAAATAATGACGCCTAAGATCCCTTCTAACTTCAAATCTGTGACCGTAATATAACACTATATTCTTTCCTAACAAGGCTATTAAAGACGGTTGCCCCACTAGGAGACTTTGAACTAACATAGGAGTACTTAAGTACCACTGCAGAGTGCAATTTTAAAGAAATTAAATAATTCTATTCCAAAAACCAAGAGGTGAGTATTTACTGCCATCTGGTGGTTGTTGTGTCTATTTACAAATAAACAAAGAGTGACAAAGCACAGTAACAAAATATAATTTTGCATTATCTATTCCATTATATTTTGTACAAAAATCATCAGAACAATTCTGACTTTTTTGTCTATTCTGATAATTTTGTCTATTAGTGTATAAGAATTGATAACTTTTTAAATATTTATATTCTATTTCTTTAAATCAGATCATTAATATAACAAAAAATTTTCCTCTTTGATCTGTGATTTCATTGTAAGAAGCCACTCATGGCGTCACCTTCCTGATGTCATGGTTCTCCTCGAGAATGAAGGATAAACAATAAACATTGTAAGAAGCTATCCATGAGGAATTTCATCTCCTTCTGATGGGGTGCAGACTCTGGGAACCTTCTTGAACTCTCCTTGAATCTTCCCACTTAATATGGCTTTTCATACCCAGATCTGTTGCCCTTAACCTAGCTTGGCCCTCCATTATCTGTTCCCTCAGGATTGCCCTACCTGCTTCCCACCCAAGCCCTCCATTGTCTGAGACTTCCCAATTGCCTCCAGTTGTTTCCCACCCTTGATTACATCACCAGTTACCCCAGTCCCATCAAGAGTAGACCATCCCCAGATCTCTCCCACAGTCTTTCTGTCTATAAATTCCATCTCACTTCCATAAAGGTGCTCACATTCAATCCAGCTCTGACTCTGCCTAGCTGAGATTTCATATGACCCACTTGTCAATGGAAGTGTCATAAATGGTGAGGTTTCTTAAGAGATAACCCAATATGGCAGATCTTTAATAAACTTTGTTTTACTTTGGCTGAAAGAAGGCTGGAGTCGAATTCATTCAGCAGGACCCAGCACGTTGGTATTTTGGGGTCCTGAGCACCCCAGACCTCAACATTATGGTTCCCTGAACTCATCACTTTCATGGCCTCCCCTGATTTAAGTAAGAGTCTTAGATCAAGTTACCTGGGACTCCGGATCATTAAGCAACTTTTGGCAAGGGTCACGCAGGCCAAGGCTAGGTTTAAACCCAGATCTTCTGGACTCTAGTGCTGGTGCTTTATTCACTATGCCACATCGCTTCTCTAGATATTTGTGTTGTACTTTATGTTTTTAAATGCGTTAAGTTTTACAGAGTTTATGTGACTTGCCCATGATTACACAGCTATAATGCCAGAGATAGTGTTATGAACCCACATCTTCCTCACTACAAATACAGCACTTAATCAATTACTCCACACTTCCTTTCCATTAGAATATAAAACTCTTTAAATTGGGTGAAGGGGAAACCTCACGAATTTATATTCATTTTAGAATTCTGAAGTAAGGGGGCAGTCTTTACCCTGTAATCAGTGCCTCCCTAAAATATCCCTGAGCACTTTTCATAATGCATGAAATGATCCTTAAATATTCTCTGAAGAGGTACATATAAAATAGGTATCTGATAAAGAGGACAGGGACGGAGAGAGGGAGTGAATGAAAGAGAACCAAAAGACACTGGGATGTTGTAATTCTGGGAAACAGCAACATAACCCAGACCCTGCCTCTCAGTCTTAAAAATGACTTCTGTAGCTCATGTTCTCCATCAAAAATAGGAAGTCTTTCCCCTACATGGCTAGAGTTTTTCAATTAACTGCAGTGCTTATAAACCACAGTACCTAAAGCTCAAATATTTGAAAACATTTAGTCTAACATCTTGATTTTAAAATAAGGAAAGTGAAGTCTAGAGATTAATTAATTGATGTGCCCAAGCTCAACACTTAAAGTTCTAAAACAGTAAATAAATGTTAAGAGTAAAACATAAGAATAATAACATTAAAGCACAAAACAATAGCTCAAGTTAAACTCAACATTTACCTTTAGGCAATAAAAAATTATTTTGCTACCCAAAAACTCTGCATTTCTGTTTCAGAAAACTTTATCAAAGGGACTTAGAAAAGAAAAGCAAGGTATGTAGAATGGGTTTTTTTTTTTTACATAATCCAGGGTATGTATAATCTTTCTGGACTGAAAGACTATAGATAAGCACTCAGTAAGCTTTATCCAATTGATTAAGAGTTATCTCACCCACAAAAGGTGTCCATTATATAAATCACTGAAGCCTACATCTAGTTCATATGCTATTCCTGAAATATGAATTGTACAAAAGCAGTTCAGGGGATTTGAAGGAGGGTTATCTTTAATACTAACACTATGCAAAATTCATGTGTCAAACCACAATAGTTTATATTTTCCATGCACAATAAACAGCACAAACCTTTCACTGCAAGTCTTTTCCCCCATGGAGTATACTTACAGGCTAATAAAGAAGTGCCATTTCTGAATGTTTTTCAGCATGAACTAATGTAGTTACAATATACACACCAGAAATTCTATGTAAGTGTCAAGTAGACCATAATCCAATTTACTGATGATTCCCAGGATACATTCAAATAACACCAGACCCTTTCTTTAAGTCTATGTGCGTGTAGCTGTGGTTTTATAGAAGCGAGGAAATACTTTAATATTACCACTACACACAATCACAAGGTTAATCTTATTCAAATATGTTTTCATTGGGTGACTTTCTCATTTAAATATTCACAGTGGGTCTCCAATTCAGATCAAGCTAAATCCCCAGGCTATCCCTTAAAGCCTTGGTCAAAAAGATTTCCCATATATTTATCCAACTTTATCTCTTAGTACTCCTTACCATGGCAGCTCCCTTCAAGTTAAGATTCTCCCCTTAGTTTTCTCTCCACAGATAGATTAAAGAAAATATATGTGTGTGTGTGTGTATAAACATGTATATGTATACATACATATATACATACACATCTTCTTAATTCCTAGATTTAGAGCTGGAAGAGACCCTAGAGATCTAGTCCAATGCTCTCCTTTTGTGTGTGTTTGTCCTTCATTGCTGAAGAAGACCATGCCAGCAGAGAAATAACGACATGACTTGCACTTGACTTTGTTTTGAGTGAGGGAGGGATGTGCAGGTCACCAGCCTCACTTCTCCTCCAGAGCCATCTGAATCCAGTGACCAGATATTCATCAGGATGACTGGAGAATGACCCAGGATGAGACAATTGGGGTTAAGTGACTTGCCCAAGGTCACACAGCTAGTGAGTGTCAAGCGTCTGAGGTGAGATTTGAACTCAGGTCCTTCTGACTCCTGAACTGGTGTTCTATCCACTGCACCACCTAGCTTCCCCTCTCCTTTTACAGGTGACCACTGGAAGCCTTGAGAAGGTAAGTGATTTTTCCCAAGGTCACACAGGTAGTAAGTGGAAAAGTCAGGTTTTGGATACAGGTACTCTGGCTCCAGATAAAATAGTCTTTCCACAAGATCACATAGCCTCTCTTGCTTCTTTACCTTTGCTGTGTAGTTTATGCATGAAATGTCCTGGCAGCTCTTCTCTGAATATCCATGTCTATTAGCTAAACCAAAAAGCCTTCCTTGGCTAATCTTAGCATTACATTCTTCAACACTTAATGCATAGTTTATACTAATTGTCTTCTACTTATTGATCTTTTTTAGATGTTTCTTACATTCTTACTTTGTCTTCTGTACTAAAGGATAACTGTGGTCAGATTGTGTGTATTAGAATGGGGAGTGGACTCCTATTTCTTCCATATGACAGATTTTGTTTTGACACATCATTCAAAAGCCCATCATAATTATAAATGAATTTCCCACAATGTGCAATGATGAAAAACAATCAGTATAATAGCATGGAAGAGTCTTTACAGCTGATTGTGGCTGCAAACTTATACTTTAGTAGTTTTTCCACTTGTTAAAGAAAAGCATGAGTGTATACATTTAAAATTAGGAAGTTAGGAGACTGTTTTCTATTTCCTTTGCCTTCCTCAGAGTTGGTCATACAATATTAGAACTGCCAGAGGAGGAGAAGGAGAAGGGGAAGGAGAAGGAAAAGGAGAAGTCCTATAACAATATATTTGCCATAATTCTAGATTTGCGTTGGGGTTTTTTTCCTGTGGATCTTTATCTATTTCAGGGAGTGTATAGAAATTCTCTGAAAAGGAATCCAACTGAGCCAAGATATCTCAGCTCCAGGGAGTTTGGAAACCTCTGTCCTATAATGTCTATGAATGAGAAAAACTTTCACATGTGGAGGAGGAAAACCATTGAGAACAAAATCATGGCAACACAATTATCATCTCTAACATTGTGTTGAATTGTGTCGGGCTTCTACCAGCTTTCCGGTTTAGAGTTCCACTGTCCACTACATTAGTGTCAAGAACTTGAGAGAGCATCCGCTCACGATGCCTTTTAATCCTGTCTGAACCAAACTTTTTTTACATCATATTTTCATAAAAATTTCAATAACAACAATTATTAATTCTGCAAAGTTTTTGACATCAAAATTTAATAGAATGCAAGAATCAATTACTCTTTTTATCAGAGCAAGCTAGAAAAGAGAATCCCGATTAGATTTCTTTCATCATTTGCATCTGAGCACAGTACTCATCATGTTTCATTCACATTCGTATCCAAAATGTTCCTACGCAAAATGTCATAGATCAGTACAAAGAGATCATCACCATCCACTAAACTATGAAGAAAGTTCCACCCCAAATGAACCAATATTTACGTTTAAAAGTAAACCTGTGGTGCTGACTTCCAAGGACTTTGTTTTTCTTGCAAAATTCTCTCAACAGTCAAAGTTTAGGCTTTGTATGGACTTGTATTATTTATTCATAAATTATAAATATTATCAATAAGTACTCATTTATTAATAGGCTCATGTATGTGTTAAATAAAATTAACATAATGCTTTATTCTGAACAACCCCTTTAAGAAAGGATCTGGGGATAACCTGTTTTAATACTTTACATCATATAACTGCAGGCATCAAATCACATTAACTATTTTCTATAGTTTTATTAGTGAATAAAGTTGTCAAAACCTCTCTTCTTCATCACTGTTTCAGACAGGCCTTATTCCTTACATTCACAAGCCACCAAAAAAAATTACAAAGCCTAAAACTCTAAAAAGATTTAAGTCCTAACCCTTTTAGCTTTTGGGAGATATCAAACTGAAGCAGTCAAGTGGTACAGTACATAGAGCACTGGGCCTGGAGTCAGGAAGACTTGAGTTCAAATCCAGCCTTAGATACTTCTTAGCTGTGTAACCTTGAGCAAGTCATTCTCAGCTTCCCCAACTGTAAATTGGGGAAAATAATAGCACTTCCCTCTAAGGGGTTGTTGTGAGGATCACATGATATAATAAAAGTACTTAACACAGTGCTCAACACTATATAAACATTAGCGATTATTATCACGACCTAATTGTTTCTGATTTTTCCATTAACCATTGATTAAGATTAACCGATTACCTTACTGCTTCTTTACATTTCACACTTAACCTGAATGAAAGTGATCTCAGATCATTCAGGTTAGGAAAAACTGTTGTGTCTAAGCATGTTTCATTCACTCATGTGTTTCGATAATGAGATGCCTATTACAGCATGGGAAAAGTCCCCTTGTTCATCATATGTTGAAGAAAACCTGAAATGCTCTCCCACTTATCAGATAGCCACAGAACACCAAGACAGAAGATAGATAGGAGCAAATGGATGATTGTGGCACAGTCAGATCTTTCTCTTTCTACTTTTCCTTCACACTCCCACCAAAACACAATCCACATACCCAACAGACAGAGAGCAAGAGGCAAGAAATACAGAAAAAAAAGCAATTTTCTGTTTTGTGGTAGTGAGACACTAGTTCTCAGTAACACTATGTCCAATTCTACCACTACCTTGGTTCAGGTCAAAATATTTGCCTGGACAGCTGTAAAAGAACCCTACTTGGACTCCTTGCCTCATATCTCTCTTCCCTCCAACCCATCCTCTACACAACTAAAAAATTATATTTCCAAAACACAGGTCTGACTTTTTCACTCTCCTACCCAAAAAGTTCCAATGGCCCCCTATTATCTCTAGAATGAGTGTCATTAATCTTTTTTGTGTTATGTACCCCTTTGGAGATCTGGTGAAACCTAGAGACCCCTTATCTGAATATTTTTTAAATGCATGAAGTAAAACAATAAGATTACAAAGATTACAATCATGTTGAAACAATTGTCCAAAAAAAAATTTTTTTTTAAGTTCACAGACCCCAGGTTAAGGACCCTTGCTCTAACACATCTGTTTGGCACTAAAAGTCCTTTACAATGAGCTCCAGTAGTGTAATGCTAATGAGAGTTAAAGATCTTCCCCTCCCATTAATGGGCCTGCCCATTAAGGAAAGTTTGATTAGAGAAGATTTTTTTGTTGTTGGAAGGCCCACACCTTTTGCTAATTTCTAATGAGGCACTGGTTCTCAAGGGTTATGATGCTCTGGCTCTGAAAAGTGTACATATACTCTGAGGTAAGGTTTTAATTTGGGACTTAGTTTTTGGAAGAAGATTTGTGTACCAGATAAGACTCTGAGTAGCTGCTAAGGAGCCCTCCAGCTTTGAAAAATTAGATATTAGTACTTCTCTCTCTGGTAACTATGTATGTAAATAATTGTCAGGCAGTTGGATCTGTTGATCTGTGATGTATGTATTGCATATGGACAGACAGTTGGAAGCCCTGTCTGTTGATCTTTATTTCTCTGTTTGTATTTTCTCTGAAGTTCAACATTCCCCCTGAACTAAGTGAATGATATATGTGCTTGATTGAAGCCATTGTTGATCCCTCAAAAGCTGCTTTCCTTTTAGAAAAGCAGATCTAAGAACCTGTATAGCAGGCTGTCCTGGATGTGTCAGGGTGCTTGCTTTTACAAGTACATACCATTCCAGGTTTCATACACTCCCCTACTATTTCTTTTCACAATATTTCATCCCTCTTCTCCCCACTTTGGCACAGCTGTACTGGGAATGCTCTCCCTCCTCACCTCTACTTCTCATAATTCCTAGATCCCTTCAAGGTCCAGGAGAAGTGGCACTCCCCCGTTTGCTGATCCCCTCAACTGCTAATGCCCTATCCTAACACTGTATATATTTTGTATTTACTTTTATGTATATAGGTTGATTTCCTCTATAGAAAATAAGCTCTTTGTGGGCAGAGATAGTTTGTTTTTGTCTTTATATCCCTAGCACCCAGAACAATGCCTGGCATATACTAAGCACTTCATAAATTCTTACTGATTTTGGTATAACCCGAGGAACCTCAAAATAAATCATAAAATATATACAGAGAGAGATAGGATAAAGGAGAGTGGAGCATAGGAACATTACACCACTTCTAAAAGGGATCCCTCCATATTTATATTTAAAAGTAAGTGACCAGTATTAATGAACACCAAGTTTAACTTAATCAGTTCTACCATTTCTTCGGAGTTATTTTTCCACATCATCTACATATCCTTTTAATGGAAAGGAGGGGGAGAGAATCAGCTTTGCTAATTCTAAGACTTTATTGACAGTTTAGGGGCAGCTCAGTGTCTCAGGAAACAAACCCTTTCCTCTCCAATGACTCAGAAAAATAAAAACCACCCATTTAGTACAAGACTGGCAACTAAAGATAAACTCGAAGAGATCTCAGGCATGCTACATTAAACAATGAGCTAAATGTGTCCCAGGTCAGAAGAGCGCTATAAAAACAAGTGTGCTTTTTTTGTAAGAGCAAAGCACTAAAAGCAATGTATGTTGTTCAGCTGAAGAATGGCTTAACAATCTTGGTATATGAATGTAATAGAAAGTTATTGAACTTCAGGAAACAAAGAAAATGAAGGCTACAGGGAGGCATGGGAAGACTGACATGAACTGATACAAAGTGAATTCAGTAGAACTCATATGTGCATAGTTGTTTGCATGTTGTCTCCTGCCTTAGATTGTGAATTCTACTTTTTTTATATCCCCAAATGCTTACCACCACACCTAGCACATAGTAGATGCTTAATAAATGCTGTATAACTAAGCAAGAAGACAATATGCACGATAATATCTATAATGTAAGTAGAGAAAACAACACTGCATAATGATAATAAGCAAGTTATGAGAATTGTGTCTTTGTAGAGGTAGAGGACTATGGATTTAAATGCTACAAATGCTGTTGACCTTGTTTGAAGTATTGATTAGCCTTTTTTTTCTCTTTGGTTTTTATTCTTTATTAGACGGATGACTTTCTGGGCAGGGAATATGGATGGTTGTATTGGAAAATGAAATGATAAAAAAACAAAAGAAAGAATTTTAAAAATCAGTGGTACTAAATCAGATTTTGTAGGGTACATCATAACCAAATTAATTACCCAATACCATTTGCACTGAAAGAAAACAAATTAAGCCTTATGAAATAGTCTTATGGCAGAGGTTAGGAGTAACATTGTTTTCCTTTGTGAAAAAGTAAAGTAAAAAGATTCTTTTTTTTTTTTTTACCTATATCAAAAACCTCTATGTTCAGAACTCCTTTGCAACAGCAATTTTTCTGCCTCTACAGGAAACTATCATATTCAACTGCCTGTCAACTCACATGCAAAATGATGCAGAGAATCCAATTCACTTTGCAATTGTATTCTCTGTTCTACTACGAACATGTAGAAATGACCTAAGTGTTACTAAGGAAAATATTCTTACCTCTGCAGCTAAATAATTTCCAGTTGCCAGATGTTTGAATCTGAATAAACTGTTCCACTGTCCTGCTCCCCCACGGCATGGATCATGATGCACCACCTACAGACCAAGACAATGATAACCATAGTGAAACAATGTTAATATTTCTGGTGAATTACTGATGACAGGGAGATTAAATTGTCTGTTCTAATACATTTTAAGCTATCTATTCCTACTCAGGACAGCTAGGTAGTGTAGTGGATAGAGAACTGAGTTCAAATCTGGCCTCTGACACATATGAGGTGTGTAATCGTGGGCAAGTCACTGAACCCTATTTGCCTCAGTTTCCTCATTTTTAAAATGAATTGGAGAAGGAAACAGCAAACCACTCCAGTACGTGTGCCAAAGAAAACCCCAAATGAAGTCACGAAGATTGGAGATGACTGAAAATGACTAAACAACAACAAATTCATAATAAGAAAATAGAAAATTAATGAATTGCAGAAATGCTCTGTCATTGAGAGGCAGATCACAAAAAATACTTGACTAATCGTGTATCATGTTACATTCATAATTTATATTTGAAAATAAGTCTTCACAGTCTGGAACCACTTCATGAAAGCCAATTGTTAAATTTCCAGTGAGAGCATTTTTACCTTAGAAATCGGTAAATGCAACAATCAAGGCTTGAGTTTTGTTGATTGACCAGACTTGGGAAAAATGATGGATTAGATGTTAATAATGTTGATTGAATTTTTAATGTGACATGCATACATTTTTCTTCTGGAGAGTCGGTTATTAAACATTCAATAGCACATGACCTTTTACCTAAAGATGAATTTCTCAGGATCAAAAATTTACTACTCGAAACACAGCATGGCTTCTTCTCAATTACTATACCCTTCAGAACTTGTCCAGACTCCTGACTTAGTTTCTGGGTCTTTTCTTCTTTCCAGTCTTGCTCAGAACAGGAATAAACCTTAGTTTAATGATACCCAGGATACAACACTTTGAGTTGATACAACAAGGTGCTAAATATATCCCAAGTCCTCGATCCCATTTTGGGGTTTTCTTGGCAAAGATACTGTAGGGATTTTCCATTTCCTTCTCCAGCTCATTTTACAGAGGAAGAAACTGAAGCAAACAGGGTTAAGTGACTTGCCCAGGATCACACAGCTAGTTAGTGTCTGAGGCCAGATTTGGACCCAGGAAGATGAATCTTTCTGGCTCATGGCCCTGCACTGTATCCACTGTACCATCTATCTGCTCTAGTTTTAGGTAATAGATTTGTATTATATGTACACAGCTGTTTATATGTTGTCTCCCCCTTTAGAATATGAGATCCTGAGGACACAGGCCATGTTTTTTCTTTTCTTTGTATTCTTAATACTTAGCACTTAATACTTAGTAAGTATTTATTAAATGTCTGTTGAATGCTTAATTGACCATTCATGAACAATGGATCTAACAAAATACCTGGTTTATGATATTTGTCTTTTCTTTGTAAATTATTTAGAAGGGAAATAAATTTACATACCTCAATTTCCCAGAGCGCTTTAGAACTTGTGGCAGATGTAGCTGATTGACGCAAAGTTGTACGGAGGAAAATGTGCTGTATTTTCTCATATTCGTCACAGGTCAGAAACTTCTCTTGTTCTGCATGAAACAATCTAACAACATCACCCTAAAAAAATAAATAAGTCAAATCTTTATTTCCAAACAATTAAGCAGATGCTGTCAATTCACAAAGAAAGACAGGGAAAGGAAAGTTTATAAATCTATTTGATTTGGGATCATGACAAAAATAACCACTTATCAAGCCTATTCAGTGGGGACTATAATACTCTCCCTTATTCATCTCAAGAGGCTGTGGTAAGTATTAACTGGAATGTTTGGCAATGGATTCTATACTTTAGAAGTCACACTGAAAGTTTTTGAATGGACTCAAGGAGTTGTTTAAGTGGTTTGTCATCCAGAAGCAAAGAAGAAGAATCTCAGGAAAGAGTAAACTGTCTAATACATCTGAAGTACAGCCACTTCCTGTGACAGTGGAGGAAACCAAACACTCATGCTTTTTTGGTTTCCTTCAGGCACCCCCTCCATTTTTCCTCGAGGGTGTCTGGGTCAATCAACTTTCTTCCTTGATTTTTGCTCTGGCTCCACCCAAGCCCACTGAGAGAAATAAAAACTTAATGGGCAAAAAACAGGCCATCCCTGGTATTTTTACTTCAGATCACCAGATAACATCATCACCATCATCAAATGATTATAACAAGCATTATCATTAATATACCCCATATTTGTATGACACAATAAAGATTTTATTCAACCTTCAGGAGGGATTGTAAACATCCCCATTTTACAGATGAGAAGATTGAAAGTTAGAAGTGTTATATAATTAGCCCACAATTAGTAAAGATTACCTACACCAAAGAACAAAAATGAAGATTAGTAATACATATATATTAAATTGCTTTAATCAGGGATTAGGTGTGCATGTAACTAATTCAATAAGAAAACCTTCATTTTCCCAAACTACATACCCCTTTGAGAACATCTTCACGATAGCAACTGAACTTCATGAACAAAGTGATTTTCCAACTAGTGTTGCAATTAACAGCATTAACCTATGAAAGAAAAAAAATGTCTAACTATTATAAAATACCTAATCATGTTCAATAATATAGCATGAGGCTTTGTTTTAATGTAATAGAGGAAATAAAAAGGCACTTGGGTCAATGGAGTATGTGTTCCAGTTCAATGGTCTTCCATCATGGGCTCTCCATTTTCTGTCTATGTCTCTGTTTGGCTTCAACTTCATGAAACAACATGCTCCTGGGCTGGTCACCTCCTGGTATCCCCCCCTTTTCAGCTTCCTTTTGTGGATCGTCTTCCTCCATTAGATTGCAAGATCCTTGAAGGCACAGACTGTCTTTTTCTATTTTCCCATCCCCTAGCACAATGACTAGCTGATAGTAAGCATTTTTTAAAAAATATTTATTGAATTAAATTCCATAAGACAATTTTCAAAATTGTAAAAATTGCCCTAGTTTTGCAGGCTCACCCTTCGTTTTCCCCTAGTTTCTGCCCAGATGTACATGCCAAAGAACAGAAACAGATTTGCTGGGAATGTAGTTAAGTCAGGCTTTAAAAAAACAATCAACTGTTGAGGAATACCCTATCACATTAAAACAAGCAACACCACATGGGTCAAGGGGTCATGTAAAGGGGGTGAGAGGGCAAAGATACAGTGGAAAAGGAATTCTCTCCACATTCTCTCTCTCTCACACTTGCATGGATATCTGTGGAGCTCAAGGCCAGTAACGTAGGAACTGAAACAGAAAGGTTACCATGCCAAGATATACACTATCCTCCACAAGATCAAACAGGGACTGTATATTTGCAGCCAGAGTTCATGGGAGCTTAGCTAAAGTGGATGTTTTCTCCTTGAAAATTTAGCTACAGGGAACATGTAGAGGTTCCCTAACAAAAGCATTTGGTATCACCCAATTACAAGTATTGAAGACAAGGGGTACAGGAAAGAAAGGGGTTCGGTCCCTTTGGAAAAGTAAAGTTGTGAACACTTTTTCTTAATTAATGGGGTATCTGCTACTGTTGGGAATGGAAACTGCTGACCCTTTACTTTAGCCACAGTCTCTTAACATTCCATTATTGTGTCTTTAAATTCTAAATTTTTTGCAGTAATGATAGTCTAATCTATATATAATGTGGCTGCAGATTTCCTTTTGGGTTATGCAAAGTGGGAACAGAGATGAGAATCTTAATGGGAAATGAAACATGAGCTATATTTTTTTGGAGATTTTCCCAGAGTCTTGGGTGGAGACAAAATAATGAGCCAAATTTGCGATAAATTTATGAAACATTTTATGTGAATGATTTTATACCATAGACTGAGCCTAGAGGAACCAGTGCCAACAGAGGGAGGGAAGGTGTTTGTACAGTTACAATATAGTTACATATTTCAAATGTATTTTATTCATGTAGAATAGCCAAATGATCCCCCCACTCTAGACTGCAGACTAGGCTACCCCTGATGCACTAGAAATACCCTGTCCTGCATTACATAACAAGCTAACAGCATCAGGAGGCTGGAGATATGAGGTTCTTCATTAGCATTTAATTGGATTAAATATGTAATGATTTGGCTTTATTGTCTATTTTTAGGCTTTTCTGAATGGCACTGGCTAGTTTTTCATAATGACAGCAACCAAAGAAATTACATGTATGGAAAAATAAATACTGTACAAATATTCACATTCAGTTTCTTTTCCTTGAACTTACCTCTTTACATCCTGGATTGTCTAGAAGTTCTATGTTGCTCGCATGTAATGGCTGTCCTGCATTGACAGGCATCAATACGACTTTATCTCCTACAACAATCTAGGGATCAAAAATAAATGGAAATTGAAGCAAGCTAGATTACAGTAATTGCCTCTTTAGAGCTCTCAGTTTAGAAGCTAAGAACAACTCCAAAAATAAACTTGGCCATTAACCAGATACCAAGCTATTTTTTAGTTCAATATGGTTCCCACCCCCATTCTATTTTTTAACATCCTTGAATACATGTCATATAATTGTTTCATACTGGATAGCCATCTAGATTCAAATAACTAACAAAAACCTTTCAGCTTGTAATTAATGGTAGTAATCACAGTTTACATTTACAAAGCACTTTCAAGTATAGTATCTGATTTGATCCTTAAAACAATCTTGTGGAGTAGGTGAACAGTAATAGTAATGGTGAATAGGCTTAGTGGATAGAGTTCAGAAGACCTGAGTAAATTACTGAAATTCTGTCCCCGACACTAGCTCTGTGATCCTGGGCATGTTACAACTTCTATCAGTCTTACTTTACTTAGCTATAAAATGGGAATAAAAATGAAATCTAACTCATAGGACTGTTGTAAGGATCAAATAAGATAATACTGTGTATGTAAAGTGCTTTGCAAGCCTCAAAATATGATATAAGGTTAGCTATTAGTTTCGCAAGTACAACTATACTTGTTTTATGGATGAGAAAAGGAAGGGTCAGAGTCCAAGTGACATGACCATGTATACCTAGTAAATGACCAAGACAAGATTTGAACATAGGGTTTTCTGACTTCAAGTTCAATGTTCTTTCATGCTGTCATTTCAACTAAAAAAAAGGAGCTCTCAGTCTCTCTGTTCTGTCTGATACTGAATTACTTACTACTCTCAAAATAAATGGATTTGTCAGACAAATGTCACCTTATTGTAATTTGCAATAATTCTGAAATATGCATATAAAGTATTTCATATTTAAATGTGCTCAAAAGATCCAAAATTAAAAGTATTACATAATAAATGAAATGAGTAATTTAGTAAGTTAACTCTTCCTTATGATCTAAGAAACTTCTGTTATTTGTTTTAATATCATTGTTAAGAATGAAACAACTATACCTTTTGACTGAGTCCAAGTTTTACAGAACAAATCCTTTTATTAAGGGGATTTGTTCTGTGAAGTTTGGATTCAGTCAGAGAGCCACACTGGAGGACCCAGAGGGCCACATGTGGCCTCACGGTTCCCCACCTTATCCTGGCCAAAGGTTCTCAAAGTGTGGTCTAGGGACTAGACCTTTTCAGGGGATCCATGAAGTCAAACTGTTTTCATAAGAATACTAAGATGTTTTCATTTCTAACATGGTAAATACCAATCAATATAGCTCACATAAACAAAAGCTCTCTTGAGTCAGTAACAATTTTTTTACGTGCAAAGTGGTTCTTAGAGCAAAAAAAGTTTGAAAACTGCTCCCCTATGGAAAACAAAATGATTTAGCATCCAGCAGTTTTAATGGGGTTTTAAGCTACCAATGTGCCAAGACTTTTGGGAGACCCTGGTAATGAGGAAACATGTTTATAGCTTGGTCCTTGTATATTTGGGTTCACTTCTATCTGATATTCTCCCAGAAGATCTGATGATCAGGAGAATGTTCATTTTTTTAAGATACATGGAATCATAGAATATGCTGGAGCTGGCTTTGTACTGACTCACAAGAGATAATTGCTACATTTTCAGCACAAACATTTATACCTTGGGAATCAGCAAATGATATAAGTCAGGGCTTGGTTTACTGTTCTGCTGATTGTTTAGACTTAAGAAAGTGATGGAGAAAATATTAATAATGTAGATTCAATTTTAAAATGTATTGTGCTTACACTTCGTCTCTCCAGAGAGCTGGTTGCTAACATATACCAGCACCCCTCTGTATGGAACTTCAGCTGATTGTAGGAAAGCTGCATTGAAGATGCAGATGCAAGATGATCTAGTCTTGTTAAGAGCTTGGTGAAGTTGCCTGTTGTTTCTGCAAGTTTATTTTCTCATCTTCAGTAATGACAGCAGTGAGAACTAAAAATTGTCCCCCCATACCATGAGTAACTGTTTTACCTTTTCTCTCTAATAATTGGACACTACCCTACATTTGTCTGTTTCTCTATCTAGCTCCACCCCTCTGGAACCCTAGCATAATGGCATGGTAACACTGTTCCTGCAGCACTTAAGTATTTTGTTGTAATACCTGCTCACTAACACACCAAAAAAGGAAAAAAGAAAATCCAACTCTTTTCATGGGCAGCTAGGCATTACACTGGATAGAGCATTGGATTTGGAACCAGGAAGACTCATCTTCATGAATTCAGATCTGGTCTCAGACAGTTACTAGCTGTGTGACCCTGAGCAAGTCACTTCACCCTGCTTGTCTCAGTTTCCTCATCTGTAAGATGAGATGGAGAAGGAAACAGAAAACTATTCCAGTATCTTTGCCAAAAAAACCTCAAATGAGATCACAAAGAGTCAGAAACAATGGAAACAACTCAGCAACGATAACTCTTTTCATATTTTGGTGAAGTGTTAACCAGCCCCATGTTAATTAATCTTGTCTCTCCCCCCATCAATACATTCAGATTTCAGTTCTGCCCATATCACACACACACCCTCTCCAACTTTAAAGCCCATGGCCTGTTTAATGAAGTTCAAAATCCTTAGGTTGGCATTCAAGGTCTTCCACAATCTGGTCTGACTCAATTTTCCAGCCTAATCTCTTACTTCCCTTCATGTTCTCTACAGTACAGCCAAACAGAACTATTACTTAACTCTTCAAATTTGGCTTAAGCTTTCCCACTTCCATGCCTTAACTCACATTGCTCCCTATCCTGAAATGCCCTACCTCCTTCTGAGTTCTACTTTTTGAAATTCTATACATTTCTCTAGGTTCAATTCAAATGTCACTTTCTCTGTGAAGCCTCTCCTGATTTTCCATGCTGGAAGCAGTCTCACCCTTTTAAAAACTCAAAAAAGTTTTACAGATTTTCAGATTCACGTGCAATTTTTTTTATTATACTGTGTTATTTATGGTAATGCTTGACTTATTTCATAAGTTAAAAATAAAATAAATTTTTAAAAAACTCAAATAACACCTTGATAGTTCATATCATACCTTTGCATCCTGCTGTATTCTAGTCATTTTTTGTGAATATTTTTTATTCCCTACTATATTTTAACAGAACAGGAATCTTATCTCATTCATCCTCTTCCAGTATCTAGTCTATAGTGCCATGAACATAGTGGATACTTAATAAATGTGTTCTGAATCAATGAGTAAACATTAATCAGACAACCATGGATAATGAATCTTGGCCAGTCTTAAAATTTGTGAGATCCTACTAACTAAAAGCAATAAGATGTTCTTTTCAAGAATTTATAAATTGATTTAAGCCTTATCAGAGCAGAGTTCCACAGCCTAGATCCAAATTAAGCTTTATATTCAAACTACCATAATTCTTTGTATACAGCTGACACTTGGTAAACATTTGCAGAACAAACGATTAACTGAACAAATGAATAAATGTTTTTGCTAATAGCCGTTGCTGCCCATGTTGCTATCTATGCATTCAAATAAAGATCAATGATTAAGAAAAAGATTGTTCCATGGTTTAGGGCAGTAACTGAAGTTTGCAGGACTTGTCCAGGTTCATCACCTTATCTTTTCAGCTAAGTAGCAATTGAGTCATTCTGTAACTCAAAATGAGCAAGCTCAGTAGACACAAGATTGGTTTTTTAGTTGCTATGAGTTCTAATACTTACCTATATTTCACTAAAAACTTACTTCAGTATGTCCTTAGAGCAATTCTTTTACACTGCCAACTTATAATCAACACACTTCAGCTCGCTATAAATATGGTAGCTATCTGGACATCTATCAATATGTACCCATCGGATTAAAACATCATTTCAATGTTAGCTACATTCCAAGAAACCTCTGGTTTTGCTATTCACTGTTAACTTGAAACTAAGGATGATATAAAATTGCAAAAGATCCCAAAGTTACATATTTCACAGGTCTAAGTCTCAAAGCCACATAAAAGACAGATTATTTCAATTTGTATATTCAATCAATAAATCATTAATTTGTCAGAGAACTTGATATTCCGTATTTGCCAACTTCCAAAATAAGATGCCTCACAACTTATTTTTTTGTCAGCATTGCTGAACAGTCTTCTGTGAGATGTAGCTGAACTGATCAATAACTTGGAGTTATATGTTGCCAATGAAAATCATAAGCTGCATGGACATAACATCTCTCAAATATATGCCCCTTTCTCTCCTCTGATATTGCCACCATCCTGATACAGGACAACCTTCCCCCAATCCCAGACTGCTACAATTGTTTGTTGGCCTCCCTGCCACAAGCCTCTCCTCACTCCAGGACATCCTCCACTCAGCAATCAAAGTGATCTTCCTAAAGCCTAGTTCTGACCATCTCCTCTGCCTGTCTAGTCAACTCCAGTGGCCTCCTATCACTTTTAGGATCAAACAGAAAATCCTTTTTTTTTTTTTTTGGCATTCAAAATCCTTCATAACCACGCCTCTCTCTATTTTCCCAGTCTTCTTACACCTTACACTTTTCCCTCCACATACTCTGTGATCCAGTGACACTGGCCTCTGTTACTATTCCTCAGAAGAGATCCTTCATCTCCTGATTCTGGCCGTTTTCACTGGCTGTCCCCCATGTATGGAAGGCTCTCCCTCTTCATTTCTATCTCCTGGCTTCTCTGGTTTCCTTCAAGTCCCCCCTTAAAATCCTACCTTCTGCAGGAAGCCATTCATTCTCATGCCTTTCTTCTGTTGACAATTTCTAATTTATCCTGTATATAGCTCATCTATACATCTGTGAGCTCCTTGTGAGCAGGAATTGTCTATCTTTGTTCGGAAAAACTTAGTGCAGTACTTGGCATATGGCAGGCGCCAAATAAATGTTTATTGACTAATGGACTTTTCCATGTAAATTGTGATATCTGAAAGTGGAACATCTTCAGGCTCATGGTCAGTTCATAACACTCTGCTTGCTTGGTAAAGCCATCCAACTAGGTATTGCGTATCTTCAGGAATAACCTATGAAAGCTCTTTGGTAATTGTTACAAGGACTTCTGGCAATCAAAATTCATTGAATGTATAATTTCCCAGAATTTCAGAATTCAACAAACATTTAAGTACCTAATACTATGTGGCAGCACCATGTTAAACACTAGGGATACAAATACAAAAGTGAAAGAATCCCTGTCCTCTAGGGGCTAACATCCTACAAGAGGGGGAGGAACATGTTTATAGATCAATTCAGGTTATATATCAACAAATTCATGAGTGGGAGAATCACTAACAGCTAGAGAAACACTAACTTCTTAAATGAGGTAGCACTTGAACTGATCCTTGAAGGGATCTGAGGATTCTAAGGGAAAACATTCTAGGCGTGGGAGACAATCGGCAAAGACTTAACCTAAGGGGCACCTTTGAAATGCAGACTCATCTCACACTTCTCCAGTGTTCCATGTTTCAGGAAACTTGAACCTCTTCTAGTCTTGTTCCTCAGACTCAACATTCCATCTCCCACCCCATCACCCTTTATTCCCATGGTGCACTTCTCCTCCCCCCCTCCAACTCCAGGCCTCTAATACACTCTCCCCTCCGCCTCCATCAATTCTAACCTTCAGACTCATTATCTTTCTTCTAGGATCATCCTCTATGAAGCCTCTCCCCCTGTTATTAGTTATATCTCACTCTTCAAATTACCTTATATTGATTTATAGTTGTTCATGTTGTATTTGCCATTAGAATATAAGCTCCTCAAGAGCAAGAATTAAAATATTCTTACTTTCGTACCTTCAGTACCTGAGCACAATGCCCAGCATGTAGCTTACATTTTAAAAAAAAATCTTTTGAATTAAACGGAATCTGTCATGGCATTAACCACAGCTGAATGAACTCAACACACTGTTTACAACTGGATCTGCCATTGAAAAGATAAGGAATGAGTTGGACAAGCTGCTGACAATCAAATGAGATATATCAATAGATATTTCTTGAGCCCTTACTGCACACAAGATGCCAAATGCTGGGAGGGATGGGGAAGATAACAAATAAATGTAAAGTTCAGTCCATGACATTAAGGAGCTTGCAAATTTGTTTAGGGGGCAGTTAGATGGCACACTGGATAGAGTGTCAGGCCTGGAGTTCAAATCTGGCCTCAGACACTTACTAGCTGTGTGACCCTGGGCAAGTCATTTAACTCGGTTTCCTCATCTGTGAAATGAGCTGGAGAAAGAAAAGGCAAACCATTCCACTATCTTTGCCAAGAAAATTCCAAAAGGGGTCATGAAGAGTTGAACACAACTGAAAAATGACTGAATGACAACAACCAAATCTATTTAGAGAACCATTTCAGTTTGACAGACTTCACTGGAAAGTCTAATTTGCTTATTAGCTGCCAGATGTTGACCTACTGAAAGTATCAAGTGCATTTTCTTTTTTTTAATTAGTTAATTTATTTATTTTTAGTTTTCAACATTCACTTCCATAAGTTTTAAATTTTCTCCCAATCCTTTCCCAAGATGGCATGCCATCTGATATGGGTGCTACATATACATTCCTATTAAACACATTTTTACATTGGTCATGTTGCATAGAAGAATTATAATGAATGGGAGAAATCAGGTGCTTTTTCAAAGGAAAATTATAGAGGCCTTAGTATATTCTCTGCATTCATATCTCTGCTATGAAAAAATACATACTCTTTTCTGAATCTAAAACAACCCTGGAGAGTCTAGAAATGCATTTTAGAAGAAACTGTGGTCTGCAGGCTCTAGGTAAAGTCTAGTTGGCAAAGAAAGGCTGCCACACTCCTATTTCTTGCCTTTCTTCTTGAAGTTCTGGCATGATGTGGAAATAGATCTGCTGTATGAATGAGGAGTCCTGACGCTATCACTAACTTCAGGACAACAGCAAGGTCATTATTTTCTCAACGGCAGTTTCCTCATTTGTAAAATGATAGGGATTGCTGAAGTCCAACCCAACACTAAAATTGTATGATTCTAAGTTGAAAATTACAGTGGTGAGATGTCTAATAATGTTTCCTTTATTCCCACTGGAATACCAGTCAATTTTCCCAAGTGAAAAGGCCCATAGGATCAAAGATGTAGAGCTGGGAGTGGCTTCAGAAGACATCTGAGTCCAACTCCCTCAGATGAAAGATTAGGAAAGGCAGGTACAGGAAAGGCAAAGTGATCTGATCAAGGTTACAAAAAAAGCAAATATCAAAGGGGGAATCTGAACCCAAATTCTCTTACAGCGAAGCCTATGTTCTTTACACTGTGTCATAACATAAAAACTTTCCCCTAATAGTTCAGAATTTTTGTTCCTATTATTTCTATTCAGTGAGAATCAAAGGATCATCAAAGCTCACTATTTGTAACCCATCATCAAGGAAATAAAATGTGTGCCTTTGGGATCAGGTTAGTGTAAAAAAAATGATACAATAACAAAAATAAATTATTCCAGATAAGCCATTGTGTTTTATTTGTCAAAATTAAGTATGTCAAGTACCATAATTTTTCATGTTGTTCCCTCAATAGCTTTTACAATAACTGTAGTTAAAGAAGTTTTCTAACATGTTGAAAATTGAAAAATAATGGTTTTCTGACCCTTGAGGCTGCTTTTTCAGGTGGATGTCACCTTCCTATAAATCTCCACGACATATTCAACCTCTGCTATTGTTAACAGTTATTGTTAATAACCCTCAAGAGTTTGTGCTTTTGTAAGGACTGATCAAATCCACTCATTTGCTTAACTTGGGTCATGATGAACCTATTGGATGATTATTATCAACCTGAATGCCACTTGAAATAATGACTGAAAAAGCAACCCACATTGTCACCATTTACAAGTATTTTGACCCTTACATCCCCGTTCTCATTTATTTTTTTTCTTCACATTACCACAAATTGAGCAGTTGTTAAACCACCAATTATGAAATACCATTTATTAAAAATATCTTCAAATAAATTGTAAAATGTTTTTATTTTAAAAGAATGGAAAACACACCTAGAGAGAAATAAGCATAACAATTGTGATTAGTAATATGACATACGTAATGACTAGGATGTGCTTTGTATTTTCACAGCAACCTTAATCACACATAATTAATTATACGTACAAAAGCTAATACATTCTAGCAAAAAAAAAGTGAGGTTTTTTAGCTATAAGCAGTGTGGAAGGTTGTCTCAGCCATGCCTTTTGGAGTATATTTATAGAAGACTGCTTTGCTGTATGTAATTACTGCATCTCACATATTAAGAAATACATACATTTAACTTTGGTCTTTGTTAATCTTTTCCAGTAAAAATACACATATTTATTTCAAATAGTTCATTACATTCAACTCTCTAATAATTCTCTATTATTCAACTCTCTAATAATTCTAATACAGCAGAGGAACAAAATGGGTAAACAAAATTTGTAAAAAATGAAAAACCCAAATATCCATTTTAGTCAAAGATTTTAAGCTATTCTCCCAAAATCTTCAGAGCTTTAGTTCTTTATATTTTATTGAGCTACCGGTAGTCATCTTATTTAGAAGTTAAATGGACAAAAGAAATTAGCTAAGGACATAGATTGCCCTCAACCTAGATAATCAGTCCCTGAATATTTGAGAGTTGATTGTAATCAACAACAGAGTACCATGCTCAAAACATACATAAAATACCTACTGGGTGCAAAAATAAATAAATAAGGAGGGCTTTAAGATTTTTTTTAAGAACTCAATAAAATAAAATTTAAAGTGCATTACATTCCTGCATGCCATGCTTCACTCAACCTTACCTATAGAGGTTAACATCAGATAATTGGTTAACCAAATTAAACCATCAAGCTTGTGTCCTGTGGGATTAAATTAGTACTTCAAAATTCACTGAAAGTACAGTTCAACTAGAAAAAAAAATGTAAAGTACCAAAACCTTTATATAATATATAAAAAGCATCCGCTAAAGAATGAAACAATTCTAAAAGTAATGCTCTCCCTTCTGTTTCACTGATCCAGAGGCATATATGCTTAGCTTCTAACCTATCCTGAAAGTTTTTCCATTCATCACTAAACCCACTATTTTTAAATCACTCCTTAAGAAAATGAAGTACCATGACTGTACTATTAAATTACTAATGTTTTTTTTATTCACAGTCACCTAATCTAAAAAAAGATTTTATAAAACTCACAATGATTTATTTTCACACAATATACATAAAACAAATGTATCTAAACAGCTATTTTAAGTGTAGTTGCCATCTATGAGCAGATACTCATCTACGTTTTCTCATACATCATATTTTTTTAATAATATTTTCCCCCCATTATATGTGAAAATAATTTTTGACATTCGGGGTTTTTTTAAGTTTCAAGTTCTAAAGTCTATTCTTCCCTCCCTCCCCTCCTCCCTCTCTGAGAACATAAGTAACCTGATATAGGTTATAAATATCATACATCATGTCTTAAGAAAGCTGTTCTCAAATTTCAGGTCATATACTCATTTAGAACAATAAATTGATAATTCTCTGGATTTTTCCTATTAATTCAAGGAAATGAGGAAGTAAACATTTTTCTAAGCATAACTTCTCACTCTTGACCATGTTCTTGCTTAAATCTGTCACGTACAAAGATTTAGAAATCTAAACTCTTTTCTGAGCATCAACCTTAGTAGGTGTTAAATGCAGATAACCATATAGCAGCTAACCTTAGCAAACCTAGCTGGAAATTGGCTTAAGGGGTAATCTGATTCTTTTGTTAAGCTTTCCTCATGTTTATTATAAATACGTCATTTTAACGCATGCAAAAAGAATAGGCTGAAGCCCCCAAGTTATCTATTCCTAGCATTACACTTTCTCATTCTATTGATTATAAAGAACTATAATTCTCTTTGCAAACAAATCTTTTTTTTTCCTTTTTAGGTTATATTTACATACATTGTCACCTTCACTCCTGAGTTTCCAAAAGGGATGAATATAAAACCAAGACCCTTCATTTCCCGCAGCATCCAGAGACACCCGCATGGCATTCTTCTCCAGTAAGGCAGGCAAGCGCTTATTCACTGTTAGGTATTTGTTGCTTTTTATGTGCAATAGCTGTCAGGAAAACAAATAATCTCACTTTCTTGCATATTCATTTGATAATGTTTTATACTTTAAACATGTAAAATATCCATAAGTCCTTGAGGTAAGTGTGGAAGGAAGGAACCCTTTGACACCCACACCTAGTTTAATTCAAAAAACATATTTAGACAGTTACTGTGCTGTTGTCCATGCCCTTTAGATACAAAGATAAAATACAATTTTTGTTTGTGTTGTCCCGACCTCAGTTAATTTATTTTTTCCAACCACATCTCTCTCAAAAAGATTCCACAAACTAAAATGCAAACGGGATTTTTTTTAAAAAAGGAAAATTTCAGAAATATTTTTACTCACTCAAAGTAGCAAAATTAAATAAAGCCCATGAAATTGGAATTAAATTCTTTCACCCCTCCTCAAGCCCTGGACATAAAAGAAAAATAGAAGTTTTTTTTAACATCTAAACAATGATACTGTCCTGCTTTTTTTAAAATCGTAAACTAAAGAATATGTTAAAAGTTCTACATAAAATGTGAAAAAATAACATAGTTGGACTCAGTCATATAGTGTGTACACAGGTCAACTAATAATTAAAATAAGCCTGCTATTCAAATTAAGAGAAGAGTGCTATCTAACTTATTTGAAAATTATCGTGTCTCTAACACTTTATAAAATGGAATGGATTTAATCTTCAAGCTAAAAATGAGGAAGGACTACTATTTTCATGTACTTTACATAAGATAAAGGCTGGGCTTTTTTCAACTTTTCAATCGAGTACTCTAAAATTACATAATAGCTAGGTTTATCTATATCTACCTGCACAAAAGTATTTTATATAGGCACACTTTCAAATGAATAAAATTATGATACATATGAACTAAAAACATCAAAACACTGCCATAATTTATACCTCAGGACATTGATTTAAATCCCTCAAAATATTAATGTTCTGTTATAATTTTAATTTAGGATAGCTAGGTGGGGCAATGGATAGAGTGCTAGGCCTTGAAAACATCCTCCAGAGTTCAAATCTGACCTCAGACAGACACTTACTAGCTGTGTGACCTTGGGTAAGTCACTTAACCTGGTTTACACTCATGTGTAAAATGAGCTAGAGAAGGACATGGCAAACCACGCCAGTATCTCTGCCAAGAAAATCCCAAATGGGGCCACAAAGAGTCAGACAGGACTGAAAACCTACTGAGCAAGAGCAAAGATTTATAGTTAAGGAAAACTTATCCGTTCCCTCCTCCAATGACCATGAAAATTTTAAACTTTTTTTAGGAGAAAAAAATCCATCAAATAGACTTACTTGTATCACGTTGCTGTATTTAACAATTTCTCCCAACAACTTCCTATTCTCGGATTCATTCTGTTTTTGCTCCAGCTCTGCCGCGTGCTGCAAAATAATGTTCAGATCATCAATAGGAAAACACAGCATCAAGGGCACAGGACCTAGCAAGGAGCTGTTTGACATGAAAACTGGCTCCTATGAGCCTCTAAATCCCCTAAGGCCACGAATCCTTTCCAAGTTCTGGCCACCTTCAAGCCTACTCATGAATTCAAATGTCACCTGAAGCTTCTCTGTGTTCATTTTCCTCATCTTAAAATGGTGGGGGTGGGGGTAGTAATAGTGTATAGATATATATAGATATATATATGCGTATCACACACATACATATATATATATTAGAGAGAGAGAATAGTGTAAAGCTCAAATGAAATATTTGTAAAATGCTTTACAAACCTTAAAACATTAGATAGATTCTATTACTACTACTACTACTATATGTCTTGAAGGCTGAAATGCTGATTTATGGGGTAAAACTTACCAGTTATCAGAGGGAAATATTACCTTAGGCCCCATAGGAAGTCCACTTCCTAAGATCCAAGGCCTAGACATCCTTCTGAGTCCTCAGTGTCTCTTATTTCTGCCTTATCAGAGTTCTAGAAAACATGGTTGGTAGGGAAACGAGACGCGATCACATCTAGTTTTTTGAACACTTTTCCAGAAAGTGAATTCTGGATTTGGAGCTCTCACCATCAAGTTTTGATTGTAGTATTTGACAACTTCCAAGGTGAAAATGCTCACAAATTTTATCTCTGTGTCCTAGACAAGTTACTTAATTCATCTGAAACACAGTTTTCTCAACTATAAAATGACAGAGTAGGGACTACATGATCTCCAAAAGTCCTAATAAATGTTTTTTAAGGGAGTTGAATCCCAAGATCCTTGGTGTACTTTGTACATTCTTGAGACAGTCTACCAAGTCTTTTGAGCAGGCAATGGATGAGGTCCAAGTCAGACCTAGATCTCAATTTTCTCAACTATAAAATAAGGGGGTTGGGATAGACGAGCTCTAAGATTTCTTGCAAGATATAAATTTACAATTTCCATTATCCTATCTCACTGGGTAAGTTTTCCAAAGGACAACCATGAATGTGAGTGAAATCATCTCAGTTGAGAGTCTTATGCGTGCTTTATGCCTTAATTCCATTAAAGGTTCAGGGCTGGGTTGTGCTGATAAATGTTTAACAATTAACTTTCCAAAAATTCAGGACATGTCATTTTAATCTACATTATTAATACTTTCTCCACCACTTTCTTAAGTCTAGACAATCACAAAACAATAAATCAAGCTTTAATTTGTAGCATTTGCCAATTTCCAAGGTATAAATAATCACACTGAAAATTTAATGCTTTCTCAAGCCTGTATAAGCTGGGTACAGCACACCCCTAACTCAAGGACAGCTAATGAAGGGAACTGGTTGTGCTAACTTTGCTTTTCCTTCTTCTTTTTTCCAATATGGGGAAGAGAGAAGGACAGAAGTCAGATTTGGGTTCATTAAAAAAAATGAAAAAGTACCTGCTCCAGGCCCTATAATGATCCTAATTTACGACATTTACATACATGTTAAGGCTTGTAAAGTACTTCACATAAATTATTTCATTTGAGCCTCACAACTAACTCAGAAGTAGATGACCAATCAATAAGCAAACATTTTTTAAATGGCTACTGTGTGCTATATACTATGTTAGGGATGAAAAGACAAAAGAAAAAACAGTATCTGCTTTCAGTGAGCTTATAATCTAGTCAGGAAAGATGGCATGCACATAGATAGGTATGTGCAAACTATATAAAAATAGAAATGAAATTATTTAGGGGGTGAGGGGGATGAAACTAGTTAACTGAATGATCCAGAAAAATCTCAGACAGCAGTGGTGCTAAAGCTTAGCCTTGAAGACAAGTATGGATTCTGAGAGGCAGAAGGAAGGAAGTACATTAGTGTCCCATTTAACATTTTCCTTTTCTGCCACATTAGACAATCTGATAGGTGTGATGTACCTCAGAGTAGTTTTAATTTGCATTTCTCTAATCAATAGTGATATACAGCATTTTTTCATATGACTATAGAAAGTTTTAATTTCTTCATTTGAAAACTGCCTGCTCATATTCTTCAACCATTTATCAATCAGGGGAGAAAATTTTCTCATATAACCTATACAGGCAAGAATAGAAGGAATGAGAAAAACTGAGGAAAACTTTCATAGACAATCTCTTAGACAGGATGTGATGAAGTTGGAATATTGCTGTGGAGCAGGAAATGATGAGTCGGTTGATTTAGAAAAACATGGAAAGACTTGGACTTATGAAAGAAGATACAATCCACCTTTAGAGAAACAGATGACAAGTAGAAACAACCATAGTACAGTCTTACATACATGTATATGTGTATGTATGTGTGTGTATATATATATATATGTATATATATATGCGCTTAATTATAGCCTTCTTTAGGATGGTTTGGGGGACAGGGAGAAGGAAAGAAATAAAATAAAAAGTGCCCAGCAGAGAACAAAAGAAAACCTACAAGGAAGTAAAGAAAAGCTGAACAGCTTTGAAAACAATGCACAGTATTTATTATATAGGCTTTCTTAAAATAGAAATTTATTGGATACATGACAATTTTTTTCTTTTCTCATTTTCTATTCAAGTTTAAATTAAATTTTAAATTTTTCAAATAAAAGAGATTACTAATAACTGTGGAAAGAACAATTCCATTGAATATTGAGATGGAAGCCAAACTACAGAGAGTTAAGAGAGTGAGAAGAAAGGAAATAGAAGTACCTATTGTAGGTAGAAAAGCTGGGTAAGTCTATAAACTGGTATTTGAACTGATACCTTAGACATGAGGAAGCATTTATTCAAAGGCATGGAGGTAAGCAACAGAATAACAAGTGTAGGAAATAGCTAGTAGGTCATAGTTAGAATTTGTATGGGAAGGGAAGTAATATGAAGTAAAAGAAGAAAGGTAGATTGGAATAAGACTATGGAGGGCTTTAAATGCCAGGCTAAGGATCCTTTATTTTATCCCAGAGGCAATAGGGACACATTCCAGTTAAGGTCAGATTGGCCATTCCTTACTCCAGCTCCCAAATGTTTCTCCATCTGGGATCACTGAGACTCTTTTTAGTGGGTTTTTTGTAGAGTCTTGTCACAGCTCTCTACTGCTCTCAACCCCTTACATGCCAGGAAATGTTAAGTGGGCACACCCTATGACTTTAAAATCTCATCCAGTTTCTTTTTTTTTTTTTTTTGCTATTTCAGACATTTATGAGCTGACTAAAAGTTCAAAGTTATAGAAACCAAGAGAAAAGATTTCTATTTTTAAACTAACTCTAATATAAGGACTCACCTATAATGGGCCTTACCTGTAATTTCTTAAGCAATGCTGCTTCTGTGTGGTTTCCTTGTTTAGCTTGCTTGGCCTTCCAGTATTGTTTTTGTGCAGAATATCGGTTCATAGGGCACACTTTAAAAAGGCAATCTGTAACAAATTTTTTAAAATAAGAAGAATAGTCAATGCCAAATAATTTTCTCAGATTCCTATCATAGCCAAAAGCATTTATGCTATACTGTTATAATTTTTAAAAATACAATCCATAGCATTCAGCTTAGAGATCACCTTGCCCAACTTCCTCATTACTCAATATTATTTTAAAAGAAAATGAACCTGAAAGACCAACCCAACACAGCAGCATAGAAAGAAGGAGCACAGCCCCACTCCTCCCACACCTACTCCAACAGTGACCTATGAAGAATGCCAGAGGGGAAAAAAGAACAAATGCTCAATAATTGGTAAAAAATAATTTTAGAAAATAAACCCAATTTGTTATTGGGAGAGATCATTTTTTAATCATCACATCACTACCTAATTTCAAAACTGTCTGGTTTCCATAAGTGACTTCTTTGGCCTTGGTCTGTTCACTTTCAATTGCCCATTCCTTGGGTCCATCTTCCACAGCCAAGGTGAAGTTATGTCACAAAGGTGATCAAGGTTGTCCCTTGCCCCCTTACATACCCATCCATGTTCCATAATGAGCTACAGAAAAAAAAATATTCTGAGGGAATTGAGCAGTTATGTAGCATAAATGAAAGCACCTTGGACTAGGAGTTAGGAGATGTAAGTTCTATTGCTAGGTTTAAATGAGGGGATTAGAGGATACCCAGCATCCCTCACTGCCCTGATATTCAAAGAGTAGTCATTAACAATTCAAAGTCTGCTTGGCAGTGGGGTGCTCCAGATATCTGTGCTTGCCCCTGTGCCATTCTTATCAATGTCTCCAAAAATGTATACATATATATATATATATGACAATTATCAAATTGGACAACAATATAAAGATGGCAGAAATGACTAAAATACTGGATAACAAATCTAGCATTTGATAATATTCTTGATAAAACTATACAATAACAGATTCAGAGGTGGAGGATAACTTAGAGGCCATTAAGTACAACCCTCTCAATTTAAAGATGAGGAAACTAAACACCACAGAAGTTAAATGACTTTGCCCAGCATCATACAGCTAGTAAATATTTGTGACAGGACTAAAATTCACATCTTCCTGACTCCAAGTCCAGTGTTCCATTCATTAGGCTATGTTTCCTCTCAAATATAATACTCATTTGTGTTAAAAACACTAAAGAGCACAGGAATAAATTGACCCATCCTACAATTTTGAAGATAAACTAAAACTTCATATCTCTGTAGTGAATACTGGAAATTTTCCTAATAAGATCAGAAAGAGAACAAGGATGTCCATTATCATAATTAGTATATATTATGACACTAGAGAAGGTAGCTATAGCAAAAAGGAAAAAAATTTAAAAGAGAGAATAAATGTTGGGGACAAATATAGCTCAATATTTGTAGATCATATGGCAATTTACATACAAAATCTAAAGAACCAGCAAAAAATTCGTCAGGATAATAAATAACTTCAGCAGAGTAGTAAGATACAAACTATAATATCCAAGAAAATACACATGCTGTGTATATTCTGGTGATTGTATATGGGAGCTGCCTCACAAAGTAAACCACAAGTTTTAAACAACACATGCATACATAAATAAATTTACATGAATATGCATATGTATATATGTGTATATATGTACATATATATATATATATATATATATATATATATATATGTGTGTGTGCACTGGTAGATACCTTATTTCCTCAATGTAAGAAGCTTCCAGTGAGGAAATTCCCTTTACCAATAAAGAACAACAATTATTCTGCAATTTAAGATCTTAGAGTTAACTGGGGCATTTAGAGTTTAAGTGACTTGCCCAAAGTGACAAAGGCAGTATGTATGTGTCAGAGGCAGACTTAAGTCCAGGTCTTACAGACTCAGCCTTATATCAACTACACTAAGCTGCCTCTCTTTATATCAGAAATGTCATTGAGAAATATTTAATAAAATAAATAAAATATAATGAAACATAGATAAGGATAATATGTGGTTTTCTATTTCAAAATGTTGCCCTTGGGGATCCTTACACTAAATCCTGGGGGATTTAGTGGCCCCCTTTTTATTTGTTTGACACTACGGTTTTATATTATTAAACACCCCACTCCAAAAAAACCAACCCAGTCAGGATAGTAATAATGGATAGCTATAATAATAATGGCTGACATGCAGCTCCTCAAAGTTTACATACATACATACACACACACGCACAATCTCATTTCTCATTTGAGCCTCACAAAATCCCTCTGAGGTAGGTGACAAACGTCCCTGTATTATTATCTTCATTTTATGGATGGGATCACTGCGACTTAGTGAAGCCAGCTTGCCCTTCCTCACAGAAGAAGGAAGTTTCAGTACTGAGATATGAACAGTGGTGAGATATCATTTAAACACAATGGCTTTAAATGAGATTCAATTTAAGTAAACCATATATTACTGTCCCTATTATTCAATGTCCCAAAAAAGGAAGATGACTGAGTAGTGTCATCTGATAGGTTCCTCAAGACACCAATAATACCCTAAGGCTCTGTAAAATTCTACACATGTGCATTATCTAACTTTGTTCCTGTGAGTTGCTAATCACATGGCACTTGCCCATCAGCTGATGCCAATTAGACTTTTTATCTTCTAGTCTTGCCTCTTGATTTATTGACCTCCAGTCAAAAGTACTAAGGTGAGAGGAATTATTCTCTAGGAGAGTCTTTTGTCCTTTAGGTTGAGGAATTCCCGAATACTCTCAGTGCAGCCTGTGGTATGAGTAGGTATTTTACTGCCACATGACATTTTTGACTCATATTGAAATTGTGGTCAATTAAAACTCATGGGTTCTTAATATGGGTTCCATGAACTTTAAAAATATATATTTTGGTAACTGTATTTCAATATAATTAATATTTTTTGTAATCATGTATATTTTATTTTATACATTTTTTAAAAGTATTCAGAGAAGAGATCCATAGACTTCATCAGACTACCAAAGCGGTCCATGATATAAAAAAAAGGTAAAATCATTTCTGCATGAACTTTTGTCTAGTCACACTTTCCCTAATAGTAATTACTGATTCTGGCTCATTAGTCTTACTGATGTCTTTTTTCATTTAAACATTCAAAGTATTACCTAGTCATGTGAGATTAAACCAAGTTGACATTCATACCTCTTATATCTCTTCAAGTCATTTGTAAATATTTTAAACAGTAAAAACAAGACTGTTTCCAGAAAACTCTACCAGTGGCCTCCTTTCAAGCTGACTTTGATCTATTGACAATATTTGGATCCAGCTACTCAAACATCTGTCATATTGTGTCATTTCATTTCCCACAAGTTACACTATTTTTAAATTTTTTGGACTTCTCCCTTATGTCTTCTTCTTTCAGAGAATTCATCATGGCGGCATCTCACTGTCCTGACTGAATCAGCCTTGGTAGTAACGTCACCAGTACCCATTGCTCCTCTCGTATCCTCTGCGTAAGAGAGCCATGAGTCCCCAAACCTCCTTTAAGGGGAGTGTCCGACATAATCATCTTTCCCCATTTTCTACCAACCTTACTGACCCATGCACCATATACTTTCTTCCTCCTCTCTCTACCTTTTTCAGCTTCCTTTTTATTTGTTGTCTCCCCCTTAGGTTGTAAACTCCTAAAAGGTAGGTACTAGTTTTCTTTTCATTTGTATTTGTATCCCTATCATTTAGCACAGTGCCTTATATATGGTGCTTCACATTTATAGAGTGACAGACTAGTTCATATCTACCTTGTCTACAGGGATAGCATGAGAGTATATATCAAATGCTTCGGTGTAATCCAAGTATGCCATATCTATAGCATTTTCTTGATTTATCAGTCTAGTACCTATAAAAAGGGGGAAGGAATGAAGTACATCTAACAAGAACCAGTCTAAAGATTATTTCTCTTAGAAGAAGAAGGGATAAGACATGATAGATCTCTGCTGTAAGGATGCAGTAATATAGGGAATTACAATATGAGAAACTCCCTCTACTAATCCAGGTCAGCACTTTCTCTGCAATTTGGAGTCTTAGAGAATTGCCTAGAACACTGGGAGATTAAATAATTTGCACAAGATCATGAAGCCAGTATGTGTCAGAAGTAGTTCGTGAAACTGGCCAGTTCTACCTGGCTCCAAAACCAGCTTTCTCTCTGTGACAAAATGCTAACTTCTCAGAAGAAAAGAGGAATAAAATAATAAGTGACAATTTTAAATTATGTTTTAACATGTGCAAAGAGTGTTGTATATGCTTTGGTATCTCTTTTGATTCTCACGATAACCCCAAGAAGCATTAAAGGATTATTATCCCCATTTTGCATATGAGGAAACTGAGGCTCAGATAGTTAAGGAACTTGTCAGTAAGAGTCAGAGTCAGGAGTGAAACTTAAGTCTTCCTCATTCCAATTCCAACACTCTTTCCATTACACAACTAAGCATTTCATTTCATTCACCAGAGTAATCCATCTCTCCTGTGATCCTCCTCTTAACTTCAACACATATTTACTATTTTTTCAATGCTGCAGCCTATTCATTCAATAACTCACCTTCTTCTGGGCTCTATTACTTCTGACACTTCATACAGTATTTACTACTCTTTGGTCTTCACCCTTTAAGGACTTGCCCAAGCTTCCATCTTCTATACATATCATTGCACACACACACACACACACACACACACACACACACACACACACACACACACACACACACACACCAGCAACAAATGTAATTGGCCAGATTTCCCTGTATCCGTGTTTTTCAGCAACTCCTCACTGAATCACTTCTGCTTTAATTCAGGAGAACTTCCCACCCCCCTTGAGATGACCTTTGCTGCAAATTATTAGGTGGATGGATCCTGCCTGCCTCTGAAACTTCAGAATTCTAATCTCCTAAAATTTAGGGTGCATTAAGACTATGCCTAGATTTCTTCTTTCTCTATCACAAATTTTCCCATTGTTTCTCCTTATTGATTAGAATTCAATCCAAAGTAGAAGTTTTCTTCATCCCTTGCCTACATATTTTTAAGGGTTAACTTATTGTTAAAATCAAATACAAATTTATGCCTCCACATTTAGCTGAGAGTTCTAGCAAATGTATACAGACAATTGAAGAACCTCATGGTTACATTATTGTGATTTTATGCCTTATTTAAAATCTTTTTTTCCAAAATGCTCATCTAATTCCCTGTCTTTTTTTTAGCAGTACGTTGCAGTAGATGGTTCCCACAGTAATATCACTTCTGTTCCTCCCACAACTAATCCTTGCCCAAATCCTTTCCACTGTGTTTCTCCCTTATGCGTATGAAATCAAGACCTCAGGGCTAACTTATTTTATTGTGCTTCTAGAGATACTGACAACACTGCAAAGGTCTATGGGTATAAGTATTACTAATCTAAAGAAACTATGGTGAAATGCGTTCCCAGAGGAAAGAATTCTGTCTTCAGGAAGGACAATAGAAAGCACCTGCTCAGTATTTCATAGTTTTCTTTCTTAGATTGTTTCAATAACAGCTTGGTCACTGTGCCTCATTGGCTATCCATACTTTCCATCAACCTCATAATTTTTTACTTTTCTCTCTCATTATTGTATTACCTTCCATTCGCCACCCCTAACTTAATATTTATCTTCTCAGTGCAGGTCTACAGTTATAATTTAGACAACCACTCTCCCCCTGGGAGGAGAATATGGCTGTGATAACTATTTGTGTGTCTGTCCAGTTCTCCTCTTGGATACACAAAAAATAAAAAAGCCTTAGCTAAGCTACAAAAATGCAAAGAGCTGAATTAATGTATCTGTGTGTTCCATGATTTGCTCACAGGAGTATATCTTCCTAATATGCAATCCTACTTACTCTTCTATCCCTTTTTTAGCAGTTCTGTTCCTTTTGAACAAGAAATAGAGCTATGTTCCAGCCTCATCCTCCAAGTCTCAAATTTGTGTCATTGCATTAAGATCTCTAAGTCACCTTATTTTATTACTCAGATTTTGTGTTTTTATATTACATTACTGGTGACGGTACCACCAACCTCCCATTCACCCAGGTTCATAATCTAGGTGTTATCTTTGACTACTGTGTCTCATTCTCCATGTCCAATCTGTGGTCAAATCCTTTCATTTCTATCTTCCTAGCATTATGTGTATATGTGTAGGTATACATACATACATATGTATATATATATATACACATATGTATATATGTATATATATATATACATATATATTTCTCCTCTGACACTGCCACCACCCTGGTACAGGCCTTCATCACATCATGCCTGGACTGTTTGGTCATCCTGCCTCAAGGCCCTCTCTCCTTCAATCCATCCTCCAATTAGCTATTAAACTGATCTTGCGAAAACAGCTTTGACCATATCAATCCCAACTCTCACCCACCCAAACACACACACGCCCACACACAATTCAACAATTCCAATGATTCTGTTTTATATTTCAGTGCCCTAGGAAACCCTGTAAGGCTATAAGCTGCAATGAAGGCTCAGACTGCATCATCTTAGAGTTCCCTGTACTGGTGAACTCAGAAGTCCAAGTCCTGCCCCCATCCTCTCCATCGCTTTCTTCCTGTATGTACTTCGCTAGAATAGTGGTGTCAAACAAATAGAATCGAGGCCACTAAACCATACTGATTGATGCCAGTACTTAGAAAAACCACAGTTTATATATTTCTTTTTTATTATTATTAATATATCAACACATTAAAATCACATCAGAACTACATTTTAATCTGGTTCAGGTCATACTCAGATGTGTTGTGGGTCTCATGTTGGACACATTTCTTCTCCAACTTTGTAACTGGAGAAGAACCATGTAGGCAGTTATTTTTTTCTCTCTCCTTCAATTTCAACTTCAAACATTTTGACCAGAGTTACAAGCTTCTCCAGAAAAAAATGTTTTGCCAATCCTTATGAACCGTACTTAATTCCTGCCAATAGTTTATCATTCTTATATTTTAACCTGTGGCCCAAAAATGCAAATCAGATATTACTTTCTTAGCCAGCTGTTTACTTCCCAAAACTCTCTTCTGAATTTCCTACTTTTAATCAAGCAGCAGTGAGTTTTTTTAAATGCCACCTGTATACCCAAGATATTTCTCAGTAATAATGCACCAACTATCCCACTACATTTCTTCTTCCTCTGATTTTTATGGTTATCAAACAGCAATTGTGAATAGACCATATATTCACTGAATTTCAAAACAAAACAAAATTTAAAAAAAACCTACTTCCTCCAGAGATGGCCTAGCTTCTTACTCTACAGGAAAAGTCTCATTACTGATTACTGTACTTAGTTCCATACTTAAATGTCTTTCCTTACTTTCTCTTTGTCACATTCTTCTGCCCTGCCTCTTACCCACCTACCCAAGTAAGAATTAGCTAGATTGTTTCTTTTTTTGATTCCTCCTGAAAGTACTTTTTCCATTGTTTCAAAGGATACTTCCTTTCCCTTATAACCCTTAGGGAACAGAAATGTATTCCACCACCATCACTTTCACTTTCCTCCTCCTCAGGACAGAGACCTTTGAGCAACACTTGAGTGTTGCTTATTACAGACAAAAACGGAAACAACGCCTCTAGGCAACTCTGCAGAAAATTTTGTCTTCATCTCTGTCAGTGGTTGAAAAAAGAGTAAAGAGATTTTGACCTTTTTGGGTACTTCTCTTAGCTATGTCTGTGGCAAATACCCTAGCAAACTGCCTGTTGGAGAAGTGAGGCTGGTGACCAGCACAGCCCTCCCTCACTCAAAGTCATTCAAAGTGCAAGTCATGTCATTATTTCTCTGCTGGCATGGTCTTCTTCAGCAACAAAGGACGAACACACACATTTATGGTTAGTTTTTTACCTTTTGTATTATTAGGACAGCACAATTTTCTCTCCCTGCCTTCTGGGTGTAGCAACCTCCATCACCTCACCTTTAAGCTTCCTTTTGTATATTATCTTCCCCCACTAGATTGGAAGCTCTTTAAGAGCAGGAGCTGTCTTTCTTACCCTCAATATATGTCATCATATCTTTATAGTAAGTTGCAGTTATTAAGGTTATTATTAATATGATAATGATGACATATGAGAGGAAGGTGAGGAGAAAGTGATTACTTACTGGAAGGAGTTAGGGATAAGGCTTCCTTCACAAAATAAGTTCCATCTAAACTAAGTTTTTAAGAATGAAAAGTATTTCAACAAGAGGAGAGGCAGGGTAAGGGGCAGCATTCTTGGGATACGGAACAAAGGGTGAGTAGTCCAGTTTCTCTAGAATACCAAGTATATCGAAGGGAGCAATTTAAATAAGGTTGAAAAGTGAGGTGGCAACAGATTGTGGATTGCCTCAAACATCAAGAGCTTGAGTTTTACTCAGTAAGAAAAGGGAAGTTATTGAAGGATTTTGAACAGATCAGCAACGTGACCAGATGTAGGCATGAGTAAGATTAATCTTTTGTTACTCAGTTATTCAGTCATATGTGACTCTTCATGACCCCATGGACCACAGCATGTCCTCTTCTAACTTCCACTATTTCTTGAAGTTCACCTAGCATGAGAATTTTAAAATGGAGAGGGAAGAAAAAGGGTAGAAACAGGAAATCCTAAACTCAAGGAGTTATAGGGACTGTCTAGGAGGGTTATACCTGAAGTAGTTAATGGCGACAGGAATGAAGAAGAGGGAAGAGATACAAGGACAATTAAAAGGTAGAATCAACAGCATAACCTAACAGTACAATCTCCTTTTCTTTCTTCCCATCCACATTTTGCCCACAATTACTTTAGGTTCAGGCTTATTGACTTGTGTTTTTTCTGTCTCCTGCTTTCAGTGGCCTTTCTTAAATAAATACAAAAGATGTGAATGAAAAGAAACTGACAAGAGAAGAGAAAGAGCATAGGAGGGTACATCATATTTCCTTAGGGAGTACAGCTAGATACCTAATCATAAAAGGGCATATTTTTATTCAACAATCTAAATAATCTAAAACTTAACCAAATTTATTTTTAAAATTATAAACTGAAGTTTACTTTAAAAGACAAACACAATTTTTAGAGAAACATTGGGGTTTGCCTGGACACACCCTATATTCATTCCTATGGAAATGATCTTCCTAATTCTGATATTTACCAGTTTTTTAAGAGTATTCAACTCAAATGTCCATTTTGCCTCTACATATGAAAATTATATAGCATGTTTAAGTATCATCACCCTACAAAAAAAGGAACCAGAAATGTATATTTTTTCAAAGTTCACTGTGGTAAATAACAATCTCCATATTTTAAAGAACTGATCAGAAAAGTTAGCTGTACATATTTTTAAGGTCTTAAGAATTTTTTTTAAAGAACAATAATTAAAATAACTTCTTTTATGGTTTGTAACCATGAACACAGGGTAAATATTTATCTGTCTCCTAAGTGACTGTGAGAGCTATCACTACCTTATTGATTCCTAATTTCAAGTGGATGAGGAAATGTCCTATAAATAACCGTAAACACTCATTCTCCCATTTCTAGGTTCAAGTTGTTACTTGATAAAAGCCTGCTTGGAAAGTCACATGTACTACATACATGTGAACCAGGGATGGGCTCCCTACTTCATTACCTGGCAATGCATAGGTGAAAACCAGAGACTTAAACTGGTGATACATGCGTACCTGCCAAATTAACTTCAAAACCTAGCTCTTATTTTCTACATAACAGTGGAGAAGAGACTATTCCAACTTTTCCAAAGTCCAAGAGGATTTAAAATGCTTCTAACCGACTTCCTACATTGTCTGTGCGGCATCAAACAACAGCTGTCAGACTCAGCTTCCAGGAAAAATTCAATGCTCCAAAGAACAATTTCAGATAAAATGGAGCTGTTATACTCACTATGTAATGCTAATCTGCTGCACCTGAAAAACGGCAAGATGAGTCCATCCAGTTCTACCACTGCAAACCTAAAGGTATCATGGTACAGCAGAAATGGTGCTGTTTTAGCAATCAATGGAGTTCAAAACCCACATGTGTTACATACAATCAGGATGACTGAGAAAGTCACTTTATCTCAGTGTCTTCATTTGCAAAAGAAAGAGATTGGATACATGACATCTGAGGACTCTGCCAGCTCTAAATCTATGTTCTCTATGATCTTATGACTTCGTCCACTCCCAATTCATTAACCACCCAAGGGCTGTGTATTTGACTTTGAAGCTCCAGCAGAGAACGGCATCATTGTTTCCACTTCCATCTCCTTTAGGAAGCAAATGCTTCTGTCTACCTTCTTCAGCATGCCTCACTCTTGCTGGCGGCACAGCTGGTGGGGAGAAAAGTTCAGAATACATTCACAAATGGCCCAGTTCCATAAACTGTTTCTGCTATTGTTGACAGTAAAACAATCAATAAATCTCTCTGCACCTCCTCCCTTCAAAGCATATCTAGCACAGTGTCTATATAACACGCTTTGATCCCAGTCCTTCAGCAACAGGTTTCTACTGGGCAAAGAGATGACTAAGACACTGAACTCCCAAGGTTTACTTATGGCTTCCAACAGCAAGGGGCAATGGTATGCAATTTTCTGGGTATGTAGCATTTTATATAGGTCTGATGCTATACCCAAGATCAGCATGCTGTTTTAGGGAGATAAGTGCTCAAAACATAACCTACCTTCAAGTCTGATGTCTTACTCTCTTAGGAAGCACACATATAAATTAAATAGGGGAAAATGCTTCTTTAAAACATTAAGCCAAATAAATGGGGGCACCAAGTAGTTGAACATTCTCCATATTTATATGTGATCTCCTAGGCCTCCAAGGGAGTTAGAATCTAGTTCCCCTTCAATCCCTGTAACTCCCCAGTATAGAGAAAGAACACAATCAGAGGGATGGATGTGCGGTGTGTTTCCTGAAGTCTTTTTCTCAGGTCAAATTGAAGATCAGCTAACAGAACTTTTCCTGTCTCAGTTGTCATCCTTATAGCCCTGATGTGAGATTCATGGTGTTATGGTTGCCATCTCTATAGTCACCACCTTCCCAACCACAATTCTCTTCTAACAATACCCAGGATTCTTTCAGCCACACTTTTCAAACCCCTGCACTATAGAGCCTTTTTAGCCAATCACCATGTTGTGGGTTCAAGCACAGACTCAGTAAAATGTAAGTCAAATGAGCTCCCCCAATGAACAAGGTTCATTGGTTGAAAATACTTTGGGAAACTGAGTCCACAAACATGACCTCTAGAGTAGTTTGAACATAAACTTCATAAAATGTTCTGCAAACTACAAAAATGCTTGTTTTGGGGTTTTAAAATTCAGAAATATGGCCTCACATAATTTTTTCTAAGACAAAATTTCAGTGACACAAGTTTACAAATCATTTTTAAAAAAACAACTGTATTCAGCATAGTTACTAATTCTACTATAGGCAGAAACTGACTTGACTCCTACTTTTTGGCAGATAAGCAGTTTTTTCAATCCTCCTTTCTCTCCCCACCTTATATAGTCTCAAACAGACACTATAGCAGGTTACTCTTATATGTTCTCAACCTCTATAATTAGATTTGTGCATGTTGCCAAGTGAAGTATTTAGATGGTTCAATTAGAAGTTACTTTGATGCCCCTCCAAGTAATTGTATGTATGTATGTGTATATATGTATATATACACAGGTGTGTATGTATGTATATAAATAAAGACTTAGATAGTTTTTAACTATAATTCTCTTAGCATTTCAATAATCTGGGGAATTTTTTTAAAAACACACACACATACCAAGAAAGATTGGTTACATGTAACATCAAAACTCCCAATAAAATGTGGTAGTTGGTGGTGGCATATGCATATGCGCATGCACACACACGACATCAAATATAATTCTGGACACATCCCCTTGCACAAAGTGACATAAGTTAAGAGAAGCTTGGATATTAGATACTGCATGAAATGACCAATCAGGAAATATTACAAGAACAATGGTTTAGAATTAGCACGTTTGTTTTTTACAGCTAGAGAAGGAAATTAAACATCCCAAAAGCTCATTTAGAAGAAAGAATTGTTGACATTTTTAGCCAATTACAAATGTTCCTGGGTAGAATAAAATGCAGAAGTTTGAAGGGTGTAGCAGGTTTTATCTCATGTAAAACTGCTAGCCACAGATCAAATCAATGGTTCTTATTCATACACAACTCAATTTGCCACAGTTAAGAATTAGTTTAAAACTCTAATAAGAATGTTTAATTTGGTTGTAAATATCTAATCTAGACAAAATCTGGGTAAATCCTTTCCTGATCACCGTTACTGTAGTACCTTCCTTCTATTATCTTCAATTTATCCTATTTATATGTAGTTTATACATAGTTGTTTGCATGTTGTCTCCACATTAGACTGTGAATTCCTTAAGAAGAGACGTTGTCTTTTGTCTTTTTTTGTATCCTCCATGCTTAGCACGGTGCCCAGCACAATAAGAGTAGGTGTTTAATTAATGCTAGTTGACTGACTGTCTCCTTTTTTGGTGTGCTTGGTAGGGTGGGGGTGGGGGGACAGTTTCTGAAAAACTAAGTAATTGAGGAATCTTGAGAATCCAAATATTGTTAGGATATTACTTACAGAAACTAAAATAACTGTTATGGTAGGTAAATTTCAAATTATACGTATGTGGCTAGTAAACACCACCACCATGGCGAACATGTGGTACTGTAGGAAAGACACAAGGGCATCAGAAGAAATGGTCTGAGACTTGTCTAGTTGCTTACAAATATTAATGGAGAAAACTGAGGCCTTTTCTTTGGTTGACTTGAAAATAATCAGAGAACTTGAGCAATACACTTAGAGATAATCAATTTAAAAAGCATTTTGACACTAAAAGCCCAAAAGTTATTGGTTAACCAAAAATAAGTGCTTTTCAGCTACAAACCAGGATTCAAAGTTGATAAAGAAAAAAATGAAATCTCTAAATTTACACAGGTTAAATTCAATGTGTATCTATCTTACAAATCATTTTTTTTTTGTCTCATGTCCCAACTCAGAATTTTCCCAGGGACCATCAGAATATAATCCATGTACAGCTCTCTGTTTTTTTTTAAACGGTCAAAGAATCCTTCACTCCCACACAAGCTTTTGGGTTACCAATTCATTAAATATAGGATAGGCTTTGACTAAGAATTCAAATAAAAAGGACTCTCAGCTATACCCAGGGATAGTTTCTCCTTCCCCTTCTGGTGGGCATTCAACTCTCTCAGGGACTACCCTAGGGCTGAGGATCCATCCATAAGAGGAAGAGATTCAGGGCTGTTGAAGAGTGAAATAATCTATCAAGATTATAGTAAGCCCTTCCACTACCAGGATCCTATACAATCCTCTTAATCTGCAGTTTTACCTTGGAAATGAGTTCTCTTCCTTGCTAAGGGAAAGAAGTAAGGGTCATTAGAGAACTAATCCCTTACCATCCTAAATCTACACATCGTTGTACCTCATAACACCAGTAGAGGCCAACTCCCAGGTTTTTGCCTTCATCCTATAGTTCTGTCCCTTGCTGCTCCTCAACTATGGTTCATGTTGTTCCTTTGTTCCAGAACTCCACTTGTTCAGAAACTCCTCTGTTGTTCCACTATGACCCTGAAAGTCACTGTCATCTCAATGGTAATGTGGTTTCCCAGGCACATGAAACCAAATATTAAAATCAAATCATGGCATGTGGGCTTTGGTGCCATAGAGAGAGAAGTAATTCTTTTTTTTATATTAATTTTAATTTTTTTTCAGTGTTCTACAATCACTATCATATAACAGATTATTTTTTCCCCTTTCTCCCCCTGCCTTCCCCCTCCCTCCCCAAGACGGCATAAAATTTTATATAGGTTCTATACATACATTCCTATTAAATACATTTTCACTATAGTCATGTTGTATAGAAGAATTAAAATGAATGGGAGAAGTCATGTAACAAACCAAAACATAAAACAAAAGAAAACGATCTGCTACATTCTGTGATTGAATTCCAAAGTTCTTTCTCTGGGTATGGAAGGCATTTTGCCTTAAAAGACCATTGGGAATTTTTTTTTAAGTCCTTGCATTTCAATGAAGTTCCAAGTCTACCAGAAAAAACTCTCACACACTGTGGTTGTTGCTGTGGAGAGAAGTAATTCAAACTTGGAAGTAAGAAATAGCTTTCCTCCTCCAACAAACAGCCGAATGAACTTTCTAGTTAGATATTCTTTGAACTGATCGCTGGAAAATCTACCAAACTTTCAGAATACTTCTTTCCTGATTATAAAACAATAGTTTCAGTCTATTAATAAATTTCTTTACACTTTTACGGCACATAAATGGGCTGGATAAATCCATCTCATTCTGCCATCCAACAAGACACAATGGCATATGCAGTGTGGGCATCTTGCCACTGTATAAGTTGACCAAAGACTACACACACACACACACACACACACACACACACACACACATACATGCGCACACACACCCTCACACTTCTTGCACTTGCTTTAAGAACAATAATCAAACAATATTGCCATTGCTATTGAAAAGGGCATGGCAATCTACTTCCTTATGGCTCCACTCACAATCCTTGTAGTTGCCTAAACAAATACTCTCTTCCCTGGCTAACAGTCCCCTATATGTATTATATATCCATATTCAAATGTCAATTTCTTAGGGCAGAGATGACCATACTTTTGCATTATGTTTTGCATTCTTTATACATAATATTTTGCATTAATTGTAATAATAATAACAATAGCTAGCATTTATGTGACAAGCACTGTACTAAGTGCTTTACAAATATTATCTCATTGATCTTCACAACTTCCCTAGGAGGTAGATTCTATTATTGTCCCCATTTCACAATTGAGGAAACTAAGGTAGGAGGCTTAAGTAATGTGCCCAAGGTCATAAAGCTAGCAAGTGTCTGAGGCTGGAACTGAACTCAGGTCTTCCTGTCTCCAAGACCAGTGCTACCTAGGAAACAATACTAGATAATACAGTATTTACATCTTATTCCCAATTCAACCCTAAACCTGCTCTGTAATATTGGGCAGACCACCTGACTTCTAGGAACACTATGAAGATAAATGATATTACTGTATAAGTTAAACACCAGAAGCCCTTCAAGAAACAAGTGATTTACTTTTTCATGGGGAAAAAAACTAATCATGAGTATATGATTATATACTCTATATAACTAAATAACTAAACATATAATAATGTTATTATATATATAACTAAATAACTAAACAACTGTTAAAACATAGCCTTGATATTGCAAAATTCAACAAAAATTATAAAAATAATTAACTATATTAATTACTTGATTCACATTTTAAGTATATGTATATGTGAATTGAAGACTAGGAGAAATATCCATCATTTATTGGATATAAAATGCGGAATATGAAAATATATGTAACTTGTAGAATTTACAAATAAATCATTGCTAATAATATTCAGCTTCAATGTCAAGTCAGTCATATGCTGAACATTTTTTTACTTTAATGTTTTTTTTAAAAGCCACATCAAGAAAACACAGAATTTGCCGCAAGAAAATGTTGTTACATTAGAATCTCCCATTTAATTTTCCCTTTCACAAATTATTATAATGTTCATTTGGTGAAATATGGTAACCAGACTGAAGAAGAAAATAAAACTTTGGTCTCTTGATTAATAGAAAGTTCAAATCAACAGATCAGTCTAAGAAAGTCATTCTTTAATAAAAGATTCTGTATAGGTCCAAATTAGGTTCCATAGTAAACATGCATTATTGAAAACAATGGTAAGCAAACATCTACAATAGGAAGAAGGGATCACAGAGCCATCATGGCTTCAACAAGAACAAGTTATGTCAAACTAACTCTTTTACTTTTCTAAATTAATAGACCAAGGACATTTCTGTAGACATAGATTACCTAGATATTAGGCAAAGTATTTTACAGTGTTATTGTTGTTGACTCATGCGATTTTTATGGATGTGATGGAAGGGTGTAGGATAGATGATGTAGTGAAGGTAGATTAGAATTAAGTGAATGTCTGAATTCAAAGAATAGTCATTCATGGTCTGGTATTAATATTGATGGATATCAACTGAGTAGAGTTCCCTAGGAATCAACATTTAGTACTGTGTTGTTTAGTATTTTTATCAATGGCAGATAAATGCATAGGTGACATTTTTAAATCAAATTTGTTAACAATGCAAAGTGGGAAGGAGTAGCTAACACATTGGATGGCAGAGTGAAAACTTAAAAAAGATTTTGACCAGACTAGAACACTGTATCAAGTGTAATAAGACAAAATTAAATCACAGCACATCCAGTGCTCAGCACAGTGTTTGGCACAGAGTAGGCACTTAATAAATGTTTATTGACTAAAATTCAAGACAGAGGAGGCAAGGACAGCAGTTCATCTGACAAAGATCTAAGGGTTTCAATGGACCATAAGCTTCAAAATAAGAGAGATCCACTGTTTCAAAAGTGTCTACTTCAGAAGGACTAGAAACTGTTCTCTGCCCTTGAAGAGCAGAGAAGCTAGAAGGCACAGATGGGAGAGTGGACCTGAATTTAACTTGTATCTATGAGCTAAACTACCAAGAAGTCAGACAGAAAGAGGAGGAAGACCTTTCTTGTTATAACTGTCTTAACTATTATTTTACGAAGAAATGTTATAAAGAGTATCTCATGAGAAGCAAAAGGAAAGGCGGAAAGAGACTCAATGTGATGACTAAAAAGAAGCCAAAGAGATTGTTTTCGTGTGTTGGGAAGAGAGAAACTGGAAAAGACAGAGAGAAAGAATTTCTCTCTCTTTTCCCATGAAAGAATAACCTTCACCTTGTAAAGAGGATGAAGAAGATTCTTAAAAAGAGATTCTATTTGTCATTCTGAGTGAGATGTCTACAGTGTTCTCTGTAGATACAGTAAAGGTTTGGAATGACTCTGTTAGCTTTCTTGGAGCTAAAATATGATGAGTAATTATATCTTTGTTATTATTTATTTCATTATCAGTGAATTATATATTTAAAATCTTTGATATCTAATGATCCTAGGAGATTAGGGATTTGACAGACAGAAATAAGGATAGCTATAGAGAGATACCAGAAAAGAGGTTTCTAGAGTTTATTAAGGAAATATTATTTGATCACCTAGGGTGGAGGTTCTAAGTTAATTGAGAAAGGTATGAAAATTTTACTAACTAAAGAGGAAATATCCAAACATAGCCCTGGATTACCCTAAGGCTTGGGCTAAAGAGATTAAATATGGGAACAAGTAAAGCAGTTGAACTACAAATGAGCCTGGTTGACTCCAAACGTTATAACTCTGCTACACAAGCAAATAGCACAATTAAGCAGCCAATAAAGCTATTATGAGAAGCACAGAGTTCAAGAATCTAAGGAGATGGTGGTCCCATTAATACTGTGCCCTGTCCAACCACATCTGGATTACTATGTTCAGTTCTGTGTATTATACTTTTAAAAAGAATACTGGTAGATGGAATAGCATTCAAACCAAGGTAAATTGTGTAGTGAAGGGTCTTTTAGATCATGAGATAAGAGAAATGGTTGAAAAAATGGTTGTGTTCGCTGTTTGTTGCTAAAGAAGAACATGCCATCAGAGAAATGATGACATGTGAGGGAACGCTGTGCAGGTCACCAGCCTCACTTCTCCTCCAGAGCTATCTGAATCCAGTGACCAGATATTCATCAGGATGACTGGAGAAGGGAAGGGAAGGGAAGGGGGAAGGGGAGGGAAGGGGGAAGGGAAGGGAAGGGGAAAGGGAAGGGAAAAGAAGGGGGAAGGGAAGGGAAGGGAAGGGGGAAGGGAAAGGAAGGGAAGGGGGAAGGGAAAGGAAGGGAAGGGAAGGGAAGCAATTTTTAGATAAATTTATCTTCCTTTGGAGAGGAGAAGGAAGGGGAGGGAGAAGTAGATAGGAGAGGAGGAGCTGAATTACCCAGCAACTTGGATCCCCATTCAGTCAGCTGCGTCTATTCACAGAATTGTGTTCATCCTTCATTGTCAAAGAAAATCATGCCATCAGAGAAATGATGACATGACTTGTACTTGATTTTGTTTTGAGTGAGGGAAGGCTGTGCAGGTCACCAGCCTCATTTCTCCTCCAGAGCCATCTGAATCCAGTGACCAGATAGTCATCAGGACTGGAGAAGACCCAGGATGCACTGGGAGACCTTTAGGCCAAGGTCTTTGCAGGTACTCATTTAGGTATGTTTAGCCTAGAAGAAAAAGATTCAGTGGAGCTCTCTAGAAGCACCTGGTAGTACAGTGGATAGAGCACTGAGCTCTAATCTGTAAGACCTGAGTTCAAATAAGGCCTCAGGTACTTACCATGTGACCCTGATCAAGTCACTTAACCTCTGGTTGCTTCCAGTTCCTCAACCATAAAATGGGAATTACAATACCTACCTCACAGAGTTGCTGTGAGGTTCAGTGAGATAATATTTGTGTTTTTAAAAAAAAAGCTCTTGGCACAGTGCCTAGCCCATAACAGACACTACATAAATGCTTTTGTCCTTTCCTTTCTCTTCAACTGTTTGAAGGCTGTCACATGGAGGAAGAATTATTTGTACTCTTTGGCTCCAGAACGAAGAACTAGGATCAATGTTATAAGTTACACAAATAAAAATTTAGGATTGATAATAAAGAAAAACTTCCTAAAAATTAGAGCTTTCAAATGAAGAATAGACTATCTAATAGTATATATATATAATAGGTCCCCCTTCCTTGGAGGTCTTATGGCAAATAAGATGAACACTTAAGTATTCAGCATATTGTAGAGGGATTGGGGGGGGGGGGGGAAATGGGTTGAATCAGATGACATCTAAAGTCTCCTTCAGTTCTAAAATTTTGTGCTCTTTTTACTTACTCCCTCCTCCAGAATACGGCACCCCCATCCTTCTACATATTCAGTCTGCCCCCTCATTGACTCTTTACCTTCTGCCTGTTAACATACTCAGGTTTCCTCTAAACTAGAACTTTAGGACATAGCAACCCTCTCACTCCATCTGCTCCTCCTCCAAGGCACATTTTTTGGGGATGACAAGAAAGAGTAAGAAGAGGACTAGGGACAATGACAACATGGCTCTTCCCCAAGAGCTGGCTCTTCAGTCACAGAATCGCAGAACCTGTGAGTTGGTGGTGACCCCATATGCCATCTGGTCTAGCCTACATAGGAAAGGATTTCCTCCAAGAGCAAGGAACTCAGTACTTCCGAAGGCACCCTGTTATGTTTTGGGACATCTCTAACCATTAGGAAGGTTTTCATGACATCAAGGCTAAAGTTGACCCCCTCTAGAAACTTTTCTCCTTTGCTTTCGGTTCTAAGGTCATAGACTAACAGAGCTAGTCTAATCCTTTCGCTTGAAAGTCCTTCAGATGTTTGAAGTCAACTATAATATCCCTCCTTCTAAGTCCTTTTCTCCAGGCTAAATATCCTTTCTTATCTGTGAAGGGATAGCCAAGACCAGAAATGATCAGAGACCCACTGCCAGATTAATCTTACCAATGGTCTAATTATTTCACTGTCTTGCTCACAAACTTTCAATAGCTCTCTACTGCATACCAGTTAAAGTCTAAACTTGTTAGTTGATTTGGTATTCAAGGATCTCAACAATCTGGTTCCAACTTTCCTTTCCAGATGTATCTCTTTGGCCATTTTCATGAATATTATGCTAAAACCAAACAGAACTATTCACTCTGTCCAAAATACATTTCCTAAACTTGAAATATCCTTCCCCCACACCTCTGCCAGAAGAAATCCTACCTAATCCCTCCTATGACCCATGTCAAATGCCATCTCTTAAAGCTTTCCCTGATACTTTCAATTTTTTTTTTAGGTATCCTTAAAATGCCTTTGTACTTCCCCTTTTTTTCCCTTCCAATTTTTACACTCTACTTTGTAACTAAATTCTAACCTTGAATGCAGGGAATTTATTCACTTTTGAATCTCCCTGAAGCAATTAGCATAGTAGGACACATTTAGCAGGTCTTCAATAAACATTTGATGAATTAAATAAACTCACTCCCTTAAATGAAACATTGTTCATCATTAAAATAAAAAAAAAGGTCTGATGGTTAAAAGGGAAACAATGATAATTTATCAGCCACAGCTTGCCTGTTTATGCACCAGGTTTAGGAAATCACAGTCCCTTCCCCCAAGAAACATGTTTTTGCACAGCCATGACTTGTGTAAATGTTATGTGCCTTCCTTCCCAAAAACCTCAGGCTCTTCTGTATACAAAAGACCATTCTTTCAAAAGAGCACTAATTAACTGTCAGAAAACTGTGGATGTTTAAAACAGAAATGAACCTGGGAGATTATCTGTCCACAAGCCTCTTCATTTTAAAGATGAAGCCCAGAGAAATGAAGGGTTTTAACTGGAGAAGGACATGTTTCCTGACTTCCATTCTGATATTGCCACTCAAATGCCCTGCCCTTTGAGTGGTTATTGGAGTTTTGTTTTGTTTTATTAAGGATTAGTTTATCTCATCTGTATTCTTGAAATATTTGACAGCTTTAAGAACTGCACAGCAATTCTCAATTGTCTAGAGGGTTGTTCCTCAAGTTTGGTGATTTTAAAAGAGCCTTCCTCCTTTCCTTTGACTTTTAAACTATCTCACTGATTATTAGCCCCTTCATCAGAGGTTAGGAAAAGAAGGAGACTAATCAAATGAAAAGTACTGGCTGAATCTAAGGTTCTGGAATTTGTAGATTTCACTTAATCTCACTATCAAGTACAATGAAAATGTACTATATTTAGGAAAAATTGCATGCTTTTGAAAAGTCTTTCTTTTTTTTTAAAATTGGGCGTGAGGGATCTGAATTGACTAATAACCATGGGAAGGACAGATGTGTTACTTAACTACTAACACAAAAGTCTGATTGTACCTAGAGGGACAAGTTATATTTCTGTCCTGCAAAATTAAAAAAAAAAAGGAAAAAGGAGAGACCATTTCCAACATGAAAAACCATGACATTTCGACTATTGAAATAAAGAAAAACATGTCAGCTTGTTTCCACATACAATTACCCAGTTGTGGAGTAAACAAAACACAAGACTTTTCCCTGATTTCACTGTCATTTCATTGATATAGTGACATTAAATTATCCAGATTATTTTAATTTAAGGGACAATTTGGGTACCATGTAATGCAATAAAAATCTAGGGACTCACAGCTCTTGATGAACAGACAAGATTTCCAAAGTGCAAGACCTAGCAAAAATGGAATTCATACATAAAAATTGTCCCAACGTGAAGCCAGATGCTTTCTCAAACCATTATACTGAAGAGGTCACATTATACCAGCACTTGTAAGTGATTCTAAAATCCTAGTTTAAACTTTGCACATGCCTTGCAACAAATATATTAGCATGTTTATCTTTCAACTACTTTCTTTTTCTCCCCCCCAAGGGTCACAATATTAAGGGCTAAGATATAACAGTCAATATTATCACTATTCACTTTATGAATTAAAGTTATGAAGAGTAACAGCAAAAAAATACAATGTATAACTGTGCTTCCTGAAATATGTATTACTTATTATGAAGTAATAGTAACCATTAGAAAATGATAGTTTTACATGACTAATGTAAAATATGTTTAATAGGAATGTATGTGGAGAACTCATATAAGATTGCATGTCATCTTGGGGAGGGAGGGGGAGAAAGTTTGGAACTTATGGAAGTGATTGTTGAAAATTGAAAACAAATAAATTAATAAATTTGGGGGGGAAAGAAGAAAGTCTAATCTTTCCCAGACAAAAAAAAATAATAGTTTTGTCTGATAGAAACATAAGAACTTCATGTCAGTTCTCAGAATCACAAAAATTTTCAGTATCACAAAAATAAATTATTGATTTGGAATTATTTGTAAAAGTTTCCTCATCACGTGACAGGTATTCTTCTACTACGTTTGTTCCTTTATTTTTCTTCCCTTTTGTGTTCTGAAAGTTCAGAGAAAAAAAAAAGCAATATAATGTTAGCTCCTCTTCCTACCTCAAAGAAGGGCCTAACCTCTGGGATATATTCCATACTTACAGACTCTGGATAACCCACACCCAAAAAGGAGCTATTAAATGCCTTAGGATCAGATCCCATCAACTGGGATTGATAGTAATGTTCTTTTTGACTTTGACCATAAGAACTTCAGACATTGACCACCTAAGCCTAGGGTAACTGTCCAGTAGTCCTTGCCTGAGCTGATGACCCTGGACTTTACTCATTATTTCCCATCTTTAATATTTGCCAGATCCCTCCTGTTTAGCTAGACTTTGAACTCTGACCCCTTCTGTCCCTCACTGTCCCATTGTCAACCACACCTGAATGAGAAATAGCTATACCTAGGGAGATAATGTAGAAGACAGACTCTTTTCTCTATTAAGATACTTCTTTCTCTAGGAATTAAAAATCCTTTCTCTACACAAAGGAGGTCCAGATTATTATCTGCAAAGTTTGGCGGTAGGTCACGGGAACCCAGCACTGGTGATTAGGATGTAGAAGCAAGAACTGATCAAGGCAGGAGCCCAAATGCACAAGAGTACAGAGCAAAGAACCAAAATAAGGACTCAGACGCTAAACTGTCAGGAAAAGGAGTCAATACCTAGAAGGAGAGTAGAACACAGAGACTTTGGAATTGCTGCTGTTGTTGTTGTGGAATTTGACTCTGCATGACCCCATTTGGGATTTTCTTGGCAAAGATTCTGGAGTGGTTTGCCATTTCTTCCTCCAGCTCATTTGACAAATGAGGAAACTGAGGTAAATAGGGTTAAATGTCTTGCACAGGGTCACACAGTTAGTGTCTGATGCTGATCTTCCTGACTTTAGGTCTGATGGTGCTCTAGCCACAGTACCACCTGGCTGCCTTATTAAAATACTTGGGTTCAAATTTAAGGAAAACTTTTTTTTAACCTTTTACACTTCATATGTTAAATGATGATTACAGGTTTCTTTTTCTTATACTTCCTAATTTTTATTAACAAGCATTTATTAAGTGCCTACTATGTGCCAGGCTCTGTGAGTTGGCTGTACTGAAGAAATTCACCCAATGTGGCAATTAGAAGAGGAATTTTGGGTGCAAATGGGGAAAGTATTCTTAAAATTTTGACCAAAGTATCTAAAAGTCACTGAGGCTAGCTTAAGAGTTAGGAAATTATAATCAACTGTAAACAAGCAGCTAATTCAGAAACGACTCCCATGCTGATAATTAATTACATACTTTTGGAATATAATTAAACAGGATGGGTAGGCATAAATGGGTTGTGATCTGCATTGTTGTCACAGTTCCATTTGGTTTTTGTTTTTCTCAGTCATATCATACTGTGGGTTCATATCACATTGTGGTCAACCAGAATCACTAGATTTTGTTCACATGAACAAAACAAGGTATAAAACCTGCCTGGTATGGCTCCCAGCCTTTGTCATTCCATCTCAACAGCTATTGCTACTTAACAACCATATTCATATACTTTGGGTCAATCTAATCCCAAGAAAGGAGAAACCTGAGACTCCAATGGTTCTAAAACGCATCTGACTTTATGATGGTCTACTCTGATCTTTTACCTTGGTTCTGTTTACTTGATTTTTGTTATATTTTCAATACATACAATGACCAGCACCTTTCAGCTCTTTTCTTGAAAAAAGAGTTCATGATACACAGGCATAAGGTTTCTGTATTGTATACAAGCTGTTCTTATGTTGTCTTATTCCTGACTAATGCCTCCCAACCTATTTTTGGACATCTTGCCTTATTGACCACATTTTTATCAAAGTCTTAAGGGGCATGTTGATTTAATTTAGAGTTTTAATCAGTGCTTTCAAGAATGTCTTTTACAGCATGAGATTTTATGCACAGAGTACAATTATCTTCATAGTGTTTATTTTTCAAATGATTATTATATGGCCAAGTAGTAGGCAGTTAGGTGGTGCAGTGGAGTGCTGGACTTAAGAAGACCTTCATTCAAATCCTGCCTTAAAAACTTACTATTTATATAATCCTAAATAAGACACAATCTCTTATAGCTTCAATTTCCTCATCTATAAAATGGGAAAAGTAATAGCACCTACCACCTAGGGCTATTATGACGATCAAATGAGACAACATGTAAAGTACTTGGAAAACCTTATAGCACCAGATAAGAATAAGCTAGTGTTATCATAATTATTCCATGATGTCTCTTTATTTCCTTGGATGCGTGATAAACTCAGCTTCACCAATTTCCTTTATTTTCCTCTCCAAGAAACCGTGTAAGTTTAATTTAATACGAGAATGTTAAAATTAATGATTCAGGAATTTTATTTAAAATATATGTGTGTATATATATATATAATATGTATATATATATGTTTGAAAAGTGGGGAGGGAGGTTGAAATTGGTGACCTCTAAATTTCCTTTTCACTCCAAGATTCTAGGTCTTTACCTTCTGTCTGACTGTAAAAAAAAAAATCTTGGCAGAGAGGACAAGGCAAAAAAAGGAATAGAGTTCATGACCTCCAGTTATTGAATGCAAGCTGAAAAAGAATTCAAACCTGCCTGAGTTGTATTTACTCAACGATGCTTTAATTGGGCTTTATCTAGACTAGTATATGAGGGCAGAGAGTTTTCTTTTGCTTTATTATTATTGCCTGACTTTGAAAATGCTGATCAATCAATTGTTCCAAACACTCAACAGTTAAGATTTTTTAAAACAAAAATTTAAATTTAAAAATGCTATTTACCTGTTTTTGGTGGTAAAAATCAACCTATCAAAATTTACTCCCCAAGTTGTGCCATTTATGAAACAGCATTGTGTGTGTAAGTGTGTGTATGCGTGTGTGTGTGTGTATTTGTCCTTCATTCTGGAAGAGGACCATGACATCAAGAGGATGACATGACTTGCAGTTGACTTTGATTTGAGAGAGGGAGAGCTATGCAAGGTCACCAACCTCACTTTCTTCTCCTGAGCCCCCTGGGTCCAGTGACCTGATATTCATCAGGACAACTGGAGATGGCTGGGGATGTAATTCGAGACCCTAGCCCTTTCAGGCTAAGGTCTTATCACAATCTCACTTTGAGTGAGATGCATCCATTCAATGAATAGGCTTCTTTAAGTAGTTCCTCAAGGGATGGCCCCTTTAATAAAAAATAAAAATAAAAAAAATAAAAAAAAACCTTAAAAAAACTAAAAAGCTTTTTCCATATGTAGAACATAAATTGTAAGGAATGAAGCAAGAGGGTTTTTAAATTATTTTAAAAAGAAGCTCTAGAGGAAAAAATTAGGAGAATAAAAAGAAGATAGTGAAATAAGGTAGGAAACTAGCTCTCCAAAGTTCCCCAGCAAATCAAATAATGCCTCAAAGTAAATTTTAGGGCAGCATAAATCATTAAAAATAGGGTAAAACATTCACTAAGCCAAAGACAATTGGGAGGAAATGAGGAAAGATATGATCTCCCCAGGTGGTAGTCTAACCTGATGGAAGTACAGATGCCTCCAGGCAGTTACTGCAAAGTCAACAAACAACAAACTCTTGGGGAAGCTGTGTTGGGAAAGCTGTGTTGGGAAAGCCTTAGCTTCAGGAGCTTTCATCCCACAAGTAGTAAGGGGGTTGAGCACCAGGTAAGTGACCAGATGGGTCATTTTGGTGAGTGTGATCATAGAAGGGAAAGAGTCCTACTGGTTATGGTCAGAAGAAGCAGAAGAGCAGAATCCCTAATTTTGGTTCCAGAGCAGAGAGGTAAGTGGATGCTTGCCATGTGAGGGACCATAGGTAGCAAAAACATTCAGGATGGCAGCAGGGCGGGGGGCCCTGGTTGTGGCTCAGGGACAGAGAGAAATGCCTGACTCACTTACAGACTTACAGACCAAGGTGTGAGGCAGAGGAAAAGGAATCACACAGCTTGGCTGTGGATTATAAGATAATGGAAGAACCAAGAGGCCAAAGGTTCCCAGAGAGAGCTAAAAAAAACCAACCAAACAAAAAAAAAAACAGGAAAAACTTGAAGCCTAAGACATTATTCCCCACACCCCTGGAGCAGAGCACAACACTAACATAAAGTTAATGGACAAGAAAATAGGCTGTTAAAAAGTGAGTAAAAAGCAGAGGAAGGACCCAACCATAGAAAGCTACTATGGTGATGACAGAGAAGATCAGAGTTCAAACGCAGAGGGGGAAAGAAAGCTTCCTGTAAAGCTTCAAAGAAAAACGTAAAATGATCAGAATCTAAAAAAGTGTCCTTGAAAGAGCTTAAAAAACAGAGGTTAAGGAAAATTGAGAAAATAAATAATAATAATACAGGAACAAGAGTAATACAGGAAAAGAAAATTATGAAACAAAAGGCAATCAATCAGAAAAAGAGACAAAGACTTGAAGAAAATAACTCCTTAAAACCTAGAATTGGTATAAATCACTATTGATGAGAGAAATGAACATCAGAACAACTCTGAGGTACCACCTCACACCTGTCAGATCGGCTAACATGACAAAACAGGGAAATGATACATGTGGGAAAATTGGACACTAATGCATTATTGGTGGAGTTAAGAACTGATCCAACCATTCTGGCGAGCAATTTGGAACTATGCTCAAAGGGCTATAAAACTGTGCATACCCTCTGACCCATATGGTTGGTTAATCAGGCAAGAAATGGCTATGCTATGACACTGTTGAACCCCTTCATTGATCTTCAACCAAATGCTCTCTCCATTGGTTCCTGGATTTCTTCACATGAGCATACATTCTTAACATGCTAGCCACCCCAGTTCCTTATTGTACATCCTCTTTTTTTAAACTAAGTTGCACTCTTCCATGGCCACGCCCAGTCACAGGTTCCATCCAACTGAGCCTTAGAGATACCATTAAGGTCAGGTTTGCTTCCTTGATTGTTGCCTAAACTTTGTTGATAATAGGCATTAAATATCTCTTACTCTGGAATAAAACTGTAGTTATTTTGCCGGATTCAGCTTTGAGGATATACTAAGTTCAAAACCAAAATATCCCAAGAATACTGATCCCAATACACTTGGGGGTGCATCAACAAGTGGGGGTGGTTTCCCCTTCTTCCGGCAACATTAATACAAGTATTTATTACAATGATCAATCATTCTTCCATTTCAGATTTTAATACTGGACTCAAATAAAAAATGGTATCCGTAGTGACTATACCTTCTACCATTATCATAAACATTAGAGAATGATAAATATTAGATTTAGAAAAGGCCTGCTTAATAAGTAGCTTCATTCTTCTAGTCCAAACATGCACTATTCAATTAGTTGGCTCTAGAAAATGGCACCAAATTACCAGTGCAAAAAAATATGAGGTAAAATTCCCAGAGGAAGAAAACCCTCTCCTGAGAAATAGGCAGCTATAGAACAGAACATCATATCTCAGGCATAGCTGTCCCTGGGGCTAAGGTGGTATCTTCTTCTCATATTGGAATGTTCCAACTCAAGCCTAGTTGATTTTTTTACTCTTTAGTTGAGCAATTTAACAGCAGGGATAATGGTATAATTAGAGAAGTTTTGAAATGTGTGCAGAGCCAAAGCGAGCATGAAGAATCCACAACCATTTTCCAGCACTTAGCCCAATACCTAACCCATGGTAAGCATTTAACAAATACTTTTCTGAGGCTTACTACTCCTGGCTCTTTTTACACAAATTGATCCAACTCTTAAGTACTGATCAATTTCACCCAGTCCTGTATAATGTGCTCTCCATGTGTCTGGTCTAACAAGTGGAAGAATCAAGAAAGGTCCATGAAAGAAGGTTGTATTGTCACAGAAAACTAAGAATGGAAGTTCTTTTGAGGTTCCAGGAAGATATCAATATTTATGCATATTTTTTAAACCCATGTATTTAATTTGTAGCATACCTCTATCTGTCTTCTAGGGAAATATGATATTCTTAATTATCTTAGTTCAAGTTATCCAAGTCAAACACTTCAGAAGACAACATGCATCATATTCCATTCTGACTCCTCAGGCCCTTGGACTCTTGTCTATTCTCTATAAAAATACCTGTGCAAACGGACTGCCCAAGCATCAGCTGCTAAGTTTTCATGGTAATATCACCATTCATTGTCTTTGGCATAAAAAGAAGTCATTAGGGGAAATGTATGATTGAAAAAAAAAGTCACATGGTGATAAATACCATGGATAGTGTCCATGCAATCAAAAGAATAAGAGGGAGGTGTCAAGTGTGGTAATTATGGTGGATCAGAAGGTGAAGAGAGTCACACAAGATGGAAAGGCATAAGTGGGTTCCAATCTGCATTGTTGGAGAGAGAACTCACATCAATCACAGATCAATCAAGGAACATTTATTCATCCTCTAACATGTGCCAAGCCCTATGCTAGGTAGTAGAATCCATATACAAAAAAAAAAATGAGAGAGTCTTTGCCTTCAGAGAGTTTCCATTCTACTAGTGGTGTACAACATGTTCATAGAATAAAATAATAATGTACGTATACAAAATAAATATAAAGTGATTCTTCTAGAGGTTAGTGGTGGGGTTGGGCAGACAAGCAATTGAATTAATTAAGAAAGGACTCCTAGAGGTGGCACTTGACCTGAACTTTAAAGGGAACTCAAGTTTCTAAGAGGTACAGGTAGAGAGAGAAAGCATTTCAAGCATAAGCCATAGTCAATAAACATTAATTAAGTGTCTATTATGTGTCAGGCACTATCATATATCAAGCATTCTTAATAGCATGTGTATAGACATGAAGGGATGGAATTTCATGTATTGGAAACCACAATCAGTCAGTTTGTCTGGAGCATACAGCGTGTGAGAGGGAGTAATGAAAAATCAACCTAGAAAATTAGGCGAGAGTCAGGTCTTTAAATGACAGAAGAGTTTATATCCTATCCTAGAGGCAATGAGGATCTACTAAAACTTTCCTCATCAGACATGAGCTTTAGAAATATCAGTCTGGCAGCTGTGGAATTAAAGGAGAGAAATTGGATGCAGGAAGCCCAATTAGGAAACTATTAAGACAGTGCAGGCAAGAGATGATGAGAGCCTGAATTAGGATAGTTGTGGTGAAAAGGGAAAAAAAACAGCAGGGACTTCACAAAAGTAGAAGACATTAAGAAGAGATGTCAAGAATGCACAAAAGGACTATATAAGAAAGTTCTGAATATCACCAATAACCACCATGACGCAGTTATTAACCTAGAACCATACATCGTAGAAATTGAAGTTAAGTGGGCCCTTAGGAAGCATTGCTAACAATGAGACTAGTGGAGGTGATGGAATTCTAGCTGAGCTATTTAAACTCCTAAAAGATAATGCTGTCAAAATATAGCATTCAACATGCCATCAAATTTGGAAAACTCAGCAGTAGTCACTGGATTGGAAAAGGTCAGTTCAAATTCCAATCCTAAAGAACGGCAATGCCAAAGAATGTTTAGATTCTGCCAGTTAGGCTTCAGCAATTTGTGAACCAAAAACTGCTAGAAGAGCAGGCTGGTTTTCTAAGAGGCAGAGGAACTAGAGACCAAATTGCCAATATTAGCTGTATTATGAAGAAAGCAAGGGAGTTCCAGAAAAAAACATCTATTTCTTCTTCATTGACCACAATAAAACCTCTGACTATGGGGGTCACAGCAAATTGTGACAAGTACTGAAAGGGATGAGAATACCAGATCATCTTACTTGTCATCCTGTAAAACTGGTATGCAGATCAAGAGGCAATAGTTAGAACCAAACACGGAACAATTGATTGGTTCAAGATTGGGAAAGGAGTATGACAGAGCTATATATCGTCATCTTATTTATTTAATTTATGTGCAGAGTGCATCACGCAAAATGCCAGGCTGGACAATTCAAAAGCCAGAATTAAGGTTGCTGGGAGAAACATCAACAATCTCAGCTATGCAGACAATACCACTCTGGTAGCAGAAAGAAAAATTAAGAAGCCTCTTGATAAGAGTGAAAGAAGAGAGTATAAAAGTTGGCTTGAAGCTGAACATTAAAAATAACTGAGATCATGGCAGCTGGTCCCATCACTTCCTGGCAAATAGAGGGAGAAGAAATGAAAGCAGTGTCAGATTTTATATTCTTGGGCTCAAAGATAACTTCATATAGTGACTGCAGAAATTAAAAGATGCTTGCTCCTTGGAAAGATAGCGATGGCAAATCCAGACAACGTATTAAAAAAGTGGAGACATCACTTTTCTGATAAAGATTCATATAGCCAAAGCTATGGTTTTTCCAGTAGTAACATATGGCTGTGAATGCTGCAGAATCAATGCTTTTGAATTGTGATGCTGTATAAGATTTTTGAGATTCTCTTGGACAACAAAGAGATAAAGGCAGTCATTATTTAAAGAAATCAACTCTGACTATTCATTGGAAGGACAAACACTGAAGCTGAAACTTAAATATTTTTGTCACATCCTGAGAAGACAGGACTCATTGGAAAAGAGTCTGCTGCTGGAAAAGATTAAAGGCAAAAGAAGAAGGGAATGGCAGAGGATGAGAGAGTGTCATGGAAGCAATGATATGAACTTGGACAAACTGGGAGATAGTGGAGAACAGAAGGGCCTGGTGTGCTATGGTATATGCGGTTACTCAGAGTCAGATATGCCTGGATGACTGAACAAAAACAAAAGTGAAAAGAGAGAGAAGGTGTTGTATGTAAGAGATGTTATGGAGACAGAATCAACTAGACTTGGAAACTGATTGAATATAGAGAAGAGGGGTGAGTGAGGGATTAATAACTAGATTGCAAACCTGGGTGATAGGAAGAGTGGCAAAGCTCTTAATAAACACCTGGGAAGTTAGGAGGAAGAGTTGGTTTAGGGGGAAAGAGAATAAATTTGGTTTTGGACACATTGATCTTGAGATACCTACAAAAATATCCAAAAAACATCCAGGAGGCATCTGGAGATGTGAAACTAAAATTCAGAAAAAAGATAAGGCAGATTTTTGGAGTAATATGCATAGAGATTATAGTTAAATCAATAGCCTTACAGATGGTTATTATTAGAGATTTGTCAGAGAGTAAAGATTTGAACACAGGTCTTCTGACTTATTCTCCAACAGGAATTACATACCTATTATGTGCAAAGCGTTGTGATATGTCGTGGGGCTACAAAAACAAAACATAACTTTTATCCTCAAGGAATTCAATGATATTCCATTTAGAATGTAATTAAACACAGAAACTCACACATAAAAAATTCTCTATATTACTATCTTCCAATCCACTTATCTTCATTAAAGTATAAGGATTAACTGTGGATTTTTTTAAAGGTGGAAAATTATGATAGGTAAAAATAGAATTTTATAAATTACAAATGTATATATATATTGGTGAAAATCCATTTTTGAAGAAATCTTCCATTCAATATTGTCTTGGCTGGTGAAGAGGAGTGCTATTTGCTACAACTTAAATGCTTTACAAAAATAAGGAAATATGTCAAGTTATAAGACTTGAAAAAAGATCTGTTGGACTCTTCTACCAAAAGACTAGTCACTGCTCTTATAGAACATTCTTTGATAACATTTAGGGAGGAGAAATGAGACATGTTCTTTCCTCCTGCAAAGATGGATATACCAAATGATACTAGACATGGATGCTTTCTTTTATTTTATTCTTGGACAAAAATAGAAAAGAGAAAGAATATGAGATACCACTAATATCAACTGGTCTAACTGATGTACAGATTTAAACTCTTTTCTAATCATTACATTATGTCATTTCTATTCTGTGTGTTGAATTCATCTGAAAGATGTAAAGCAATTCCTTTGCATTATTGACAAAGAAGTTAATTTCTGGCATAAATGCATGCATACTTTAACAACCTGGGAAATGGCACAGAATTATTCTTCTACATCCCAATTTCCAAAGCTGAAGTCCTTCCTTATCAGAGCATTCATTACCAAGAAATTTAATTGGAGAATGCTATAAAGGAGAAACCTTGAAGGATTTGAGATGTAGAAAGATCTTTATGGTCCTGAGTCTATGGGGGTACTAATAACTCTTTCCCAAGACGATTTCAAGGTGTCAGAAAGGAACCTTAGATATAGTGTTGTGTTTTTGTATAGTCTAAAAACTGGCCTTGGTCTAGTAAACAAATGGAAAACAACCATTTGTGCTGAGTGCTTGGAAATTAATGAGTTGGTATAGAATGGAAGGTATGATTCAGTGGTTGTGCAAGTGTACAGCACAGATGAGATTTGATAATGGGATCTTTAACAAAATGAATAGTAAGGCAAGAATGAAACACTGAGGGTATACAATGTCTGGTAGACAGAGACAGAGTGAGATGATGAATGGTAGAACCAAAATGGACAAGGAATACTCAAAGCATGGATGCATGAAGGCAGGAGGGAAGAGAGGTTTCTACTGCTCTCTGCCCACTCTACAAACAACATGATTACTAGCAGGGAAAGCTATGACGAGCTTGTTTCACCTATTACATTGTCTTTGAATCACATGTCTCTCAAAAACTGTCATACAAGACTTTAGGCCTAGTGAATAAAGGGGAGTACCACAAAGTGATCCAAAGCATGAATTTGTTACCCACACCCTGTTTAAATGAATGCATTTGTATGACAAAGACTTCTCTAGATCCCTGTCTTTAAGAACAGAAATAATAAAAATGAATTCCACACTAAGAATTCCTCATCTACAAATATAGATGATGACAGAGACAGAAGATACAAAGAAAGTAATAATTATGTTATTATGTACATGTATCTAGACATTCATTCTTAAGCACAAATTGTTATAAATGAGTGTTTGGCTGAATTGTTTCAAATAATTTTAAAATTTTTTTTAAATTTTTAATTTTTTTTAAAAAATTAAATTTCAAGGAAAATTTATTACCTGAATAGTAAAATAATAGGTTACAGGGTTTACAAAGCACTTTTAATACATTATCTCATTTTGACCCTCAAAATAGCCCTGTGAAAAATTTGGTAGATTGGCCTATTTGGTTTTGATCTAAATTTCCTCAAAAATTTCCCACTGTGGCCAGGCTACATCTCCTCCACTCTTTACAGGTGATTTTTTTATTACTGTGAGTTCAAGTGTTTGAATATATCCTTATTAAATGGTTCCTCATAGCTTCATTACACTGAAAACTTGAAAATACCTTAAAGGTCATCCATCCCAAACCCTTCATTTTACAGTAGAGGAAACTGAGGCCCAGAGAAGTTAAGTGGCTTGCCCAAGGTCAGACAGGTAGTAACAAAGCTGAGACTTAAACTCTTATCCTCAACCCCAAATACCATGTTCTATTCTATTATAACTACCATGCTGTCTCTCTAGATTTTGCTAGAATTCACTCATCATTCTAGCCAGTTGAGATCTTTTTGTATCCTAATTCTACCATTCAACACTTCCCAGCTTCATGTCATCGTAAAGTGTGATAAGCATGTAAACCATGTCCCCATCCAAATCAGATAAAAATGCCAACCTTAACAGTGCCAAACACAGCACCCTAAAGCAGTAGGGTACTATCTACAGGCAGTATACTACAATAGAAAGATTTCTTGATGGAGAATTAGAGCCTTAAATTTTCCTACCACTCCTTCCCTGAACTATCATTTATTTCTTGCGTGACCTTGGACAAGTGGTCTCCACTCTCTGGACTTCAATTTCCTCATCGATAAAATTTTGGGATTGGACTAGACCTAATGTTTTTTCCAGTTCTTAATCTATGATCTGCATCACTAAAGATGTGCCTCAGATTGACATCAATCCATTAATTCACACTGTTAGACCCAATCATTCAAGAAGCATCCAAGGCCACCTTACTAAACTATCCTTTCCCATATCTCTCCATTTTATCCAGAAGGATAAGGAAGGTTTTATCAAATGCTCTTCTGATAACGTGTTTACATTTCCCTGACCTATTAGTCTAGTAACTATGTCAAAAAAGAAATAAAAGAAATAAAAATGATCAATTTTTAAAAGAGGAAACAGAAATTGTTGATAATCACTTGAAAAAATTCTTAACCTTACTAATAAGCAAAGAAACACAAATTAAAGCATATGTGAGGTACCATCTCAAACTCATCAACTTATCAAAAGAATTTAAAAGCAATAAAATTCCATGGCAGCAAGGTTGTGAAGAAATAAGTATATATATTTATTGCTCGTAAAATTGCAAACTTGTGAAATCTTTTTGGAGAAGAATCTAGCAGTACCTAGTAAAATTTACTTACATAATCATAGTCTTTGACCTAATAATTCCAAAGTTGGATTATATCTTTAGAATGTTACAAAAAAAGGAGAACTATCTGTTCAGTGACTTTCACAATAGGATTATATAAACATTACGAGGGGGAAAAAACTGGAAGCAACGTTCAACAAGATGGGCATGGCGAAATAAATTGTAGAATTTGTAAAATAAAATATTATAATACAAATAAGATAGACAAGAATGAAAAACAGAAAGAAATTCAGACTTTTTGAATACAAATAACTATGGCCATATAAGAGGAAAAGTCATAAAAGTGACTTTATAAGAATGAATAAACAAAAAAAGAGGGATTATGCTAATGAGTGAACACCAGCTTCCAACCTCTTTGCTCTCCCTTCAGTGTAACTATCCCTGCATTCACCAAGGGATCTCTATGTGGAATGTTGGTGAAGGCTTTTTAATCAAAGGGTTTAACCATACCCTCCCTCTGTTTTTATATGGCACCATGTGATATCAGGAATAGAATCACAAAATGAGTCAGAAATTATAACATGAAGGGGATAATCCTTCCTGAGACCAGACCTGCCATGGCTTCTGTCCTCTGAAATATCCCACCCTAGGTGGTACTGGGCATGCACTCTCTGCTGACCATATTCTCCCCTTCTGCCAAGGACCATTGTGGAGACACTCTTTCTCCCCCAGTTTCTCATATTCTTGGAGCTCTGGTCCCTATGTTATTCCCACTCTATAAGGTATCCATAGATTAGTATTAAACTTGAGTGCTCTATAGAGGACCTTCTGGCAGCATTCCCTCACCCACAGCCTTACCTCTTATGGCCCTTCTGGACAAAATGATAAAGAGGAATGGGGATCTATCACCTCCATTTCATGGCTTGATTCAGTCATAGCAGTGAACACCAGGCAAAAGGCAAACCTCAGGCAAGACATAGTTTTCTAGATGACAGGTACAAATGGGAGTGGAAGTTCTTTCAAGGCTCAGGCTGAGGTGACATTGACTTTTCTGCTACATTTCATATCTTCTGATGAGTATTCTTTATAAGAAATAGTTTCAATGCATTTGTAAAGCAAACTCTGCCAACCTCTAGCAATGTTTGTAGTTAGAAGTTGGAATATTTACCCAAAGAACCAGATACTATTAACTAAGGCACATGATGACTGTTTGAAGGTCTTTTGACAATACTAACCCACTGAATCAATACCTGAAAAGCAAAGGCAGTTTGTCTACATTTACAAATAGAATATTTGCACAAATGAGCCTTAAGTCTAAAAGCACCAGGTGTTAAATAAACTTGAATAAGTAAGTTAGGTTTTCAGAACACAGGCTTTCAGAATTAATTTTGTGCAGACTAGTAAAACTTTTACTAGCTGGTTTCTCAGGAAAGAGTAAAGGAAATGAAAGCTATGAGCCAACAGATATAAACATCATAAAGCATTATATCTAGGTATTCATTTAGTCTTAAGATATTTTACTTAAGTTTTTTAAGCATGGAAAAAATCAGTTGGCCTTTTTATGTTTCTCTCATCCTAAGGAATAACACATTACATTGCACTATTAGAGCCATCTTATCTTCCTACTTCCTGAGGTTTTTTTAAGTATTTTATTTTCCACAATTACATGTAAAAACAATGTTGAACATTTGTTTTCAAAATTTTGAATCAAATTCTCTCCTTCCTTTCTCCCCACTCCCATTGAGAAGGTAAGCACCTGGATATAGGTTGCACATGTGTGGTCATGTAAAACATATCCATAATAGTCATGTTGCTATCTTCCTATTCTCTTTGCAGAGGTGATAGATTATAGGTGTGGAATACCCCATATAATATTAAACTTTTTCTATATGTTGGTTAGTTTTGTTGAATTTTTTCCCCTTTTTAGATTTTTTTCCTGTAAGGGATTATTCTATAAGAAGGGGAGGAAGATTGATTGCACTGGGAAATGTATGTGATATAAAAACCAAAGCTATCAATAAGTTTTATTTTGAAAAAGATTGGACCCATCTAGAGGTGGCTCATCTTTAATTCCTATTTAATTCCATGTGGGATAATGAAATAGGGTATGTTTTCAATGGTTCTGATATTTGGGTCCAATTCTATAAACAGAGAGTCTCTGCTTTCCCTAAAGAACATTCCTGAAAACTGCACTAGAAAGATCTTTATATGAGAGATTCAAGGAAACAGTGAAAAGCTTCTAAAATCATGAATTTTAGATATATAGAGGAAAGAAAAAAAACGTTACCACATAAATTCATCAGGCTATATACCACATCAAGTAGTTATGGCATTGGAAGAAGAAAAGCCTTACTAACATTCAGAAATTCACAGGAGATAAAATTTAAAAGAAATTAATAATTAAACACATGATCTGGGGCACTTGGGTGGGGGATGAAGGTGCCCTCAACAGTGAGAAGGAAGTTAGGAAGAGGGGAGCATCTGGAGGAAAAAGAGAATGAGTTCAGTTTTGGACACTTTAAGTTCAAAATGTCTCCTGGACATCCAGTTCAAGTTGCCCAATAGGAAAAAATGGAAACTGGCTGTGATTTCACAAGGAACTTACTAATTGACCAAGATTTTTAAAAGGTATGTGCAAAAAAATGGAAACAAAGGCAGAGGCTTGTTATTATTAATAACAAACTGACCATTTTACAGAACCTTTAAGGTCTACAATTTTGTATACATTATATTTCATTCATTCCTCATAGAAACCCTATAAATATTACAGCTAATATTATTTCCACTTTGTAGATAAGAAAACTGATGCTCATCAAGGTTAGGTGACTTAGAACACAGCTCCTGGGTACCAGAGATAGAATTAGAATCCATGTCCCCTTATCTCCAATTTCATGGTAATTTCTACTACACCAAAATGGATATGAAAGTATGGCCCAGTTGTTTGAAATAGTGATTGTCATGAGAACTAAAACTCAGAAGGAGTGGAGGTGGATGAGCAAATAACAGGAAACATTCAGGCTTTTTATTGTTTTTGTTTTTTCTTTTTCTTTTTTAAGCTAAACTGGGAAAAGAGGAATAACCAAAAAATACATTAAACTGCCCTTCAGCATGGATGAAATGAAAAATAACAAAAATGAAGGAAAAGCTGCTCAACTTACTATCCTGCTTTCTTTGCCAAGGAGAGCATCCTTGGAATGAAAAGCATGGAACAAAAATGGCTAATAGAGGATTAAAACCCAAGCGAAGTAGAGAGGTATCAAGATTACTACTGGCTGAGTTTGATGAGTTCAACTGACCAGACTCAAGTGTACTATAGATCCCAGAGTATTGAAAGTCCTGAAGGAGGTGATGCTGAGTCAGTTGAAATATTTTGGCAAATGAAAGGATCCTATAGTACTAGAGAAGAACAAGTGTTGGCTTCATTTTCAATTTTAAAAAAAGGAAGAGAACGTAATGCACAAAGTATAATAGGTCAGTGAGCTTAATTCTGAGTCCTAGAAAAATTCTAGGATGTATTATTAAAAGGATGGCTATTGTATATCAAGAAAAGGAAGTAATTACAAAAATGCTAGCATGGCTTCATCAAGAAAAGATCATAAAAGAAAAACATCCTCTGATAAATCAGGAGAATAATAGACAGACAGAGACAGACAGATAGATAGATGGATGGATGATGGATAAATAGACAGATACATATGGGTATATATATGTATACATATACATGTAATTGACTTAGATTTTAGTCAAGCATCTAGTAAGTCTCTTGTGCTATTCTTGTGGAAAAACTCAAGAAGCATGAACTAGATATAATGTAATGGTAATAAATGTAATAAATGATCTAATTGCAAACTGTAAAGGAAATTCAGTGCAATTTCCTAAGCTGTCTGTGGGTAGCAGCAAACCCCAAAATGCTATAATCTGAAAACACTTCTTTAAAAAAATACAGGAAGAACTTTTCATCTGTTATTCCCAGCTTGACTTTTATGTATTTAACTTATCATATTCTCAGGTCCAATATCTCTAAATGCAAATTTATCTGGCATCAGAAATGTACTTCAACAGACCTGAATATATTCAGGAAGGAGAAAGTTCATAGATGACAGAGAAAAAACAATACTTGGCTTCTATTTTTGTTTCTCTCTTCTCTGTAAAGGAGAATAAACTTCAAAATGCAAGTGTAAAAATAAATGTGATTAAGAGGAAGCTGAATCCCAAGATAGGCAGAGATGTCAAAAAACCTAGCTACTCTACATGATTTCAAGCCTCCTGGCACAAATAAATTATATCACAAGGAATAATATAAATTCTATCACAAGAACTTGAAAATGAGGCTGCAAAACTGCCACTGAAATTCTGTGGGAAGGGAAATAGAAAGGAATAAGCATTTATATGGTATTTGGTGTGTGCCAGGCATTGGGTTATGCAAGTTTTACCAGTATCGTCTCATTTGATCCTTACAACAACCCTGTGAAGTGGATGCTGTTATTATCCCCATTTTACGGCTGAGCTAACTGAGGCAAACATCGGTTGAGTGACATGTTTACAGTCACAGTTAAGTTTCTGAGGCCAGATTTGAATTCAGGTATTCCTGAGTCGAGGCTGAGTGCTCTATCTACTGCATCACTAGTAATTTGGGAATTATTTAAAAATAAATACACATAAACATACACATACCCATATGCATACACACAACACACACATTTGATGTATCAGATAGTCAAACGTCCAAAATTTTAAAAAGAGGATTCTGTATGATTTTTAAAATATGCATAGACCATTACTTTTAGAGGAGAGCCTTTAAGGTGATGTTTTGCTCAACCAAAGCAAATGCTTTTTAATAAAAACTGTCAACAAGAAATAATGTAATGGGACCATATATTCTTTCTACCTTTCTATATTTTGAGGTTTTCTCCCACTCATATTGTAATTTGTTAAATAGAAAAACATATAAAATGTATCATTTCTAGCCTATTATATTATATTTCACATCCAGTTTCTTCTAAAACTTCAAATATAATTTTTTTTCTCCAAGAGAGGAAAAATGGAAGGACTGAAGAAAAAGTCAGAGTTGAAAGAAATCTTAAAGGAAATAAAGCACAAAGAAAAACAAAAACTTTCAATGGAGAGAATGAAGTGAGAAATATCAGAGGTAATTAATAAGTAGGGTGAGTTTTTTTTTTTAATAAATGATGCCATATTACAAAGTACTTCAATGTTTACAAACTACTTTCTTTGTCAATTCTAGAAGTATGAGGATTGGTCACTGCACAAAAGATGAAAATGAGGCTAAAAATGTCTAAACATCTCACTCAAAATCACAACCAATATGTGTCAGAGGCCAGACTTGAACCCAGATTTTCTTCTTACCAAAAAGGTCAGCTTTCTGTCAACTACGCCATCCTTCTTCACATCAAAACAAAATGTCTCCAAATTTGTGCTGCACAAACATACAGGCAGTATGGAATACTGGAAAGAACCCTGGATTTCTACACTAACGTGGACTCTCAGTGCTCCAACCAACTGTATGCAACTAGAAAAGGCGCAGAACAGTTTATGCTTTGTACTGGAAGAGATCATTTCCTCTACACATTCCAATGAAACCATAGATTCAGCCCCACCCCAACCCCTAAAAAAAAATTGGATCAAGGGAGAGTCCACACTTTTAAAAAAAAAAAATAAAACCCTTAGAAAATAATTTATTTTAGTTATTATTTCCTTTATATTATATATCCAAGAATCATTCAGTATACAATAGGGACATTCTGACCATTCTAGATATTTTACAGATTTTGAAGCACAAGGAAGAACCTCCAAATTTTTAACACAACAAAACAATCTGTTTTGGATGAGTCTACATAAACACAAAGATGTCTATTACTTACCTCTGAATTTCTTGGGAGGGTTGGCAAGGTCACCGGCTTCTGGATGAACCACACATCTATCATCCACCAGCCTATCAAGAGAAGTATATTTATACTATTAGTTGTTGTGGCTACTAACTAGAAATACATTGAGATTAAAAGGAAAATGACTAATTCTGTAGGGGCTTCAGGGAAATGGGCCTATTCAGTTCACTGTCAGTGGAACTATGAGTTGGTCCAGCTATCCCTGGAAGGAATTTGAAACTGTGCTCCAAAGGTTAGTAAACTGTACATGCCTTTTAATCCAATCACCCACTAGACCTATAATGATAATAAGGGGAAGACAACACACACAGAATTATAGATTTAGAACTGAAAGGGACCTCAGAGACTCTCTAGTCAAAGTCTTTATTTTACAAATGAGGAAACTAAGGCCCAGGGAGATTTTATATTGGTCATTGTTGTTCTTCAATCATTTTTCAGTCATGTCCAACTCTTCATGAACAAAGACACTGGAGGGGTTTGCCATTTCCTTCTCCAGCTCATTTTACAGATGAGGAAACTGAGGCAAACAGGGTTGGGTCACAGCTAGTAAGTGTCTGAGAGCAGATTTGAACTCAGGAAGATAAGTTTTCCTGATTCCAGACCTGGTAGCCTATCCACCTCACCACCTCGCTGCCCAAGATTTTATAGTATATACAAAATATGTTTGTTGTTGTTCAGTTGTATCTGACTTTTCATGACCCCATTTGGGGTTTTCTTGACAAGGATACTGGGGAGGTTTGCCATTTCCTTCTCCAGCTCATTTTACGGATGAGGAACTGAGGCAAACAGGGTTAAGTGAATTGTCCAAGGTCACCCAGCTAGTAAGTATCTGAGGCCAGACTTGAATTCAGGAAGATGAGTTTTCCTGACTCCAGAATGGTGCTCTGTCCTCTGCACCAGGTAGCAGCCCCTGTGTCACCTAGCTGCCCCACTAAATATGTACTGAGAAGGAATTAGCAGCTGTTTGCATCAGAAGAAGCCTCATATACAAGTAGTCCCTTGAGTTAAGCTTTGAAGGAAACCAGGTAATTTTAAGAGGCAGAGGTGTGGAGAGAGTGATAATACCAGACATATGCCCAAATTAAAACTTTTGCTCTGTAACAGAATTTGGAAAGCAGAAATATCAATCTGTGTCACTGAGTAAACTCCAAATTATACTAAAATAGCCCTTTGAAAACTAGTGTAATTAACCAAAATTGAATGAAAATAGTGGCTTCAGATTGATTTGGTCACCTAGGGCAGACATTTCCTAAATGTCACCACATCTACATGCTCTAAGTTCCTCAAAAATAAATGCTTATTTAGTCCAGTACTGTGGTTTTCCTTGGTTTTTAGACATACTTAGTTACAGGTCTGATGCACACATTGGTTTACTAATATGTGGTTTTGTAAGAGCTTCCAGACATGCAAGAGATCCCTTTAAGGGCTCTTAGAAGTTATTTTCTATAAAACAGGAAGTCACATTGGGCCAAGAGAAAGCATAATCAAGCTGTAATTCCAAATTCAGCTTGAAATTCAGCAACCAAAAGTAGGGAACAGTACAAACCTAAGTAATAGAGCTATAAGGCAAAGGGAATGTGCTCTTTTCCTTCAACGACAACAGCAATAACTGATCTTGAGATGGCAAGAAAACACAACATATAATGGTGCTGCAAAGCAAATACTATCTTCGTAACCATTATTGGTTACTGTCACCCGCTACACACACACACACATACACACACATACATACACACATATACACACATACATATGCATATACACACACATACACACACATATACACACACACACACACTTTTTACAATATTATGCTATTTTAAGATTTTACTTTAAATGACCTCTTTCTGCCTTACTCATTATCTTCAGATGAGACCCACCTATACTACATGCCACTGTGATTTCCCAAACAATTCAATTCCATAAGCTTGCCATGTGCAAGATGGGCAGCTAGGTAGTGCAGTGGATAGAATACTGGACTGGAATCAGCCTGAGTTCAAATGTGACCTCAAACACTTACTAGCTGTGTGAGCCTGGGCAAGTCACTTAACCCTCTTTTACTCAGCTTCCTCATCTGTAAAATGAGCTGAGGAAAAAATGGTAAACCAACCCAGTATCTTTGCCAAGAAACCCCAAATAGTGTCATGAAGAGTCAGTCATGACTGGAATGACTAAACCACAAAATGTGCAAGGTGCTATACATTAGGTATCACAGTGCATTGCTGTGTTGTGGGAAATCTTGGTATGAAACAATGTCATTGGGTTCTTTAGTCACATTTGCCAGTCTTGACCAGAAAGACAATATAGTTGAGATGTGGTGATAATTATGATAAAGTAAAGAAAGATGGTTGGGATTTGTGTGCATAAGTATAAGTTGTAAATAATAATGTCATTTGTGACAGTCAGTTTGGACAGGAAGATAGATGCTCTAGTGAACTGAACAGTAATGAAAGATGAAAGGACAATAACTCATTAAATATATATTGAGCAGTCACTATAAGTCACCCAAATGGGGCATATTCAGGAAACTGCAACTAGTCTAGCTAGAATTTAAGTACATAGAAAGGTACAATGAGAGAGAAGTCCAGAACAATTTGGCTAGAATTGGGGTACATATAATTGAACGAATGGTAAAGTTGGAAAAGCTGGTTAGAATGAGAACAAAGAGAGCCTTGAATCTCAGGGTTTGAAAGAAGTCAGACCTATGCAACCAAGAAAACTATTAGTCACTGAACTGTGATTATCTCAGAAAAAAAAAAGAGAGAGAGAGAAAAGAGAAGAACAAAGCAACAGCAGCAGAAAGATAAACAGACCAAAAAGAAAAAAAAACAGCAAATTTTGCAGAAAGCAGTCTCCTAGGCTCATCTTTGCCTCTCCAGCTTCCATTTCCAATTCAGAACTCAGATTCCCACCCCTGAACCACTGGGCTGTGATGGGTAAGCTGTCGTTTTATCTTGGCCAGATCCAGTCCCCAGCATACACTTCTCCATGCAGTGTCATATGTTCTTCCCCCTATCCCCTCCATCAACACTAACTCTGAGAAAAGTGCTCAAATCAACACTAGATGCCTGGAAAGCTCAATCAGTTGTGCTATGATATGACTCCAATCATCTTTCCTTCTGACTTCATTGGCCATTACTTCTCTATATGTGTTGTCATCCTGATGAATATCTGGTCACTGGATTCAGATGGCTCTGGAGGAGAAGTGAGGCTGGTGACCTGCACAGCCCTCCCTCACTCAGAACAAAGTCAAGTGCAAGTCATGTCATCATTTCTCTGATGGCATGGTCTTCTTTGGCAACAGATGAACACAACAATCTTCCCCAATGAGAATGTGAGCTCCCTGAGCACAAGAACTGTCCTGCTTGATTGCATTGACTTAATACAGTTCCTTGCCCATAGCAGGCAACTAATAGATGCTTTTTTATTCCTACATTCATCCACCACACTTCCTTTCTTTTTCCCCATAGGATCATTGGTCCAAGAGCTAAAAGGGAATTTAGAGGACATTTAATCCAACATTTCAAATTTACAGATGAGGAAACTGAGGTCCCAAAAGGTTAAAAGACATAGCTTGTAAGTTATAAAGGCAAACTTTGAACCTAGATCCAAATCCAGTGCTCCTGCCAAATACTGCAATGCTTCACTATAAGACATTAACTATAAATGATTTATTAATCTTAATAGTTAAGAAATGGAATTCACATCTTGAATCTTCTAAGCTATTTAAAGACAATTCTGCATATAATTGTATATGAAATTCCAAGTTCTCAACACTGACCAAACTTGTCAGAATAGTTTTCTTAATGTGTAAAATCATGTCTTCATTTGAAAGAGTCACAATGAGACCTATAATTGGAGCCCTCTAGGTTTTTTTCTACATGCACAAAATAATGTGATTGCTTGCTCATTATTATGGATACTAGCCACAGTTAGGAAATAAATAGATTATTTTTCTTAAGACTCTTGTAAGCTTTTTCTTTTGTGAAAACTGTTTCAGAAAACATATTTTCTATTTCAGCAGGAGCCCTGAAATAATTGGATATAATACCACAAGCAGAATCCTAGAAGTTAAGAAATGAGTAATAAAAACACTCAGCATTTTTTTAAACCCAATAAATAGAAACTTGATGCAGTGGATATCAGTCACTCTTCTTCATCTAACATTGAGAGCAAAGTTCAAAGCCATAACTTGCAGATGTTAGATATTATTTCAATTAGGAATGATATTATTTGAGCCTAGAATCTTACTATTACAGTACAGCATAAATAATATTTTGCTTATACATAATATGCTTTCTTTAAGACACTACAAATATGATCTTGCTTTTCTCTCACAAAATCCCTTCAAACGCATTCTAAAGGGGACCACGTTACTCAGAGCATCACAGATGATAAAATCAAAGCACAGAAAAGTTAAATGATTTCTATGTGACTATTTGGCAAATTAGAGATTTAAAAAAACAACATTCCTAAAACACTGAAATTCTCAAAATCTCTACTAGACATATTAGCTTCTTAAGATAACATGATTTTTATTTTCCAGTTTTTAGTTATTGAACTCAATGAATTTGTTAAAAATTAAAAAGATTTTAGATCTGAAAATAATTGGCATTATGGAGACAAGGAAGTACAGGAGCAGCTAACCATACACTTGAGGCATTCTGTCCTTTGGGATCTACTTATTATATTGCCTCCAGTTTCCTCAAGTGAAAATCAATTAGTATTCTTACTCCCAAAATTGAAGTGCCATGTTCCCAGCTATCTCAAACCATTATCTCACATAAAAACTGATGCCGATAATTCTGCACATGTATTGAAGAGAACATTTAAGACCTTAGCTTCTCCTGAAAGTAAAGAGAAAATATTTTTCCAAAGTAGAAGACAAATGAGAGAGATAGAGTCTGCAAGACAGGCAAAGTTCTTCTTGGATCTTTTTGTTTTATCTTGGAACTCAAAAACCACAGCAATCATAGATTGCTTCTTAGCCAAAACTCCCAAAGTCCTTCAGGCAACTGGTTTAGGAATGATGTATGAATTCTAATATTTATAAGCCAAAAAGATGTTCAAAACAAATAATTTACAAGTCTCTCACATGAAAATGTATGCAATTAAGATGCAAAGTTCAGTTTCAAGATGCAATCATTTATAATCTACAAAAAAGCATACTAGCATATTGTAAAGAATTTAATTGAAATAGTGAAAAATCTATTTTGGACATATTGCTAAAGAATCTTTGACAATATTAAGATGTTTTTAAAAAACTGTATTCCTTTGAAACCAAGTCCTACTTCACTGTACTATTTTTTCTGTGATGCATATCAGGTATCGAATGATTCTTTTTCATTAGTAATATACATTAGTATATTACTGTATTAGTACATCAGTAATATGACTTGGACACAAAATAATACATTGCTCTGCATTTTCTCCAGATTTCCAATTGAAAACAAATCACTCTCTGTCCATCTGCCTTCTAATTACTCTTAATTTACTCTTTAATTTTTTTTTCCCTTGACAGGGAATGCCAGAAAGCAAAACAACAAATTCCCCATTTCCTTTTTCTACCACACTTGAGTATGTAGGTGCTATGAAACAGATTTGTTCCCTAAGTTACAATTATGATAAATTAAAAATCCTATGACATGATTTTAAATGTATTAATACATATCATATATATATATATATGCCCTCACTTATGATATACAAGAAGTCAGTTCTAAAAATGTACCTTTTATTGCAAAGTCTTCTGTCTATAAATTCTAACTGAAATCTAATCTAAGGATCATCAAAATAAATGAATTGAACATATCAATTCTATACTTGGTATAAAAAGCAGAAGACACCTCACCAGTATTATTGGCCACAAAGAGATGGATCCTATGATCATAGCAATCCAAGAAATATGTTTAAAAAAAAATTTTAATGGGCCTAAGTCTGTCTTGAGAGTCCTTCCTCTGCAGCTATAATGACTGTGATGGGGTGGCAAAAGATGTTAAGACTTTTAGACTATCTGTAAAAAGTAATAGTTAGTACTTTAAATCTGAGTTCTTTGTCCAATGACAAATGACATATTGTTCAAAGAAATGAACCAGAGGAAGTTGTAAGGTGAAAGAATGCACGGGTGACAGCTTCTCCTTGCAGGTACTAACAAAGGAAGTAGCTCAGTTGGTTTCATAGTATAATAAATAAATACAAATAATGATATAATAAATATGAAAAAGAAAAAGAAGCTACTTTCTAGGATACTTGGGCATCTACTCTTTAAGCCATGATTAGGATAAGCCAAAGGATTATCCTGAAAATAATCACAGTTTAAGACTCAACCTCCATCGCAGACAATAAAGACAGAATGGTAGAGTGGAGAGAATGCTGGATTTGGAATCAGAAAATGTTGGCTTGAAACCTGGTCTTGTCACTCCCTAGCTGGTGACCTTGGGTTAATCACTTAGGCTCTCTGGACCTTGAATCCCTCATAGGAAAAATAAAGTATCTCTAAATTTCCTCCTAACTCTCAATCTGTGATCCTTTCACTCACTCACACACACACACACACACACTCCCAACAATGTAATGACCTAGATAAGATGCTCTAAACCAAGTCAACATATACATTGATATTCAGTGATTTCAATTCAGGGTGGGGATGGGAAGGGAAAAAGAGGAGAGGGAAGAAAGAAGGTTGGCACTCATAGAGGGCAGCAAAAAGTATGTAGAGAAATACAGTTCAGGTTTGAGGACAAGACTTGTAGATTACTCACAAACAGAAATCCTATATGCTGTAAACCTTTTCTTCTAGGAAAAAGTAGAAAGAAACAGAATATAATGAGAATAGCATGACAAAAAACGAAAGTGACTATCTTCAGAGACAGGAAATGACTGGTTACTGGTATAAGAGCTGTATCTGTGGGAACAGACTATTGACTCCTTAGAGCAAAAGGTCAAAATCAACATAAAATTAGAGAAGACATGAAACACAGAACTACACAACTTAAACTATTAAGTCATATCTCCATTTGAATATCTGAATATTTTTATTTGGAATGGAATTTATTTTCAACCATAAGTAGTACAAGTTGACACTAAATTCTGATGCCTTCTTACACACTTCAACTACTTTTTAGAGATACATTTTTTATTTTGTTTTCAACCTTGTCTTGAAAATCAAAGTTTTTTGTGAGCAGTAGTTTAGGACTCTTCCAATACTCTGGCTCACACAAACCAGATCAAAGCCTAGGACCTGACCCAAGAGGGTCATTTTCTCTCTTTGGTTTATTATGCCCTCACTTGGAGCTTATTATTGTTAATTTCCAAATACAGCTAAGGTATAGCTCATGTCTAGCTTTCCATACATATGTATAAAATAGGCCCTCAGCTCCAACACAAGCACTCAAGGTTACAATATGAGTGACTGCTAAAAGACAACCTTTATTTCCCTGCACAGATAATAAAGAAAATGCAGTTGACTCATGGGCATCCATAAACTGATAAAGAAAACATATAAAACATTTAAATAGCCCATAAGGTCTCCTCAGAAAGAGGCTTCTGAACAACCAACTTTCTTTCCTTCGATATTACTAACTGTAATATCAATAGGGTGACAAAGTCCAAGTCCACTTCATCCCCAAGTCCCAGGTCTCCTTCCACTGAACTTCTCCGAGTCAAAGGAGCAACACTGGCAATCTTCTCCCTTCTCCAAGAAGCACAATGTTCAAGAAATCCCCTTCCTTCTCTCTAAAGAGCCAGAATTTCAAACTCTTGAACCTTCTACCCACAGTTCATTTTCATAGATAATCAGAACAACTCCCAAGACTGGCATTACCCGGGAAATCTCAGTTCTCCGACTATAAGGCTAGATTGCCTTATCTTGCTGCCCGAGGAATTAAAAGACCTCCTTCTCTACACATGTGGTTGGTGTACAAGAATGCTATCCATGAACTCTCTCGCGCCAAGTAGAAAAGCAAATGTCTGCTTCTTCCATATGCTTCTGCATGAACTCCATGGTTCTGCTGCCATGTTTTGGCCTAGGAATGTCAACTTTCAAATTTCCAGTGTCTAAAATGTGCTCAGAAAGTTGTGAGTAAACACATTTAGCTTTCATGAACTTCTGCCCCAAGACATCCATTACTAATTCCTGGGGAGAGAGAACTGTACATGGATAGGTTACCCCCTACCACTACCCAACATAATTCTGTTCTGCTGTGCTCTGTCCAATCTGAGGAGAGAAAAGGCAAGAAAAGAATGCATCTTCTTTCCTCTCAAAAGGGAGGCTCACACCTTATAAATCAGTCAGTCAAAAAACATTTATTAAGCCCTTAGTATGTGCCCTCGGATACTATGCTAAGAACATCAGTTTAATCAGACTGCTTATCAAGAGGATACCCCATGTCAATCATCCCTTATACTCTCACTAATTTAATTAATAATTAATTAATAATAAATAATTAAATTTATTATTCTAATACAGCATAACTCTGCCTGTATATCTCAGGAAATGTTTCAATGCTGTGGTTCCCAGCATTTTTAGTTCCACAAACTCCTTTCAGTGTATTATGAAAAATGTATTGTGAACCCGAGTAATTAAATACACTTCCCTAATATTCTTTCAGATATATTCATTAAGCACTTACAATTTTTAAAATGTGAAGTTTGACCCAAGGAACTCTGTTTCAGACAATCTGCTCCTCTAGCAAGAGATACACCACCCACCACTAGACTATGTAGCCCCTTTCCATCAAAAAAACCTTTCCCCTTTTTTTTCCCTAAACGAGTATAATTAATGTCAAATACCCTTTCAAAACACAACCTCAGAGGAAATTTCCCACTCTTTTACCAAAGCTTGCCCTAGGAAAAGATCAGTGTCTACCAGCCCTTGTTCTAGCTCTGGTATAATATTAATAACTTCACTGTAAAAGAACAGGACTGTGTTATAAGGAATGATACCTATGAAAAATTCAGAGAAGCATGGGAGGACATATGAAGTAACACAAAGTGAAATAAATAGAACTAGGAAAAGATGTAAACACAATGACTGCAACAATGCAACTGAGGGGGGGAAAATGAAACCACCACTGGATATTTATAATAACCCATCTTGACCTCACATTCAATCCATGTGATGGCTAGTTATGCTTAAGTGCTTTTTCCCCCTTTCTTGCTACAAGGAATCACTCATTAGGAAGTGAAGGGAAAGGAATATATTTGTAAGTGAAGGTGATATAAAAACAAAAAAGAGCAAATAATTTTGTTTTAAGGAATTTGTGTCTGAAAATAGGGTTTTAAAAATAGAGTAATTCCTACCAGAGTAACGTCCCTTCCTATATTATTTTTTCTGGGAGAGATGTGCCAAAAGACATGTGATACTGGATTTCAGCAAGACATTTGGCAAAATCCTTTACCATTTCCTAGAAGGTGTGATGGAGAGAAGTGAATTCTATAAGAATAAAAGATATGTAGATACGGAAATCTTTGGTTATCTGCACTCAAAGAGTTCATGGGTCAATGTCAAGCTGAAAGCACTCAAGAGCAGCGTCCCAGAGCTCTAACTTTGGCCTAGTTCTGTGCAATATTTTCCTCATGAGTTGAATGAAGAAATAGATAGCATGCCTACTGAATATGTGGTTAAAATAAAATTCAGAGGAATAGCTAGTGATTCTTATGATGGAACTGAGATCTACAAACTTCTTCACAGATATGTTGAAGCTGTAAGTTGAATTTTTTCTCATGTGTTCCACAGTAAATCCATGCTATCTAATCTCAGGTGTTACTCTGCAATTCATTTTTTCATCTCATGTTGGCTCCCTTTCCATTGCGTTCCTGATAGTACTTGCCCAAACCTAATCCCCCAACTACACCCTGGCCCCCTTAATATTTCAAGCAGACTGAAACTAAATTCTCCTAATTTCCCTGTTCTCTAATTCAGAATTTCTCTATATATTCCTCTATCTTCTATTTCTTTCCCATCTCAAAGAAATATGTCAATCATTTCCAAGTCTAGCCTTTCAATCTGTACCCTTGATCCCCCATCCCATTCTATCTCCTCCATGACCTTGTTACAGCCATCATTCCTTCTCTTGCATTTTCAGTTACTTAAGCTTCTTCTCATCTGCCTACACACATGTTTAAGTATCCACTCTTCTAAATTACAATCTTTACTTGATTTTTCAAGTAAGCTTGAAGAGCTACATATTATTCCATCTCCCACTTCTTTCTTTCCCAGACAAATCTGTCACATCTCTTGCCGAATTACTGCTCATCCTCAGCTCTTATATTCTAACTTACATCCTTATCACTCTACTGATCTGCTCTCTTGATGGACATAATTGTCATGTCAGATGATGTTTTCTCTACCATCATGTCCCTTGACCTTTCTGCTGTCATGGAATGATAGTTAATCACTCTGTTCCCAAGGTATCTATGTCATAGAAAATCTCAGTAAACTATGGTCTCAGACCCTGCCCTATATAGTACAATCTTCATTCCTGACCACCTGTGCTGGTTGGTGACTTTGGGAAAGTTGTAGCACCTTTATTTGACTTAGGTTCCTTAAACTAGATGATCTCTAAGGCCCCTTCCAGGTGTGAATGACTATCATACTCAAAATTAGAGAACTTCCAAGTCTACATTTTATGAACCTATAATGATTAATTTACCTACTTTGACCAAAGAGATTTCCATGTTCAATTCAATAATTAAGTTATGCTGTCCCAGGGTCATAAATAGGAACTGAGAATGCATATTTCCTTAGAAATAATAATATAAATTGTGTGTAGAGCTCTCAGCCCATGAAAGTTTCATAATGTGATTGAACTATACTACTGCTGCTGCTGCTGCTGCTACTACTAGTCTGTTTCTGATTTAATTAAGTATTGAACTTAAAAGGGATAGGAGGTGTCAGGAGAGTGGAAGGGCAGGAGGGGGCTGGAGTATCTGGCCTGAAATAGTAGCCACATGTGAGGTAATCTCCAATTACGACTTCAAGATCCCAGACCTAACAGGGTTAAAGTTCCAGAGATGAAAGAGGTAAATTCTTCAGGGTGTGAGCTCTGCTCCAGATGGCAAGGTGGTGTGAGAAAGTGCCTATGGATTAAAGTGCCTTTTGAGTACCCTAATTCCCACTGGAGGAAGTAAGGTCTGTACTCTCACAATTTTCTTAGTTTCCTCTGGGACCAAACAAAGCTCCTACCCACTCCTGACATTAGTTAGCTCACTTCCAAAAGGAAAGCAACTAATTGAACTAATTCATGAGAAGATAACTCATACTCAAAATCAGAGAAGTTCCTAGTGAGAAAGAATCTCAGAGGACACCTAATACTCACTTGAAAACCTCTTGTTACTGGGAACTCACAACCATATAAGGCAACTCGTTCTACCTTTGAAGAGTTCTAGTCTCTTCAATGTAACCTCTACCCATTTCTACTAATCATGCACCCCTTCCTCACCATAATCAAGTAAAACAAATCTTATCCTTCTATATAAAATCCCTTCAAATATTTGAACATAGCCTTTTCATCAATAACTTCTTCATGTTAAATACCCCCAATTCCTTCTAGCAACCCTCCTATGGTTGAGTTAATTCATTATTTACAGGTCACCATTCTCTGGACATGTTCCATTCTGGAAACATCCTTTCTAAAATGTGACATCCAGAACTGAATACAATAAGCCATATGTGGTCTACGATAGAATACAGCAGGGTTCATTGACAACAAACATTGATTTGGTAGTAGTGGTGGTGGTCTTTTAATGTACCCAATGTTCATTTTAGTTTATCTGTTTTGTCACTATGTTGGCTCACATGGACTTTAGAGTCTGCTTTAAGAAAAAAAAAAGGAAGGGGGAGGGGAATTCATATTAGATAACCAGACATGACTATCCATCTTGCCCTTTCACAGTTGATTTTTGTAACCCAAAGTCATTATTTTCCACTAAATATTAGGAGCCCAGAAACAAGATAAGAACAAACTAGAGACATTGAGGAGAAGCAGCTTATTCTGAGAACCTAGCAGAAAGCTACACCTAATCTATGGAGACACTAATGAGGCCACTATGAAGGGAGAAAAGGACTTTCAGGAAAGGAGCAAGGTGTGGTGTCACGCCTCCAGTAAGAAGACCTCAGACCTTGAACACCTTGAGCCTTCCATTTCCTGCTGGGTGTACCAGGTCCCCTGAGGAAATGTTGTGAGGGGCCAAATTGGGTGTCTTTCATCTACCCCACCTCCTGCTGCTAGCCTAATCTCAAAACTGGAATGTGGAGAACCCTCCATGCAAAGAAGAGCAACCATCTCTTAGACTTCAAGCCTTCCATCTCCTGCTGCAGCTGTCCTTTAAGGGTGCCATGTCTCTTCCCCACCCTGTCAGCCAGTGATGAACATTTTCACAGCTGGTTATACCCTTCACTCCCCAATGACTCTGAACTCCTGTAGATCATCATCCAAATGCAATTCCACAACCCCAGCATCCAATTCCTCAATCCTTCCACCCTAAAGTTTCAACCTAATTCCATCCAGCCCTTCCACACTGTCTGCTGGTATGCCTGTTCCAAAGATAACAAATTTCCCTTCATCTTAAATCTATTCCTCTCCCAGTCCTTCCATCTACTAACTCTTACTGAAGTTTTGCTTTTCCCTGACGACAAAGCCTCCCTGGCTACTCTTTCCACTACTACCTGAACATTTGCTCATTCTCCTTGACTACTGGTCAAGGCAAGGCAGTTGGAATACTCCTTGCTCTATATTGCCACTTCCAGCTTCTACTACATCCATCACTCAGTAACCTCTCTTCCCTTGAGGTTCATGCTAAACCAATCAAAATCCTGGTAGCCGTTATCTAGACACTCCTTTCTTCTCTCAATAAGTTTGATGCCTGGCTTCACAATTTTTCTCTCCTCCTCAAGTCCTGCCCTCATACTAGGGACTTCAACACACCTATGGATTGACTTTCCAATACTCAAACCACTCAGTTCTTCAATCTACTCACCTCCCATGAGCTACTCCTCCACTTCAGGAACAAAGATAGTCATACTCCTGATCTTGCCATCACCCACAAATGTAGCACCTCCATGTTCAAGACTTCTGAAATCCCTTTATCCAACAATAATCTTTTCACCTCTTCTTTTGCCTTTACTTACATAACCCTATTCACACAGTGATCTCCAATACCTTGACTCCTCAGTTCTCTCTTAGGCCATCTCACCTGAATCAACCTCTCCTCCTCATCTTGTCCCCTTGATGAACCAGTTCAACTCTGTTCTTGTGTACATCCCCACTCTTTCACTTATTTTCAGTCTCTTCCTCTTTACTAGTTCCCAAGCCTTCCCAGTCCTGCCCCTCCACCACACCCACCCTTCCCTAATACTGTAGAGGGCAACATTAGCCTTTCAATCTCTCAGGCTCACAATCTAGGAGTCATCCTGAATTCCTCACTATCTCTCATTCCCCACATCCAATCTGTTGCCAAGTCCCATCAGTTTCACTGGTACAATATCTCTGCCTCTCTTTTCTTCCTTAACACTGCCACCACTCCAGTACAGGCCCTCCTCATCTCATCTTGATTATTTCAATAGCCTGCTGGTGAGTCTGCCAGCCTAAAGTCTCTCCCTACTCAGATCCATCCTACATTTACTCACTAAAGTAATTTTCCTAAAGTAAAGGTCTAATCAGGTCATCCCCCTAATCAACAAAGTCCAGTGGCTCACTACTGACTCCCAGAGCAAATATAAAATGTTCTGTTAGGCATCCAAAGCCCTTCATAACCTAGTACCCTCTGACCTTTCCAGTCTTCTTACACTTCTTTGATCCTCTGATACTGACTGCTTGGCTGTTCCATGAATAAGTCTCTCCATCTCTCAGTTCCCAGCATTTTCTCTGGCTGTCCCCCATGCCTGGAACAGTCTCCCTCCTCTTCTCCAACTACTAGCCTTCATGGCTTCCTTTAAGTCCCAAATAAAATCTCGTCTTTTCTTAGAAGGCTTCCCTAACCCCTCTTAGTTCTAGTGCCTTTTCTCTGTAAATTTTTTCCTTTTTGTCTTGTATGTAGCCTGTCCAGTGTATAGCTTTGCATGTTGTCTCTTCCATTAGATTGTAAGCTCCTTGAGGAGAGGGACTGTGTTTTGCTTGTTTCTGTATCCCCAGTGCTCAGCACAGTAGTGCCTGGCACATAGTGGGCACTTAATAAATAGTTATCAATTGACTGATTTCTTCACCTTACTAGATTCAGTCCATCATTCTATCCCACCAAACAGTTCTGAATCTAACTACACTATCATCCAGCCCACATGTCTCTATTACTGAAGAGATGTATTGGCATTACACAAGAGAGTAACTTCATTAGTCTCCGTTACTTTGACTTGATCAAATGCCTTGATGAAATGCAGATATTAATAGGTTTGTGGCATTTCCCTGAACTACTTGTATAAAAACACTGTGAACACATGAAAAGGCATTAGTCTGACATCATCTGTTCCTGAAAACTCATGATTTCTCCTCCTAGTGATCACTATTTCCCATCTAAGAGTTCACAAATTATCCCTTTATACAACTTACTCTCTAATTCTACCCATAATCAGTCAATCTCTATGTGTTTAGCCTATGGTCAATCATACTATTCCTTTTTTAAAAAATAAATTTAAAAAAAGATTAGTGATTCCCATATCTAGTGCTATACCTCAAGGAACCAGTACCACCAAGAGAGACTTGCATCCATGTAAAATGCAGAGTAGATGCATTAAGGGTCACAGACCCCCAGAGCTTACTAGGAGACTTTCAAGAGCTTTGGATCCAAGTGTTTGTTCAACATCTAGAATATCTTCTCAGTACTTCTTATTCACTGGAATCTTGGGAAAAGGCCACAGAAGAGACACAGTTGAGCCTCAGGGATAAGAATATCAGTTATTTACTGATCAAGACATTGGGACAGAAATCCTTACTACCTACTTCTCCAGCTTTTCTATGTTTTTACTGATCAGTCATGCAAGTTGATACTGCTCTCCCTAAAATAACGAAGTACTCAATCATCATAGGACCCTAGAGGCCCCAATCAACTATTCCTTCCTTCATCCCATAGAAGGTAAATTCTGAACTATTTCTCTCTTTGTCCTTGTGACATCTTCCCCCAGCTCGCTCGCGCTCTCTCTCTCTCTCTCTCTCTCTCTCTCTCTCTCTCTCTCTCTCTCTCGCGCGCGCGCGCGCGCATGCGCTTCCTCACTAACCATTGCCCATAACCCCCTCCTCCCTGCCATTCCATAGTGCCTTCTGGAACCCTCTCTCTTCATCCTCAAATGAGATAGGATGTGTAAAGCACTTTGCAAACCTTAAATACCATACAAATGCTATTACAGTCATCGTCTTATTGATCTTTACCCCATATTCCTTCCAAGTTCTTTACAAAGAATAACCTGTCAATTTACAAAATATAAGTAGCTTTGAACATCATAGACTTATAATATGAAGATAGTAGTGCAATTAGAAATGTATTGAAGAATTACTGAGTATGGATACATGCTTCCAAATGAAAAGTATATAGGTGCTGTCCATAGAAAGGAAAAAAATGTGCTGATTTGAACCAAGTTAACCTTTCACCCAAGTAGAAGTGGTAAACATTTATATATCAAATTAGGGCAGCATCTTTCTCTAGGATGAGATAGTACCACCTTTTAATTCAGCTACATATATATACGTATTATATATCTATGTATACATAATATGTATATATATATGTTATATATATATATTTGTGTGTGTGTGTGTGTTAAGCATCTTGCTTTGTAAGACACCATGCCAGGAGCCCAGATAATATAGAATGGCTTTCCTTAATACCTAGATTTATTTGATATATGCACAGCCCTCAATTATTCTTCAGTTTTGCAGATCTAATCATAAGATTCATTTTTCGATGATATGTATACACATACATATTCTTCCAATAATTACCAGTAGCTATTTTGGACTCTTTAGACAGTAGAAAAAAATGTGGATCCTATTTTATGAACTTGTCTCTGAAGGTAATGACTCTATTTGCTCAGATTTACAAAATCATTTTGGTTTTGATTATTAAACAATAGCATTAATAGAGGTATGAACTCTACCCTCCTACTAGACCCCTTTTCCATTCACTAATTAAACACCAAGAATATTAAGTACAAGTGACTAAGAAGCAAACATTCTATGGGAACCACAAAATCTCTGTTTTCCCAACCACTGTTTCAATGCTTATCCCCTCTATGCATTGTTGGCAGGATGTTCATGTTCATTAAGCAGTTGAAGTTTTTCCTGAAGGAAAAAGTAAGCCACTTTCTCTCACCTCCTAAGCTGAACTCATTCTGTTAAAGGAGTTCTATAATATCTGAAGTTCCATATCCTTACTACAGGGTTAACAGTTGCTAATTATACAATTTCTATAAAATTTCCCCAGTAACAAACATTAAGATCCTGACCAATGGCACAGCTGTAAGAGGAGCTGGAATATGCCACAAAAGAACCACCACACTTACAATGTCTTTATCATGACGCTGTATCATTGAGACTCCATGTCATCACATGTTTACAAAAACTACCAAGAAAACCACAAGATAACCATTGTTTTACAAGGTTCTCTTGGAGGCCAGTCAACACCTTCTCTCTTCTTTCCGTTCCTACCCTTCCTTTTGGCTGCTGAAAGTAAAAGAAGTCTTTAATCTACTAATGCCCAACCCTTTAGACAATAGACTAGAGAATTTTCATACAATACATGAGGAATGTGTTTTAATGTACCTTTAATGCTTCAAAATTTATTAGTAATGTATGGTGCAGTGGAAAGATTTGGAATCAGAAGACAAAAGTTCAAATCCTGGCTCTGAGAATTAATATCTATGTGGATCTTCAGCTCATCTTTCTGGGTCTCAGTTTCCTTATCCATAAAATTAGTTCAACTAGATGGAACTTGAGCCAATTTCCAGCTCTAAATCTATCATTCCATTATTATTAAAATGGAACACAAGTTTCATTGTCCCCAATATTTAAGTCATTACAAGTCTCCTTAAAATGCCATACATATCATGACTACAGATGGTCAGTGAGAGGAAGTAACATTGGAAGAGAGCTAGAATCACAAAATCATAGAATTTTAGAGTTGTAATGGACCTGAAAGATTATCTATTCAACTTCCCACATCATGAGGATTTCCTTCTACAAAATACCTGATTTGGGGTCATCTCACCTCTGCATAAATATTTCAAGTGACAAGGAACTACTAGTTCCCAAAGCTGACCATTTCCATGCTGGACAACTCTAATTGTTAGAAAGTTTTTCCTTACATTCAGTTGAAATCCACCTCCCTGTAACCTCTACCCATTGGTGCTAGTTGTGCTGTGTGATACAATACAAAATAATCCTTTCACATAGCAGTCCTACAAACGTTTGAAGGGTCTTCTAGGTCTTCTCTTCTTTAGGGCTAAACTTACATAATTTTTCATCCCTTCCTAATATGACCCTAGTTTGCAGACACTCCTCACTATCTTGGTTAAACTCCACTATCCACAATCTAATTTCTTGATGCCCCTCTTTAAGAGTGCTACCCAAAACTCAATCCAGTGCTTCAAGTAAATCTTGCTCAGCATTAAATACAGTGGGGCCATAACGTCCCTTGATCTTGTCAGTCCCCATTTATATAAACTGCCCAGTAAAGTATTCATGCTCTTAGCAGCTACATTACACTCAAATTGAGTTCTGAGCAATTTTTTTTAAACAGGCTTCTTTAAAAATGCACTGATGCCCAACCATTTTTTTGTCATTCTCTACTTAGGTACTTGATTTTTTTGAACATAGATACAGGATTTTACACTTATCCCTGAGACTGACAAGGACATGAATTTGGATCATTATCAGAAAAATATTCTCTCCCACTCATCACAAAAACTAAAAGGGCCATTACATAAAGAGCAAAAGAATGGGAAATAGAGTACTAAGGATGTTGAGATAGAATGATGGAATAAACCTGCAGAAATTATGAAACTATCCCAATCCCATTTTGTTTGGCCTAACTCCATCTAACTGCATAATAAGTAAAAGTATACTAGAATAAGAAAGGTGAGAACAAACTCAAAAATTATAATCTGATACCAGCCAGGATGACAGTAAAGTCATTGATACCTTTTCTTTCACTGTGATTTCTGTAGCCATTAGGACCCGCCTTAGAAGGTCCTTTGCCTTAAGACTACTAGCTCCTCTAAGAAATAGCAGTTTAAGAATTCAACTACCACTTCCTGGCAAATCACACATTAAAGAGAAGCTGTACCTAAGAGGAAGCAGTTGGCAAGAGAAGTTGCCTGGCCAGAAAAACTTCTGACTAGTATAGATCAGTTCCCACAATCATTAAAAAAGACCAAAAAGAAAGACCTGCCCCTGTTCTCAGAGAGCTGCCGGAGGGCAGAGAAGTTACATTGTTATAAGTTACACTGTTATTCGAGCACATAGGACTACCTCTATTTTTTTTTAGTCAACAGAGTAGGATGGTATCTGAAAGGCACCGGAAAAGTAAAAAGTTAATATAAATAAATAAGCAAAGGCTTTACATTTTTAGGTAATTGACGGACACTGTTACAAATGTTCTTCCAACATTTAAGTGACTCGAACAGACTGAACAGACAGAAAGCTCCACTGGCAACTTTAAAATGTAAAAAGTCCTGGAAAAAGGTCTCCAACAAATTTGGTGTGTCCTCTGTGAAGGAAGAATAAGACCAAGAATTGCACAGCATAAAAAAAATCCATCCAGATTATCCTGATGGAAGGGAGGACCCACACCTGTAACATCACTGCTCCTTTTAGGCAATGATGAAAGCTTTCAAGGAGTTGGTTGTATGGCCAAAAGACAAAGATTAAGGCTGTCATGCAATGAAAACTAACAAAATGATAAATTTATTTTTAATTAAAATTTAAATTAATTAAAATTTAAAAATTATTCAAAATTAAGATAAAATTTAAAAATAAAATTAAAATTGATAAATATTTGAAAAAGAAAAAGGAATATGGCTCAAGAGTCTAACTAAAGAGATTGCCATACCTGCTAATAACCTCAATTCAATAACAATTCAATATGAATAAGAATAAGAATTACTGAATAATTCAATTCAATAAGAATTCAATTAATGTGTTGACGATCAAAGGTTCTTTTAGGGCACTTTGATATGCACAGGGAACCACTGAACTAATGCCAGGAGTTACATATGTTCCTGGCAAGGGTCTTATAGTCTAAACTTTTCCTAGAGGTTTAAAACACAGACAATTGGTGGCTACTACCTTCCTAGGATAGTCTAATGTAATTTTACCAAATACATGGGAATGAATTAGATGACTTCTGATTGCAGGCTAAACAATCCAAAGACTGGCAGAGTATTAAAAAAAATCAGAGGAAAGAAAATAAAGAACAGGAGGGATGAAAATAAGTCAAATTATATATATAAAATCTAACCAAAAACATTGCTTTAAAAAAAGAAAATTGAAAGTTTTCCAGATACACAATATATTTTATAGGCTACCCTCTAACCAGCCATGGTGGAAGTGGTACCTTCTTGGCAAATAAATATCAAGGATATCTGCAATAATGTCACACTACCACTCCAAGTACCCATAATTTGGTCTAGTTATATGATTGTAAGACAACTAACAGATATCTCAAATCTGTTACTGAAATCATAAAAACCTAAAGGTGGTGTACCCCTATAACATACTATAATGCAGATAAATTTCTGCAGATATATACTTGCTCCTGCTGAGAAAATAAACCCAAAAAATGAGTTAAAGTCAAGTTTTACTTAAGAAAGTAGCAGGCAGAACCAAGATGGCGGAGAAACAGCATGCACTTTCTAGAACACTGTCCCCAAGTCCAGTCAAATACCTGTAAAAAACTGCTCTAAACATGTAGAACCTACATAAAATTGTATGCTGTCTCAAGGAGGGAAGGGGGAAGTAGGGGAGAAGGAGGGGGAGGGAGGGGGAAAAAATCCAAATTATACGGGAGTGATTGTAGAACACTGAAAACAAATAAAATAATAATGATAAATTGCTCTAAACAAATTCTGGAGATGCAAAACCCACGGAATGATGGAGTGAAGCAAATCTCCAACTCAAGACAATCTGAAAGGTCACCAGGAAGTATCTATCATAGCATGGTGGGGGCAGGGCAACCTGAGCAGGCCTTGAGGAGACTGAAACCCTCATACCTGTGGTGAATTCCAGACTTCAGGACCCCAAAACACTGAGGATAAATGGAAAGGTCAGTGGGACAAGCCTGTGGGACCAGTGCAGGAGAGTGAAGTGGTCTGGCCCAAGCCCCTGGGCAGCTGAGGGGGAAGGGGCAGAGGAATCCACTGCTTCCACAGCAGCAGCAGGGGCAGCTGCAACCACTGTTTCTGGAGCTTTAGGACCACAGTATGTGGGAGGATGGAACAGCTGACAGTACACCTCTGACTCCCACAGGAAGCAGAGAACTACCTCAACAAAGAGCTCAGAAGTCAAGTAAATGGCTGGGGAAATGAGCAAAAACTGGAAAAAGAATCAGACTCTAGAATCTTACTTTGGTGACAAGGAAGACCAAAACATGCAAACTAAAGAAAACAAAGTCAAAGCTCTTCCATCAAAAGCTACCAAGAAAAATATGAATTGGTCTCAAGTCATGGAAAAGCTCAAAAAGGATTTTGAAAATCAAATAAGAGAAGTAGAGCAAAATTGGGAAGAGAAATGAGTGATGCAAGAAAATCATGAAAAACAAGTCAACTGCTTGCTAAAGTAGACCCCAAAAAAAATGCTGAAGAAAATAACATTTTAAAAAATAGACTAACCCAAATGACAAAAGAGATCCAAAAAGCCAATGAGGAAAAGAATGCCCTAAAAAGCAGAATTTGCCAGATGCAAAAGGAGATCCAAAAGCTCTCTGAAGAAAATAATTCCTTGAAGATTAGAATGGAGCAAATGGAAGCTAATGACTTTATGAAAAATCAAGAAATTATCAAACAAAACCAAAGGAATGAAAAGATAGAGGACAATGTGAAATATCTCTTTTTTTTATTTATTTAACTTTTAACATTTATTTTCACAAAATTTTGGGTTACAAATTTTCTCCCCTTTTATCCCCTCCCCCCCCAAACCCAAGCATTCTAGTTGCCCCTGTGACCAATCTGCTCTCTCCTCTATCCTCCCTCCCTGCCCTTGTCTCCGTCTTCTCTTTTGTCCTGTAGGGCCAGATAGCTTTCTTCACCCCTTAACCTGTATTTCTTATTTCCCAGTGGTAAGAACATTACATTTGATCCTAACACTTTGAGTTCCAACTTCTTTAGCTCCCTCCAATGTGAAATATCTCACTGGAAAAACAACTGACCTGGAAAATAGATCCAGGAGAGACAATTTTAAAATTATGGGACTACCCAAAAGCCATGATCAAAAAAAGAGCCTAGACATCATCTTTCATGAAATTATCAAGGAAAACTGCCCTGATATTCTAGAACCAGAGGGTAAGATAAATATTGAAAGAATCTCCCGATCACCTTCTGAAAGAGATTCAAAAAGAAAAACTAGGAATATTGTAGCCAAATTCCAGAGGTCCCAAGTCAAGGAGAAAGCATTGCAAGTCATGAGAAAGAAACAATTTGAGTATAGTGAAAATACAATCAGAATAACAGAAGATCTAGCAGCTTCTACATTAAGGGATTGAAGGGCTTGGAATATGATATTCCAGAAGTCAAAAAAACTAGGATTAAAACCAAGAATCACCTACCCAGCAAAACTGAGTATAATACTTCAGGGAGAAAAATGGTCATTCAATGAAATAGAGGACTTTCAAGCATTCTTGATAAAAAGATCAGAGCTAAATAGAAAATTTGACTTTCAAACACAAGAATCAAGAGAAGCATGAAAAGGTAAACAGGAAAAAAAAATCATAAGGGACTTACTAAAGTTGAACTGTTTACATTCCTACATGGAAACATAATATTTGTAACTCTTGAGACTTTTCTCAGTATTTGGGTAGCTGGAGGGATTATATACATGTAGACAGGGGGCACAGGGTGAGTTGAATAGGAAGGGATGATATCTAAAAAAATAAAATTAAGGAGTGAGAGAGGAATTTATTGGGAGGAGAAAGGAAGATATGAAATGGGGCAAATCATCTCACATAAAAGAGGCAAGAAAAAGCTTTTTCAATGGAGGGATAAAGGGGGAAGGTGAGAGGGAAAAAAGTGAAGCTTACTGTCAGCACATTTGGCTTAAGGAAGGAATAACATGCACACTCAAGTTGGTATGAAAATCAATCTTACACTACAGGAAGGTAGGGGAGAAAGTATGGTGTGTGGGATGTGGGGGGGATGATGGAAGGGAGGGCAAATGGGAGGAGGGAGTAATTAGAAGTAAACACTTTTGGGGAGGGACAAGGTCAAAAGAGAGAATAGAATAAATGGGGGGCAGGATAGGATGGAGGGAAATATAGTTAGTCTTTCACAACATGATTTTTATGGACGTCTTTTGCATAACTACACATGTATAACCTGTATTGAATTGCTTGCCTTCTCAGTGGGGATGGGTGGGGAGAGAGGAAGGGAGAGAAGTTGGAACTCAAAGTTTTAAAAGCAAATGTTAAAAATTGATTTTACAGGCAACTGGGAAATAAGAAATACAGGTAATGGGGTACAGAAATCTATCTTGCCCTGCAAGAAAATAAAGGAGATGGGAATAAGGGAAGGGAGGGGTGTGATAGAAGGGAGAGAAAATTGGCTGAAGGGGTAATCAGAATGCACGATATCTTGGGGTGAGGGGGAGAGATGGAGAAAAAATTTGGAACTCAAAATCTTGTGGAAACTAAAAATAAATAAATAAAATTTAAAAAAAGAAAGTAGCAAACAAAATAGCCTCTGAGATTTAGTCAAGCTGCTTCCTATAACATGTTGGTGAATACATCCATAGGTTTAGCCCAATTTTCCTTTCTACTGCTTGAATTCAGGTCAGTCAAATAGCATTTATTAAGCACCTACTATTTGCCAAGTGCTGTGTTAAGTGCTAGGGAGACAAAGAAAGGCAACAAACAGTCCCTGACCTCAAGGAGTTCACAGTATAATGAGGGAGACAAACATGCAAACAACTATGTATAAACAATATAGTTATAGGATAAACTGGAGGGGGTCTTAGCGGGAAAACACTAAGATTAAGGAGAACTGGGAAAGGTTTCTTACAAAAGGTAGGATTTTTAGCTAAAATCTGGAGGATGAAGAGGAAGAACATTCCAGGCATTGGGGGAGGAGGGGAAGAGAGAGACAGGAAGATAGCCAGTGAAATAGAGTTGAGATTTAAAATCTCTTGGAAGAGGAAGAGGTATAAAGTATAAGAAAACTGAAGAGAAAGGAAGGAGCCAGGTAATGAATGGCTTTAGAAGACAACGAGATAATTGATCCTGGAGGCAGTAGAGAACCACTGGAGTGTATTGAATAAGGGGATGATATTGTTAGATCTGAACTTTAGGAAAATCATTTTGATAGTTGAGGGATAGGGAAACACTTAAGGAAGGGAAATCAATCAGGAGATATTGCAATAGTCCAGGCAAGGAGTGATGAAGACTATACCAGGATGATTACAGTGTCAGAGGAGAGAAGTAGGGAATATACTAAATGTGTTGGGTGTATAAGGTGCTCAGAGAAGACTAGTACCCCTGGTGTTAGGATTTGCCAAGCCCTTTCCAGAACTGCTCATACACTTTTGGTGTCCACCTGGCACCCAACTCTCACCTGTGGCTCCAAGAAGTTGTAGCACATCATAATGTTAATTATATTCATGAGAGTTAAAGATTTTCCCCATCCATTAATGGGCCTGCCCATTAAGGAAAGTTTGATTAGGGGAGATTTGTTTTGTAGGAAGGCCCACACCTTTGTTAATTTCTAATGAGGCACCCATTCTCAAGAATTGTGATGCTCTCTGGCTCTGAAAAGTGTATATATTCTTGGATGTGAGGTTCTATTTTGGGGCTTACTCACTGGAAGCATTTTTGGCCAGATGAAACTCTGGGTGCCACTAAGGAACTGGCCCTTCCTGCCTTTGAAAACCAGACGTTGATGCTTCTTTCTCTGATAACTATGTATGTATGGTCAGATAGTTGGAAGCCCTGTCTGTTGGTCTTTATTTCTCTGTATTTTCTCTGAAGTTCAGAGCACTGACTTTTTCCCCTGAAGTAAGTGAATGATATATTGATTAAAGTAGATTGTTGACCCCTCAAAAGTTGCTCTCCTTTTAGTAAAGCAGATCTAAGAACCTGTACAGAAGGCCCTCCTGTGTATGCCAGGGTCCTTGCTGTTACACATAAGCAGTGGCCACACCCAGGTTTTACAACCATGCCAGCAGATCCGATAAACCAGGTTGAGGGTAACTGACAGGCCTTAAAACTATTGGTGAGCTAGGGGCATGTCTACCATAACCATGTAAAGACTTTCCCTGGAGGAATGTGGGGATGAAAACAATTTGTTCCAATGGCTAGGAAAGTAGCTTAGAGTGTGGTCAAGGACATCAAAGAAGCCAAGGTCATCCACTGCATCCTAAGCAAATCATCTTAACTTCTGTTTTGTCAGTGGACTTCAATGACTTTGGAAGAAAGAGTGAGGCTGATGACTTTGTACAACTCTACCTCACTTAAATCCAATTCACTCACAAGTCAAGACATTGCCCATCACGTCACTGGTCCTCTTCAAAAACAAAGGACAAATAACAATGACGAAGGCAGAAATAACAGAAGACTTGACAACTGATTGTATATGGAAGCGAGGAGTCAAATGACAACTAGATTGTGAGGATGGTAGCATCTTCAGTAGTAATAGAAAAGTTAGAAAGAGGTTAGGGTTTGGGGGAAGTCTTATCAACTCACCACAACAATATCTTTTGGGTGAAAATGACCAATGTAAGAAGGGATTCAGTTATGAATTGGTCTATCCATTCTAGAAAATAATTTGGAACTATACTTTAAAAAAGTCACAAATAGGATTATTCTCTTTAACCTAGTAGTATCACTACTAGGCACAAATCCCATGATGAAGCAAGATGGGTCCCACTTAACAATATTTTGTGGTGGCAAAAAACTAGAAGGAGAAGTAGGTAAATATTATTTAGGCAATGAGTAAACAAATTATGGTATATGAACATACTGGAATATAATTGTATCACAAGAAGTAATAAATTCAAAGAAACTTAGGAAAGCTTGAAGGAATCCATATAGCCCAAAGTAAGCAGAACCAAAGAAACAATTTATTTGATATAAATAGCTAGTGCCAAATCCTGAAAATAAATGACCAAAGAGTCATAGAGATTATGCAACTGCTGTTAATTCTGAAAAATACCAAAGAGTTCACAGAACAACCCAACTATTAACTCTGAACAATAAAACCAAGGGGTGGTTATAACAGTTGTTATAAGCAAAACAAAACAAAATGAAACAAAACTTCCTTTATTACGTTGATGTTGGGAAACTAGACACACATGCTGGAGTTTCCTACAGTAGGACTCATACCTGATATAAACAATTTACCTGATGTATAGGAAATAGTGGAGAAAGAGTTCAGAACTCTAATCAATGCAGTAAAGCAGAGGTGACAAACATCAGACGCAAACATCCCTATGGCCACACAACGACTTAGAAAACCAAAACAAAATAATTTTGTATTTTTTAAATTTATTTTGTTAAACATATCCCAATTACATTTTAATTTAGTTCTGCCACAACATTGATATCACTGCTAGTAAAGGATTGAATTTGAAGAATCACAAACTTAGAGCTAGAAAGAACCTTAGAAGTCGTCTGGTCAAACCTCCTAATTTTACTGATAAGACAACTGAGGCACAGAGAAGTTGAGTGAGTTGTCCAAGGTTACAGAGGCACTGTGTTTGAGGCAAATCTGAACCCAGCTACCAACTCCAAGTCCAGTTCCCTCTCTATTCTACCATATTACCTCCTGCCCCTTGGTCAGAATAGTGGAATATTGTTGTGTGTGTCCTTCGTTCTCGAAGAGGACCATGACATCAAGATGATGACATGACTTGCAGCTGACTTTGATTTGAACGACGGAGGGCTGTGCAGGTCACCAGACTCACCTTCTTCCCCTGAGCCATCTGGGTCCAGTGGCCTGATATTCATTAGGACAACTGGAGATGGCCCAGGATGCAATGTGAGACCTTGGCCCTTTCAGGCTAAGGTCTTATCACATTCTCACTTCGAAATACATCCATTCAATGAATAGACCTCTTTAAGTAGTTACTCAAGGGATAGCCCCTTTTAATAAAAAAAAAGTTTTCTCATCTATAAAATGAGATAGAGAAGGAAATGGCAAATCACTCCAGCTATCTTTGCCAAGAAAACCCCAAATGGGGTCACAGAGAATCAGACATGACTAAAATGACTCAATAACAATAAAAACGTTTTTTTAAAAGGAGGGTTCTATTGAGAGGAGAGGAAGTCTCTTCAAATGACAGTAATGTTAAACAAGAAAATCACTTAACACTTGTTTTAAAAGAAAAGATCCATTTACTGCCTCCATTTCTATCTCTTCACTCACGCTGCCACCATCTCTTTTAGGACTACATTACCTCTTGCCTACTCTGCTATAAAACCTAACTATTCTTTAATCCATCCTTCACAAACTGTTCAAATAACCATTCTAATGAACAGACCTGACCAGGTCACTTCCCTGCTCAAAAACCTTCAGTTGCTCCCTACTGCCCATGAGATAAAATACAAACTGCTTATCTCTGAACTAAGTTCTTCCACAATCTGGTTTGGAGCCTCCCTTCTAACTTCAGTCACCTTATTCCTCTTAATACACTCTGTAGTCGAGCCAAGCCAAATTTCTAGCTGTTCTTGTCCAATTGTTTCTTACTCTACATACCTTAATGAATACTATGTACTATCCCTGAAATATCTTATCAGTTCATCTAGACCTGCCGAAATCATTCTTCTCAATGCAGGTGTCATTTCTTCCATGAAGCAGTCCCTAATCCCCACAGTTCAAAGTATATTGTCTCTCCCAAAGTTTTCCTAGATTTATCTGGTTTTTTCCTATACCCTCAATATCAACTATCTTATCCTATATTTTTCTGTACACATCAGATATTCCCAAATATCAGCTGACTTACACACACATATATCTATGTATACCTATGTATATATATGTATGCATTGTGGGGGCCTGTGTGTGTGTGTGTGTGTATGTGTGAAGCTTATGAAATTTATCTTACCAGGCTCTTAGGAGAAAAAAGTGCTTTGTAAACTTTAAAATGATCCATGTGTGGTCTGTGTGTATACATATGTACATATACACATGTATGTGTGCCATATATATTATACATGTATATTATACAGATATATTCCACATATACATAGAATATATTGCATGCATGTATTACATGTATTGTAATTTTAAGAAAGCAAGAGATCTTGCAGAAGGTTGATGTGACTTGACAACTGATCATGGATATTAGTAGCTAATATTTATTTAGTGTTTTAAGTCTTGTAAAGTACTTTATATGTATTATCTGTGAAATGAGGAGTCGACCTCGAAGGTCCCTTCCAGCTCTCCTTCTATGATTCTGTGATCTCATCCAATCTTTTTGCAGGGGAGGCAATTAGGGTTAAGTGACTTGCCCAAGGTCACACAGCTAATCGGTATCTGAGGCTGAATTTGAAGTCAGGTCCTCCTGACTCCAGGGTGGGTGCTCTACCCACTATGCCACCTAGCTCCCCCTCACATGATCTTCACAGTCCCTCAGGGGGTAGGATCTGTAGATATTTTTACAGATTAGGAAATCAAGGGTCAGAGAGGTTACTTTATTAACCTTTGGTCAACAGGGAGATTTCTGACTGCAAAGCAGAATACACTATTCGTTATGCAACTCTGTTTTTTCCTAATAAAATTTAGATTCTTTGAAGGCAGATACTGTATCATTTTTTAAATTGTACCAATATCTAGCACAGTGTCTTCTTCATAGTAATACTAACAATAATGATAATAATAGCATTTATATAGTGCTTAAAAGTTTATAATATACTGTGTTACCTCATTTGGTCCATGCAACACTCTGCGAGGTAGGTGCTAAAATTATCTCCATTCTACTGATGAGCAAACTGAGGCATAGAGAGGGTAAGGGATTTGCCCAGGGTCATACAGCTAGTAAGTGTCTAAGGAAAGATTTGAATTTATGATTCTTGAGCAAATGTAAAGCAAATGAAAAGAACTTATATCAATTAGGCTGGACAGTTAAATTGATGGCAGATTGTGATGAGTCTTGAATGTTAAGAAGTTTGGACAGTATTCAGTAGGCTACTGAAAGTTTTTGAGCTATTCAAGTTTTTTGAGCCGGAAGATTACATGATTAGAAATCTTTAAGTACTGAATGCTGGGTAGGATGGAATGAGAGCAGGCTATTACAATAGTACAGGCAAAGGCAAAGGGAACCCAGACTAAGGAGGTGGCAGTGGTGATCAAAAGGTTTAATAAGGAGCCACAGTAAAATATAATTAGAAGGCAAGACTAAGATAGAGGAAAACTGGATCAGAATCTAAAGCCACAGCTAGGGCAGACTGAGTGGGCTTTCATTCAGTGACACAGAGAGCCACTCTTTCTGCAGCATGAAAACCTCTAAGTTTAGCACATAGTTAACAGTAATAATTACTTTAATAAGTAGGAAATTATCTAGTGTCTTAAGGAAGTTATGGGCAGTGAGGTGGCACAGGGGATAGAGGGCTAGGCTTGGAGTTACAAGACTCACCATTGTGAGTTCAAATCTGACCTCAGACACTTACTTAGTTGTGCAAGTCACTTAGCCCTGTTTGCCTCAGTTCCTCATCTGTAGAATGAGCTGGAAAAGCAAATGGTAAACAACTCCAGGATCGTTGCCAAGAGAACCCCAAACAGAGGCACAAAATGTCAGATGTGACTGAAATGACTGAACAATAACAAGGAAGTAGCATGTGCTTCATCTATGCCACGGCCACATACCCAAAGTGACTTCTCCAAAACCTAACCCTCTTTTCCCCTTTCTGTTTCCTTGTATCTGTTTCCTACACACCAAGAGGCATTGTCATTGAATCTCTCTACCACCCACTGGATCATCCAGGGTGCCAAAATCGCTAGTTTGGGTCCTGTTAGAAGACCACGTCTGAGAGCTGGTTGCTACAGGACTAAAACTGAATCAGTAAATCTGTCTTAACCTGTTTTCTCATCTGTAAAATAGGGCAAAAATACTTTACTGCCTACTTCGCCAGGTTCTTACCAAAAAAAGTTTCATAAAGCTTTCAATGAAAGACTATATATCTATAGATAATATACAAATATAATTTTAAGGAAGGAAAAGATATTGCACAAGGTTGATGGGACTTTGCAACTGATGGTAGAAATTAATAGCTAACATTTACATAATGTTTTAAGTCTGATAAAGTACTTTACATATGTTATCTTATGTCAGGAATAAATTATATATGTGTGTGTATAATTTCATGTGTGTATACACACAATTTTAAAGAAGCAAAAGATATTGTAGAAAGTTGATAGAACTTTACCACTGGTGAAGGAAATTAATAGCTCACATTTTGTAGTACTTAAAGTCTTACAAAGTACTTTACCTGTGTTATCTTCTATCAGGCACATATGATGATAATAGCTTGGGTTTATATAGTATTTAGGGCTCAAAAAGCACTTTGCAATATTATCTTATTTTATCCTCACAATGGCCCTGAGAGGTAGCTATTACTATTATTCCTAGTCTACTTATAAGGAAGCTGAGACAGACAGAGATTGGGACTTGCCCAGGGTCTCGCAGCTAAAAAATATTTGGATTTGAATTAAGTGCGGTGTTTCTGACTCTAAGTTCAGCACTCTATCCACAACACTGACTAGCTGCAATAAATGCAAGGTCAATTTCACTTTTGTTTTTGTTTTTATTTTATAATGGCAAGCTCAAAGTGGATTTTACATAGTTTGAAACAAAGCAAAAAAAAAAAAACAAAAACCTATCTTCTGTAACATTTTTTTCACACGCAGACATCTTACAAACCAACGTGGCCATGACTGACGATTTCCTGTAATGACCAAGTTTTAGAGAAGCCTCTTTAATTCCCCAACTTTAGGGTCACATGGAAGCAGGCAAAGTTTAGCAATTAAGTCACCCTCTATGACCCAACCAATTGGAAGAAAAAGAATTGTCAGCCCCTAATACTTCTAGTTTTCAACTTAGGACTCTGGTATGTCATTTACAACTGCAAATTGCAGACAACAAATATATCCATTAGAAGATTTCAACAATTCTTTTACTATATAATACTTCTGGTTATACACTGTCAGCTTTGTCATAGAGAGGTCATAACTATTTAGGGAGAAGTATGGCACCTTACTCAAGGATTAAACTCCTAACACATACACAGGGTATCCCCTAAATCACTAAGACTTTCAGGATACCCTAAATAAGAAATTTCCCCACTAGTGCCTGGCACATAGTAGATGTTTAATAAATTTTACTGATTATCCATCTACCTTTGGTCTTGTTTAAGTCTTATCTGAAGAATCTTAGGGAAATGAATGAAAGTCTTAAGACTCATCTGAGATCTGGGTGTTCCCAACATCTTGCTCTCTCTTTGGGTCTCTTACATTTCCTCTTGATACACTTACATAGTAATAAGTAAGGTTTATTTTTTTTTTAAATCTTAGAATCAGAGATCTGAGCTAGAAGTGTCCTCAGAATCCAGCCAGTAAAATCTCACTTTGCAGCTTGTGTAAGGTTGTGTTGTGTTTGTCCTTCGAAGAGGACCATGACATCAGGGAAATGATGACATGACTTACAGTTGACTTTGATTTGAGTGAGGGAGGGGTGTGCAAAGTCACCAGCCTCACTTTCTCCTCTAGAGCCATCTGAATCCACCGGGCCAGATATTCATCAGAATGACTGAAGATGACCTAGAATGCAGTGGGAGACCCTGGCTCTTTTCTCCTCACTTAACAGCCCAGATAAGGAAAATTAGACTCAAGGTAGTAAGGTAAGCATCAGAGGTAGCCATTTGAACTCAGGTTCAGTAATTCTAAAGTCACTGTTTTCCCATTGTTCAATGGTGCATTTTCAAGGAAAATGTTCACATCACTGCCACACTCACGTGACTCTCTACATTTTCTAGGGGCTCTCTATTTTCCTATCAGGAGTTATGCTGAGATAGGGGACATATCATTGAGTTATACATACATACAACAATGGCCAAGCCTGAAGTCAGGGTCTCACTATCTCTTTCTCCCATCCCCCTTTCCTCTTCTGCCTTCTTCCTCCAAACTTGGAGAAAATCTCATCCCTAAAGTCCCAAAACTTAAGTCTAACCATTTGGCAGAACAACAGGCTGTCACTAGGCCAACTTCCTAGTATGAACTTTCTTAGTGTTTCCTAAAGAATTGCTAATCAGCAAAATGTCTTCTCAAACAAACTTGGAACCGCAGGAAAAAGACAGTATGAGAGAAGTTTTATTTGTACTTATTTAATAAAATATTTCCTGTCATTCATTACATTATTACATAAAGGGCCTCACTCAAAATTATGCCTTCCAAATTTTCTTGAGTGTAGGTAGGTAAAGAGGAATCCTTTGATCAAATCAGAAATTTCTACAAATACATGGCCTACTTTCCATGCTCTACCGATTTTCTAAACAATTCCAACCAATTATAAAAAGGACACTTCCCGCTAAAGTGTAGAAAGACTGAAATTCACCTACAGTAAATAAAATGTCAACAGTCTCACTGATGCCAATTGAACATTAGGCAATAAGATCTATCCAAATCTCCAAATATATGTATGTGTATATTATATCCATATATAGACGTACATATATACGCATATATGTGTACATATATACATATGTGTGTATATACACATATGAAGTATGTAAGTGGCATAGTGGATAGATCACTGGATCTAGAATCAGAAAGACCTGACTTCAAATTCAGCCTCAGACACTTACTAGCTATGTGACCTGGGCACATCACCAACCTCTGTCTGCTTTAGTTCCTTCAACTGTAAAATGGGGAAAAAGAGTATTTATTTCTCAGTGTTGTTGGGAGGATAAAATAGTATTTGTAAAATACTTAGCAGAACTTAAAGCACTATATAAACGCTAGCTATTCTTTTTTTCCTATTTTAGGACATTATGGGAAATTAGCCAGACTGAGGTCATAGTGAAATAAGATTTAACATTCACTGGCACATGTGGTTTGTTAACACTTTTCAAATCATAGTGTCAAAATGCCAGCTGATTCAATGTTCACAAATCATCCTCTTTTCTCAGAGTCATTGTACCAAAATGGGAAGGATACTGCCTTTAGCCTGAAGACCTGGTTTTCAGTTCAGCCTTGGTCACATGCTAGATTTTTAATGCAAGCATTTAACTTATTTTCTTCATCTATAAAATGAGAATAATAGTACTACTTCATAGTACTATATTTGGGATAATGACATAAAAAGGGGAATGATTATTATTTAAAGTGTCCTATAAGCTGCAGGCTATAAATTCCATAATTCAGAATTTATGGTACCTCAGTCAACATTTCTTTGGCAAGGATTAGAAGCATTAGGTGGTGCAGTGGGTGGAGTACTGGGCTTGGAGTCAGGGAAGACCTGAGTTCAAATCCAACTTAGCTACTTGCTGTGTGACCCTCAGCAAATCACTTAACTGCTGTCTGCCTCAGTTTCCTCAACTGTAAAATAGTAAGAGTAATAGTACCTACCTCTTAGGGCTGTTGTAAAGATCAAATGAGAAAATATTTGTAAAGTTCTTAGCACAAAGTTGGTGCTTAATAAATTCATATTGCCTTCCTTTCGTTGGATATGAGGGGAAAAGCACTGGATTAGGATCCTGGCAGAAGATCTGGGTACCTCTGTCTCCCTTTCAGTTAACTATAGCGACAAGGCAGTTAAAACATTCTTAACTGAGGAAAAATTCCAGGACTACCATGGGGCATGTTCATTGAAGAAAAGATAAAATCAGCATGAGCAATCTTGGAAAGGGGCAGCTAGGTGGCACAGTGGATAGAGTGTTGGGCCTAGTCGGGGAATACTCATCTTCCTGAATTCAAATCTGACCTCAGACACTTAATGGCTGTGATCCTGTTTGCCTCAGTTTCGTCATCTGTAAAATGAACTAGAAAAGGAAGTGGCAAACCACTCTAGTGTCTTTGCCAAAAAAGAAAAAAAAACCTTAACTGGGTCACTTAAGAGTAAGACTTGACTGAAAAATGACTGAACAACAAGAAAAAGCTTAGAAAAGGAAGAAAAGAAAAGGGATGCTGCATGGAAAGGGGAAATAAGAAATGAGATTAAAGGAGCGATAAGATTAAATAGTGGTAGCAGAGAGCTGCCAAGTCCCAGAATCCAGGAAGTCCAGATGTATTCTTGAGCAGCCAGGAGCAGAGGGTGTCACATATCTACTGAGGCTACCAAAGGGAGCAGGGACAAAAAGCCAAGTGGAGAGGTACGTCACTGGCTGCATGAAGAGTAGGAGATGGGAGGAAGTCCCAGTGGAATCTTCGCAGCCCAAGACTAATCAATCAAACAAGACGTTATTATGTACCTAATTATGCCAAGGGGATAAGGATACAAAAACAAAAATGAAATGGCTACTGCATGTATTGAACTTACATTCTATCAGGGGAGATAATGTGCAATTATATGTATATTATGTTGTTGTCCAGTCATCTGAGTTGCATCTGACTCTTTGTGATGCCCATTTTGGGTTTTCTTGGCAAAGACAGTGGAGTGGTTTGCCATTTCCTTCTTTAGCTCATTTTACAGATGAGGAAACTGAGGCAGAGTTAAGTAGCTTGCCCAGGATCACCCAGCTAATATCTGAGACCAGATGTGAACTCAGGGAGATAAGTCTTTCTGACCCAAGTCTAGCATTCTATCCAGCTGCCCCAAGAATATATGTGTATATGTATATATGTATATGCATGTGTGTATAAATATGTATATATAAAACACTGACCCTCTGAACACCTTCCCTATTGTTTCATATTTATTTTGTATATTTTTTATTAACACATATACATGTTGTATACGTAATCAAAAATATGCAAAATAAATATAAGGTAAATGGGGGAGGGAATCACTAGAAGGAGGAAAGAGGAAGAAAGTATTCATATAAAGACAAATTTTGAGACATCAGAGGATTCCATCGTATCCTAATCAATAAGCAAATATCCTTGCTGGCTACTGAAAGTATGCCAAAAAGGGACAGAGGACCACATGGGTCTCATTTTGTCTGCTCATGCACTAAACAAGTTTTCCCACACCATCGTAAGTATTTCTTAGGAAGTTTCTATCCTATCCCCCACCTACAAAAATGTGGGAGACTGAAACCTTTTGTGTGTAGAGGTAAACTCTCCTCAATCCCCTTCCTTGTTATTTATATTATTTGTCTGTCTTAATTGAATGCAGTTGCTATTGCATTAGTGCCTTAGTTATGAGCTGGTACTAGAGTGTTATACTGTAACACTAGAGTTACATACTGTAAATAGTGTACAACTACAGTTATAAACTAGATGGGGATCAGATATGATTTGCATAAATGACTACTCAAAACAGTCATGATGAACCTGGGAAAAACAGCAAGGGATTCTAGATCTGAAATGCCAGGACACCCATGGTATATAAGCTACCGATCTGAAGCAGCTTTATTCAGGAGATAGGCTTGCCGTTATACTTAGCATAAGAGTTCACAGGAGCATGAGAAGACTATTGTTAAAAGAATGAAGTTTTATTTTAGGAAAAAACTTGGGCTCATACTGCATGAATTTCCAAAGAAAGTCCAATCCACTCTCTTCCTCTTCTTTGATTCTGGTCCAGGTTCACTGTGTACCTGCAATTTCTGTCAAAGATATGTACATGGATGTGCCAGAACTATAAATTGTCACAGTCTGCACAATAAGTGTCTTTAATCTACTTAGGTTTTCCTGTGTGGAAAGTTAGGATCACTCTTTTGAGTAATTATTGATCACATTTAGATGGTTCTTCAGTGTTCTAGAGCAGGGGTTCTAGAATTTAATGCAAACAGAAACACCTAGATAACCTCAAAATCATAAAGAATCCTTGTCCCATGTGGGCACTGTGCTGAAGAATCCTCTATGACAACAGCAAACACCTTGACAAATATGTCTCTCTCCTTTATGCTCCACTTAATATTAATAATTTGAAGGTCATCATACAAACATCTTTCAAAGAATCTTCAAAGATTTTGACATGTATGCAATGAAAAGATATATGAACTGATGCAAATCAAAGTAAATAGAATCAAGAAAAAATATACAGAACTACAACAACAAACAAATCAAATCTGAATGCTATGAAATTATCATGACTAAGTTTTGCCCAAAGAAAATAAAAGAGAAAGCACCTGCCATATTTCTTTGCAAAGCTAGGAGACCATGAGTGTGAAACACTACATAGTCACACTTTTTCAATGTGTTAGTAAGTTTACTGAACTTGTTTTTTTTCCCCTTTGTTATAAAGGAGGGAACTCTGGGAGGAGTTTTACTTTACTCCTTTAAGTCAATTGCGTGACTGTAAAGAGATGGTCTGCTATAGAATATTATTTATTAAAGCCTGTTTATTCCCTTTTCCTCACAGCTTCATCAAAAATCACCTCAATATGTTGAGAAATTACTATCACAAACTATAAAGACTTTGGAGAGATGGAAAAGTAGACATAGCTGTAGGTAATTAAGGATATTTTATTGATAACCTTAGTTTACTAGTAATATGCAATTATTCAAATGGACCTGTAATCGCATTGAGGCAGGCATTCCCTCTCATGATTCAGGTAACAATCCATCCACACCTCTACATAATTTAGGACTCTTGTCCACATCCTCTCATAAATTTGTCACTGAGGATCCATCCAATGTACAGGGAGCCACCTTTGCTTTCCAATGTTGGGAAGATACCAGGCTGTTCACTAGTTATCCTTCACCCCCTCAAAACCAGTCCATCCAACACAGTGCCTGGTACCAAGTAAGCACTTGAATGTTTAAATGAACACATTCCTTCCAGGTATTTGGTATCCTCTCCTCGTTCAGATAATATCAGGAACTATTTCTCCACACCTTCAAAATTGTACTGCATCCAGACCAGACCTCCTCCAAGAAAAGGTCTAAAAATGGAAGGAGTCACCTAAAGCCAACCCTAATCAAAGTGTGAATCTTTTCTATAGCTTCCCTAACAAGTCCATACTCTTCCTGAATCATTTTCAAACATCTATTAGGTAGTTCTTTCTTGCCCTATATGTGCCAACCCATTTTTCCCAGGTCATTCCTCCAAAGCCATAAAGAACAAATCTAATCTCTTTGGTTGAGAAGAGCTTGATTTTTGACAAATTTCTCCTGAGAGGGAAAACCTGTTTTAAACCATGTGGCTGTCTCAAACTATATAAATGTTATTTTGCTAATGCTTCTCACACAAAAGTATAGGAAGCTCCATGGATATGCCCAGCCAACAGGACATCTCAGAGTATCAGTAGTTCATAGAAACTTTTAAAAGTGCATTCTTCTAAAGTCCACACAACAAGCAATTCCTTCCTCTTCAAAATACTTTCCAATAGGGGCAGCTAGGTGGTGCAGTGGATAGAGCACCAGTGCAGGAGTCAGGAGGACCTGAGTTCAAATCTCACTTCAGACACTTGACACTCACTAGCTGTGTGACCTTGGGCAAGTCACTTAACCCCAACTGTCTCATCCTGGGTCATCTCCAGTCATCCTGATGAATATCTGGTCACTGGATTCAGATGGCTCTGGAGGAGAAGGGAGGCTGGTGACCTACACAACCCTCCCTCACTCAAAACAAAGTCAAGTGCAAGTCATGTCATCATTTCTCTGATGGCATGGTCTTCTTTGTCAATGAAAGACGAACACACTTTCCAACAGGAAGTAAATGTTAACTGGAATTATATTTGAGCTAACTGATATAAACATAGGCAAATGCTTGCTGGATACTAGAAATTTCGATGTTGCACTAAAGTTGATATAGTGAGACTGCTTTCATTACATCAAAAGAATAGCAAACATCGAACCGATTGAGTAAATACCAACATTGAATAACTATAATTTAGAAGCTTGAAATATCAAAGTAATGCTTAAACAAACAGTCAAAGACCTTAAGCAAAAAAAGCAAACAGATAAGAGATAAACTACCACTACACATTCCATTAGACAAATAACAAATTAAAACTTGTTTTAAGCTTATTGCATCTCAGTATTTATACAGTAAAACAGAGCTTTGTAAATCATCCAAGATTATTTCCTCAAACTCCCAAAAGAAGATGCATGCTGATTTTTTCCATTACCTAAAAAGTAACATTTGTGCATAATTTTTATCTCTAGTAAAGGCAATTCCTAATGAAATTCATTTCAAAGAATACCTTTTCTACCTTAGTTATCTGTTCTTTGTTTTCCTTATGCTTTGTAGCTTATCATCTCTGTTTTCTTCTTTTTAAACATTATTTTAAGAGGTTTTCAACAATTTTATTAGTGTTACTATTACTAAATTAAACTTTAAAATGAATCATTTGGAATGAATTGAAAGAACTGATAGATGAAGCAAAATTTCAGGATGTAAAATAAATCTACAAAAATCATCAGCATTTCTATATATTACTTGCAAAATGCAGCAGGAAAAAATAGAAAGAGAAGTTCCATTTAAAATAACTACAAAATGTATAAATATTTAGGAATCTCCTACCAATACAGACATAAGAACTATGTGAATAAATCTACAAAACACTTTTATGGAAATAAAGACAGATGTAAGTATTGGGCAAACCATAAATTGCTTATGGTTAGGCAAAGTCGACATGATAAAAATGACAATATTACTTCATTTGATTTATTTGTTCAATAACACATCAATCAAGCCACCCAAGGATAAACTTGTAGAACTAGAAAAAATAATAATGAAATTAATCTATAAAAGCAAAAGACCAAGAATCTCAAGGGAAATAATGCAAAAAAAAACACTGGGAAGAAAGGGATCTAGCAGTGCTAGATCTCAATATATACTACAAAGAATTAATCATCTAAGCCATTTGGTACTGATGGAGAAATAAAGAGCCAACATACAGAAGCAAATGAACACAACCATAGTATTTGGTAATAGCTGTAGAGGTACTTGGGTAACAATTCATTGTTTGATAAAACCTAGAAAAATTAAAACGCAAACTGGCAAAAACTAGGAATAGATCAACAATAAGCTCCAAACAGATACGAGACTTAGATATGAAGGGTGGCATCATAAACCAATTAGTGAAACAAGAAATTACCTTTCATATATAAAAAGAGGAGAAGCATTCATGACCAAACAAGGGATAGAAAGAATCACAGAAAATAAAATGTATAATTTTTAATACATAAAACAATATTTTCATGCAAACAAAATCAATGCAGCTAAAATTTGATGGGAAATAGGTAACTGGGCCAAATATTCGAAACAAATTTCTTTGATAATATATCCAAAATATATAATGAATTAATAACGCTGCATCAGTTCATATAAGTCTTCCCAAGTCTCTTTGAAACCATTCACTTCATCATTTCTTACAATACAATAGTATTACGTCACATTCACATACCATAATTTAAGACATTCCTCAATTGATCATCATTTCTTACAGCACAATGGTATTCTATTACATTCAAATACCACAAATTGTTCAGCCACTCCCCAAATGGTGGGTGTCCCTTTTGTTTCCAGTTTCTTACTGCCATAAAAAAAAAAGCTGCTATAAATATTTTTATACATATAGGTCTTTTTCCTCTCTCGTTGATCACTTTGGGGGATAGCTTTAATAATGGTATTGCTGGGTCAAATAGTACGCACAGTTTAGTAACTCTGTGGGCATAGTTCCAAATTCTTTTCCAGAATGACTGGACTAATTCATAGCTCCACCAACAGTGCATAAATGTGCATTTTCCTGCAGCCCCTCCAACATTTGTCATTTTCCTTTTTTTGCTAATTTTGACAATCTGATGTGTGTGAAGTAGAAACTCAGACTAGCTTTAATATGCATTTCTACAATTTTGTGATTTGGGCAATTTTTCCCTATTTGATAGCATTGATTTCTTCCTTGGAAAATTGCCAGTTCAAAGTCTTTGAATATTTATCAATTAGAAAATGGCTCATTTAAGGAACTATGATCAAAGCAATGACTAATCATCACTCCAGAGGACTCAAGATGATAGTCTTCCTCACAGAGAGGTGATAGAGTCAAGGTACAGAAAAGTGTGTAAGAGTGTGTGTGTGTGTGTGTGTGTGTGTATGTAATATGACCAGGGTGGGAATTTGTTTTGACTATGCATATTTGTTACAAGGGTTCCATAACAAATGTGGTAGGGAGAGAAAATAGTTTTTTATTCATTGAAAACAATAAAATTAAATCTATTCTTAAACAAAGAAAATTAGTTTTTCTAATTAATAGAAAGAAAAGATTAATTCTAAGGTATTTTAAGCTCAAACATTCTTTGAGATAATGATTTCTGTGAAATAAAATCCATGCTTCAGAAAAACTACATTATATTTCCTTAAATAATATTCCAACATACTACTTTGTCCATGATACCTCATTGTCCTAGAAAAGATGTCATATCTGAAACATAAACAATTTACTCCCAGCAAGGAATAGTGTATTTGTCAGATTTGGAGAATGGAGAAATTGTTGACCAAACAAGAGATAGAGAACATTATGAAGTACAAAATGGATAATTTTGATTACATTAAATTGAAAAGGTTTTGCACAAACAAACCCAATGCAACCAAGATTAGGAGGGAAGTAGAAAATTGGGAAAGAATTTTTGCAACTAGTGTCTGTGATAAAGGCCTCATTTCTAAAATATGTAGAGAGCTGAGTCAAATGTACAAGAGCACAAGTCATTCCCCAATTGATAAATGGTCAAAGGATATGAATAGGCAGTTTTCAGAGGAAGAAATTTAAGCTACCTATAGTCATATGAAAAAATACTCTAAATCACTATTGATTAGAGAGATGCAAATCAAAACAACTCTGAGATATCACATCACACCTATCAGACTGGCTAACATGACAGAACAGGAAGATGATAAATGCTGGAGAAAATGTGGGAGGGTTGGAACACCAATTCATTGTTGGTAGAGCTGTGAACTGATCCAACCACTCTGGAGAGCAATTTGGAACTATGCCCAAAGGGCTACAAAAATGTGCATACCCTTTGACGCAGTTATATTGCTTCTGGGACTGTATCCCCAAAAGATCATAAAAATGGGAAAGGGTCCCACATGTACAAAAATATTTATAGCAGCTCTCTTTGTGGTATCCAAAAACTGGAAATCAAGGGGATACCTATCAGTTGGGGAATGGCTGAACAAATTGTTGTGTATGAATGTAATGGAATACTATTGTGCTATAAGAAATGATAAACAGGAAGACTTCAGAGAGGCCTGGAAGGATTTATATGAACTGATGCTGAGTGAAAGGAGCAGAACCAGAAGAACTTTGTACACAGCAACAACCACAGCGTGCGAGGAATTTTTCTGGTAGAATTAGTACTTCATTGCAATACAAGGACTTAAAAAATTCCCAATGGGCTAGAGACAAAACACCTTCCACATCCAGAGAAAGAACTATGGAATTGGATCACAGAATGAAGCAGACCATTTTCTTTTGTATTATGTTTTGTTTTGTTTTATGGTTTCTCCCATTCATTTTAATTCTTCTATGCAACATGACTAAGGTGAAAATGTATTTAATAGGAATGCATGTGTAGAACCTATATAAGATTGTACACTGTCTCAGGGAAGGAGTGTGGAGAGAGGGGTGAAACGGAGAGGGAGGGGGAAAAAATCTAAGATATATGAGAGTGATTGTAGAACAATAAAAACAAATAAAATAATTTAATAAAAAAAATATCCCTACCAGGTCTGTATCCCAAAGAGATGAAATAAAAAGAAAATAGAAATATATGTACAAAAAAAAAGTTTACTCCCAGCCCATGTCTATATCACAAGTCAGAAAGGATCCACTAGCTAGCATTTTGCCATTACAGTAGTATGGTGGCTTGCTGCTAAGTATACAGCTAACCTATCCAATCCATCCTGATAAATTTGGAGGTATGGCAGCTTCTCAGAGCATATCTCTGCAAATACAATTGGATAGATCTGTTGTTGTTGTTGTTTTAAAGGTAAAGAATTGGAAATCTTGCTGTCTACAAATCACTAAGCAAGTTACATTCCTAGAGACTTCATAATATGGACTTAAACTACTCCCCAAACCCTAAAAATGATTTCTTTTTCCCAAATTAATAATCAAAATGTTAACGTACCTGTTTACTTCTTTATCCTATTAGTGATTCAAAAGCACAATAGTTTTGAATTTTAGCAACAGAGGCAAAAAGAAGACTGGATTTGGAATCAGGAGACCTGGCTTAGCCAGTAGCTGACTACCTGTATTAACTTGGGCAAGTAATTAACCTCAATTAGCCTCAGTTTTCTCATCTGTAAAATAAAGCAGATAGTCTAGATAAACTCTCAACTCCATTCTAGTTCTAAATCTCTATGATAAAATCTTTCATTTTATGGAGGATTTTGAAACACAAATTTTAAGACTTTGGAAAAAAAGAGTTTGTGGGGTTTTTTTTCCTTTTAGTGATTCTATCTCATGAAAAAAATATAGTTTAGTAATCCATATTTTCAAGGTATGTATGTGAATATGTTAAGTATGGGCAAAAACTAACCCCCTCAATTACCACTCCCAACCTCCAAATTCTTCTGGTCGGTGTTTTCATTTTTGTTGACTTAACAGAGGTGTAATTTTTAAGGTCATCAGTGAATGACAAAACTCAATGCCTTTTTCTTAGTTTTTATATCCCCAATTTCTCAGAAGCATTTGACTCACCTGAAAACTCCCCTCATTAATATTTTCTTCATCCTTACACACTAGCCACAGATAGGGTAGTCTCCTGGTTCATCTTTAAAGTGTAATTTCTTGTTTACTTCACAAGTTCCTCACCTCATCTTGTTTCTAAGTGCAGATGTTATCCAAGTTTTTGTTATCCACCATTTTCTCTTCTCTTTCTACATTTTTTCTCAGAACTCTTATTCCTTTGAATATCCCTTCCATGAAACCAACACTCAACTTTTTGTTTTTAGCTACAGCTTCTTCAATGTGAGTCCTTAACTCACATTTCCAACTATTAAACAACTAACCTGAGTATCCCATCAGCACCTCAAAATTATCATGTCAAAAATTGTACTCATTGCTTTCCCACAAACATGTAACCTAAGCCATCTGTCATGAACTCCTTTTTCTCATCTATTGCAAATCACAAAACTTTACATCATCCCCTATGCTCTTCTCTTTGTTCCAGTGTCTGATGAATGGTTGGCTCTTCTTGCGAAGTCCAATTCCTCTAATTGTGCCCTTTATCTCATCCCATCCCTTCTCTCTATTCACACAGCTACCATCTTAGTTCAAGCCTTCGTCACCTTTCACTTATATTATTGCAACAGTCTTTTAATTGGTCTGGTCTCAAACACCAACCCTTCTTACACTTAGCAGCCAAAGTAATTTTCCTTAAAGCAGATCTGACCATGTGACTGCCCTTCTCAATCAACTCCATTGGCTTCCTATTGTCTCTAGGGTATAATATAAACTCCTCTGTTTAGCTTTCAAAACCATTCACAATCTAGTCCCAAGCTATCTTTTCAGCCCCACTGGACAACACTCCCCCTCCCATACTCTGAAATCTAGACAAACTGGCCTTTTCTCTCTTCCTAGCACACAATACTCAATAAATCTTTTCTGTGCCTTTGCACATGTCTACCTGCCTAGAATTCACTGCCTCCTTACAGAAGAATATCTATTTTCTTTAGGATGCATTCTAAGTACCATCTATAGCATGAAACTTTACCTGATTTTCTTTCCTAAACTATATTGTATATATTTCTATCTATTCACATTATATTTATGTTGTATATAGACATATTATATATATACACATATGTATGTATATATGTGTATATATATGTGTATGTATATATGTGTATATATCTGTGTGTGTTGTATATATTTATCTCCTCCATTAGAATGCAAAATTCTTGAGATTAGGGATTATTTTATTTCTTTATACTTGTATTCCCAACACCAATACAGTGCCCGGCAAGAAACAGGTGCTTAATGGATCAATTGATCAGTTGATTGATCCCCTCCCATCTCTCATAATTTATCCCCTTGGAAATTCCCCCTCTCTCCAATCTTACATCTTTCCCTATTGAATCTTTGTTTCAATACTTACATAAAATTCTACATAACCTTTAAAATAAATTCCATTTCACTCTCCCAAACCATAAGCAATCTTTTATCTCACCTCCCTTTTCCAACCAAATTTAGGGGAAGGAAGGGGTGAGGTAGGAGGAGAAGGAACTTTCTGCATTAGTTGGTTTTACCTTCTCTTCTCACTGCCTTCTCAATCCTCAAAATTTGGCTGCCAACTCTAGTTGGCACTGCTTTCTTCAAGGTTACCAGCGATCTCTTGATTGTTAAAGGCAATATTCATTTCTCAGTGTTTTCCCTAATGGACATCCCTTATTCCTGAATATTTTATCATCTCAGGCTTTTCATGACACTGCTCTTTCCTGCTTCTCCTTTTACCTGTGCTGGCTGCTCCTCAGTCTCCTTTGTACATCCTGCCCTCTAATCTTAGATATTTCCCCTCAAAGCTCAATTCAAAGATTACTTCTTTTATATTCTTTCAATCAAGCAATAAACACTTATTAAGTACCTACTATATGCCCGTCGAGCAGCTAAGTGACAGTAGATAGACTGCCTGGCCTGGAGTCAGGAAGACTCATCTTTGTGAGTTCAAGTCCAGCCTCAGACTCTTAGTAGTGACTGTGTGACCCTAGGCAAGTCACTTATCCCTGTTTGTCTCTGTTTCCTTATCTGTAAAATGAACCAGAGAAGGAAATGGCTAACTGCTCCAGTATCTTTGCCAAGAAAACCCCAAACGGGATCATGGAGGGTCAGACTCAGAGTCATTTCAGTCACATCTCTCAACAGAGGTAGACCTATTCTAATGAGGACGTGGGCGGAAGTAACTTTGATTACATCATTTACTTCTAAATTGCCTAGCCTTGGGCAATCTAATCAAAGAAGTTATCCCCACCTGTGAAGAACACCGTGGGCTTCCCCACCTGGGTAACTGAGGAGAAAGTTAATTCAGTCTCTCTATCAGTAATGTCCTTCTGATGCTGAACAATCCACAGATTTCTCTAAAACAAAAAATCCTGATCCTACTTCAATAACTGATTGTTAATGAGAGAGAAAAAGTTATTCTTCTCACTGTATCCAAATAATGGAATGTAAGCTCCTTGAAGACAGGTACTATATTCCCATGTGTAGCACAGTGTCTGCTACAAAGCAGTGGTGTTTAAATATTTATTAAATTATTTTTAAAAGTTATTTAAATATTAAAAATTTAAATAAATATTTAAATAAAATTATTAATTAAATGTTTATTCAATTTATTTATTAAATTAAATGCTTATTAAAAATGTTTGTTGAATTCATTAAATTAAAAACTAGGTCATCCATTCTGCCTTTTCTGATTCTATTAAGGATACCAACATTCTGCAAATCTCCAAGTCATCATTAACTCTTTCTTTTCCCTTCCATCAACTAGAGCTCTCACAAGGGAAGTTCTAACACAATTTTTATACTAAAACAATAAAATTTAGAGGGTGCAAAAATTCAAATCAAGTCATTGCACAGTTTTAAAATTTGCTACATTTACAATTTGACAGCATTTTCAGTGAAGAAACAATTTACTGTTGCACCTATTTAGCAAAAATAAAGTAGGAAGCAACTCCTATCCTTTTACAATAGAGCTGCAACCTTTTCCTGAACTAGGAAGCCATCTAGAAGTGACCTCTTCCCCACTGAACTACATTTCAATACCAGATGAGACTGCATAATGTTGAAAAAAAAAAAAAAAAGGCAACAGACTGGAGGTCAGGAAACCTGGACCTCAAGCTCCAGTTCTGCCCCTACTAATATGTTCATGTTACCCTGGACACTTCATTTTTACCACCCTCTAAATTATCTGTTTAAAAAAGGAGATAACAGTGCTTACACTTCCTATCTCGCAGGGCTGTTGTGAGTAGAAAAAGCACTTATAAAATCATAAAACATCATGCAAACAAGAGCTAATGGTAGTAATATCTCCCTTACGCACTTGTACCCTATTTCACATAATTATAACTTCAAATAGTGCAAATTCAAATATATCAGACCACTGCAGAAGATCCATTATTCACTGGGAATAATGGATCCATCCAACTGGGACCTCGCTTTGCTTTTGGTTCATATTTCTGTATATGTCTTTTGTCCACTCTAAGATTGGAGTCCCTTGTTGGGGGCCATCCCCACAATTGTCATCTCTATCTGGCCACTGGACCCAGATGGCTCTGGAGAAAAAAGTGAGGCTGGTGACTACACAGCCCTCTCTCACTTAAATCCAATTCACTTGCAAGTCATGGCATCACCTCCCTGACATCATGGTCCTCTTCAAGAATGAAGGTCAAACAACTCCCTTGTTATTGTTTTAGTATCCCACTCAGAACAGCATTTGGTATGCAATAAACCCTCAATGAATGTTGATCTCCCTGCATAAAGGAATGGGGAGCAAGGGATTGTCCTTTTTCATAATAAGAGAGAAAAACAGAAACCTTAAGAGCCATCCAGTCCAATCCATACATGAACAAGATTCTTTACAACACCACAAACAAGTGGCAATCCAGCCTCTGCTTGAAGACCTCCAATAAGAAAACGAAGTCCAGTACCTCCCAGGGCAGCTTATTCTACTCAGCAACATTCTACTAATTATTAGGGTTTCCTCACACTAAATTCAAATCTTCCTCTCCTCAACTTGCAGGCATTTCTTTTATTTCTTCCCTTTTCCACACAACAGCCCTTCAAATACCTAAAAAGTTGCATCCCGTCCTTCTACTCACTCACCTCCCTCACTGACCTCCCCCTCAAGTCCACTCTTCTTCAGGCTAAATATTCCCAGTTTCTTCAGCTCACTGTTACATGGTTTAGTCTCAAAATCATCCTGGTCAATAATATTGGAACTGAAAAGGCACTTTGAAAGCACCAAATGCAAATGCCTCATTTTACTGGTAAGGTGACTGAGCCTTAAGATCACAGGGCTAGTAAGTGACAAAGATGGGACTTCATTCCTAGTTTAGTGACCTTTTTCAGTCTACAACACTGCCTTACTTTTTTTTTTTTTTGAGGCAAGTGACTTGCCCAGAGTCACACAGCTAGTAAGCATCTGAGGCTGGATTTGAATTCAGGTCCTCCTGACTCAAGCGCCAACAACGATGCCTTATTGATACTGAAAGAGTTAGGATTTTAACTTGAAACAAATTTACACTAACTAGGTATCAAGAACATTTTAATTAATTCAATTAACAAATAGACTCATTGGAAAAATGTACATTCAGAAATGTGTTATGCCTTGTCATCAGAATGGGTTTTTCCATATAAATGACTGTTTCAAATAATTGAAGTTTATTCTTTTAAGTCTTGAAGCTTTTAATTTTTTAACCTTTTTGACCTAAATCATCCTCAGATGTGTTACAATTAGTCAATAAACATTTCTTAAGCAACTAATATGTACTAAGTATCATGAAAAGCTCTGCGGTAACAAAGAAAAACAAGAGAGAGTCAGTCCCTGACCTCCAGGAGTTCAGGATCTAATAGAGCCTAATGGAGTCTAATTACAAGTTTTCCTACCTTAAAATAGAGTATATTGAATATAACCTTTGCTTGATCACTCATGGCTTTTACTGCAAACATCAATTATCACTCTAACACAATGATACTTCAAAAGGCTATAGAGATAGGAAGGGCTATGTGTCCCTATCTTCAATGACCCAATCAATATTCAGGAACCCAGGCTCTGTGGTCTTTAAATTCTTCGTCTGCTTCCCATAACTTTTCTGTCCTGCTTTTCTATTGGTCACAGTGTCACCTATAACTTCTTCCTGATGTCTCTTCATGTCAGTTGCTGTCACCTAATTTGCTCCCTCTAATCTGTTGTATCCTGGGACACAGTTGAGTGCTGCTGGGTGCTGGGGAGAACTCTATTAATATTATGATTTATTAGAACTGTATAAGGAACAGAATTAACAGACTCTGAGATACACAGAGCCCTTCTTGTGAAATGAAAGGTTTCCAAAAGAGTTCTTTTTGAGGCTGTTTCCGCCCATTTAGTTCTGGGTTCATAGCTCTAGCCCAAAGGATGGAGACTTGCTGGAAGTCTGACCTCCACGTTAAGTGGGGCTTTTCTGGAATATGTTCAAGGTATAACTATACCGTGAATTATCTACATGAACGCTGTCATCTTGGCAAACAAAACACTTATTCCAATGGTACTGTCAATGTTCAATACATTTTTGAGGTCCCTTCCTAAAGTCTCTTTCTAAAGATGCATTCCAAAAATACACTGAATTATTCAATATATTGAATTAAGTAGTAGAGTTTTCCAAGATAACAACTTGAAAGATAATATACTTATTTGGGTATATGAAATATATGTTACATGGGTTTATTTTGATATGTAAATATATATTATACATATTACATGGATATATTTGGATATGTAAACATATATAATAAATGTATTATGTCTGTATATTCCTCTGTCCTCCATTTTAAAACCAAACTTCTAGAAAAAGTTGTCTACCTATTGCCTCCACTTACCACCTCCCACTCCCTTCTTAATCCTTTTCAATATAGCTTGTGTCCCAATCACTCAACTGAGACTGCTCTCTCCAAGGACACCAGGGATTTCCTATTTGCTAAATTCAATAAAGTCCTTTTCTCAGTCCTCATCCTTTTTGACCTGTTGATGGTGTTTTACTGTTCACCATTCCCTCCTCCTGAACTCCCTCTCCTCCCCAGATTTTTGTGACACTGCTTTCTCCTGATTTTCCCCTTAACGGTCTCCATGTACTTTTGCTGAATCATCATCATTCCTCTTCTGCTCCCTTGTGAGGACGTGTCCCAGATTCTACCTTTCCTTTCTTATTTCTACACTTTCTTAGAAATCTCATCACTATCATAGGATAAATTATATCTGTGCAGGTTACTAAAAATCTATCTATTCAGCCCTAATCTCTCTTCTGAATTTCATTCCCACAACCACCAACCAAATGCCTCTAGATGTTTCCACCTTTATAGCCAATAGGCTATGTCCAAAAGAGAACTTATTTATTTCCCCTTAAACCTAACCCTCCACCTAACTGCCATATTTTTGTTAAGGAAATCAGCATCTCCCCAGTCACTCAATACACAACTTCAGTCAGTCCCATCTAATCACTCTCCCTCACCATCTTATCCAAAGTTGCTGATTTTATCTCTCCCATTGTCTCCTCTCTACTCACATGGATACCACCCTACTTTAGGCCCTCAGCCCTTCTCTCTTGAACTTCTGCCGTGATAACCTTCTAAAAGATCTCCCTGCCTCAACTCTCCCCTCTCCAATCCATCCACCACACAATCTGATGGTTCTAAAACATAGGTCCAACCACATCACCTTCCTTCTCAAAAACCTTGGCCAGTTCCCTACTACTTGTAGGATAAACCACAAACTTTGGTTTGGTAGTGAAAGTCTTTCACAAACTGGCTTGAATAGATCTTTTTAGGATAATTACACATTATTCCTATGTTCCAGTTTTTTATTCTGATTCCTGTTTCTGATACTCAGTATTCCATATTTTTAAAATAAGTTTTACTTCTGTTATTTTCAGCTTGACAAGCACCAACAAACAGGAACAACTCTACATACAAAGAACAGGAAAAGAGAGAATCTGAAACCACAAATCTTTATTACATAGGTTTTTTTTTAATATATAATACATTAAACACATTAGTTTCAAAGATGTCCTATTTGGTTCTCCTTCAATACTTCCCATCTTTTCTGTGCATTTTTAAATGCTTCAATGACCCTCTTTTCTTTCTTTTTTTTCATTTACCTGGTGATCCTTTCAGTTCCCACCAACTCAATTATCATCTCTGTACAGATCTTTGCAGATCTATTTATAACCAGTCTTCATCCTGAACTCCAATCCCACATTACCAGCTGCTTAATGGACATTTCACACTGGATGTCCTATGTTGTTGTTAGTTGTTTAGGTCAGGTCTGACTCTTCATGACCCTGGGTTTTCTTGACAAAGATACTGGTGTGGTTTGTCATTTCCTTCTCCAGCTCATTTTACAGATGAGTAAACAGAGGCACACAGGGTTAAGTAACCTGCCAGGGGTTACAGTTAGAAAGTATCTGAAGCCAGATTTAAACTGAGGGAGAGGAGTCTTCCTGACTCCAGACCAGGCACTCTATCCTTTGTGCCACCTAGCTGTCCCTGAATGTCCCATAGATATCTCATTCTCAGCAGGTCCAAAACTGAACTCATTATCTACCCCTCATCTTTCCCCAAATCTTCCCTTATTCCTAACTTTCCTCTTACTGTCAAGGGTACCACCATTCTCACTCACCCAGGTTCACATTCTAGATGCCATCCTCAACTTCTCGCTCTCTCTCCCCCATGTCCAATCAGTTACCAAGTCTTGTCATTTCTACTTTCACATCTCTCACATATGCCCCCTTCTTTCCTTTGACATCCCAACTGCCACCACCCTGGTGCAGGCCCTTATTCCTTTGTGCCTGGACTCCTGAAATAGCCTGCTAGTTATTCTCCTTCCCTCAAGTCTCTCTCTCCAATCCAGCCCATCCTCCACTCAGCAGTCAAACTGATCTTCCTAAAGACCATGTCTAACTAGGTTACTCCTTATCCTACTCCCCATTTCCATTCAATTAACTCCAGTGGCTCCCTATGGCCCCGCCCCTAGGATCAAATAGAAAACCCTCTGGATATTCTTTCTACCTGACTGGTCCCTTTCTTCCTGCCTGGTCTTCTTACACTTTATACCTTCCCCTACTTCTCAAGATATTCTAACATTCAAGTATTCTGAGATCCAATGCCATTGTCCTCCTTGCTATTCCTTGAACATGACACTCCCAACTCCAGGTATTTTGCCATGATGTTCCCCATTCCTGGAATGCTTTCCTTCCTTATTTTCCCCTCCTGGCTTCTCTGGCTTCTTCAAATCTCAGGACTGTAGTCCCAACTTCTGTAAGTTTTTCCAGGGGCACCTAGGAGGTATAGTGCCTACTAGCCCTGGAGTCAGGTGGACCTGAGTTGAAATCCAATCTCAGACACTTACTAACTATGTGACCCTGGGCAAGTCACTTAACCTTGATCACCTCCAAAAAAAGAAAAGAGAAGCTTTTCCAGATCACTCTTAAAGCCCGCACCTTCCGCTATTATTTCCAATTTATCCTGTACATAGTTTATTCGTACGTAATTGTTTGCATGTTGTCTTCCCCATTAGACTGTGAGCTTACTGAGAGCTACAACTGTGTTTTGCCTCTCTTTGTATCCCCAGCACTTACCACAACGCCTGATACATAGTAGGTGCTTGCTTAATAAATAAATACTTGTTCACTTGACTTACAGACTTGACATGAATATGAGTCACACAGGAAAAGAATGCATGAATGAGTAACAATCTACAACTTTAGAGATCTAGGAGATCACAGAGAGTATTAAAGTAAGTATTTTGTGGAAAACAATGCATGAATCACAATTATATCTACATTGCCAAAATAATTTAAAACATATTAACTTTGAAAGGAAGGAGAAACTGAACCTGGGCATAAATAAGCTCTTTCCACTAACCCAAACTATGCCACGTTACAATCTGAAGTCTTAGAAATTATCTGAGATAATAGAATTTAAACAACTTGTTCACATAGCCAGTATATGTTGGAGGAAGGACTTTAACACAGGTCCTAATTCCAATGTCAGCTCTTTATTCGCTGTTCTACACTGATTTGCTTACTTAAATAAGCTGGCCTTAACTTTAGTTTACTTAAATAATTTAAATTTTATCAGAATTAGCAAAATTTGTCAAAAAGAAATCATACTATTTAACAGGCCTTTAAAGGCCAAACCAAAAATCTTCATCTGCCAAGACTTTAGAAGTAGAACTATGTTTCTCCTTTAACAGTTAAGAATGACCTCATTTGCACTTATCAGTAAAGCAGACTCATTGTTCTCATGAGTTTAGAGGTAGAAAGTAACTTCCAAATCATGGCAAACAAAAGAAAAGTTGTTAAGGTGCTTTTATATTTTTGTTCAATGTTATAGATAGGATTTTGTATTTTAAAAGCATTTTCATTTTATAATTTATTTAACTTACAGCTTCACTTTATTATAACAAAAACAAAAATTTAACCTGTGAGGATATAACAAAACTCTTTTCCCTAATTTCTTAACCAATTTACAATGAATTAGGACAGTATTTATTCTTTTTGAAGTCATCAATACAACAGAAAATATACTAAGGAGGTAACTATTTAAATAACCATGTCCCTGTGATATTGTCTCTGACCTTGAACATGGCAGCCAAATAGGAGTCACTGTTCTTTGAATCATTAACTTTTTACTCTAAATACATAATGTAGCTACGTTTGATGATTGTGGGTATCAGCAACTTCCAAGTCACTACCTTCAAATGATATTTTATGGTTAACCTAAATTCACATGAACATATTAATAATTTTAAAAGGTTAACATTAAGTATTTTCTAGCTGAAAATAAGCATTGTCACTACTGTGCTTTCATGTGTCAGATTTATATTCAAGCTATTAGAGTTTAATAGTGTGCTAAGTCTTTTGTGAACACCTTATATACAGAATTATAGCATTTTAGAGGTAGGAAGAATCTGATAGATGATTTCCTCAGTCCACTAACTGTTGAGTATGATGGTAAGAGTACTATAATATAGTTCAAAATTATCTTCAATACTGCATATGCTTATTTTTTGCTTTATTTCCCAGTTTTATTATGCTTAAAAAGATATCAAGTAATTCTTCACTTTTTCAAGGATATCTGCCATTTTACAACTCCTAAAATATTTCAAATTCTTAAAGCTGCAAAAGCTTTCAATTCTTAAAGCAAATACTAGACAAAATGAACTTCACCTTTCTAATATGTTTAAGAGTCAATAAACTGTCCCTACCTGTTTATTCAGTTGAGGAAGAGATAACCCAGCATTTCAAAGACTGAATTCACCAAGCTCAAATGCTGACAGGTTTTACCAAGCCAGAAAGTCATGAGTTACAAACCTGTTAACAAATTGTGTCTCAATCAAAAAACAACCTAGGTAAATTCAGAGATTATTAGCAGATGGTTGGCCACAACTCATAAACACTATCTATGTGGAGAGGTTGCAATCTCAGTGGAGGGCAGCATCCATACCAGTAAAGTCATGTATCTTTCAAAATAATGAAGAAACCAAAAGTTACTTTTCTTCAATCAATACAAATCATAAAAATCAAAAACAAAAATGCTAAATGTATAAATGCCCCAAGTTTTAAAAATAAAAACTACAATTTACAATTCAATCTCTTGTTATAGAATTTTGCTAGTAACCTAATCTAATTTTTATAGAATGTTTGCTTGGGCCCTAACCACTCTCTATGTTTTATTTCAGTATGGTGTAATTTCTGGGTGATATGCAGATTTTATCTAAGGATAGTCTCTGCCAAAGTCTGCAAATGGTGGAAGGATGCCTCTTCTTTGCTCCAGTCTGGTTTCCTCCCCAAAGCCAACTCCTTTCCTTGTACCTTTTCCTGTTCACTCACATCTCCTTCAATAATTTGTTCCTTCAAACAAGCCCTCTCTTTGATCTCTCTCAATCTATTTGGCTCCTTCCTTATTGCCCATAAACATGCTGAACATAAACATGTCTCCTATCCTTAAAATTTTTTCACTGAACCTTTCTATCCTCTTAAACTATTCTATATTTTTGCTTTCTTTCACAGCTCAGCTTCTATAAAAAGCCTTGCCTCCACAAACAAAACAAATATACCCGAACTCTTACAACCTGGTTTCTGACCCTATTCTACTGAAACTGCCCTCTTGTTAGCAATAATCTCTTAATAGCTAAATCAATGGCATTTTCTTTTCTCGGTCCCTGCCCTTCCTTATTTCTATGAAGCATTTAGCTTTTAGCAATGTTGACTATCCTCCTTCTGGGAAACTATAGGATTCCTGAATTTGCAGGATAACTCTCTCTCCTGCTTCTCCTCCTACTTGTCCTTCTCAATCTCCTTAGCTGGATCACCATCCATGTATTTCCTACTATGCATGGGGGCCCTTAGTGCTCAGCTTTGGGTCCCTTTGCTTTCTCTGTACTCCTTTCTCTCGATGATGTTATCCTTTCCCAGTTCACAAACACAGAATCATTCCCAACTCCTCACTTTCCCTCACCACCTACTGAAAATCAGTTTCTGACTCTGTTCCTGGTTCCATCACATCTCTCCCATTTGTCATTTTCTCTTTACTTATACTGCAGCCACTCTAGGTCAGGCTCTCATCAGCTCTCACTTGGTCTCCTTGCCCCACGTCCCTCCCTTCTCCAATCCATCCTCCACATAGCCACCAAAGTAGCATTCCTATAGAATATATTTGAAAATGTCACTTTCATGATCAAGAATCTTCTGCAATTCTCTAATGCTAAGAGGATAAAACACACTCTTCTATTTATCATTTACATTTCTTTATAATCTGGCTTTGTTCTCTCCTTCCAGATTGACTTCATGTTACTCCCCATCATCTATTCTATATTCCAGCCAGACTGGCCTGTTTGCCGTGCCTTAGCACAGGCTATTCCCCATGCCTCAAACATTCTCCCTTCTCACTCCCACATTTTAGACTCCCAAGCTTCCTTTGAGGTTCACCTCAATGTAGGGCTACCCCCTACACAAAATCTTTCCTGATCGCCCAGATTTCTAATGCCTTCTCCCTTCTACAACAAATTATTACAAATTTATATTGACTTATCCATGAAGGCAGCAACTATTTTGTTTTTGTATCCCCAATACCTACTGAGGTGCCTAACACATGTTAGTCCCTTTAATAAATGCTTTTTAATGAGTAAATGACAAATTTCTCTCCTTGTTTCTCTACCCCTTAATCTCCATTCAGTGCTGACAACAGAACAGGCTCTAGTTCCAAAACCAGAATTACTCACAAAATACTAAAAGATTTGCCTTATTCAATATTAAAATAGACAGAATTCTAATTCTTCGACATGTTTTCAACATATATTACCCTGGTTTAGATCATATCACATATTTTGTAATGTAATATATTACTTTGGGGGTATGTAGGAATGCGACTCACTTTTCCCACATGAATAAAAAATATTTAAGTGACTTGATTGACCACAAAACTCTCCACTAATTATTGAAGCAGTTCTCACACTGACAATGTGATTTGAATTATTTTCAGAAAAAAAAAATTCCTAAGAAAGTTAACAGGTAGTTTTAGAAATAATTCATTTCCATTAAGGACATACCTTCTTATTCTCTCAAATTCTTGTAACGGAGTAATGAATATGTCTGTAAACTAAAGAAATAAATCATTTCAAAATAAAATGGAGAAGGGAGGGCTTTGTTATTTTAATGGTTTACTTCTGAACAATAAAGTGAGTCAGCAACAAGGCCAAAGTGATTCTGCAATTAAGAAGTCTAAATTCATTGAATTGACAGCTTTTTAAAATTAGTGTTTTTCATGATTTAGATAACAGACATTATGACCAGCCCTGATGAATGATCAAATCCCCATGTATCTGGGGGTTTTTTAATTTTGCATTCTTAATAAGAGGCATTAAATTAATTTAGATAAAGTTTTGGATATGGCCAGTGCAGGAATTTGTTTCTCTTGACTATGGATATTTGTCATGTCACAAAGGTTTTGTTTTTATTTTTCAGTTGGGGTAGGAGGTAGAAAGGATCTAAAACAAGTTTTTATTCACTGAAAAAATTAAATTAGACTTTAAAATTAAATTAAACTTTAAAATAATCATTTGCCACTTCTTGCAATAAATAATCATACCAAACCATTTGAGAATATGAAAAAGTATATGAGGTCTGAAATAAATTAGTGAATTTATTAATCATTTCAAATTTTGCTATGAATGTTCTTGAGAATGTTTAAGAAATTGTTGAAATCAGACTCCAGTTTGGTAGAATTATTTGCCACAAATAAAATCCCAGAGAACAGGGCACTTTTAATATAATTGGTGCTCAATAAAAATGCGCTTTTATGTTTCTCTACACCTTTCTTTCAATTTATTAATGCTATAAGGAACAGAAAACACTGTCAAACCACAACATTGCTGGTGCTTTTGTTTTCCATGATCATAAATCTAATATGGTTTCTCAGTTCTAAGGATAACGTAATTGTCCCAAATCAAATGTCAATATACCAATTATGTATAATGCATGCCTGCACCTGGAGAATAATAGCTCTTTAACTGTCCATGATTTATTGGCACTATACTGAAAGACCATAATCAAATACCAAAATCAAACTGATTTGTTCTTTATTTTTTTCAGCTGTGAAAAGTTCTGGGTATTATGTAACCCAATTCCAGTCTTCCAATTGTACTATTAGGTCCCTATTCTCAGATTCAAGAGAAAATTTCCTGGGAAATTTCTAAGGTGGTCATAGACAATGGTGTCCAAGTAACCCTGATTACTCTTGCACTAAATGAGCTTTCAATAACTATGTTCGAACTGATTGACATCACTAAGGGAACTATAAGAATAGGGTAGCCAAGGCTCCTCCTTATCCTAAACCTTGCTGGGTAGTCCTTCTCCTGCTTTGGCCTTCCTTTGAGCGATGTCAAAATGACAAAAGAAAAGTTGACCCGTGGAGCTTCAAATAAGGTGACTGTTTTCGTTTATATGTGTGAAGTACTTATACGTTCTTGGAGGAGAAAGGAGAGCAGAGAAAGTGGATGGAATATTACAAGGTAAAAATACTGGAGAACTTTTCTAGATGAAGGAGCATCCACAGATCCACATTACCAAAAACTTCCTTTAATTTTCCATAGCCCACACAGCTGCAATCGTGTAAATAATTCTGGAAGGAACAACAAGGAGTGGGGGGAGGGGAATAGAATTTGACCTGAAATATTTATTGCATAAGTTCGCTAGATAAGTGCTCTTTTTTCTAATTGAACCTACTGACCTTGCATTTTGCAGGCCTGTCCTATCTCAGGAAGTTCAGTAAAAATGGCAACCAACTTAAAACTGCCTGCTTGGTGGCAAAGAAAAAGTTATTATTACATCCTTTGGGAACTCCTTGGATAGCTTAATTTTCTGGGGAAAACAAGAAACTAAATTACCTCTTTAAGTATTCACAACTGTTTTTAATAATCTTCATGCCCAAGAATTTCAGAGAGGGGTGAGGAAGAGAAAACGGGGGAGTAAGTAGGGGATATGGGAAGGAGGAAGAAAGAAAGGGAAGGAAAGGAAGGAAGGAAGGAAGGAAGGAAGGAAGGAAGGAAGGAAGGAAGGAAGGAAGGAAGGAAGGGAGGGAGGGAGGGAGGAAGGAAGGGAGGGAGGGAGGGAGGAAGGAAGGAAGGAAGGAAGGAAGGAAGGAAGGAAGGAAGGAAGGAAGGAAAAAAGAAAGAAAGAAAGAAGGGAAGAAGGAAAAGGAGGGAGGGAGGGAAGGAAGGAAAGAAGGAAGGAAAGAAGCAGGGAAGGGAAGGGAAGGGAAGGGAGAATATGTGCATATGCTTGGATAAAGTGATTAAATATCACAAGATCCCAGATACTTTATCTCTATTTTTCAGCGCAATAATAAAAGGAATCAAATTTTCAGTTATTCTAAAAGAATTCAGCCTGGGCTGAAATCAATTGCAGTTACCATTTATCTCCCCTTCTAAATTGTGAGTCACTGAGGTCAGGAACTGTGTCTTATACACCTTTGTCTCCCCCACAGTTCCTACCACTTTGCCATTTACATAGTGAGCACTCAACAAATATTTCCTGAATGAATATTACAGTTACAGTTCCACAGTAGTTTAATGTCCCATCGGGAGCCGGAGGGTTAGGACTGCTCAATGTAAGCTGAGATACTGGAATACATTCGCTTGCCCATCAGTGGTACAATTACCTTTCTTCTGACTGACTGTAATTTCATTATTCACATCGCCAGGGGAGCAGGGGATTTCCCTTTGCCTTGATTTACATGGAATAGTTAACTGGCCCACTCTCAACAATGCAGGTCTGTTTATCAAGATAATGTCACAGATTTTCCCCTAATCACTTTTTAGAGGATCAGAGGAACACAGTTTTAGAACTGGAAGAGACCTCAAATGTCTAGTCCAGGAGTGGGGGCCACCTAGGCCACAGGTTCCACATCTGTGGTCTAGTCCAACTCCTTCATTTTATAAATAAAGACCCTGAAGAGGTTAAATTGCTTGTTCAGGGTCAGAGTTAATTAAGTGCCCAAGCCCAGTGTCCTCAGTGCTCTCACTGTACCATACCAGCTGCCTCCGTTAGAAGAGCTTCAGGGTGGTACAGCTTTCCCCCTGAAGGCTATGGACCTTCTCACTGACACCTCATCTAAAGGACTAATGATATCTCCTGGATGAGCTCACAGGGCAGGGAGCCCTTAGTCACGACCATCACTTTCTTCTTTCCGATAGTAAAGCAGGGAATGAATGGCTCATAAATTCTTTTGCTGTTTAGGCTAAGTCAAGCATTCATAATTGTTCAGCATCACTGGTCAAGCTTCCATTTTTCCATAATAAATGCAAAATTACCAATAATAACTAATATTAAACTTCTATGTTTTGTTTTTATAGCAAACTACTGCTTAATCTGTTAACATGAAGTTTTTTATGTTACATTTCCTGTCTGCCAACCACGACCAGTTGAGTATTTTCAGAAACACCTGGAACAGCACAGGGGCTTGATGCTTTTTAAAGGAATTTTTATTGACTGGTGATAATATAACAGAAGAAAATGGAAACCTCCTTAAACATGTAATTTTCTAAAAGTATACTCTGAAAACTGTCATATATAAACTAATAATTACAAAGAGTAAATCCCAACTAGGTGGCACAGTGGATAGAGAGTCAAGCCTGCAGTCAGAAGACTCATCATAAGTTCAAATCTGGCCTCAGACATTACTAGCTGTTTGACCCCGGGCAAATAAATCACTTAACCTTGTTTGCCTTCATTTCTTTATCCGTAAAAGGAGCTAGAGATGGAAAGGGCAAACCATTCCAGTATCTTTGCCAGGAAAATTCTAAATGGGGTCGTGAAGAGTGGGACATGACTGAAAAAAAAACCAAAAACAAATGAACAACAAAAATCCCAAAGAAAGTACTCCACTAGTTGAAAGGTAATTAAAGTTTGCTGCCCAGGAAAGACAGTGCATTCTTTTCCAAGCTCCACAAGTACATTCTGACATGACAAATTTGGAAAATAGATTCCATTAACATACTGTAACTTTTCTAAGAAGAGCCACTGCCAACTTTACCTTATTTTATACCTATGTGTAAAGCCACAACTTTCTAGTCTTAGAACAGGTTAAAAATACAGATCTATGGTTCCCCCATCTAAATCCTGTAAAGTGCTTGTCTAGACAGTCTCTTGACTCTAAGAGTTTCAAAGGGAAAATATGAATGTCAAACATGCTCCTTAGGCAAGAAGAAAAAGCCACTTTTAAACTCAAGACAGCAGCCTATAAATTCTATTCTTTCATCAAAGCTTGAGGAGTAAAACTTGTTTATATAATAGAACTCCCTGCCAGAAAGGGGATTTTCATGATCCAATTTTTTTTCACAAAAAAAAAAAAACATTATTAAAGCAATCATTTTTCCTGAAATTGCTAAAAAAAAAAAAAAAACCACTTTCAATCAAATAAACTTACTATTCATCCCCTCAGAAAGTTTTTTTGTACTTGAACTGAATTAACAGTTCACATAACTCCCCCTTCTAACTGACTAAATATTGAAACACTAAGACATGTTACCTTTTATCTTTTATGACTTTCTAAGTACTTTTCCCATTCTGGCACATTTGATTCAATGGCTCTTAACAGACTCAAGTCCCAGTCTTACCAAAATTATAAATCTCATTGCAACATGAAACAAATTCCTGTTAGTGGAAGGGGCCTCAGGTAGACCTTCTTGTCCAATCCCCTCATTTTATAGATGTGGAAACTGAGACCAAGATCAAGTAAAGCACCTAGAGTCTTAGGGCGTAGTAAGCATTGGAGTCAGGATTTGAACCCAAATCCTCTTATGCCAGTGCCACGCTTCATTCTCAAATACCACACAGATTTCAACAATAATCCAACACTTCAGCAGACATTGTACAGAGCACCAGGTTAACCTCTGAGTGATATATCACTCAGATTAAATATCACAGGCCATGTGATATTTACTTCATGGAGCCTGAAGTAAGATGTAGGGGACAGAGGTGAATTGGGGGTGGGAGGAGGAAAGCTGAGGTATGACATATACAAATGACCATGCAGGTACCCCAGTCTATATGCTATCTGCTTCAGAGGCTTTCCAATCAACTCTGCTCCATCCCGGGATCCAGGCTATCAGTTTCTAGCCTGTCCACCTGAAGGCACTCCCAGGACCTCTCCTTCAATCCTAGATCCAGGATACCCAGCTCCTGTCCAGGACATATCATACACACATCCCTCTGATCTGGCTTGTTCTAAGGTGACTTCCTGAGCCTCGCAGGGCTCAACATCACCACCTACCACAAGGAGGGTCTGTTTTGAACAGGTTAAGAACCCTCTTCCCTCAGTGAATCTCTCTTCAGCTACGGATACTCTGCCTGGATTCATTCTTCAGCGGTAAACATACTCCTACCCCGTCCTCTATCCCCTAACTGCTTACTCCCTTACCCCCACCACTCAACCCTACTCCTAAATGTCCTTCTCCAAATCCACATGCCCCTTCCACTGTCGTCTCTGAAATTACTACTCCATATTTAACACCTACTTCTATATTAAATTTTTTCCTTCCTCACTCTCTCCACCTTTTGGCTCTCGATGGGACCTGGCTCTCTCCTCATGACGCACGCAGCATCAAAAAGCCAGTTTGTCTAGTATTGGTGGAACTCACTCTTACATTCTCTCCCTGCCTTGAAACACACTCACTAGTTGTGATGGGGGGATCCGAATATTCTTTGCTTCCCCCAGTGCTACTACCACACTTTCCCTCTACCACCATCACCTCCTTTGAGGCTCATTCAATCCAAATTTAGCACCCCATCAAGGTTCTGGTAGTTGTTATCTACCAATGCCCAAGACACTTTGCCTCCTTCTTCACGAAGGTTAGTACTTCTCTCTCTATTTCAATTCCTGCCTTCATACTAAGGGACTTCAACATAAATCTGACTATTCCTTCAAACACCCTAACTTCCCAATTCTTAAATCTACTCAATTTCCTCCACTCCTTATCAGCTATAAACAAAAATCTCATATCCTTGATCTTGCCAATCTTGATGGAGCTAGGTGGTATGCTGGATGGAGTATTGGGCCTGGACTCAGGAAGGTGGTTTCAAATCTGGCCTCAGATGCTTACTAGCTCTGTGACCCTGGGCAAGTTACTTAAACACTTTTTGCCTCAGTTTTCTCAACTATAAACTGGGTATCACAATAGCACCTACCGCTCAGGGTTCTTGTGAGGATCAAATGAGAAAATATTTGTGAAAGTAGTTAACACAGTGCCTAGTACAAAGAGGTACTATGTAAATGCTTCCTCCCTTCCCAGTCACTACTGTTCCATTGCCATGTTCATGAATTCCAAAATTCTTTATCTTCTATCATTCCATCATTCCCTTTGCCTTACAATCTCCCAATGTGTTACTCATTTTCACTATGACCTTTGATCTTTCCACTCCTCAAGTCTTTCCCAGGCAATCACCCTTGCACTGGCTACCCTCTCTTCCCTTCCCCATCTTGAGTCCTTGGCAAACCAGTTTAATTTTTCATTATCCTTTACAACTAAGTCCCTTACTCCCTTATACCACTGATCATCCCTCCACAAGTCCACCATGGTTACTCCTACCACTAAGGCTTTCATTCCTCTTCACCTGATGTTGAACAGAGGTGGAGAAAATAAAGACATTGTATTGAATGAGTCTGCTACAATTTTTTTAACACTCTTAATGGGCCTACACTTCAGCAATGAAATGTTTTTATACCTCCTTAATCAATTTGCTATCCCACTCACCACAACAGCTCTTCCAAACCTTTTCATCTCTTCTCAAGCCTTCCATGGTAAACCCCTTCCTCCCACTCTTTTCACCAAATCCCTTCTTACTTCACCATTCAGGTTATCTTCCCCCACTATCTTCTCCTTCATCTCTGCTTCACACACAGAGTCAGTCCTTCCATTTGCGCAGTTGATCCCATTCCACCCTGTCTTGTCCAGCATATATCTCTCTCCTTAACCCTGCTCATTCATTAATTTCCATTGTCTCTTCACTGATGCTTACAAACAGGCCCATGTCTTCTCCATCCTCAAAAAAAAGAAATCCTAGTTTGATGTGACCATCCCCACTAGCTATTGTCCTAACTCCATGCCCTCTCATGGCTAAACTCCTTGAGAAAGGAATTTTAGGAGGTACCTAAAATTGGTGCCTCCACTTCCTCCCCTCTCACTCACTTCCAAATCCTGTTCAGTCTTCCTTTCACTCTCATAAGTCTACTGAAACCATTCTCTCTGAAGTTACTAATGATCTCTTAATTGTAAAATCTAATGGCTGTTTCTCAAATCTTCATTCTTCTTGACCTTTCTGCAACCTCTGAACTTGTCAATCACTTTCTTATCCTGGATACCCTCTTCTCTCTAGGTTTTTGTGACACTGCTCTCCCATTCCCTACTCCTTCTCAGTCTTTTTTGCTTAATCTTTTGCCATGTCACATCCACTAATCATGGGTGTCATCTAAGAATCTTTCTTGAGCCTTCTCTCTTTAAGGGTTTTTAATCCAGGTTCCATAGAACCTTCAAGTCCATTGATAAATTTCAAGGGATCTGTGAATTTAGGTTCTTTTTTTAAAAAAGTAATAACTATTTCAATACAATTGGTTTCTTTTATAATCATATGCTTTAGTTTTTGTATTTAAAAACATTACATTGATTCATAGGCTTCACCAGACCGCCAAAGGGATCCATACAAAAAAAGTTAGGAACCCTTGCTATATACTGTCTTATTTAGTAATCTCATTAGTTCATCCATGAATTCAATTATTATTTTGTGCACATGATTCCTAGATCTATAGATCCAGCTCTCTTCATGTCACCATCACCACTATTTTGAACAGGATATCTTCAAGACATTTGAAACCCAACATGTCCAAAACAATTCATTATCTTTCCCCAAAAAAACCCTCCCTTCTTCCACACTTCCCTATTACTGTCAAGAGCACCATCATCCTCCTGGTTACCCATTTTTTACAACCTCTGTGTCATCCTTGACCCCTCAGTTTCACTGACTCCACAGTGCCGAACTGTTGCCAAGTCTTGTTGTTTCTACCTTCACAACATCTTTCCTACATATCCCCTTCTTTCCACTTCCAAAGCTGCCACTATGACACAAGTCCCTCATCACCTAATACCTGGACTATAGCAATGATCCTCCACTTGGTCTTCCTGCCATAAGTCTCTCCCCACTCCAGTCCATTCTCCAATCAACTGACAAAGTGATTTTCCTAAAGCACAGGTCTCATTATGTCACTCCCCCTACTCAATAAGCTCCGGTGGCTGTTATCTCCAGGATCAAATATTAAATCCTCTCTGGCTTTTAGGGTCCTTTTCAATCTTCTCAGACTTTAATTTCTTTCCACCATTATAAAATCTAGCAACACTTCTTCTTAGACTTTAATCTCTTTCCACAGCTAGATTTTATCTAGCAATACTGATTTTCTTGTTGTCCTGTCACAAGACATTCTATCTCCTGAATTTATGCCTTTTCATTGACTATCTTCCATGACTTAAATGCAATAGAAACTTGGTACCAGTAACCTGGTTTACATATGCTTCGCTGGAAAAGGAAAAAAGTTTTGCAAAATTTGTCTTGCAGGATGAACAAAAATTTGCAGTATAAACATCAAGATTTTGTTGAAAAACATCACCCAAATAAGGCTGTAGCAATGAGAGCCACGAATATTTTTAACGATAATGCAATGTCACATTTCTGTGACATTCTGAGAAAACATCAAAAGCAAGTGTCGTTAGATAGAGTCCTAGTCAAAACGTAAAGAAAAAATCAGTGAGTCAAAACATGAAAGTGATTCTAAAAAATGAAAAATAAATGAAGGCAGGAGTGTTATTCTTACTTTTAGTAAGTAAGTAATTAAGACTAAGCATAAGAGAGGACATTCCTTAAGTCCAAATCCCTGATGTTCTTGTAGAAGGAGATTCTCCTTCTAAGCAACAACCCTTCCTCCTCCTCTTCCCTCTTGTATCCCCCACACCAGCCACGACTCTTTTCAAAGGTAAAATGCACGTTAATTTATTTTATTTTGGGTTTACATTGTGTACTAATCATTGCTATTGTATTTCAGGTGTATTGTGGACAAAAAACCTACTTAAAATTGTAAATAATTATTTTATATGAATATTTTGGGGGATGAGGCACCGATCATCCGACCTTATATTATTTCCTATGGGAAAATGCACTTTGCAACATGAACAAATCACCTGACGAACAGAATCTCAGAATGAATTAAATTGGTAAACTTACTTTTTTTTCCTCACCTCTAGTCTTCTCTGATTTCCTTCAAGAGACAGTATCAACCCGCCCTTCCTGAGGGCTTTCCACTTCCCCACTCCCCGCCCCTCCCCAATCCATTACCAAACTGGTCAACTGGTAATGCTTTCCATTTACACTCTTTGTATCTATCTATAATTTCTTGTATGTTGTTTCTTCCAACAGAATTGAGTTCCTTGATGCTGAGTGAAGTGAGCAGAATCAGGAGATTATACACAGTAAGAGCCACATCGTGTAATGACTAACTTTCATAAACTTAGCTCTTCTCAGCAATGCAAGGATCTAAGATAACTCCAAAAGACTCATAATGAAAAATGCTATCCACATCCTGAGAATTACGGAATCTGAATGCAGATTAAAACATAATATTTGTTCTCTTTTTTTGTTTTGTTTTGTTTCTTCTTTCTCCCAGTTCCTTGTATTGGTTCTAATTCTTCTTTACAACATGACTAATGTGAAAATATGTTCTATATGAATGTATATGTAGAGCCTTTCAAATAAGACAGATTGCATACTGTCATGGGGAAGAGGAAAGGGGAGAAAATTTAGAACTCAAAATCTTATGGACGTGAATGTCAAAAGCTAAAAATTAATTAATGATTTTTTTAAAAAAGAATATGAGTTCCTTTCAGATCAGGGAATATGATTTTACCTTTCTCTGCATCCTGATCACCTGGCTCAAAAGTGTTTAATAAATGCTTTTTGACTAACTAACTAGCTAAGTGGGGCCCAAGCAAGTTAAGGTCATTACTAACTGGGCTCCAGAGCTCCATGGTATAGTTAATATTTGGGTTATACTTTAAAAGATGTATAAGTATTTGATAAGTATTGGATTATCAAAGACTGGGTAGGAGAAGAAGGAAAAGACATCTATATCTAGTGAGTGCCGCAAAGATAAAGGAGCATGAAAATTAGGGCATTGTCCAAGAGCAATCCAGTCTCATTAGAGCATAAAATACATGGAAAGGAATAGTATAGGGTAGAGGTGGAGAACCTGGGACTCCAAGGCCACATGTAGTCCTCCTGGTCCTCAAGTTTGGCCCTTTGACTGAATCCAAATTGGATTAAGGTCACATGTGACCTTGAGACCACAGGTTCCTCACGCCTGGTGACTATTGTAGGGCTATTGTAGTACTAGATTATGCATAGTCTCCAATGCCAATCAAATGAGTTTAATTTTTTCATAAGAACTCAAATAAAAAGACAATGGGACCTCCTGAAAGGTTTTCAGCAGATGGATGACCTAAGCATATGGATGATGTGTGGCATAAATGTGACAAATTATATAGGATGAGGGGTAATAGACACAGTAAAATAGGTGACTGGGGCTTGAAATAACAAAGACTTTTTGCTAGGGTGTTAGAAAGGGGAACGGAAAGGAAGGGACAGATGAAAGAGAGATTACAGAGGTAGACTAGGTAGAACTTGGTGATTGGCTGAACAGTGATGTGAGAGAGAGAGAAAAATCAAGGATAACAATGTTCCAGTCATCCAGGTTTACAAGTCTAAAGTCATCTTGAGCTCTTCTGTCTCTCCTACACCTCGAACTTCCAATCAGCTGCCAAACATGGCCAATTCTAACTCCACATTTTACATTTGTCCCCTTTTCTCTGCTAACACAAAGACCATTCTAGTTATCACCTCTTGTCTGGACTATTACAATAGCTTCCTAATTACTCTCCCTCTTTCAAATCTATATCCTTTCCAATTATCTTCCACACAGATGCTGAAGTGAAATTACTACTAATGCAAGATTCTGATCAAGTCATTCTCCTCCTCAAAAAGTTCCAATGACTCCCTTTTGCCATGGAGAGTGAAACTTTTTCATTTCACATTTAAAGACCCTAAGCCTACATTTCCAGGTTTATTACACATTAGACTTCACCTCCCTCCCTCACTACTCTATGTTCTAGCCCCAAAGTGTCAAACACTCTACGCAACGCTCCTGAGTGCGGCACAAACCAGATTAAAATGCCTGAGAACTATTTAACACAATAAATAAAAATATAATAGAACATAGATAAAGTACACGATATTCCATCTGAATTTGCCTTGCTTTTGGAAAGGCTTTCCCCCCATAACTTGAAAGTATTTTCTCCTCACTCCAACCTCTTGGGATCCCTAGTTTCCTTGGAGGTTCAGCCTAACTGTCCTCTCCTATAGGATGTCTTTCCTGATCCCCCTAGCTTTTAGGGACTTTCCCAATTATTTGTATTTCCTTTGTATTTTATATTTACTTACATGTGTACACATTCCCCATCCTACCTCCCCACTAGATTATAAGGTCCTCAGGGACTGAGAACTGTTTTATTTTAATCTTTATATTTTCAGTGCCTAGAACAGTGCCTGGAATATAATAGCTATTTCATCAGTACTTGATTGACTGACTAGACTGGTTAGTTAGGTGGTGACACTGACAGAAATAGTGAGGTCACAAGAAAAAGCTGTTTCAGAGAAAGGTAATAATAAGCTCAGGCAGATATCTAAACATAATTATTTTATGTTATGTCTAAATAACAAGCGAAATAAATCCTATAGTCTTTCTCTTCTTTCAAGATGCTATGAAAACTTCCCTGATTCTTCCAAAGGCCTGTGCCCTATGTTTAACTACTTTGTATGTGAATGTATTTTATTAACTTTATACTCATGACATATAGCATTATATTACTTGTAATCTCTCTCATTAGAATATAAGCTCCTTGAGAGGAGGGATTGTTTCATACTTTGTAATCGTATCCCCTGAACCTGGCACATAGTAAATGGTTGTTGTTATGCAGTTGTGTCTGACTTTTCGTGACTCCATTTGAGATCTTCTTGGCAAAGATACTGAATGGTTTAAACATTTCCTTCTCCAGGTAATTTTACAGATGAGAAAACTGAGGCCAATAAGATGAAGTGACTTGTCCAGGGTCACACAGCTAGAAAGTGCCTGATGCCAGACTGGAACTCTGGTCTTCCTGACTCTAGGTCTGCTACTCTATCTACAACACCACCTAGTTACTGAGTAAATGCTTAATAAATGTTTGTTGATGAATTGATATCAATATCCTTCTTCCTGGATCTCATTTTCTGGCTTCCAAAGCTCTCCAAATACTATAATATCCAGACTGAGGGATGACAAGATAGTTGTTTTCCAGTATTTAGTATCATAAAATATATTTGGAGCTGGAAGGGGAAAGGAAAAGGGAATAAGAATTTTTATCACACCTACTATGTGCTAGGCATTGTGCTAAGGACTTCTTACAAATATGAACTCATTTGAACCACACACAAAACCTTGAGAAATAAATGCTATTACAATCCCCATTTTACAGTTGAAGAAACTAAGGCAAACTGAAGTGAAGTGTCTTTCCCAGGGTTAAATAACTAATATCTGACACTGGATTTGAATTCAGGTCTTCCTGAGACCTATGCTCTATCCAACTCACCACCAGCTGCCTAAATTAAACTAGATCATCTTGAAAGTCAATATCCTCTAATCCAACCATCTCATTTTACAGATAAGAAACAGAGGTCTGCAAAGGTTAAGTGACCACTCAAGGACACACATATAGTAAATATTTGGATTAGAATTTAAATCCTCTAACTCAAAAGACAGTAAGAACTCTTTCAGCTACAACACCTAAGACATGTCATGTCAAGGAGGGATTAAGCTTGTTCCACTTGGCCCCAGAGGGGAGAGCTAGGAGTGAAGGGCAAAAACACCAGGGAAGCAAATTTCCTTGATGGAAAGGAAAGCTTCCCTGCAATTAAAACCACCGAAAGTGGGATGGGCTGGCCCCAGAGGCCATGGGCTCACAAGAGGAGTCTAAAGCAAAGCTAGGTATGCACTGGTTAGGAAATATTACAGTGGATTCTTGCTCATATACTGGTTGGACTACATGGTCTCTGGGAATGCTGGTTGTGAGATGAGGAACCTTCTCCCCACACCCTCTCTGCCTGAACTCAGGTGGAGAATTGTTTTGGTTTTTTGTTGGTTTTTTTGTGCTCTGGCTACGTAATCACCTGTCAGCTAATAGCCCCAGGTGGTTTTCTGAACCCTAAATCACTGGAGTTGTAACAGCTCCAGGACTGGTTCTAAGTCACACACACACAGTCTCTCTGTCTCTGTTATTGTGTGTGTCTGTCTCCCTTCCTCCCCCCCCCCCCACCCCGCACCCCCATTAAGCGGAGTCAGGAAGACCTCAGCTGAAATCCTACCTCCGGCGCTTACTAGCTATGCAATCCAAACCAAGTCTCAACTTCAGTTTACTTTCTAGTTTTGGTGATGTAGGGATAATCATGGTACTTATCTCAAAGGATTGTGGTGAGCATTTGAGTTAATATAACTAAAGTGCTTTGCAAACCTTAAGTGACATACAAATGCTAGGTATAATAATAATTACTCTTCTTCCAACACTGACTTCTGACAATGAAAGGAGCCTATTCGACAGAAGCTTCCTAATATCTCAGCTGTCTTGGTAACTTCTGTTACTGATAATCATTGACTCAACATAATCTGAAGGCATTAAATATCAGAGCTTGTGATGGCGGAGCAAAGAGGCCTTGGGTCAAGGGGTAAGGTAATGTGATAAGCACCCTAAATCATAATAAAGGAGCAGCTAGGTGGCACAGTGGATAGAGAGCTCAGTCTAGACTCATCTTCCTGAGTTCAAATCCGGTCTCAGACACTTACTAGCTGTGTGACTCTGAGCAAGTCCCTTAAACCCTGGTGGTCTCAGTTTCCTCATCTACAAAATGAGATGGAAAAGGAAATGGCAAATCACTTCAGTATCTTTGCCAAGAAAACCCCAAATGGGGTCATGAAGAGTCAGACACAACTAAAACAACTCAACAAGAAAATCATAATGATAACTAAATTTTATATAGCGCTTTCAAATTTTCAAAGGGCGTTATAGAAATTATCTCATTATATTAATCCTTTTAGATTGATACTGCAGCTATTATCCTCATCTTAAAAGCTAAGGATGCTAAGGATCAGAAAAGTTAATCAGAGAAGTCACAGAGCTAATAAGTACTGGGCATAGAATCAGAATCCAGAGCTTCCTAATTCCAAGTCTAGAATTCCCCCCACCAGAGTCTGCTACTACAACACAATGCTAGGAAGAAGGAAATGAGAGAGGAAGAAAGGGAGGAAGGAAGGCAATTCAACTGTAGGATGAAATCTTTCCAAAAGTAAAATCTATTCATCGATTAATTTATTTAGCATTTGTACAGTGCTTTAATCTGAAAGTATTTAAGGTAGCTTCCTATTTTTCAATGTACGAATTTTCCAAGAATAGTCCTCTGGGTCATTCAAAACTCAGTTGGACAAAAAGCTAGAAAAGGAAACACCACATTAAGACCCTGGGGGAAATAGGAGGAAATAATATTTCTCAGTTTGTTACAACGATAATTCAGAAATCCTGGGCAACACCTGTTAAAGAATAACTGCAAAGGAAAGTTATATGTAAATTTTTACAAGCAGGGCATTCAAAATTGGGTAACTGAAATTCAGCAGACACAAGCAGAACTACTGCCAACCCTAAAGATGGATGAAAGAGAACAAAGAGTCAGACTGAAAAACTGGGTTACATTACTTAGGAGGAAAATTTTCCCAAACTGATACCAGTCAATAAACTGGAACAGGGCAGTTTTCTTATTAAAGTCCTAACATCACTGTAACTGTACAATTTCCTAATAATCTAATAGTTTCACACTTATTTACATAATTATGTTGTATTTTATCATAATCAAACAAATAATATACATACACACAAAGGAGTCCACAGCCTTGAAACAAAGCCATTTTTCATGCACTATGACTATAAGCTTAATATGAAAGAGCAGGCAATTTATCAAGAGTAGTCAAATGCATGGAGAACAGGAATAGGGCTAGTGTTCTTTTATTTATTTATTCAGTTTCAGCCTCTTTCATTGGCTTTCCTTTGAAACTGCACCAATTCACTTAAACCTTACTGTAATAAGTCATAATTACTTTCATTCACTTTAAACTATTTAGAAACATAATCATAGGTCGCAGGACCAACAACCTAGTGAACACTGTGCCCAATTCCCACCAATCTCAAACACCTCTAAAAAAGTGTAATTATACACTAGATATAAAGCAATTATAATTGAATCCACAGAAGAAAAAAGGGAGACAAGGTAAAATCCTTGGAACTAATATAGGAAAACATTAATACTTGAAGCACTCACTCAGTGTACCTCCTTCTACCAGCCTCCATTCTTCCACAGCAGGGATAGACAAACTAACCTTGGATCCATATTTGTAATTTCCTACTACCAGAAGGGCTTTGGGCAGCTAGATGGTTCAGTGGATAGAGGACTGGGCTTGGAGTCAAGAAGACTTGAATTCAAATGTGACCTCAGATGCTTACTAGCTGTGTGACCCTGAGCAAGTCATTTAATTCAGTTTCTTCATTTGTAAAATGAGCTGGAGATGGACATGGCAAACCACTCCCAGTATTTTTGCCAAGAAAATCCCAAGCAGGATCACAAGGAGTCAGAATAAGTACAATTAGCAAGGAGAGAATAATGAAATAAATTACTTTAGGAAGGAAGGAAGGGAGAGAATCAAGAGGAATCATCAGGAGTTTTGTTTTTTTTTTTTTAATTCACAAAAGGATAAAGCAGAATTTAAAGGAGTAGAAGGGATAGTGGAGTTCAGCAAAACTTTAGTGTACATGGATCCCCATGATTCCCTTATAGGTGAATCAAGGTGTCTTTTGGGGGGGAAATCGCAGAGTGGAAGGGGGCTTAAATGGAGAGAGAAGTGGAGGAGGGAAGGAACTAGGTGATATACATTTAATAAGACCATTGATGGGGGGGGCAGGGGGGAAAGAAGAGAAAATCTAAGATATATGGAAGTGATTGTAGAAAACTGAAAACAAATAAATTAATTCTTAAAAAAAGGAAAGAAAACGAGAATTAAAGAGAAAAAAATAAGACCATTGATGAAAAGGGAATGAATGATGTCTGCTCCTATCTCTCAGAAAGAAGAGATGCTACATGAGAATGGAAGAAATGGCAGAAGGGAAGGATTGAAACTGGGGAAATGAAAGGAGTTTCTCAACCCAATAGGAGAGAGAGTTGAACTGAATGAAAAACACTTTCTGGGGAAGAGGAGATAGATGCCTGTGATGGGAGATGGGAGTCTCATGATGGGTTTAATTTAGGGAGAGTTGGTACATTGGGAGATCACCTTCTCTAAGAAAGTATTGTGCCTCCAAAGACAACATCCTGCTGAAGAAGGCATACAGGAACTCCTAGGGGAAGATACCTCCTTGAAAGATGGAGGGGGGAGAAAGAGTATGTACCCCGAGATGAAACGTCATAATCAAAGAGAAGGAAATTATCATGGATAGATCAGGGGATAGAATTAGACTTCACCATTAAGGACAAAAGCTAATTTCTACCATGAGGCCCTGGTCCTATCTATATTTACTTCCCTCATAAATTGATACTTCTAGGAGTAAGACACTCACCAGAAAAAAAGAAAGCAAGATCTATAAAATCAAAAATATTGACATTGGTTAGAAGATAGCACTCACATTTAATACCTCAAAATCTTTAAATCCCTGAGAAATACAAAGAGATTAAAGAAAGAATAAATAAGGATACTTAATAAGTGAATGAAATTACAGGATAAACAGGAAGGGAAGAGATTTGATGAAAAGAAAAAAGCGAAGAAGTTCTTAGGAAAAGACAGAAAAACTAACCCAAAAAGTGGAAAAGAAAAATAGGAGGGTTTTTTTAAGTAAACATTTAATCAATGGGAGAAAGAGAGGAAGAAAGAGATAACTAAATAAAAGGGGAAAAGAAATCAGTGGTTTAAGGAAAATCTGAAAACTAGGGAAAGGGTTGACAAATGGAGAGGGGAGGAGGGGAGAAAGGAGAGAACGGGAAGGGGAAGAAGTGAGCCTGTGGGAATAGGACTGCATCACATAGTCTTGCCAAAACTAATCACAGGGACAAAGTATTAAAGAAAAAAAAGTATAAAAATATTTTAACTGAGACACAAATGTGGTAATAAATAAACACACAAACAAATAGATAGATAGATGAATGAATAAATAAATAAATACATCTATCCTACACAAATTCTTCTCCAAAACTGAGAAGCTACTCTATTAAACTCTTTTTATAAGACAAATATTGTTTTAATACCTAAACCATGGAAGGGTAAAGCAAAGAAAGAGAATTTGTACAAATTTCTATCTGTATCATTAATGAATATTGATTCTAAAATTTTAAATGAAATTCTGGCAGGAAGATTATAGCAATTTATCCAAAAAAAAAAAATCTGTGTTTTGTAACAAGAATGCAAGGATGGTTCAACATTTTTAAAAAATTAACATAATTGAACATATCAAAAACCAAAAACATCCAGAACTACATGATTATATAAATAACTGCAGAAAAAAAGCCTTTGAAAAAATATAATTACTTATACTAAGCATAGACATATAGGAATCTTTATATATATATATATATATATATATATGATAAAATGTATCTATCAAAAACCAAAAACTAGTACTGAATATAATGAGGAAATAGGCCCCTTCTAGTAAATAAAAGTAAAAACAAGGATGGCCCCTTTCCCTGCTTTTATTTGACATAGTCCTAGAAATGCTTACAAAAGCAGCTAAACGGGAGAAAGAAAAGCAAAGAGGAGACACAATTATTCCTGATGGTTGATGGCATGATGGCTCTTAGAAAATTCTAGGAAATCAGTAAAGAAACTGATGCAGGCAACTAATAGCTTCAGTAAAGTTGCAATCTACAAAATAAACTGACTTTAAAAATCAATAGCATTTCTGTATAATAATGATGAAATTCAAAAGACCATAACAGAAAGATAAATCCCACTCCAAATAAATATAAAATGCATAAAATATCTTGGGGTCACTCTGCCACAGCAGACTCATAACCATTCTATGATTATAAAATGCACCTTAAAGAAATAGAGAACACTTGAAGTAACTGAAGTGTTCATAGTAGGGCTATGCCAAAATAATGAAAATGACAATATTACTGAAGTTAATTTATAGATTTGGTGCTATACCAATCAAACTATCAAACAGATAATTTGTAGAGCTTGACAAGATGATACTGAAATTTATTTAAAGGACAAATAAGCTAAACTAGAAAAAAGAAATGATGAGAAAAGGTAGGAATGAAAAGGGGATAAATAGCATTTTTGACCCTCAAACTATAGAGCCTACTAAGTGGCTTAAACTAGAAAAACAGAAGAAAATCAGGAATAACTTAACTCAATAACTCAGTATTCAATGAACCAAAAACATAAACAACCTAGGAAAGGACTCCCTGTACCAATAATTTCTTGGAAAATTAGAAGACAATCTAGTAGAAATTGGGTTTAGAACAACATCATATACCATATACTAAATAAATTTTAAAATTAACACGGGAAATAAATATCAAAATCATATCATTAAAAAATTAGAAAATAGGCAAATAAGCTATGGCTAGAGAATGAATTCTTTTTTATAATTTTTATTAATATCTTTTGTTTTTCTACATCATCAAAATTCCTCCAGGTATCTTTCCCTCTCCCTCTACTCAGAGCCATATGATATGGCAAATAATATTTTTAAAGAAAAATAAGAGAAAAAATCAGCAAAACTGCTCAATACATCTAAATAGTCTGAAAATATGCACAATGAACCGTGAAACTACCAGTGTCTTCTCATAGTTATTCTTTAAGGTTATGATCACCCTTTGTAATTTTGCCACAGGTAATGGATTCTTAACCACAAAAAAAAAAGAGATAAAGGTCATTATAGCAGGTAAAATAGATAATTTTGATTACATGAAATTGAAAAGTCTTTGCATGAACAAAATTAATGCAACTAGGTAAAAGGTCAACTGGGAAAAAATCTTTGCATCAAATATTTCTGAGAAGAGTTTGATATTCAAGATAAATAAACTAACAGAAATATGTAAGAACAAAAGAAATTCCCCAATAGATTAGTGGTTAAAGAATATGAATAAACAGATCTCAAAGGAAAAATTCCCAATTATCAATATCCATATTAAAGAATGTTCCAAATCACTAATAATAAAAGAAATGCAAATGAAAACAACCTTGAGGTTTCACCGCATAACTAGCAACTGGGAATAGATGACTAAAGTATAGGAAGAATCAATTTTGGAAAGATTATGGTAAGACAGGCACACATACTTTGTTGGTGGTACTGTGAATTCTCCTAACCATTATGGAAAACAGTGTTTTCAGTTCTTTGAATAATTCCAAACAGCTGTCCAAAATGCAAATGCAAACTAAAATATTTTTACTGGAACATTTTGTAGTATCAAAGAACTAAAAATAAAGTAGATACCCACCAGCTGGAGAGCAGCTAACAAATATTGGTAGGTGAATGCAGTATAATATGACTGCTGTAAGAAAAAAAATGAACATTCCTTGTGAATTCCTCATGAGAAGCATGGAAACACTTGTATGAATTGGCACAAAGTAAAAGCAGAAGTAGGAAAACATAAATACAACAATGTAAATGGGGAAAGCAGCAATAAAATAACAAACTTGATACTAAGAAAGGAAGATTCTTTTGTAGAGATGGTAGACCATGGGTAAGGATAATTTCGTGTAGCATCTTTCAGTATTTTGGTTAATTTTCTTGATTTTTTTATCTTCTTTTCTTTATTCTTTATTTTGAGAGATGGCTCTCTGAGGAGGATAGAGAGAAAAGCAAATATTGGGAAATCTAGGTGACGTTAAAACAAAAGTTATCAATAAAATGTGCTTTTAAAAAGATAAAGAAACTTAAAGCCAGCTTGGTCTTCCATAGTACCTTTTACTAAGGGGTAGCTAAGCGTATAGAAAATTAATGTTGGAAGGAACCTTAGAATCCCTTTAGCACATCTCCTTATTTTGTAGGCAAAGAAGATGAAACAAAGAGAGGTTGAGTAACTTGTCCAAGGTCACACAGTACTAGAAGAGCCACAACAAGCCTGCAGCTACCTTGACTGCCAGGTCAATTCTCTATAATATAACATGACTGAATTCACCTTCCCAATATGCTTATTATGTGGGAAGTCGGGGAGGCAGAGATATTTATCTTCCCCATTCTTCAGAAGCACAAGTTCAAGAACAGAAAATAAATTGTCTGTCTGGTATAGTCCAAAAAATCCATACCAGTTTATTAGATTGTAAGCACTTTGAGGGTATAGATTTTTTTTGGTTCTATTTTGGCAAACTCAGCAACAATGAGCCGTGTTTTGCATGTGTCATGCACTGAATAAACGTTTGTTGGATTCAACTGCACAATTAAATAAAAAGTAATGAAATAGTATGAAAAGTAACAGGACTCCATAGCCTTACTTTTTTTTTTTTAATCAATCAAATGCTGGGAAGGGGGAGGGGGATAATGAATGGCTGAACAAATTGTGGTAGAAGAATGTAATGTAATACCATTGTACTGTAAGAAATGATGAATACTCATTCAGAGAAACTTGAGAAGATTTAATAAACTGATGCAGAGTGAAGAAAGAAGAGAGAACAATTTACTCAAGCCACAATAATGGAAAGGAAAACAGCACTGAAAGACTCCAGAACTCTGATTACTTCAAGAGGCCACAAACAACCTCAGAAGATCCATAGTGAAGCCTGCCTCCCACCTCTTGGCAGAAAGATACTAGCAACAGAAAATGAGGCATTCGTTTTCAGACAGGCAATATATTGATTTATTTTGCCTGACTACATTTATTTGTTGCAACAGGGAAGGAGCGAGTGAGAAGTCAATAGGAAGTGATGATAATTATATATGTACTAATATGACATTGTTTAAGTCAACAGGAAACTCCATTTTGCATGTGCTTTGACTTCCTGGGAATATGAAAAGGTGGCATACAAAAAGGCAAAGAAAACATGTATCCAAAATACATCAGTGTTAGCACTAAAATCAAGTTAGAAAGTGAAAAACATACCAAAGGTTTCCATGATTCTTTTTTTTACTTCTACTATACCCAATAGAAATATTAAGTAAGCAATACCAAAAAGTTATAAATGGCATTTTCTGTGGCTTCTATTGTAAATTTTTAAAATTGCTCTATTATTTCTGAGAACAAATTGTAGAAAGAGGAACAACAAAATCCTAAGCAGGAAGGGCTCAAGATAATAAAATTTCCCTCATCTGTTTCCAGCATGGTCATCCACAAAATTGAGTGATATCTTAAACAATTAAGACTGTGTTGATAAATATTTAACAATTGGTTGTCCAGGAGGAAAATGTGTGTAAGACACATTTTTAAAGTTTAATCTTCATTATTAACATGTCCTTAAGTCTAGACAATCCATAAAACAAAATAATCAATTCCTCATTTATGCCATTTGCAGATTTTCAAGGTGTGAATGCTCACAACGACTATTTAACAATGGCTCTCCCCAGCCCGTTCTGCTAGCTTTCATATAGCTCTTTCAAAAAAAAAAAACAAAAAATTTGTCTGTTCCTGAGTTTCTCTAGAATCAAAAAAAGGTTAATCTTAGCTGTGACCCATTTTGCAGAAAGATGGAAGAATAAAACAATCATGTTTACAAATCAAATCCAATTTTGCTCCAGAAGGGTACTATGATATAAACATATAGATACGCATATTGCTGCATATATTAGGAGTCTATTTATTCGAATAAGTTTTTGAATATTTTTTATTTTATTTCTTGGAACTGAATAATCCATTTTAAAGCTTTTTAATTTCAAAATTTACTAAGAAGTTACATAATGTTAGAGCTATAAGGAAGCTTTCAACTTACTCAACATAATAATAATGATAATAGCAATGAACATTATATAATACATAATCTCATTTGAATCTCAAAACATTATTAAGTATCACAAGTACTATTATGCAGCTTGTATTCGCGAGGCAGGTAGGTGGAGCATTAGGCCTAAAGTCAGAAAATCCAAGTGCAAACACAGTCTGAGGCTCTTACTGGCTTTCTGACCCTGGACATGTCATTTAAAGGGCAGTTAGATGGTACAGTGGATAGAGCACCAGTGTAGGAGTCAGGAGGACCTGAGTTCAAATCTCACCTCAGACACTTGACATTCACTAGCTGCGTAGCCTTGGGCAAGTCACTTAACCCCAACTGCCTTATCATGGGTCATCTCCAGTCATCCTGCTCAATATCTGGTCACTGGATTTAGATGGCTCTGGAGAAGTGAGGCTGGTGACCTGCACAGCCCTCCCTCACTCAAAACAAAGTCAAGTGCAAGTCATGTCATTATTTCTCTGATGGCATGGTCTTCTTTGACAACAAGGATGAACACACATCTCAATTTCCTAAACTATGAAATGAGGATTCTATAGCACCTACCTCCTAATGTTCTTGTAAGGATCACTGTGTTTAATAAGAGTTTGCTTATTAAGTTCAGAAAACTTAAAGCACTTATCCAGTTAATAAGGGTCAGAGGCAAGATTCTAATTCTAGTTTTTTCTGACTCTACTTTTAGAGTTCTCTTTGACTATAAGACTCATACTTTTAAGATGCAGAATCACAGGACACTGAAATTTAAAAGATTAGATAGAAAAATGTGAGCTAGTTACTATAGGATATATTATACTGATGTGAATCTTACTTACTACAACATGCTAAAAAAGAAAAAAAAAAACACTCACAAATCCTAAATTAAGGCAAGGCTGGAGAAAGAAAAGATTAGAAAGAAGCACCTCTAATAACCAAGGAGATGATGAACTGGAGCTTTGCGATAGAATAATCACCAACCCTCCTCTTTCCTAATCCCAAAGTTTCCGCTAAAGATGTTAGTGAAAATTTCTATAACTCTATTAATTTTTCAGCATTTAAAAGAGGAAAAACATTCAGTAAGTCTCCTTTTCCCTTTGGAATATATTCTATTAAAATGGTTACATGGAATGGGTCATTTTAAAAGAGATTCCATTATGCTTCCTGAGTTCATTGTTGTGCATTTTCTGTGAAATTATGCACATATGTAGCAGACTTTGGAAATTAATTTAAATTAATGTTTTTATTAATTTTTAAAATTTTATTAATTTAAATTTTATTAATTTAAAAATAATTAATTACTGTTTTCAATACGGTTTAGAGAATACTAGATTTTTTAAAAGGTATGTTTTATTATTCTTGTTGGTAAACCAGTTTTATTCTGAATTTCTTAACAGTAGAGAACTATTCTAGGATCTAGGTTGACACCATGCCATTCAGTGAAGACCAGAGAATATTAAGAGAACAGCACTGTTATCATTTAGTAAGACTCAAGTAAACCTCTACAGGATTATCTTTTAAGGCAGATTTTACAAATCCTGGAACTCTATTAGTACATACAAATGCTAAGAAAGTTGGCTGAACTATAGAGTGGTCCATCTCAAGGCAAGAACTTCTAATCAATGAAAGTTAAACTCCAGCCATTATAAGCATTTTTAATGACCTTCCTTACCACAGAACCTAACTATATAAAGACACCATCACATTATGCATTGCAAGACTCAGTTCATTAGCAGGAATATAATACATTGCACAAACATACTGTGAGGATAACACAATTTCAAAACACAAAAAGCAAACAATATCAAATATTTGGCAAGTTTTCAAAGAAATCTGTTTTGGAACATCATAGAAACAAGCTGAAGAAAGTCAAACATTCCTAAAATGACTCATCACATAGAAACAGGGACTACAGAGTTGACATGCTTATTTTGCTTATAAACAATAATGGTAAAATATTTTCTTGATAAAGATTTGGTGATTATAAACTTCAATTCAAAAATCTCATTAAACTTACCTACTTCTATGGATTACCACCATCCTTCCTGTCACTCAGTTTTGCAAATTCAAATTCAGCCTGGACTCTTCCCTCTAGCTTACCCTCCATACACAATGAGTTCTGGCTGTATAATATGGGGTTAAGTGACTTACCCAGGGTCACAGCTAGTAAGTGTCTGAGGCTGGCTTTGAACTCAGATCTTCCTGACTCCAGGTTGGTGCTCTATCCACTGTACCACCTAGCTGTCCCTTACAGTGCATTATCTTTCTCATTCATCCCCTTCTCTCCATTCACAACTACCACCCTGGTTCTAACTCTAATCATCTTTTGCCTACACTATTTCAATATCCCTTAATGGGTCTCCCTATTCTATCCCTCTCCCATCTATCCTTCTATGCATTTGTCAAAATAACATTCCAAAAGCAAAGAACTGTCGTTCCCATGCTCAAAAATTTTCACTGGCCTCTAGATTAAAACACAAACTCCTGAGCTTGTAATTTTGAGTACTTTACAATCAAGCTCCAGACTGCCTTTCCATCTTTATTTCATACTTCCTTCCCTTCATGCATCCTGAATTCCAGCCAAATTGACCTCCTCAAAATCCCTGAATTTGGCATTGTATACCTATCTGTGTACCTTTGTAGACTGTTCCTCATGAAAGTCTCACCTACTATTAGAATTTGCAACTTTAAAAAAGAGTTTAACCTAGATGTCACCTCCTACAAAAAGTCTTTCCTGACCCCCCTGATTGCTAGTCCTTTCTCTCATCTAAGTTATCTTGTATTTTCTTATCTGTTTGGATGTTGTATCCCTCAGTAGAATTTAAGCTTCTGAAGTAAATTTGAAAGCTGATTTTCATTTTTTTTTTTGACTTTAGTGCCATGCACCTTGTCTAATAAATGCTCATTCAACTGAATCAAACTATTAACAAGATCCTTTATCAGTCGGTCTTTTCCTTAAACAAAATTTTAGTCTGTTCATTGTCCACAGGAAGAATAACTACAAATCATAAAGGCTCCTTAGCCATTTATGAGATTGAGTGTGTTCGTCCTTCGTTGCCCAAGAAGACCATGCCATCAAAGAAATAATGGCATGACTTGCACTTCACTTTGTTCTGAGTGAGGGAGGGCTGTGCAGGTCACCAGCCTCACTTCTCCTCCAGAGCCATCTGAATCCAGTGACCAGATATTCATCAGGATGACTGGAGATGACCCAGGATGAGGCAATTGGGGTTAAGTGACTTGCCCGAGGTCACAGAGCTAGTGAGTGTCAAGTGTCTGAAGTGAGATTTGAACTCAGGTCCTCCTGACTCCTGCACTAGTGCTCTATCCACTGTACCACCTAGCTGCCCTATTTATGAGACCCATCTAAGGAATGTAGTAGTTATCTCATGATGGAAATCTGAAAGTTTATGGGGAGCGGGAAGGGGCAGCAGGGGAGGAGAGACACTTGGCAAGACTTCTTGAGACCCAGAATTAAAATTTTCTTCACTATTTCTTCTAAAAGTCACTGTATCTCACCAAATGAAAAAATGTGCAAACCATGCATAATTTATTTCCTACAACACTACCATTTAGTAGGGACCAAACATTGCTTGTACAGATACTTGTTATAGGGAGGGAGAGGATAAGCCCGAGGGATTGCAATGGGACCTATGCAAGTACTATGGCAATTAGATTAATCAGATTGTAAATACTAAGGATAGTAGCATTGCATTATACCATGAATTATACATATTCAAAATGTGACCACAAGTATAATAATCGCATACAGTAACATCCTAAAAAGTGGTAACATTGGTTCAACAGCATTAATAGTCCTTATTTTATTATATAAGTGCTTAGAGAAGCATATAGATATTTCCTTTTGTACCACATCAAAGTTTACCCCGTTAATAAATTAAACAGTAAGTTATTCATCAAAACTAAGGAAGCCAGGAAACTCTGCCTGAGAGCTCATTCTAATAGCATTCTATTTTTTTTATTCATAAATCAATGGTGAATCTCAAAAACTTTGAATTTTGTTTAAAACAAAATTCTTATTAAGCTCTTTAAAAGCCCAGAGCCTGAAAGGTTCTAAATTTGATCTGAGTTCCAGGAGCATTAGAACAAATGTAACTGCATCACAGTTGCTGGAAGAGACCTAAGGAGCCATCTAATTCAAACCCCTCCTGTTTTATAGAAGCTGAAGCTGAGGGCGAGAAAGGTGAGGGGATCTGCCTAAGGTTATACAGGTAGATGACAGAATTTGAAATCAAGTCCTCTGACTCCAGAGCCTGCGATTTTTCCACTCCACCACGCTGCCTCCTTGGACAGAATCTTGGAACTATTGGGGAGCCCATTATAAAATCCTCAGTTTGACGTTGGAAACCAGTCATCATCTGGCTCTCTCCCTACCTTTCCTGACTTCTTTCTTACACCTTATACCCCAGCACACTGCTGATCAGCCATTCAATGACACTGGCCTTCTTGCTCTTCCTCTAACAAGACAGTCCATCCCTGAAGCCAGAGTAATATCCCGGCTGTCTCCACGCTGCTAAAGCTCAACGTCCCCATCTCAGCCTTTTGACTGGAGAGGCGTCCTTCAAGTCCCAGCTAAAATCCCACCTTCTGCAAGAAGACTTTCTTAATATTGTTTTCCCCATTAGACTCCCCGAGGGCAAGGAGTGTCTTTAGCCTTTCTTTGTATCCTCAGCGCTTGGCACAGTGCCTGGCATATAGTAAGTGTTTATTGGCTGTCAGATCCTTTAAGAATTTCAGCCCACGATCACCTGGTCTAATCCCAAAGGCTGCGGGGATCGGCCTCCTGGCATGGGCCAAAGGAACTGAGCTGGGAGAAAGGAGAAAAGTCCAGGCGGTGACTGAGTGTCCTGGATACCTTCAATGCATCCCGCGGTCACCTGAGAATCTAGGGTAATTGAGCGCTACTAAAGGCATGGAATAGATAGGGGGCGGGGGAAGGAGGCGAGGGTGGAAAGCAAAGACAGGAGGAGGATTTTTTTTTTCATCAAATGCCAACATTTTCGGCAAAACAGCCTTTGGAGAAGAAGCCAGTAAAGAAGGTGAAGTTCTTCCCCGGGCCTGTTTGAGGGTTTCTGAATCACTTCCTCCTTTGATCTGTCTCTACATGAGATTGTGGAGTTGCAAGAGAAACAGTTCTCCCCAAGCAGCTTCCTGTGCGCCGGGGCAAAGCTCTCTCTAGATCCTCAGCTTGTCAGATCGGCGGGTTCCTCAAGTCGGGGACAGGAGTGGGGGGGCGGGGGTGTGGTAGAGGGCGGGGCGGTGCATAGACTCTGGAGAAGATCCACCCCCCCCAACCCAGCGAAAGCCCAACGAAAAGAAAAGGGGAAAAGAGAGAAAGAGAGACGGAGACTGCGTTCCCCAACCCGAGCCCCTCTCCTTACCCCAGGGTGCTGATGAAGCCGTTGACGGAGCCCTCTGCATACAGGGACACGATGTCCCCGATGTATAGAAAACTGGACATTTTGTCAGACATGCTGTCTCATTTTCTAAAGTGGGTGCTCCTTTTTAATGGTTTTGGGGAGGATCCCCAGATGCCCTTCGACACCCTCTTTCCCAAGAGCTGCTGGCGTGCCGGAGAGGGACCAGCGAGGAGTGGAAAGGAGGCAGGCGCCCCAGCTAATGCGGCCGGGCTGACCAAACCGCCTCTGGGAGTGGAGCTCGGCCCCCAGCGCCTTTACCTCCCGGGGAGCCGGGCATGAGCCAAGCCTAGTGCCTGCCCCTCCGCAGCTGCTGCTGCCCCACGACAACCGAAAACCGCGGGCGCGCAGGCAGAGAGAGCACCCGGCAGTAGCAGCGCCTCCCGGGCAGGTTTCCTCTTCCTTTCACAAGTTCTGCTGAGTTTTCTCTCTTCCAGCACCTTTGCTCCTCCTCCTTTCTCTCCTCCCTTCTCTGGCTCCCCTCCTTCCCTTCCCTTGACCCACAGCAGGCGCTACCTTCCCCTGGCCTCTGCCAGTGTTGCTTAGGTGTGCGTGTGTCTGTGTGTAGGTAAAAGTGTGTGTGCGTGTGCGCGCGCGCTCGCGCGTGTGTCGCTTTGCCTCGGGCGAAATTTTTGACCAGGTTGGTTGTGCCCATTAGACAAGAAGGAGGAGGGGATTCCGGGCCAATCAGAGAGCAGGGGCCGCAGGAGGAGCTGGGTTGAGAGATGGGGGAGGGATGGGGAGCACGGAGAAAAAGGGGAGGGGATGGAAAGGGGCGGAGACCTATCTGGCCTTGGGGCGGAGTAAACTGGAGGGCTGGGACAGTTCTTGCCCCTACCCCACTTCTACCCCGCCCCTTGGAAATTGGTGAGCCACCTCCCCTTCCCACACCATGCATCCCCCACCCACCCACGCTGCAGAGGACGGGCCCCTAGTTGCTGCCTCTAGGTTTCACGGAAACTTCAGCCTGGAGAGGACGGGGAGTGGCCACCCCTAGAGAGGATGACCCGCAGGAAGTTTTCCTTTTTCCCTTTTTCCCTCCCGCCCCAATGTCGCCCCACTGCGGCCTCCTCCCCTCCCACTGGCCCAGCCTCCCCACTCTTCCTCTGGCTGGTTCCTAGGACTCAGTGGCGTGCTAGTGACTTGAGCCGCTGAGCTTCCTCGCAGCGCCTGGGGAGGGCAGAGAGGGGCCTCTGGGAGTGAGAATGGAAGGAAAGAGCTGTGGGAAGGTCCAATTTATATGGAAAGGAGGAGAGACAGAAAGGAAGAGCGAAGAAGTAGATTCTGATGGTGAGGGAAAGGTAAGATTGAGGAGAAGAAATGCGAGCGCTAAAAGACAGAAAGAGATGTGAGAATTTGGGGGCCTCATTTCATATTTAGGATGAGGCACTGGCCAATGAAACTTAATATTCTAGATCTTGGCATCAGCAAACGCGAGCAGGGACAGACCCATGTTGGCGCTTTTTGCCAGCACGCGGCGCTACCAAGTCACTTGGGGTGTCAGACTGTGACTGGAATACTCAGTGTCATGCACTGGGGAAGATGTCACTTTTTCTTCCGGCTAGCTGGTTAGCCCCTGCGGCAAGAAACAGCGAAAAAAACTGGTTGCGGTGAAATTTAAATTCCGACTCTGACGTTTACTACCTGTCTGACAGTGGGCATCGCTTAATCTCTCTGGGCATCCATTTCCTTATCTATAAGAAGAGAGAAGTTATATGAGTTTCTGAGGTGCCTTCTAGGTCTATTTCAGGGGGTCTTAAGCTCTTTATGTGTGTCATGGACTCCTCAAAATAATGCTTTTAAATACATAAAATATATAGGATTTCCAAGGAAACCAATTATATTTAAATAAATGTATCAACACATTTTCTTTAAATTCAGAGACCCTAAGTAGCCCCTGGCTAATTTAATAATCCTAAAATCACGAGATGAGTCTCTGTGCCTAGCTCCTTAATTCTAAATCCCCAGTTTACTTTCTCACCCCTTAATTCAACAAGCACAGTCTTCTTCGACGACTTGCTTTTGTTTACATTTAAAAGTGCTAACTATTATAATTGCGGAGGTTATAAAACAAAGCTATAGAAAAGAAATGGGAAGTTTGACAAGCTTCCACACAGGCTTTGTTGGTACTGGACTCTTCCCCTTATATCATCTGTTTTAAAGTGTTTCCCTCAGGCATGATAACACATTGTTGATGGAACTGCAAACTGTTCCAACAATTCTGAAAGACAACTTGGGATTACAAGAGAAAATTCACTAATCTGTTCATATTCTTTAAACGTGTGATCCTACCCATGTACCCAAGAAGGTCAAAAACAGAAAGATCCAATACACAGATACTAAAATATTCGTAAGAGTAGTATTTGTGCTAGTAAGGAGGATAGCTGTCTAAAAGCTTAAATTAAATGATCTTTCAGGTCACCTTGGAATGAGATATGTTTGGATACATCCTGGTATGGGTTTGCTGCCTGGGATTTTCCAGGGCATCCCAGGATCCAGATGTAAAAAGAGAAGGATAACATATTTTGAAAAGTCTAAATATCACCACTGTATAAATATATTTGTTCTCCTGTATGTTTACCTTAGGTTCTCCAGACCCAGATCTTAGTACCTATTTTCTTTTAACCTCCAATTCATTTACAAAGCAGTAAAGCAGTTTCATGAAAAACAGGCGATACCAGACTAACCTTACTTCTTTTTTTTGACAGGGTTACTAAACTGGTAGCTCAGGGGGAATGCTGTAAATATCCTTTCTCTAGATTTTATCAAAGCACATGATTAAGCATCTCATAACTATTCTTGTGGAAGAGATAAATCACAGGCTCATGGCTTTAAAACTGGAAGGGCCTTTAGAGGGTATGGTGTCTAACCTCATTTTATAGTTGAGGACAATAAAGCATAGAGAGGTCAAGGAACTTGCTCAAACTTCACACAACTAGTTAGTCAGTGACTGAATCAGAATTTGAACTCAGATCTGCCTGATGCCAATTCCAAATACAATGAGATATATTCAGAAGCAGACTCAAAAAATAAGAATTAAGACTTCAGTGTCAGTTTAAGGGGATGGAAAAGAGGGAATAAGCATTTATTAAATATCTGCTATGTGCCAGGTAGAGTGCTAAGTGCTTTACAAATATTATCTCACCTTGGCAGAAGGTCTCTAGTGGAGTGTCTCAAGGAACTATGGTTGGCACTGTGCTATTTAACATTTTCATGAATGATAATTGATAATTATCATTGATAAAATTATTTGATAAAATAAAGTTTGATAAGTTTTGATAAGAATAAAGTCAGTATTGATCAAACAGAATTGATAAAAGGCATAAATGGCATGCTGATCAAATTGCAGATGACACAAGGTGGCAGGGAAAGCTAAAACACTGGATAATAGGTGGTAGTGATGTGGATAGAAACAATGCCCTAAGGGTTAAAATTAATATTAAAGGTTGCTTTGCCAGTACTTTGTGAAGCTCCTGGTTTATTTTCTAACCCGAAGGTAGCCTAAAGACTATGCCTCTTATCTTGAAACACCATAAACCTTCTCCCTTATCCTGGACCATAAAATTCCTTGTCTCCCCCATCCTGGCTTGTAAAGTTTCCCCTGTCTCCCTTATTTTGTGTCATCCATCCTCCTCATCCTGTCCCCAAATCTCCAATCCCCATTAAAAAACCTAAAAATTACATCATCATCCTACAGGCTGTGTATATGTCTGGTCCTTTTCCCATATCACTGCCTTTGTTTAACTCCTTGCTAAATCTCAAGGCCACTGCCTTTGCCATCAATAAAGCTCCCAGTGGCTACAGAGAAGGTCTAAGTGAATTCATTCACATCTGGACCAGCTCTCCCATTTCTCCCTTCAACGGTAGTATATGTGTCTTTTGTCTATAAATTTTGTAGAATTCCTTTAAATTTTCTCCTATACTCAAAAAGCATCTATTAAATGCCTGCTATATGCCCAGCACTGTGCTAACTCAAAAAAGAATCTCCACTGTAGCATATACCGAACAAGTGATCATCCAGTCACTGTTGCGTCCTGTTATTCCAAATTGTCTTCCAGAATCATTAGACCAATTTGCAGCTCTACCAACAGGAAAATTAGGTAGGATAAGGTTAGCCTTGCTCCCATTTATAGAGTTTCTTTCACATATGCGTGATGTGCTTTTCTTAAATACCATTGCATGTGGTAGAAGAGGCCACATATTCAAGGGAACGATTCTTACCTCTATTACCATTACAATGGGGTGGATGTGGTGTTTAAGGAGGACTAGCACCTCTGATATGAGGACTTGCTGAGCCTTTTCAGAGCTGCTCATCCACCTTTAATGTCTACTAGCATTCATCTCTTGCATGTGGCTCCAAGAAGCTGTAGTATGAACAGTGGTCACACCCCAGTCTAAAGTAGGTTGAAGATAACTGACAGGCCTCAAACCCTTTGTTGAGTAAAGGGTTATGTACTCCAAGCATTTGAAGACTTTCCCTACATGGAATGCACAGATAAGAACAACTTGTTCCATCAGCCATGGAGGAGGCTGAAGCAGGTACTGTGGAGAGCTTAGAGCTTGGTCAGACACAGAAAGCACCAAGGTCATCCACTGGACACCAGGGCCATTGCCAGTCATTCTGACTTTTGTCTTGGACTTTGATGGCTCTGGAAGAGAGTGAGGCTAACAATTTTGTGCAACTCTATCACACTTAAATCCATTTCATCCACAATCAAGACACCACTCTGTGATGTCATTGGACGTCTTGGCAAAAATGAAGGACGAGAAACAATTCCATTAGAGTGGTGCGTCAGAAGGCAGGATGGGGAGTTTTTTAACCTTTGGTATTGATCTTTATCTTTATCCATATCTTTAGCCTTATGAATAGAAGGGTAAATATAGAGTCTTACAGAAGTTCCGTAGGGCACCTTTACAAGTAGAAGATCAGAGTGGAGTGAGAAAGGGCATAACTGAACGGATATTTATGTGAAAAATATCTGGGGGTTTTAGTGAACTGCAAGGTCAGTATGAGTCAGCAATGTAATGTCACCTCCAAAATCTGTAATCTTAAGAGAAGCATGGCTTCTAGGAAAAAATAATTGATAGAAATGCCTTGATCATTCTATCAACTGGCATATCCATTCTATGGGAGTTTTTATATTTCTTATTTGTGAGATGAGAGCTAAAGTGGAAAGTCAGGATGTTAATGCTGAACTGAAATGTTTTGCCGAAAAACACTAATAACTGAAACAGTCACTATGATGAAGAGAGCTAGCTTCAAAGCCAGGAAGACCTGGTTTCAAGTAGTGCCTCTGACTCCTAACTTATGTGACCTTTTGCAAGCACTTAAGGTCACTTAGAGGCAATTCTTTCAGACCATAAGTTGCAGAGAAGGGTCTGACTTGCAGTGGTAGAGGCTATTTTCTCACCTATTTTCTCATCTCTACCAGTGAAGTAAGAGTCCCCATCCCTATACCAGCCCCTTTTGTATAAAAAAAAAAAAGTCAGAGGCAAAAAAAAAGGAAATTAAAACATAAAAGGAAAAGGAGAAGTATCATGATATAATGGGTAGAATGCAGGGCATGGAGTCAGTAAATAATAATAAAAATAGCATTTAACATTTATATAGCACCTATTATGTGCCAAGAACTTTATAATTGTCTCATTTGATTCTCATAATAACCCTGCAAGGTAAGACCTACTATTATACTCACTTTAAGGATGAGGAAACTGAGGTAAATAGAGGTGACTTGACCTCCCCAAAGTCACATAGCTATGAAGTATCTGAGGATAGATTTGAATTCAGATCTTCCTGTCTCTAGATAGCGTTACATCCTCTGCACTTCCTAACTGCCCCATTTTTAAAAAAAAAAGCCTGGGGAGTGGCTGAACAAGTTGTGGTATATGAATGTCATGGAATACTATTATTCTATAAGAAATGATGAGCAGGTGGACTTCAGAAAAATCTGGAAACACTTATATGAACTGATGCTGAGTGAAGTGAGCAGAACCAGGAGAACATTGTACACAGTAACAGCCACAATGTGTGAGGACTGTTTCTATTAGACTTTGCTTTATGTTTCTATGATTGCCCAACTAAGTATGTACTGTTTGACTCAATGAGAATCTAAAATATAAGAACATCAAAATGTGATGAGAGTAACACATCTCATCCTCCTAGCCCTTCACAGCAATACAAGAACTTCCAAAGGACTCAATGCAAAATTCCATCCACATCTAGAGAAAGAACTATGGAGTCGGAAAGCAGAATATTTTCTATTTTGTTATGTTTTGTTTTGGTTTGGCTTTTCTCATAGTTTCTCCCATTTGTTTTAATTCTTCTAGGCAGGATGACTAATATGAAAATGTGTTTAATAAGAATGTAGGTACAGAACCCATATAAGATTGCATGTTGTCTTGGGGAGGGAAGGGGGGAAAATGTAAAATTTATGGAAGTGATTGTTGAAAACTAAAAACAAATAAATTAATTTAAAAAAAAAGCCCAGGACACAATCGTACTTCACACACTGAATGGGTAACTTTGAACAAGTCATCAACCTCTCTATATCTCATTTTCCTCAACTGTGAAAATGCCAGATGCAACAAGTTGAAAACAAGCTTTTTCTTCTACCTTTTTCTTTAAGAAGACCCAAACAACATGCCTGCATAATTACCAAGAGTTGAAGAGCTCCCCACCTCCCTCCCAGACACATCACTTATGGTGATAGAGGTAAGAATTTGTCCTCTGGAGTTTGGGTAGCCTCTACTACCACATGCATTGTTATTTTTGTCTCTGGAAAATCATGCCATATACATAAAAGGAACTCTAGAAATGAGAACGGTTAGTCCTAGGCAAAATTGGGAAATAATCGAAATTTGTTCCCCCCACCCCCACCTATTTCTCAGGACAATCGTTGCCCCCCAATATGGTGCTATCCTCCCTTTCAGTATCTCCTCCCCCAAGTCTCCCTGGCTGCCTTCACATTATATTAACTTACTAGGGACTCTCCAACAGGAAAAATACCCCACTCCACAGAGGTACCTCCTCCATTCAACCAAATTCACCTGTCTTTTGTACTATTCCCTCAGAGCTTCGCTAGAAAATATGAAAACCTCATTCAATGACCCAAGTTTTCTGTGCTCCCAAATAACTTCCTAATGAGAACCCTCAACACTCTAACCCAAAGAAATGTCTAATGAGAGACTTCAAAGATCAGCAGTCTAGTAGGAAAAAGTTTTGGATAAGGTAACTATTCCATGACCCTCAAATTCTACCATGTGGGTCATACCACAAATCTTTCCACAGTCAATGACTTTACCTACATGTATGACTATCCCTGACTGGGATCATATGTACTATTTCTGTTCTAAACAGTTTAGGACAGAAGTCAGTTGTTCAATTGTTTTTCTGTTGTGTCTGACTCTTCATGACCCATTTGGGATTTTCTTAGCAGAGATACTGGAGTGGCTTGCCATTTCCTTCTCTGGCTCATTTTACAGATGAGGAAACTGAGGCAAAACAGGGTTAAGTGACTTGTCCACACTCACACAACTAGTAAGTGTCCAAGACCAGATCTGAACTCAGAAAGATGAGTCTTACTGACTCCAGACCAGGCACTCTATCCACTGCACCTAGCTGCCCTGGGAAAGAAAACGTGTGCAATTTTATACTGAGCTGCTCTAGCATCATATGCAAACATGCTTTTCTCAGAAGGTTTAGAATGGCCACTTTCTATCTCAGAAAGCTCAGTGTAAGTCCTACCACAAAAAGATTAAGAGTAAGGGAAAAATAAAAAAAAAGTGTAGGTAAATTCAGGTACAATATATGCATATAATTATAATGCTTTTTGTGCTTTAATAAAATTTTAAACCACTACAAACTTTTTAACTATGTTTGGATGAATGCTTTATGTTTCCAAAACTAAGCATTATAATGGTAAGTCACAGATTAGGGGAAATTGTATATTTAACAACAAAACAAAATGTTGAAACACCGTAGGAGGTTTTCTACTCTATTTGTATTAAAAGGAGGTCCAAGATATTCCTTCAACTACATTTTCAGAACCTTCAGTACAGGTGCTTAGCAGTCTCTTTCTAGGCACAAAGTAAGTGCTCTGATTTTTTTTTTTCATTTTTATTGATATTGATTTCTCAATGTATCTGTCACTCTTCCCTCTTCCAGGGAACTACACGTTATTATAAAGAATAAAAAAGAGGAAAACAAGTTCAACAATACCAACACATCAAACAAGTCCAATATTATGTGGAATGTTTCACACCCATAGTCGCCTGTCTCTGCAAAGAAGGAAGCAAGTGTATTCATACATCTTCTTCTTTCAGACAAGGCTTGGTCAGTCTAATTTCATAGCATTCAGCTTCAATTTTGCTGGTATTATTGTTTTTACATGTATATTCTCTGCTTATTATGTGTATTTTTTCCAGATTCTGTTTATTTCACTTTGAATCAGTTCAAACAAGTTTTCCTATGGCCTCCATATTTTTCCCATTCCCCATCATTTGAAGTGCAGGAATATTCTATTGTATTCATGTATCACAGTTTGTTTAATCATTATTTAATAAATGAACATCTGTCTGAGTTTTTGCTTCTGTAAAAATGCTGTCATAAATATAAGACCTTTTTAATCATTGACCTCCTTGAGAATACCCATCGTTTATTTAAAGATACTAAATGGTGTGTTATAAGGAAGAGAAAAGAGAATATAGATGGAGCCACAACCCCTAAACCCAAAAAAGTCTGTAGCTTTGAAGCTTGATAGAAAAATATTTATATTGTGAAACAGCTGTTTTCTACTATAACTGTGCCCTGTGTATTATATCCTGGCAGCATGAAATTTGCTTGGCCTACTTTAAAAAAAAAAAAAAAGCAGTCTCTGCCCCCTGGAGACTCTGAGGACAAATGAGCTTTGGTTCCTGCATTGAGGATAATAGTATTTACCCACCATCAGTAGTAGGCAAACAGCTCAGAGCAGCAATTTTCCTAGGAATAATGATATGTTACTCTGAATTAGCTGCATTATTTTGTCTTTTGCCTGTGGTAGCCCTATAATAGTTCTCTGCGTGTAGCTAAGCTTTATGAACTACATAACAATAAACACAAACTTACGAAGCACCTTCTGTGGGTCCAGCACCTCTCTGGGTAACATCACGGATAGGATAGAAAGATATGGTTCTTCCCCTCAAAAAGTTTACAATAATCTAGTTGAGAACACGATTATAACATACAGGAAACAATTAGGAAATAATTTAAAAAAAAAATCGATAAGAAAACCTGGACAGACAATCCTATGGCAGACAATAGTTGTGAAACAAGGGCAAATCTCTCAACTTTGTTTTTATAAAACAAGGAAAATCCTAGTTGTGTTACCTACTTTATAGCATTTCTGGTATTTTAAATATGAATTACCATTATCATTCCATTGTGGAAATTTTTATGGTGGCCTTGCAAGACAGGTAGATATCAGTGTAGAGGGTTTTCCATCTAAGGTTGAGAATATGAGCAAAAGCAGAGCAGAATGTCTCTACTGTTTGTACAGAGGACAATCAGAAAAACTAGTTGTATTGGAGTGTAATATGGTTGGACAGACAGAGTGGAACTAAATGAAAGAGGTCCTTGATAGTTTTCTTAATTTGAATTTTATTAATCTTCCCTTTGGTTTTCAGAATTTCTAACTTGGTATTTAATTAGGGATTTTTAATTTGTTCTTTTTCTAGCTTTTTTAATTGCAAGCCCAATTCATTGATCTCCTCTTTATTTGATTCATGTAAGCATTAAAAGATACAAAATTTCCCTTTAAGAACTGCTTTGGCTGCATCCTAGAAGTTTTGGTATGTTGTCTCATTATGGTCATTCTCTTGAATGAAGTTATTGCTTCTGTGATTTGTTGTTTGACCTACTCATTCTTTAGGATTAAATTATTTAGTTTCCAATTAATTTTTAATCTGTCTTTCCGTGGCCCTTTATTGCATGTAATTATCATTGTTAATCCCCCAAGCTTCCCAGGTGAAAAGACTGCTGCACCCCATCTTTCTGCTGGCCACCCTGTTCCAGGATTTTCTGGGGGTGATATTTTCTGGATTTTTAGAAGTCAATAAAGGAGAGTGAGAGCAGCTTACTGCTTACTCTGCCATCTTGGGTCCTGAAACGATAGCGGTCCTTGAAAGCCAGTCAAGGTAATTTGGATTTGATATAATAAACAGTCGAGAGTGATTATATATTCTTCAGTAGAAAAATGATCTGATAAGTGCAGCGTTCTGAAAGGATCAATTTAGAAGGAGAATGTAGGATGCATTAGTATGAAATAGAAAAGTATGTTAAAGTAGCCTATATGTGGGAAGATAAAGTTATGTATTAGAGAAGAGACAATATGAATGAAGCCAAAAGAGCAAACTTGAGAGCTAGTTTGAAATAGGAAATAATCCAACAGATTGGTTATAGGAGAAGAGATGGAAAAGGCAAAGATGACTTTACAGTTTCTAGCCTAGAAGACTCTAATCAACTAACTTAGCTAAGGAAAGACTCACCACCAAGTTAGTCATAGGGAATGAGTTTTTCAGATCCACCAACTCACATTAGTACAGTTGTGCAGGGAAATAATGGGTCCTTAATATCCTGAATTGAGGAAGGTAGGTGATACAGTGGATAGAACGCCCTAGGCTTGGAATTAGAAAAACCCAAATTCAAATCCAGCCTCAGATACTTACTGCCTGTGTAACACTGGGCAAGTCACTTAACCCTGTTTGCCTGTTTCCTCATCTGTCAAATGATCTGGAGAAGGAAATGGCAAACCACTCCAGTACCTTTGCCAAGAAAACTCTATGGACAATATTAGCATGCTGTGGTCCACAGGGTCATAAAGAGTCAGACATGACTGAACCAGTGAACAACAATAATGCCCTGAAATAAGAGAAAGGAAAATGGCTCATGTGTAGGAAGCTGTATCGCTTAGGAGGCTTTTTATTCCCAACAACTTTGTGAGAAAATTCAAGGATCTTTGCTCATTAGGCAAAAGAGGAAACTGAGACTTAAAGAACCTACATGAATTGTTCTCAGTCACCTGGCTAGTTAGTGCAAGGTTTTGGATTCAAATCCTCTCTCCTTGCACAAGCCACTCAGCCTCAGTCTCCTCATCTGTCAAAAATAACTGATAGGCAACTTACCTCCATTAAAGCCACACAGACATTGTGCTTAATATAGTGGAAATATGAGGATTTTACTTCAGAACTTCCAATTCTAATTTTAGAAGACTACTTCTGAAAAAGCAGATATTTAGTAATGCCTACTGATTGATTTCTCTCCTTTCTCCAGGAAGAATGCAGTCACCAGAACACTTGCCTTACAACCCTGTCTCCATGGTTCTAGTGATATACGCCATGCTTTTCTAAGTTTTACTCAACACAATGAGACTTTTATTGGCTTCTTTGTCATTTGCTTCAAGTCCATAAATATAGTTTCTATTGTCTGCTTTAATTTACACTGACCAATCTCCCTCTCCACCCTAGAAGGGCCCTCTGCTTCTGAAATTGATTAAGGCAGCTCATTGGTGCATGACCCTGCTCCCTGCTCTGTTCCTAACATCAAGGCTGCAACCTCCCATTTCCTATGAAAATCCTTCCTGGAAGAGTTGTTGTGAGGTTCAAATGAGCTAATAACTTTGGAGCTTTTAGCACAGTGTCTGACATTTAGTAAGTGTTAGTTATATATTAGCTATCCTTATTATTATTATTAACCTTCCCCTCTGATTGGATGGCTCCTCCATTTAAAGATGGTGCCCAGGACAACTACATCTCACTCCTCTCCAAGTTGTACTTTAGACTTCCTCTACCACTCTTGCCCTTCCCTCTCCCCCTAACCAGGTACCTTTGCCCACCCCTCCCCTTTTCAGCTTTCCTTTATGTGTCATCTTCCCCATTGGAATAAGCTCAGAAAGAAACAGGATTGTCTTTCTACTTTGTATTTGTACTTCCAGCAGTTAGCACAGTGCCTGGCATGTAAGAAGTGCTTTTATAAATGACTTCTGATTTGACTTAGCCAATAGAATGAATTGTCAAAAAGGCCTGAGCCAAAAAAGGATGAAAATGCAAACATACATACAACTCTCCCACTTTCCTTTAATCCAACATTCAATCCAGGAATTTTGGCTATATGGGCCTCCCTAATCTTGAAAATTTAAGTTCAGTCATGTATCTTAATAAATTTTTACCTATCTACCCACTCTTATATAAGCCCTTCCAAAAAAAGCAGAATATATTGATTGGACATACAAAATTAAGATGTAAATTGATTAATTTCAGGAAATTTTAATTTAAAAGCAATATTCAAAAGTCATTTGTCATAAAAAAGCAGGAAGTGAAACTAACCCTATTTCAATTCATTTAATGCATAACTGTCTGCAAGGAAATGTGCCAGGTACTAGGATATGAAGATGAAATAAGAGGCTGTCTTCAGGGAGCTTTCAATTTTGTAGAGGGTAGAAGTTATATATCCAAATAACTGCGAGACAAGAAAAAATGTAGTAGGGAAGTACAAATTCAGTTCAGTTCAATCAACTGATGTCTATTGAACACCTGCCATATCTTAAGCCCAGTCTTACAAAGACAAAACTAAAACAATTCCTGCCCTGATGGAGCTTATATTCTACTGGGATCCTAGTCAGAGAATTCAGAGAAGGCGTGTATGAAATGATTCACAGTAAAGGAAAAAGAGCAAAGAGGACTATTTATACAATGCAGAGAAAGACAAAAGAAAAACTTTAACACTCTAATTAGCAAAATAGTCAAACATGAATCAAGAAGAGTCATGAATCTATGCCAACATGAGAGCTGGTAAAAGGATGTGTGAATGCTTCACTGACAGCAGACAAGATTCAGTGGGGACATGATAGATGTATTCAAGTGTACGAAAGGCTATCTTGTGGAAGGAGGATTCGATTTGTTCTGTTTGGCCCCAGCAAGCACAACCAGCAGTGGTAGAAGTTGGGAAAGAGGCAAATTTAGACTTGATGTCACAAAAATCTTTCTGACATTTAGAGCTCTCCCAAAGCAGAAGGGGCAATGTTGGAAGATAATAAGTTCTCTTCACTGACAGGTTCTTCAAGCAACTAAATTTCTTCTCGTTGAATATTTCATAATGGGTATTTCTTTTTTTTCCCTCAAAATTGAACTACATCACCACTGAAGTACCTTCCAACTCTAAAATACTATGATTCTGGGGTTCTGTAATGGGAGGTTTATGTTCAAGCTTGGCTGGAATATCAAGTATATAAAAAATTGTTGTTTGCGCATGTTCTCAAGGAGGACCAATGATATCACAAAGGTGAGGACTTGCGTGTGAATTTTACATGAGTATGGTGAGCTGCACAAAGCTGTCATCGAAGTACAGCAGCAAGACTTGACATAAGAGGTTATGTGATGTGGAATAAGTTTGAAAAAGTCAAAGAGAGCTCTTGAATATCATGATAAGGAATTTCATTAACCAGTGGGAAGCTACTGAAGTCTTTTTTCCATAGAGAGGTGAACTTATCAGAGCAGTACACTGGGAAGAACTCACACTATGACATGAAGAATGAATTTGAAAGGAGAAAAAAAGCAACAAATGAATAAATGAATGAATGAATGAAAAAATATTTATTAACAATTTACTAAATACCAAGCACTGTGAATGAAAATACAAAAGCAAAGACAGTTCCTGTCCTTAAGGGGCTTAAATGTGCAGCGTCCTGCCCAAGTGGGCTTGGTCCCTCGAAGGACAGCCTTAAGACACTGTCTAGAGGTAAGTGAGGGAGGCATGACTCTTTGTTGGTGGAGGAGATGGGGAAAGAGAGGAGAAAGACTATAAATGTCTGATGTGATGCCCCAAAATCATAGTTATGTGGTGAGGACCCCAATATGCCCCTTTGTTTCCCATTACTAGCACCCCAGTGTGTAAAATCATTACCTAATTCTTGAGTTGCAGAGCATTCTGTTTTATATTCTGTCCCCTAAACTAATCTGTATGTGTGCCCTAACTACTGTTTTACTACTTGCTTTGATAAATGTTTGCTCTCTATCCACGATGAGATGGTTTTAGGGAGCCAGTGGAGATAAAGCTGTTAGCTTCACAGTCTGGAGCAGGACTACTTCACTTCCCCCTTCCCTGAAGTAAAGAGAAAAAATAATTTTTATTCTTATCTTTCCAGAAGAATCATGCCCCAGTCTGCAAATATCTGATATGTGATGAAATAATTCTAGCTCAGTAGTCCTCTGGAAGATCAAAGAGCAAAGGAATGGCCACCCAGTCACAGCCATCATACTCCACAAAGATGGAAATTCCATCTCTCCAAAGAAGCAGGGGAGAAAAAGTCTAGATCATATCTATCCATAAATACAACCCATTCCACACTGAAGATCACCTAACAAGGTAAGGTACCAGACACTGAAGTCCTCTATCATGCTGATCTGCCAGGCATTCAAACTCTACTGCAAGGAGTGCAATTCCAATGAGCTGGCCAGTCTGAACGCCCAATGTCCATTTACCTAAACAGAGAATTCACACAAAGCAAGTGCTCACAACAGACGTCAGAAGAAGTGGTACAAGGACACTCTCAAAAACTTTAGTATCAATTGTGAGACATGGAAGATGCTAGCACAGGACTACGCAGCCTAGCATGCCTGCTTCGAAGAAGGTGCTGTGCTCTATGAGCAAAGCAGAATCACAGCAGCACAAAGGAAACGTGAGATGTGCAAATCTAGAGATATCTCCATCCCAAATGTTTAAATGGACTTATTTGTGCCCAACCTGTGGTAGAGTCTTCTGAGTTCACATTAGACTAATCAGTTATAGTCAAACACACTGCACCTTGACCCCAACATCATGATGTCACTGATGCTCTTTGAGTAGGAAGGATGAACAAATAATTGGACATAAGAAACTATATTTATAATTAATATACTGGGAAATACATTAGTAAACCCCAGCAGCCAATCACACAACACAGATAGGCACACAGAATGTGGGTAAATGAGACAACCTTCACACACACACACACACACACACACACACACACACACACACACACACACACACACACACATTGTTTATTGGATACTAAGAACAAAGTTCACTTCTCCTTCCTCAAAAACTGAGAGCACATAGATAAGAAGATAGAGTGGCTAAAGGGAACAAATTCCTTCTCACTTGCTTATTAAATAGGTACAGGCTTAATGCTTGTATCTCCATTAAACTGATAGATGGTGTCTTTTCCCTTTAGAAAAAAGGTTGAGTTTAGGAGGAAAAAAGCTGACTGCCCACAAGTTGATTCTTGTGCTTACTTGTTGTTCGGTCATTTCAGTCAAGTCCCACTCTCTGTGGCCCCATTTGGGGCTTTCTTGGCAAAGATACTGGAGGATTTTGCCATTTCCTTCTCCAGATCATTTGACAGATGAGGAAACTGAGGCAAACAAGGTTAAGTGACTTGTCCAGGATCACACAGCTAGTAACTGTCTGAGGCTGGATTTGAATTCACCAGGCCTGGTACTCTATCCACTGCATCAGCTAGCTACCTTCTCATAACCAGATACTTAATAAACTCTGGGTCCTTTGTTTTTTTTCCTACACATTCTGAAACAAGCAATCAGTTATTTAAGTATTAAGTTATACTGTGGAGAGTTGATAGAAATACCTGGTTTACATTCTACCAGATGCTTTCTAGGCTAGTTTACTCCCCCAGCTCCCACTCACTTTGGCAGGTTGGGTCCCCAGAAAGAAGCTGACTCTGATTCTTCTTGTGTTTTTAGGAATAATTCTGAGGGGATGGGGTTTCTATAATGTGGCCCACAAGTCCTCATTAACAACTAGCTAGTATATATCAATTAGCTTTTAGAAAAAGGATTTACTGAAAATGAAAATGTAGAGTATACTAAATATCATCACCCCAATGTAGGGACACCCTTTCCCCTTGTCCCTGGGGAGAGTGGGTTCAACCTTAAAGTACAGTACGATGGTCATAAGGAATGCAGCAAACATACTTCCAAAAAGGGTGCTTCTGACTCCTGACCCTGAAAGTTCTTTTCTCCCTTTGTAGAGTCCTTGGGAAGTTCCCCTCATGTATTGCCCCTCATTGGGCTGTCAGTCAAATTGGGTCCCAAGAGACAGAGCCAGTGATGAATGCACAGTTCACAGCCAGCATTTCTTTCTGCCACAAGAAGTATCACCCCCTTAAGCTGTCATAGGCCTTAGGTGACTGTCTTTCCACATTTATATTCGGGAATTTCCTATGTCATCAACCACTACTGATCCAAGGGGCTACACTGCTAACTGTCTCAAATTGTCAGTGGGACTCCTGATGGGACCTCTGGATTTATAAAACTCACTGAGTCACCTGGGCACTCCCATCTTGAAATATTAATTTGCCTAAGATAAGGGATGTGGGGAAGGAAGGTAGCATGTACAGAGGTAGCATGTGCTTAGGACACACAGTAGCTGGACAGAGGAACACAGCCAACTACCCCTTCTCCTCAGGCAGTCAAAGCATCAAGGCAAGAAATTTGAGAGATGTGTGATCCATCACTTTTGTATACACACTGAAATTTCAGCTCGGCTATTCTGAATCTTCTGTTTTTCTGATTGTTTTTAGCATCTCCAAATCACTCATGCTCAAAAACCAGCTCCTCAAAGTTTCTACCTTATTGAACTATAAGTAGGCAGAAAATACCTGTGCACTGTCCCCAACAGGCCAGTCCCCACACACTGTATAAATCATAGTTGGTTCTTCATTATTTAAAAATACTTATTCATACAGTTAGGGACAGCTATGTGGCACAGTGGATAGAGTATCAAACCTGGAATCCAGAAAATCCGGCCTCAGATACTTACTAGTTGTGTGACCCTGGCTAAGTCATTTGACCTTGCTTGCCTCAGTTTCCTCATCTATAAAATAAGCTGGAGAAGGAAATAGCAAACCACTCTAGTGTCTTTGCTAGGAAAACCCCAAATGGGGTCATAAAGAGTTGGACATGACTGAAAAATGATTAAATAACAAATTCATACAGTTATCTCTTGTGCTGGTCATGACAAGTAGACAGCCAGAGTACTCCACTGGTAGCCTCATGATGGTGAGAGAAAGCAGAGAAGGCCTCTAATACACTGGGTGGATTGCCCGTGATGAGTTTTTGGAAGAACATGGGCAAGAGTGGGATGAGAATAGGAAGGCATGGAAGAGTTGGGATCTGCATTACTAGAGGAGGCTACTGAATTAATAAGATCTCAGATCATTTGAATACAGTCCATCTCCATGTCACTACAATACAATCTTATACATTTCATTTTTTTTCCTGTTAACTAGCAGTGTAACAGATGAGCCTGTAATAAAGCAGGTTGGGAAGAAAGGGAGACTGATGAGATTAGTAGAGTACTACTAACTGACAGAAGAGAAAAAAAATTAGTTGACCTGCTCAACAAAGTTCTGCCTCACTATTGACTACTTTTCTGTATCTTCCTATTATATCTAGATAACCATTGGATTTCAGTTGTGTGATTAAATATAGACCCTTTAAAAATTTCCAATTCAATAACCTTAGAATCCAGTACTATGCTGATCAATGTTTAACAACCAGCTCTCTGGGGGAGGAAAAGTCCCCATAACAAACCTTTAAGCTTAATGTGCATTGTTAACACTTCATTAGGTCTATCGCATCAACAAAACGAAAGTCAAACCCTGATTTATAGCATTTGCTGATTTCTGAGGTATAAATGTTTCAACTGAAAATTCCACAATTTGCCCTCAGAGCCAGCTTGAGCACATCCTTGCCTGACCCAACCCCATCCTCCCTTCTCTAGTCCCCAGAAAGCAGTCTGCCAACAAAACTTAATGAAGTCCAGAAGTTATTCCTAAAATACCTCACCATATTTCCCTTAATTTGGTTCCCTCTTCCTTATGAATTTCATTTGAATTCCATTATCACAATTCTATTTTGCTCTCTGGTTGTCTCATATGCATGTCTTGCCTCCCAATTAGGGCAAGCTGTCAGAGAGTAGGCTCTGCGTCCTACGTTTCATTTCATCTTCAATAATGCCCGGTACGGGAAGGAGCATACATTATGTATTCCATAAACAACTTCTGTTTTGTTGTTATTACAGTGAACACTATAATTATTTTGCCATTTATGCGCTTCATATGACAGATGAGAATGAAGCCTGTTTCTTTTTACAGTGGAAGAAAAACCTCTGGAAAGTAAGGGGTGCCCGCTAATTGGAGAATGGTCGAACAAATTATGGTATATGAATATGGTAAAATAAATTCATGCCATAAGAAATAATAAAGGAGAACATTTCAGAGAAACCTGTGAAGACTTGTATGAACTGATGTAGATTGAAGTAAGCAGAACCAAGAAAGCAATTCTTACTATAACATTTTTTAAAGGAACAAGTTTGAAAGACACAAACTCTGATCAATGCAATGATCAACAAAGATTCCAGAGGAACAACGATGAAAAACATTAGCCACTTCCTGACAGAGGTGGACTTGGGCTTTCAGCTCCCATGCAAGGAATTGGATTAATAAAACAATGAGTATAGGATGGGACATATTGAACTCATATTTGAGCCCACAAATTGTCAAAAAATAATGCCCCTTCCTTCTCTTGTGGGACTCTACCTGGGTTCTACATAGTCTTCCAATCTTATAGTGATCCCCTAGAGTTGAATTGTACCCAAAAGCAGGAAAACAATATGAGTTGCTAGAAAGAAGTTTTACCTTACTGATTCACAGTGTATGTGAACATAAAACTTTGGTATGGGTTATATTGTGGGCACTTTCTGGGGTCATTGACTTTATTTGGATCCTATGCTTTCTAAAGCAACAGTAATTAACTTTAAACTGACCTTCACAATCAAGGCAGGAATGAATCTAGATGGACATTATATAATTATATATGGGGGGGGGGGGTGACTACCATTACTTCTGAGTTATGGATCCTATCAAAAGATTTTATTTGAGAGGAGTTCCTACAGACTATGACAAGAATACCACTAAAAGTCCACTGCTGTCAACTCTTTAGACAACTGTAATCTAACATGAGTGCCTCAAGGATACAGAGAAATACATTATGGGAGTTGACATTTCATAGATTGCACTGAACCTCTAGGAATGAAATGATCACTTAGGTGGCAAAAAAAAAAAACAAAACAGACTTTTATCTGAAAAGCTTGATGGTAGTTGTTCCAAAAGGAGCAATTGCTGTCATGATGGCATTCTGTGGGACATTCAGGAGAGAGGGACACTACTAGGAGGCACTTTGAATGGAAACTCCATCCGAGGTAGTTAGATGGTTTGAGCTCTCTCTTTCTCTGCTTGCTGGTCTATCTCTTCAAATTCCCAAGAGAAGGGTTATAGCTGGATTGTATTGGAGCTGAACTCAGCAAGAAGGAAAATGGATTCTTCCCCAGGCATATTCTACATGTTGCTTTTTTTCATGAAGCTGTTCTTAATTCACTGTTTTTATATATAATTACAACCAGCCATAAAGATCATGCAATCTGTGGTCTTTTTTAATTGCAAACAAAAGACTCCAACAGAGGGAGCCAGTAAATGGCTGGGATTTGGTACAAAGAAAAGAAGACAGAGATCTAAGCCTCTGTCTAAAATAGCCCAAGTTTTGGTTTTGTTATTATTCTAACTTGCAGGCTCCGAGCTGTAACTAATGAGAGAACATTAGGGTTTTGATTTTTTTATTAAGAACTTCTGATATTTTTTTCAAGAGCAGATTGAGTCTTCTGCCCTTGAGGATAAATCCCTAAGCCAAGTATCCAGGGTGGTCTGGTGAGGGAGATGGAAGAGTGTGTGCCCCATCTTGTCTTTCTCACCCATAACCCCCACTGTTTTCTTCTAGAGTCTGTCTAGTAGAAGGATAGGACTGTGACTTTATAACTCAGCCTGGTGAGGGGAAGAGAAACACATAATTGAGGAAAAATGACTGTGCTCCCAAACTCCCAAGTGGGGGATCCCAAAGAGTATCTCTCACTTTATTTCTTGTAACTTTGCCAAATAGCAATACCAAATGGTGAAAGTAATATATTGAGGAAGATATTCAGGAAGCAAGATAATGCTGCACTGAGTGAGCTGCCTGATACTATCAGGTCTCTTCAGAGGGAGATCCAGAAGGAAGGCAACAGGCCAGGGTGTTCAAAGGTACTCTGGTGTAATTTGTAGGCACTCCAAATTTTTTTAACTGAGGGAGAAGTAGTGAGTGTGCCCAAATGTACTCCTAAAGGAGCCCTCAGTCCTGTACTTTCTCCTGAGCAAGGTGTGAAATTCCCAGGAAGATGTCAACTGTTTGATAAGAAATTAATTCTTACCTTGTTTCGGTTAATTGTTGTCTCACCAGCACCACACTGATGATTGAGTTCATATAGTTCGTATGCCTGAGCTTCATTATTGGACATGGCCTTTAAAAGAAAGGGACATCACAGACTCCAGAAACTAGAGATCTGGTAAGTCAGAGGAAGGACACAGAAGAGGTTAGACGTAGAGAAGAGTGGGGCCACACAAATGAATACCATTTCTCGGATGGAGTTCCGTACCGTCACAATGAATTATGTGGATGGTACAGGAGTTAAGAAGGGGAGTTAATTCTCTGACAAAACTAGGATTTTTGCCTGATGTGGGGAAGGGAGGAGCTTAGCCCCAGGTGGTACAATAAGCCTAGGGCAGTGACATAGGCCTCTGAGTAAAGAGAGGAACACTACAGAAATGGATTATGCTCGTCTCTAGCAATCCAAGTTTGGTTTGGAATCAAGGAAGAGGTTATCAAATCTTCTCAACATCTAATTCTGAGTTTCCAACTTTTATGACTTTGGAATTTTTGTCACTATTTTGAAAAGTAAGAGATCCTCCTGTCTTTCTATTTTATTTTATATTATAAATCCAATATAAATATATCGGATCGGATATATGGATAAATATGATAGGATATAAATATATTATTTATGTTACACATTTTATATCATAAATAAAACATATTTATATTTTATATTGTACTTCATATATTTACTACATATTTTGCAATACAAACCAATTTTCACATCAAAAGTAGCAGTACAAGTCAGAATGAGAGTATCCATCTTTGGGAGATGAAAGTGAACCTGTGTGGTTGGTTGCTTGACTACTTGGCAACCTGAGTCTTTCCTCTCACAGAGTAGTATTAGGTGTCTGTTATAGGCACTTGCTAACTTCAATAAAACCAGTCATATTCATTGTGTGTGCATGGGAGCTAAGAGTCTTTTTTTTCCTTTTGGGAGAGAGATCTAGACAAAAGCTAACTTCTGATGTTCCTAGGGGAAATCCTGGGTGGGAGCAAAAACTAAAGATTTGATTAATAAGAGAAAAACCGTCAAGACTGAACACAATCCTAGCAAGCTCAAAGCTTCAGTAATAGAGCAAAATTCCACACAACTGCCTCCTAATGAAATTTGTCCCATTATTGGACAACCCTAATTGTTAACAAACTCTTTAATATATCTAATCACATGTACATCCTTATAACTTCTATCCACCACTCTTAGCTCTTTCTACTGAGGTCTAGCAGACAAATCTAATTCCCTGGATCAGTCAGAAAAAAACGTTTATTGGGCCTACTGTGTGCCAGATACTATGCTGTCATGTCATAAATAGTGTAGGAGACTGCCTAAGATATTATATAGTATCCATATTTTCTCAACCAACATAATAGGATACATGACATAACAAAGTATTTTTCAATATCATTGAATCATATCTTCTGAAATATTTACTTGTGGTTTACAGCAACAGTAAATTAGATGATATAATTTAGGTATTGGGAAGAGAGCTGTTATTTCTGTATATAAGGGAACTCTGTTTACCTCTACAAACTGCGTCTTTAGAGTCTAAGAAGGTAGGTAACAGGCTCAGTATCATACACACACACACACACGTATGTCAGAAGGATATCCTGAACCCAGGCCCCATCTCTGAGGACAGCTCATTCTTCCCCATACCATTTCTCCCATACTATTTCTCTCTTTAGGGATCCATATTATAAATAGTAAGTTTTGAAGATTATCCTAATCATTCTCTTTTGCACTTTTAGGGAAAAAGTAGAAATAATAGAGGAGAGGAACAATTTCTTTATGAGGTAAACCAAGATTTTAGAATGTTTCATTTGGATTTTTTGTGGAGGGGGAAAAGGATGGTGGGAGGCGGCAGATGTCTCTGGAGAGAAAGACCTAGAAAATATAAAGACAAGCAGATCTCTGACTTTTCAAAATAGTAACAAAAACCCATATCCTTAATGTGAAATTATGAGAGCTACTTTTCTCAGAAAGACTCCAAAGCCATAAAAGTTGGGAAAGTCAGTATTAGCTATCGAGAAGACTTGATAACCTCTCCTTTGATTTCAGAGTTTATACTAAGCCTCTCCCTGTCATACCCAAAGAAAATGTTCACTTTGCTCTGGAAAAATGAAAACCCTACACAGGACACGTCCAGCTTTAAAGTATTTTGGTGGTTTATTGTTGTCTGACAGTGGTTCTTTACAGAGGGCCTAATTTGTAAAAGCCTCGGTAACCCTATGAGATCAAGGTATACCAACTCTGATAAGAGCAGATCAAAGATTAGAATGCTGTTGCCTTTTTTCCTCCCTAACAACCTTATCAGTGTCTGGGGTCTGCAAATTTTTTTGTACCATGCTTGTACATTCCAAGACCACTTTGCAACCAAACTCAAGCCTCAGTCTTAGGCCTTAGGCTAGGCAAGAGTTTGTCTACGTTAAACCATTACAAAGCTTTCCCCAAATTTTAGCCTGTACCATATTGAATAAATCATGATACAAATGACACCAAAATGCTAGCTATAAGACCATAATTCTGGAGTGAGATCTGCAACAAGAAGGGACTTCAGAGATCATTTAGTACAACTACCTCATTTCATAGATTGGAAGATTGAAGTCCAGAGAGGCTAAATGATTTATGATGAGCAATTTAGAGCTAAGAGAGACCTTAAAAGTTACCTGTTCCTGTGCTCAAAGGGCTATAAAAATATGCATAACTTTTGACTCATCACTACCACTTCTAGGGCTGTATTTCAAAAAAGATCATAAAAATGGGGAAAGGACCCACATGTACAAAGATATTTACAGCAGCTCTCTTTGTGGTGGCCAAGAACTAGAAATTGAGGGGGTGCCCATTTACTGGAGAATGACTGAACAAGCTAGGGTATATGAATGTAATGGAAAAATATTGTGCTATAAGAAAGGATGAGCAGACAGACTTTAGAAAAACCTGGAAAGATTTATATGAACTGATGCTGAGTGAAGTGAGCAGAACCAGAAGAACACTGTCATAGTAACAGCCACAGTGTGTGAGGACTGATTTTAGTAGACTTAGCCCTTCTCAGCAATGCAAGGACCTAAAACAGTTCCAAAGGACTATGATGGAAAATGCCATCCACCTCCAGAGAAAGGACTGTGGAGTCTGAATGCAGAATGAAGTAGAATATTTTGTTTTGCTTTGTTATTCTTTTTCTTGGTTTCTCCCAGTCATTCCAGTTCTTTTATACAAGATGACTAATGCGAAAATATGTTTAATAGGAATGTATATGTAGTGCCTACATCATATTGCAGTCCATCTTGGGGAAGGAGGGAGAGAAAATTTAAAACTTATGGAAGTGAATGTTGAAAACTAAAAATAAACTAATTTTAAAAAATTACCTTTTCCATTTATAGAAGAGAAAATTGAAGCCCAGAATGGGTAAGTGAATTGTCCAATTTCGCATAGATAACTCATGTCTTAGTGGGATTCAAACTAAGATCCTTAGACTCCAAAGCCAATATTTGTTCCACTTCAGTAAGTCAACAAACATTTAAGTAGCTAGTATATACCAGGAACTGTGCTAAGCACCTGAGATACAAAGAAAGACAAAAGGCAGTCTCTCCTTTTAAGGACCTAATGGGAAAAAACAGCATAAAAATAACTGTGTACGAACAATATGTACATAGGATAAATCAGAGTTGATCAACAGAAGGAAGGCACTAGCATTAAGGGGGATCAGGAAAAGCTTATAGAGAAAGAAAGCCTGGGAAGGCAACAGGAAGAGATGAAGAGGAAAAACATTCCAGGCATGGGAGACAGTTCGTGAAAATGCTCAGAATCAGGAGATGGATTTTCTTGTTCAAGAAACAGCAAAGAATCCAGTATTACTCAGTTTCAGAGTATGTGAGATTAAGTGAAGCGTACAGCGTGTTCGCCCTTTGTTGCCAAAGAAGACCATGCCATCAGAGAAATAATGACATGACTTGTACTTGACTTTGTTTTGAGTGAGGGAGGGCTGTGCAAGTCACCAGTCTCACTTCTCCTCCAGAGCCATCTGAATCCAGTGACCAGATATTCATCAGGATGACTGGAGATGACCCAGGATGAGACAATTGGGGTTAAGTGACTTGCCCAAGGTCACACAGCTAGTGAATGTCAAGTGTCTGAGGTGAGATTTGAACTCAGGTCCTCCTGACTCCTGCACTAGTTCTCTATCCACTGCACCACCTAGCTGCCCCCGGGTGAAGTGTAGGAGGACTGGAAAGGTAGGAAATGACTTTGAATACCAAACAGAGGGTTTTATGTTTGATCTTAGAAGTGATAAGGAGGCTGGAGTTTATCAAGAAGAGAGATAATACTGTTGGACACTTTGGCAAAAAAAATCACTTGGACAATTGAGGGGAAAATAATGAAGAGAAAAATCCTTAAACTCCCCTTAAGCCAAACCTAAATAAAAAGGACTAAAATTAGCACAACAAAAGTTGCTCAAATTAGTCTTCCTTTGTCCTAGTCTCAAGAATTCCCAAAGAAGAGTTGTGTGAACATCTCTGAAAGTCCCAGGTCTCAAATTCCAGAACTTCTGCATTTATATAAAGAGCTGTTGGTTTATCTAATGAAGGCAAGTGGGGAGGTTAAAAGTGAGGACAAGTATATATGGTCATTTTAGCACATTTTGACACACTAAAGCCTCAGTTACAGTGGTTTACTTAAGAAGCATGAAATAAAGCTTTCGATTCTAAAGGTTCTTTTCCCTGACAAATGACCAAAGGATATAAATGGGTAGGTCTCAAAAGAGGAGATCCAAGCTATCAACGACTATATGGAAAAATGCTCCAAATCACTAATAATTAGGTAAATTAAAATTAAAACAACTCTGAGGTTCCATCTCACACCCAACAGTTTGGAAAAATTGACAAAAATGACATGTTGGAAAGACGATGGGAAAATAGGCACGGGGTGGGGAACCTGCGGCCTTGAGACCACATGTGGCCCTCTAGGACCTCAAGTGTGGCCCTTTGACTAAATCCAAACTTCACAGAACAAATCCCCTTAATAAAAGGATTTGTTCTGTAAAACTTGGACTCAGTCAAAAGGCTGCACCCAATGCCACATGTGGCCTCAAGGGTTCCTCACCTCTTTTCTAGATATTCTAGATATTCTGCAAAGTAATCTGGAACCACGTCCCCAAAGTCATTACACTGTACATACTTTGACCTGCAATGGACCTCTACCAGATCTATAATCTTACAATAGACCTCCACTAGGTCTATGACCCAAAGGAATCAAAGAAAAAAATAAAGGATCTATATGTACAAAAAGATTTTTAGCAGCTCTTTTTGTAATGGAAAAGAGCTAAAACTCAGGGAGTGCCCATCAAGCGAGTGATGGCTGAACAAATTACAATATATGATTGTAAGGGAATAATGGCATGAGATATAACAAAAAGGATAGATTCAGGGAAAGCTAAGAAGACTCGTATCAACTGACATAGAGTGAAATGAGCAGAACCAGGAGAACGATTTGTGTGACACCAACAACCTTGAAGAATATGAGCATTCTGATCCATTTAAGAGGTGGTGGATTCAAGACCTAGAAGAAGACATACAGTTTGGAGCATGGACAAAGTAGGGATTAGTTTTGCTTCACTATGCCTATTTTTACAAGGATTGTTTTTCTATTTTTCTTCAAAATTAGTAATTAGTCAGGAGGAAGGGAAAAATAAATAAATGCTAATTGAAAAATAAAATAAAATAAAATGGAAAAAAATCAATTCTAAGCGGCCACTTGATAGAGAAGCACCTTAAATATCACCTGCCTCACAGGGTTGTTAGGAAAGTGTTTTGTAAATATCAAAATTGTCTAGAAATGTTATTATTAATATTCATAATATTAAGATAAGTTCTTGAAATATAAAAAAGCTATAGAGTATAGAAACTGGCCTATGATTTCAGTAACATAAGGAATTCCCAGGTAAGGGAACTCCATCTACCAAGGCATGTGGGCACCTTCTCTGCAACTTATTGCCTTAGATTAGAGCTGTCTAAAGGACAAAGAGGTTAAATTACTTCCCCATGGTCATGTAATCAGCATATGTGAAAAGTGGTTGAATCCAAATCCTCATGGTTCCAAGACCAGCTCTCTATCCCAGGAGCCTGGAAGAGAAGCATTCGGAGACTTTAATCCAGTATTTTGCCCACTCTTGCGTGAACCCATACTATTTTTCAATGACTTGTCCTATAAGAGCTGTTTTTCACCTTCATTTCTCCAAAAGGTTAGACACCTGCTGCAGAGTTCACTTCCTGCCCACAGAGTTTGTATATAAAATAGGGTCATACAAAACCAAGTTTTGAATACTTTTTCTCACTTCCTTGTAGACTACATAAGAGTTAGACTTTGTGCATCAGAATTCCTATGGAAACGTACAAATGACTCAAAGAAAAGAGTTTATGGGGGAGGGGAGAATAATACATTGTCAAAATGCTACAAAAGTCTTCAGGGGCTAAGAAGTCTTTGTCTCTGTGGGAGTTCTGTCAGAAGACAAGCACCACAAGAAGTGTTAGATTCATTCACAACTCCCACCCAAGGTCAACCTGATATATATCACTTTTCATTTTTTCCAGTCTGAGTCTTAATTGTATTCTCTTCAACCATGACCAGGTCAACGTGTGCCTCACCAGGCACAATAAAACATAACTGTGTTGTTGTCTACATGACATTTTTTTTAAAGATGGAATCTTAGCAGCACTGCTGTCACAAGGAACAAAATGATATATGTAGTTTTCTGATTCTCTATTTTTGTTTCTCTAAGGCATAGGAAGACATGGCATAAATATTCTTTTAGAAATGTAAATGTTCTTACTGTTATTGAAAATGTCAACATGTTTTGGTAAGGTCTAAAAACTAGATTTTTTTTTCCCTGAGGAGAGCACAAACACAGTCCCCAACTACCATAACTTATTCAGTCAAGTTTCCCACTTTGGTGGAAATCTCAGGGGTTGACCTATCAGGAGTGCAATGGATAAAGCCTACCCTGAGGAAACCACCTTTGTGATCACCCCTGCCAGGTAAGTATTGTATTTTAAGGGAAAAGATAAATATTTAGAGCCAGTGTTTTTGATAAAGGTCTCATTTCTAAAATATATAGAGAGCTGAGTCAAATTTATAAGCATTTAAGTCATTCCCCAGTTGATAAATGGTCAAAGGATATGAACAGGCACTTTGAAGATGAAGAAATTAAAACTCTCTATAGTCATATAAAAAAAGCTCTAAATCACTATTCATTAGAGAAATGCAAATTAAAACAACACTGAAGTACTTCCTTACACTATCAAATTGGCTAATATGACAGAAGAAGACAATGATAAATGTTGGAGAAGATGTGGGGAAATTGGGACACTGATGCATTGTTGAGGGAGTTGTGAACTGATTCAACAATTCTGGAGAACAATTTGGAAGTATGCCCAAAGGGCTATAAAACTGTGTTCCAGCAATACCAATACTAGGTCTTTATCCCTCAAAAAAACACCCACATGTACAAAAATTTTTATAGCAGCTCTTTTTGTAATGGCAAAAAATTGGATATTGAAGGGATGTTCATGAATTGGGGAATGACTGAACATGTTGTGGTATATGAATGGACAGGTATGCTATATTGCTATAAGAAATGAGAGGTGAGCAGATTTCAGAAAAACCTGTAAATACTTACATGAACTGATGCCAAGTGAAATGAGCAGAATGGAAACATTGTACACAGTAACAGCAACATTGTGAGATGATGAATTATGATAGACTTAGCTCTTCTCAGCAATACAATGTTCTAAGACAATTCCAAAAGATTCATGGTGGAAAATGCTATCCACATCCACAGAAAAAACCATGGAGTCTAATTGCAGATCAAAGCATACTACTTTCACTTTTTTTCTTTCTTTTGGTTTTTTCTTTTTATTCTGATTCTTCTCTCACAACATGACTAATGCAGCAATATGTTTAACAAGATTGTACATGTATAACCTGTTTCGGATTATTTACTGTCTTGAGAAAAGAGGTGGGGAGGGAAGGAGAAAAATTTGGAACTCAAAATCTTATAAAAATGAATGCATGAATGTTGAAAACTATCTTTACATGATCTTTTACATAGAAAAAAATGAAATACTATGAAGTAGAGGAGTGGAAGATAAAAATATATATTCACCTTACAAGTTTTTTAGTAACAGAACTCTATTTGTTAGGAAATGCTCCTGTGTACATACTCATATACTCAAATAGATCTATAATCTCACTGAAGTGAATATTCCCTCCAATAATACAGATTACAACTCATTCTTTCCCGAATAGCCTATGTGACTTCTGCATACTTTCCCAGAAGTTTGCTGGGAGGGATCAACCCAGTTGGAATTTCCTGTCCTCAACAAAAACTCATGTCATGGAGAGTTTAATACCAAAACTCTGTGTGTGATAGTTTACTGTGTGCTATGAGCACTGAAGGAAGCAACCTGAGAACATGAAATATACTCAAAGGAGTCAGGGTATGAACCAAGATATAAGTTGCTTATTTTAAATTTTAATATTTACTTTTATCTCTTGGGTTCAATTAAACTTGGCCAGCTAGGAGTTATTAAAAAAAGAAAATAATAAAGTCATTTCCCATCAAGTTTGGATTTATTTTACTAAGGTTGGGGGAGCAGCCCAGGTATTTTCAGACTTGAATACCCTCTTGTGGCCAGTGGAAATACTTCAGGCTATGTTCAAAAGTATCTGTACCAAGTGAGTGTGCCTTGAGAGACTGGAGACCCTGCCTGATAGCTCAAATAAGCTGACAGTTAACTCAAAGCTAAGTCAAACTCTTGGCTAGATAATTAACCCAGTGACAGCTTTCTTCCTGAATGGACGAGGAAACCATGCAACATGTATGTCACACATTTGGTCTAATCTAACTGTTTTTACAGACTTTACTTTCTTTAATAATATTGCTATCTCCTCTCTCTCTCTCTCTCTCTCTCTCTCTCTCTCTCTCTCTCTCTCTCTCTCTCTCTCTCTCTCTCTCTCCCTCCCTCCCTCCCTCCTTCTTTCCTTCTTTCTCTCATCATGTTTATTATGGAAATCTTTTCTGTTTGTTGTCCTTCCAATTTCATCCTTAAAGTGCCCTTAGGATGACTTGGCTTAGCTGGATCTCTGATTCAATTTTCTTTAAACTAGTTTTACCCTCCATTGTTTCTCTCAGTGATGGAGTGAGGCAATAATGTTCAATAATCTTCCATCATCATTCTCTGCAGTATTTTAACATCAAGTTTATATTCTAAATGTGGGTTGCATTTGGCCACCATATCTCTTTGATGGCAAATAAGGCAAGTGATGGCAGACTACAGAACTTTTTAGGTTCTTGTGTCTCCTTTTCATGAAACATTGAATTCATGAAGCATCAATTAAACAGATGACTTCTGTTTAAAATTATCGTTGTCCATGTTCATTCCCTTTCTTCTGTCCATATTCAATTTTTCATCATCCATACATAAGAATAATGTTGTTTGCATTTCATGCCATATCTTTTTCTCATTTTTAAGGTTTGTACTTTTTTATCTTTATTCTAAATCTGTGGTTTGAGTACACACTGACAGTTGATTTAAGAATGACTTTCACATTGGTAACAAGTAATTTCCTGTTAAAATATAATCTTTCGATTTTTTTCATGACATTCTTCAGTGCTCAGCAGTCAGCTTCTTCAGATTCTTTTCTTGAAGAGAGTATTTGTGATATATATGCATGAGGCTTCTGTATTATCTACAAGTATTTAAGTCTTGTTCCTTATTTTTGTGCCATATTTCATAGGCAGCCAAGGTGCTACAGTGGATGTAGTGTTGGAGTCAGGAAGACCTGAGTTCAAATCTTGCCTTAGACACTTACTAACTGTAACCTTTGACAAGGCCCTTAATTTCTTTCTGCTTCAGTTTTCTTATCTATAACATGGAGATGATAATAATGACACCTACCTCCCAAGGTAGTTGTTGAGGATAAAATGATATGTTATTTGTAAAGTTGTTTGCAAACTTTGAAGTATTATTTAAATATTGGCTATTATTATTTTATATTTTTCAACAAATTTTTTGCCCTTCTCACCTTTTCATTGAAATTGCTGATTATCAAAGGATACAATAATTTAATTAGGAGTTTCTTATAGAATTCCTTATAGATTCTCTCCATCATCTTCCACAACAAATGTTGGTAAATAAATTATAATTATTTTCATGGTAGTCTTTTGACAAATACTTATAATAACCACTGCAACATGAAATAACCAAGTTTCTCATGAAATTATGTTTCTTGTTACTTTTGGACATATGATTAAAATCACTTCTGTCAACTTTTAAAATTTGGTCTTCCAAGGATAACCTGTAGGTCATTCTTCTATGTAACTGAAATTTTCTTCTTTTGATCTCATTCAGAGTGAAAACATCAAGATTCTTACGCTTTTGTTCCTCCAATAGTATATCTATGTGTTTATCATTGTAATGCTAATGAGATTAAAGATCTTCCCCACCCATTAATGGGTCTGCCCATTAAGGGAAGCTTGATGAGGGAAGGCCTACACCTTTTATTAATTTCTAATGCACTGGTTCTCAAGGATTGTGATGCCTTCTGGCTCTGAAAAGTGTATAAATACTCTAAGGTGAGGTTTTATTTTGGGGCTTACTCATTGAAAGTGTTTGGCCAGATGTGACTCTGGGAAGCTGTTAAGAAGTCCCCCAGCTTTGAAAACCCAGATGTTGGTGCTTCTCTCTCTGGTAACTATGTATGTATGTACTGGACAGACAGTTGGATCTGTCTGTTGATCTGTGATGTATGTATTGCTTATGGTCAGATAGTCAGAAGCCCTGTCTGTTGATTATTATTTCTTTATATTTTCTCTGAAGTTCAGGCTGCTAACTTTTCCCCTTGAACTAAGTAAATGATACATGTGCTTGATTAAAGTGATTGTTGACCCCTCAGAAGTTCCTTTACTTTTAGAAATGCAGATCTAAGAACCTGTACAACAGGCCCTTCTGGATATGCTGGGGTGCTTGCTTTTACAGTCATTTGATATAGAACTTAATAAGATCTACAAACAATAAAGAATTCTATAACCTATGTGTATATCATACTTAAAGATACTAAGACATAAAACTCTCCCATCATTTATCCTAAATAGAAATATATCCATATTGCTATTTCTCTGAGTAATGTATAGGGGCTGTTGTCCTTCCCTCATGAAAAGGACCAAAATGACATCACTCTGTTGAAGTCAAGCTACAGCATTTCCAACTGTAGCTGATCAGACCAATATAAGCTCAGAATGTTCTGCCACAGGTCAGGCACAAATAGCCCACACGACCATGTGGAGAGAAGATGTCTCTAAATTTGTGCATTTCATGTTTCTTTTAAGCTACTGCAATTCTACTTCACTCATAGAGTGGTCCCTTCTTTGAAGAGAGTAGGCCATGCTGGACACTTTTGTGCCAGCGTCTCCCCTGTCTTCCATATCAGAAATTGATTCCAAAGTTCTTCAGAGAGACCTTGAGAGTGTCCTTGTATTACTCCTTCTGACTTTCATGTGAACACTTTCCTTGAGCGAGTTCTCCATAAAATAGTCTTTTAGGCAAATATATGTTTGGCACCAGAGATATGTGTCTGGCCCATAGGAGTTGTGCTCTTTGCAGCAGAGTTTGAATGATTGTCAGTTCAGCTCAAGAAAGAACCACAGCATCTAGTACCTTGTCTTGTGGGTGATCTTCAGAATTGTCATAAGACAATTCAAATGGAAGTGATTCAGTTTCCTGGCATGGCCATGGTGTACTGTCCAGACTTTATAGGAAATCAGCTCAGCACAACATCTTCGGTTTGGTAGGCAGCCAAATATCTCTTCTCTCCCACTCTTTCTTTCAGAGCCTCCCAAACATCGAGCTATCCCTGGCAATGCATGTATCAATTTCACCATCTATGGGGACATCCCTGGAAAGTATATACTTTCAGGATAAGTAAACTTATTCACATTGCAGAATGTCTCCGTTTTCTGTAACTGATGATTCCATGGATAAATGGTGTGGTGATAGCTGTAGCACAAGCAGCAGACAATCGATCCATACTTTGTTGCCTCTCAATCTCACAGCCTGCATTGAGTGCACAATCATCTGCAAATAAAAAATCACACACCGACTCTCTACTTTAGTCTTGGCTTGTAGCCTTTTCAAGTTAAATAACTTATAAACAGTATGGTAGCTGACCCTGATGCTGTTTTCATCCTAGTTGAAGGCATCTGATAATATTTCAGAAAACATTATGCTAAAAAGACTGGGAGCAAGTACATAGCCTTGCTTCATTCCATTGGAAAGTATGAGAGCATCATTCAGAAACTGATGGTGTAATACTGATGAACTTCTCTGGGCAACCACACTTTGATATAATTTTCCAAAAGCCCTCACATCTGACAGTATCAAAGGCCTTCTGCTGTTGGCATTTCTCCTGGAGTTGTCTAACAGCAAACACCCAATGAACTATTCCTTGGCCGTTTCTGAAGCCACTCTGGTTCTCAGATAGACCATCTTTCAGGAGAAGGATCAGAATATTAAGGAGAATCTTGCCAGTAATGACTAAGAGAGAGAACCTCCTGTGATTGTCACAGGATAATCTATTTCTTTTTACAAATACAGATCAGCAACTAGCAATACTCAGAAAAGGGCATTCTTTCCCTGGCAATTTCCTCCTGAGTTTAAGAGTTCCTCAGTTAGGTGCTGCCTTACTCATATGGACTTTGCGCATTGCTTGTACAGCACAGGTCTGAAGTGAATGTGAAATACCTGTTCAGCAGTCCCACAAAGGATATCTACCTTCTAGAAGAGTATAATGAATACAAGAAGTCTCTGGAGTGTTTTATATTTTCTGTTTTTGTTCATGTAGGCTTTTGTATCCTTTGTATCTTATGCATTTTTTGTAGTGAAGGAAATAATAGTTATCCTGTACCTGATCCCCACATTGTACAAGAAGTATTTTTTCTAGAGGAAATCTTAATACCCCTATTTTAGAGGAGACCCTAGGCATGAGCCATATTTAAACTTTGTTTTAGAGATGTCATTTCATTTTACAACAGAGTGAGAACAGAATAAAAGAAAGAACTTGACTTCCTAGAAATCAGGGGCTTCAAGATGGCCCTAGTCTAGAGAGTCTTGTTAGATTACACAAAGACATAAATGAAATAGCTGCTACCCTTAATAAGCTTACTTTCTTTTTGGGAGGAGGGTTGGGATATAAGTGCACATAAAAGTACGTGCAAAATAAGTAGAAAAAATTTCAAGGTAATTTTGGTAGGGAGGGATATCAGGGATAGCTGAGGGAATCAGGGAAGGTCTCATACTATTGTCCACCTCTTTTACTGTTGTACACCTCATGTTGGAGGGCGTGTAAGAGCTGAACTTTGATTCTAAGAGGAAGCAGTGAGAAAGAAGTGCATTTCACACCTGTGCAAAGTGCCAGAGCTAGGTGATAGAGGCAGGACCAAACTATATGAAAATGAATCATGTATAATATAAGTGAGGGACTTTGTGACTCCCTCCTCTTCCAAATGAATGGATGTACTCACAGAATTTAGTCACAGATGATGAAGTTTTAAGGAGATAGCATGGTGTTTGTTGTCAGTTGTGGTCAAGATCAGACAAAGTAAGAATACCTCTGTGATTTAGAAGGCAGCAACGGCTGAGCTAAAAAATGAGTCATCTCCCTGGGTCCTTTATGTAGTTAAGTCCTAGAGGGTCAGAAGCAGTGAAGACTCAGGAGCAGTTTGTGGAAGGTAGGGGGCTAAGGGAGATAGGAGAAGATTCTTCTCTTTTTTTCCACATTGGCTATGGCTTCTAGCCATGACTTGTCTTAAGAGAGACACTCCATTCAGCACTTAGAGATTTCCTGAGGTCAACAGAATTTAAGAAACAATTGAAGGAGTGGA